>NC_137462.1:92732943-93383579 GCF_964235325.1 Thermobia domestica | reverse complement strand
TCTTGACTTAAAGTCTAGGGACTCCTTTCGATCCCCGATGTTTACCATACCTCACCGTTTGCGCCCGAGGGCAAAGCAACAAATATTGAAATTATTGGAGATGGGTATCATTGAATTAAGTAATTCAGCCACCCGGAACAACATTCTAGTGGTTCCAAAACCTAACTCGGACGATCTGCGGGTCTGTTTGGACTTACGCCGACTGAACTTAGCCTGCCATCCTATAAGGGATTCCCCGGCCAATATGGCGGACGTCATTGAGAACTTAGCAGACGCTAAGTACTTCTGCTCGTTCGACCTGTCCCAGTCTTTCTTTCAGGTCCCATTAGACCCTGAGGACCGCCCTTTTACAGCATTTTCCGTCCCGTCCTTAAATTTAAAGCATTCCATGTACCAACTAACGGCCATGCCCATGGGGCATGTTAACAGCACGATTATGCTCCAGCGCATTTTACGTGACATTTTTGAAAATGTGGATCCCAACCACCTCACCATGTATGTGGATGACCTATATTTAGGGGCGAGTACGTTTGAGGAACTGCTGGTAAGTCTAGACAAAATACTTGCAACTGCACAACGTTACTCAGTTCTGTTCAATCTTAAAAAGTCAATGTTTGGTGTGATAACGCTAAAGTGTCTCGGTTTCATAATTAGTGCAGGTCATATTCAACCAGACCCCGCTAAAATTGAGGCTATTTTGAACATCCCCAAGCCCCAAACTGTGAAACAATTACGGTCTTGGTTAGCCTCGGTGAACTTCTTTCGAAATTTCTTTGCCAATATATCACTGAACCTAGCACCACTTTATCAAGCTCTAAAGGGATCGCCGAAGAAATTGGTGTGGACAGATGAATGCGAGAGTGCATTCCAACAAATGCGCCATGCTCTCACTAACCCACCCCTCCTTCAGATATACTCAACCCAAGATACAGAGCACGCTCTGGTGGTCGACTCGAGTTTAATTGGCGTTGGCGCCTGTTTACTTCAGAAACGCGCCACTGATGCTGACTGGCACCCAGTACAGTTTGCATCATCCCGTCATCCGCCACGGAAGACGCCCCCGCCGATATATGAGCTTGAACTGTACGCGGTCTACTTCGGGTTACGTAAATTCTATAAGTATTTAATTGGCCAAGAATTCACCATCTACACGGACTCACTAGCGGTCACAGCCATGAAAACCTCAAACCACCTTAGTCCAAAATTACTGAGGTGGCGAGATTTCTTTGGCACATTTTCTTTCACCATAAAACACTTGACAGGAAGTAAGAACGGATTGGCAGACATATTGTCTAGGAACCCACTTCCGGTTACACCGGAAACAATAGCGGAAGCGGAAGAGGCCCCACATGAGTATCAAATGCTGGCCCTCGATAAAAGAGTAGATTTAGGCGAATTACAGCGCCAGGACTCATTTTTCGGGAAAATTATACGGGCATTACAAACGGAAGACACCTCCCAGCGCCATTACAAACAATGGAAAAAGCAATTCACGATTTCGAATGGGCTATTATATAGGAAAATTAAGGCCATCCCTAACGACAGACTTGTACTTTGTGTCCCTAACAGATTACGGGATTCGATCTTTGATGAACTACATACACATTCATTAACCCACCCTGGCTTTACGAAATTACATCTGCTATTGAAATCGAAGTATTACTTCCCGCAGATGAAGCAGTGGCTGCATCAAAAATTAGCTAGGTGTCATGAATGTTCTCTGTTTAAAAGATCGTACAAACCATCTGTCGAAACAGTGCAACAGTTACCGCACGAGACCATTTTCAAGTGCTTTTCCATTGACTTGGCCGGGAAGTTGATCGCTTCCGAACCAGATCAATACCAATACTTTTATTTGGCGACAGATCATGCCAGTGGTTTTGTTATTACGGCACCTGTGAAATCTCCAACATCAGAAGCTTTTATTAGTTTCTTTATGGACCACATTGTGACGCCCTACTCCTGTCCATCTCTCCTTTTTATGGACAAACAAACATCCCACACGTCCACGAAGACGCGGCAATTCTTAGCAAGTATGGGGGTAGAAGTTCGTTACGCCCTCCCCCACCATCATCAAACTTTGGGGCACGCTGAGAATCGAATCGGAGCCATCCAGAATGCATTGCGTTTCCTTACCAAGGAACAACACGCACGATGGCCGGACTTTCTACAGACCGCCACTGCTAGTGTAAATAAGACACCCCTCACGGAACTTCGCGTCAGTCCCTTCTCGATCCTGTTTGGTATCGAACCTGCGTTCATTATTGATCGTGTGCTTAATGCACCCGACCAAGAACTAAGCAATCACGAGAGGCTAACTCTTGCACGGGAAACACGGGACTACGTGTTATACCGAAGGAATCAAATATTTGAACGGCAACGCGAAAAATTGCATTCTAAGAAGCAACCGACAGAGTTTCTTCCTGGATCTAAAGTCGTGGTGCAACGCATATATGCCAAACCCGGTGATTGCAGGAGTATTCAACAACTATTTGATGGCCCCTTTGAAATTCACAGCCGTCTAGATGGTAATTCATATCTAATCATACAAGATGGGAAACAGGTACCGATAGCAAAATCACGCTTGAAATTGTATGTACCGGATGAAAATCCGAGTCCCGAATTTCAAACAAAGTATAGACAATATCTGTAATTCCATTGATGGTAACAGAGCATTCGTGTAGTTTTTCATGCATAAATGCACCATATACATACATATATATGCTCAAACGCCCGACTTTGTCTCTTGTTTTCGCATATATCCTACCCTACCTTAGCATCCTGCTATTCCGCAAACCCCACCAACCCATGTCTACCCCCTCTACCTACGCCACTATTTAGTGCCGTATAACGTAATTCCGGTTACAATTCTGATAGCAACAAGTGTCAATGCGTATCATTCACTGTACCACGTGAGTTATATACAAACGACAACTGCTGGAGGCAACTCCCTGTTGTTTACACTGTGACACGGGCCTAGGCCCCCCCCCGCCTCTTACTCACGTCGCTATGCGTGTCACGTTACATGCACAGTACATACAGCAAGTACTACCTTGTATTTTGATTGGCGGGACACAACGCGCTTCGCGAACTCCCACAAAAAAAAAAAAAACTTACATGCACTTGTCACTACTCAGTAACATTCATTTTCTACATTGGTAGACTTCCCCTCCCTTCCCTCCCATGTAGGTTCTTCGCATTCGCAAACGGAGCAGATGACTCCCTCCAGGCATTGCATGCACATAACCACACTTATATGTAATAACCGTTAGGCCCACATTTAGCGTGCATCCGCGTGGCAGCCATATTGGTTCTCTAACACATGTGTAATGACTCAACTTCGTTAGCATGTAATGAACTAACTTGTTATTTAGTGTGATTTGCATACGTAGGTTCTTATACCCACTGCCTGTATGTATTAGTGCATATGCAGCATGCTATACGCGTAATCCTACACGCTTTTCTGATAACCGTATGCTACCCTACCCTTCTTCCCCTCAGAGACAATTCGTCATACGTACATATATATGATGCATTTATACATGCTAGAAATTGACTATCCAAACTTTCATATTTTATTTTATTATGATTGTGTGCAAAACTTAAGTCCCTACCCACAGGATTCCGTAAGCTTATTATGGTACTACAGAAGTGGACCACGCTTCGTGTTACTCCATGATGCATTTTCTGATACCACAACTGTGTATAAAAACAGTTCTTTGTATTGTTAGAGGTTTGACTGTATTCCAACAATAGAAAACGAAAGGGAGACCGGTGTCCCCCGGGATTGTAAGGGATTTGGTCCCCCCCGGAATGGTACAAGTGTACCACTTACATTTGTTTCTATAATTTAAGGACTTTGGTCCCCCTGACGTTTTAAGGGATTTGGTCCCCCCAATGGTACAAGTGCACCACTTACATTCATCCCCTCCAATTTACGGGCTTTGGTCCCCCTGATATTTTTCGGGATTTGGTTCCCCCCGGAATAGTACCAGTACACCTCTTACATTGGTTCCCCTGAGATTTAAGGGCTTTGCCCCCCTGAAATTGTGGAGGAAATACCCACCACATTGGCCCCCTAAATGGTCACAGTACATTTTATATAAGCTATTCCATCTATCTTATTTGATATAATTAATATGCGTAAGTACCTATACATAAACTATCAAAATTCTTGACACAACATTGAGATCAGTTCTCGGCGAACAATACGTAATCGCATAAATTACTTTACGGTTACATAAGAAATTCTTTATGTGCATAACATGCGCCCCCCCCCCCACAAAATATGTATCCACTCCACTGTTTCGGACAATAACAAGATATATATATAATAGTCGGCTTATTTCAGTGTTATTTATAACTAATTTTAGGCAACAAATGCATTTCTTACTGGAAGAAGGAGAAAGATTTATAGAAGCACTCTACATAGGCAGAGTTTCAAGGTTAAAAAAAAAAAAAAAGACATCCCTAGGAAAGATACAACATAGGTTGTATGTAGCCCCTTTCCCACACCCACCCATTTCTTATTTCTTGCCAAACAGTACAACCACACAAACACAAAAACAATATGAGAAAGTCTCATACAGCACCATGTAAGCTCATTCCTTTGGCAATGAACTTACGTGCCTTTTACCCCAATGAATGCATTTGTTCCCACGTTTCTCATGAAACACACTCTCTTATATATAAAAAAATCTAGAAAAAAATAATAAACCGAATGAATATATGTGTAATGACTCCAAATCCCGCCGCGTACATTATAAAAAAAAAATAAATAAAAAAAAATAAAAAAAATAAAACACCTTGGTACTTACCATGCAGCTAACAAAACCCCAAGCAAGACGGATACAGCCTCCATCACAACTCAATATCAAATGGAATAACCCCATCCACGCATTTGGTGGTTTAGACAAATTTCCTCCAAGGGTTTCCTACCCTTGTACGGTTGTGATCACGCAGCCTACCATGCATACGCAATGGCATGCATCAGTGCATGCTGGCTCAGCGAGGTAGCAACCCTGCACGGACATTCCACAGCTTGACCTCAATCAGGTCAATGCATTCTTCCCTGCTATAACTAACCACGCTCTTTTCCTCAAAACGATTACAGGAAAATCTTAGGGAGAGAATCTATGAATGCAACAACAAAAAAAAAAAAAAAAGAAAAAAAAAAGAAAAAGGAACAATACTGAAATTCAATTTGCATTTCGTTAATTTCGACTGCCTGTAAGATGAGTTCCTCTTCTCTCTTTCAGATCATGTGGCGTGTCTATGTTTTTGGCATTTTTGCACTTCAAACCGTCAAAGCCCAAAACCCAATAGAAACGAAAGATGTGGTTACAATTATTAGTGCTGTGGGTACTGTTGGATGTGTATTATCGATTCTGTTTCTTTTATGTTGGTGTCGTTATGGTAGATCCAAGAAGCGCTCCCGATTTTACAAATCGAATATCACATCCCAATTCACGCATTCTCGTTCTCCTTCTGCTCACAATAACATGGACAACCAACATCTGTTAACACGTTTGGAAGGTCAATCACCATCAACACCTTCGCTACACGATCCTGTACTTCAATCCCGTACTACTCCATCCCGACCATCATCTCCTCCAGTGGACTCCTTGCTCAGTCCAAGATTTTTCGCATCCACACCATTGTAAATAATTCATACTCCATATGATTATTTGGTGGTGATATTTTCTATCATTCTTATATGCCAAAACAATAAAAAAAAAATTAAAAACTACAAAAAAACCTTATGCTATCTCCCATTTCCTAACCATATTCACTTATGCCTCCTAACTCTTCATTCCCCTTTTCCTTTTCTGCCTACACTAACATTTCATTTCCTCGGCAGATTGCACTGAAAGGGAATTACAGGTGCATCTTGGATGCACATTATTTTATGAACGGCTAAGGTTTGTGCAATAAAGGAAAAACCAGAGGAATATACAACATTCCCCTGATATTTATGTATATGCGTACTTAGGTTAATTGCTTTACATTTGTTATATCTGTATATATATATATATATGTGTATATTTTCTATTGTTCATATGTGTATTACGATTGTAATGTAACCAGGTTTCAACGATCCATTGCCTGCCATACGAGTAAGACAATCCTTTCAACATTACTTAAAATGTCATTAATATACAACTCTTAACACTTTACTTTTCTGGATTCCCTCAAAACACTTAATTGTAGGATGTTTGTCCCTATTGGATATGTTCTTTAGGTGTATTCGCGAATGTACTCAACGTAGTTACGTTACATTTTACACCGATATTACAACCTCATGCCTCATTAGCCATTCTTGGTACCATTGGCTAGTTAATGTTATTTTTCCTCCCTATGTCACCGATCTACATATTCTAGGCATGAAAGTGACGTTTGCATCTAGTGTCTAGGAAGTGTGATTCACGAGTTTCACGACGTACAAGTGTTTTTTCCAGTGCCTCGCCAAAAACCTTATACAGGGTGACCATCGAACTGTGATCGAATTCCACGATTTGGGCATCCATTACAGGATTGCTCAGTATATTTTTTTTAAGTGGGGGAATATCACGAAAACATCAACTTTGATCGAATTTTTTAATTTAAGAGATCAGACATTTCATCATTAAAACAGTGTCGCCGTAGAGATACCAAAAATGTGTAAATAAGATATAAATGGTATTTCTAAAAACATGTACGAAGGACACCAGGAAATGAAAACACTTATATAAGCAAAAACAATTTTCTTCAGTGAAAGTGTGAAAGTCACGCATACGTCATAGAAACTATTATTTCATAGTCTAGAATAGACTGATCCGGAAGGACTTGAGAGTGAAAATAACAGATGAGGCGAATATAAAAACTCTTGGTTTTTAGACCAGGGGATCTTGTCTTCTCTCGGTCGTAGTGAGGATCGAGTCTCGGTCGGTCTTGGCTCGTATCCGATATCGCGAGAAGTCTCGTCTCGTTAACTTTGTCTCGTTTTGGACAATACTTGGCGGACTACTGTATTGGGAATCCAGAACATGTAAGTTGTATATTTTATGGTTTTTCTTAATTTGACACATGAGTATGGTCAGGCAAATGCGATTTTCCTTGTCCTCGGAACCTTAAGTTAAGATATACTGGGATTAAGATAAATGACAAAGCGATAGATGTTAAGAGAATATTTAAAACGATTTTTATCATGTAATGCTATTTATTGTCGATCTACTCGCAATGTACTAATAGAGTTTATCTAATAACTGCATTATTGTCGAATAATTTCAATAGATGTCAGAATTGAATAACATTGAGACAATGCAAACAACACATTTTCAAGTGGGTGACTCAACGATTGATTCCGTTAAGTTTATCGGGTTTAGAATAGCTTTGTAAGAGTCAAACCCACATCTGTGTAAATAAAAATCTTATAATAAACGAGATAGCTAAGGATAACATCTGTGTCATCTATGTGTTCTCGTAAAATAACTTTAACCTCTGTTTCCCACGTCAGGTTTTGTGGATATGGTACTCAGGTACTCAATAACCACGATATTACTGAGGTAAATAAAGCAGATAAGTGATATAATGGTAATTATCATAACAACCTAAATTACATAACGTATTTATCACGGTTTAAGTAACGTTTTATCTGTGATACAAGCTAAATTATAGGTTGACGATTAGTTAGAAGTGTATCTACGGTGGTCATGTGTTAGGAATGTCGTGAAAAACAGTGTCCAAAGCGAAGGATCCATAACTCATTGCAAACAACACCCGTAAAGAGTAATAGTAAAAAAAAGAGAAGATTAATGACAAAAATCGCCGAGCTCTCAAAAGATTTATCATCAAGAAATGAGAGTGGACCCGGAACACGAAAACTGAACTCCATAAGCTTCCACTGGGAATCGAATCCGGTCCTCTCATGTCAAAAGCGCATACGGTAACCATATAGCTACGAGGAAGATCCAAAGATTGTAGTGGGAATGCAGCAAAAGTGACTGTGGGACTCAATCAGCACCCGGAGCCTGCTACTGCGACAATCTCAGTCCAACGCAAACTGCATAACCTGAACATCCGAGATTGAGTTGCAATTTTCAAACCGCTGATCATCGTCAACGACGCTTTAGTACTAAAAAAATGAAGCCGAGAATATGAAAATGGACCACTAACGACTGGACCATCGTACGATCCTACGAATCCTCTTTCATTTCATTTCAACAAGTCATACGGTGGACGTCCAAGAAAGCTTTTGCTCTGAACTGTCTTCTTACGTAAAGCCTGGTAGCGGTTCTGTGATGCTGTGGGCCTCAATTCCCTGCTACTACGCTTGTTGCTAGTGATTAGGGATGGTACCGAGACCGAGACTAGTCTCGGTCTCGTCTCGGTCTCGTCTCGAATTATCGAGACGAGACCGAGACCGAGACGGACTTTTTTATACCGAGACGAGACCGAGACCGAGACGGACTTTTAAATACCGAGACGAGACCGAGACCGAGACAGACCTCTATAAATCGAGACGAGACCGAGACGAGACTTAGGTCAGTCTCGAAAGTCTCGGTCTCGTCTCGAATATTGATATTGATAGATACTAAAATTGCCTTCACTCAAAATTTGTTTCGTTGCTGGGTTAGATAATATGAGAACAGTTGACTGATGTACAGTGGCGTATTTAGGGGGTGGTTATCGGGCTCAAACCCCTCCCGAAATAAATTTGTGATATATATATATATATATATATATATATATTTGCATTGCACGTACAACGCAAATGTTCCTTACTCGTTCCTCAAGCCTCTCCCGAAACAAAATCCACTGCTGATGCAAATAAAATTCTCTCTCTCTCTCTCTCTCTCTCTCTCTCTATATATATATATATATATATATATATATATATATATATATATATATATATATATATATATATATATATATCTGGTCCCGGTGCCACCCAGGTCCGCCCTGTATGGGTTCCCGGATCCCAACTTTAATTTTAAATGGAAGCAATGGGTGAGTGGTACCTCGTTCGACAGATCTTGAAAAACTAAAAAGCGTTCTTGCAAAAGATCTTTCATATCGGGCACTGTATTCAAAATGGCCGCCAAGACATGTTGCCTCTATCAGATACAGTAAAACGTGCAATACCACTAATATGAAAACGGTTGAATATAAATGAACCGAACAAAACCTCAAATAGAAAATGTCATGTGGCACATCTATTGATATTGTCGCGGAGACTTCCAGGGCCACCCTTCATAGGGGCCCAGGGCGCAACTTCAAAATTGTAAATGGAAACATGGGGTGAGTGATACCTCGTTCGACATATCTTTAGAAACTAAAGAGAGTTGTTGCAAAAGATTGTTCATATGGGTCACCGTTTTCAAAATGACCACCAAGACATGGTACCTGCATCAGGTAAAACTTCCACTATCACTAATATGAAAACACGAGAACCTGTATTCGAATAGGAAATCACAGAGGGTATTTATCATTCTATAGCTCTGGAATGTTACAACAGTCGAAAAGATGATTACAGTGAAAGTGCCATAATGGAGAGGAAGTCCTAGAAAATTATCGCTCTATTGCAAATAAAAGTGAGGTTCTCATTTGAGATTTTACCATTCATTCCAGCTTCACCTACTTACGGACAGAGATCGGAAAGATAATTTTCTATCATTTCCTCTTTTGCATCATGTCAATTATACTTCAATAATCTTTTTCTCCGTTGCATTATACTCGAGCCGTGGAATGATAAATACCCTGTGTGCTTTCCTATACGAGTTTTATTCTGTTCATTTATCTCCAACTATTTTCATATTAGAGATCTAGTTGTACTGGACGTTTTATCTGATACAGGCACCATGTCTTGGCGGCCATTTTGAAAACGATGACCCACATGAAAAATCTTTTGCTACAACACTGTTTAGTATTTTAAGATTTATCCAACGACGTACCCATGTTTCCACTTAAAATTTTAAAGTACCTGGTACCCCATGAAAGGCGGCCCCGGGGGGTTCAGAGACAACGTGCCCCAGTGCCCCATGGCATTTCCTATTTGAGTTTTTGTTCGGTTCATTTATGTTCAACCGTTTTCGAGATATCTCCGTGGAAAGATTAAAATGGGCCATCCTGGATATATATATATATATATATATATATCAGGGTGTTTCAGATAAAACGTCCAGTGCTTATAAATCCGAAACGGCTGAGAATAAAAAGATGAAACAAAAACTGAGATAGGAAAATATCATAGGGCGCATCACATGGTGTTGTTGTGGTGACTCCCAGGGCCCTCCTTCAAGGGGGCCCAGGGGCCAACTTCTAATTTTCAAATAGGAACACGTATTGAATCATACCTCATTCAATAGTACTTGAGAAACGAAACAACTTTTGTAGGAAACAATTTTCGATTTGGGCCACCGTTTTTAAATGGCCGCAAAAAGTGGGTCCTATATCAGATAAAACGTCCAGTGCTTATAAATCCGAAATGGCTGAGAATAAAAAGATGAAACAAAAACTGAGATAGGAAAATGTTATAGGGCACATCACATGGTGTTGTTGTGGAGACCCCCAGGGCCCTCCTTCAAGGGGGCCCAGGGGCCAACTTCAAATTTTCAAATGGGAACACGTATTGAATCATACTTCATTCAATAGTACTTGAAAAACGAAACAACTTTTGTAGCAAACAAATTTCGATTTGGGCCACCGTTTTCAAAATGGCCGCAAAAAGTGGGTTCTGTATCAGATAAAACGTCCAGTGCTTATAGGCCTAAGTCAGAAACGGCTGATAATAGAGAGATGAAACAAAAACTGAGATAGAAACGATGATAAAGCATATCAAGTGGTGTTGTTGTGGTGACCCTCAGGAAACTCAGTGAAGGGGGCCTAGGTGCCCACTTCAAACTGATACAGGACTTTTTGCGGTCACGACAACACATGTCATGCGCCCTATGACATTTTCCTATCTCAGTTTTTGTTTTATCTTTTTATTCTCAGCCATTTCGGATTTATAAGCACTGGACGTTTTATCTGATATAGGGCCCACTTTTTGCGGCCATTTAAGAACGGTGGCCCAAATCGAAAATTGTTTCCTACAAAAGTTGTTTCGTTTCTCAAGTACTATTGAATGAGGTATGAATCAATGCATGTTCCTATTTGAAAATTAGAAGTTGGCCCCTGGGCCCCCTTGAAGGAGGGCCCTGGGGGTCACCACAACAACACCATGTGATGCGCCCTATGACATTTTCCTATCTCAGTTTGTGTTTCATATTTTTATTCTCAGCTGTTTCGGATTTATAAGCACTGGACGTTTTATCTGAAACACCCTGTATATGGTCACGGACCAGTATATGATCAAGGGAGGGGCTAAACCATGGTTTACCGCCTTATCCAGTGTAAAGAAAGTAGGATTGAAGCCCATTTTATCCAGTGCATACCTGAGCATTAAGGGGGTCTATAGTCCCTATAGCCCTCCCATAGGATCTGCGATATATATATATATATATATATATATATATATTATAAATGCTGAAATTTTGTACTAAGTTGGGAAATTCTTCTTGATACTCTGCAATATCACTAGATAAGCAGGCAATGTTGCTAAAGCAAAATAAAGTTGTATTTTCTCAAATTGCGCTACGTAAAATATTACATATTTCTAATTTAGTTATTTAACATAACCACAATAGCCCATACATTATTTAGCGTAACAAAGGACAACACAGTATCACTAACATCAACATTTTGGAGATCTCTAATAACTCAAATGGCATGGACGGTGCAATGCGCATCAACTGTATCTTAGAGTCAAATACTATGATCATGGAATAGTATATTTCGAATGAATGAAGGAACAAATTTATAAGAAATGGAAAATTTAAATGTTTCTAAAGACTTTACTTCGAAAACGCGTTGACATATTAAGTCTCATGCAGATGCTTCCAAAAGACTTATAACGCCATTTACAACAATTGTTATTTCAAATCGTTTCAGAGATACCAAACACATTGATAGTGATTGTTATACTGCTTAAAATGAAGTATTTGTATTAAATTTTTATAATGATTATTGCTTTTTTTTTGCTTCTATAACATTACAACAATAGTTTTTGGTGGTTTTAATTACAAGAAGTCGCAGTTACATTATTTTAAGCAGCGTTGGCCACTTAAATAAATTGCTAAATATTATTCTAAATATGTGCAATAACGTAGATAAACTGCAAAATATTTTAAAATTACCCGTAATTTGTTTCATGGTGCAAGAATGCTTTTAAGAGACGACGTTTTTCATAGTCTTTGGGCTACTTATGTTGTTAATGTTTAAGTCTTCGTTCCAGCAATACATGTAAATGCAAATTGTAACTGAATTAAATGTAACTGATACATTTTCAGTAACACTAATTGTTTTCCCTAAGCCTTAGAGGCCTGGTGTACACTTTAGATTAATTAAAAGTTCTAATCACACCCTAATTGCATTTCACTAGCTTTAGTTTGACCACCGACCACCTGAAACTCGATCCATGCCATATAGCTATATGCAATTATTCAAGGACTTACAGTTAATAATACACAGTGTTCACTTTTGTTTTGTTTTGTTTTAGTTTAACGTGGAATCCGAACCACTTCAGTCGTTCAACTTTACCCCTACCGGAAATCGAACTCGGGGCCACGCGAACCGTAATCAAGAGTGCTACCCGCTAGACCAAATGGGGTCCTCACATTGTGTTGATTTAAATCATTCAGTCAGTGTTGCCAGATCTGAAGATTAAAAAGTAGAGTGTCTGTACTCCGAAAGTAGCGAATTCGAACTATTTGTAGCCCAAATATATAGAAATGAATACTGATGGTGCTAATGAAATAATTTAATATGAGCTGGAAAGTGTGCTGGATGTATTGCAAGAAGAAATTATGATCGACGGACGAAAACAATTCTAGCCTGGATACCACGAGACAGAAACAGCCTAGGAAACATCTGCATACAAGAAGGTATGACTAAATCAAGAACCACTGAGGAGTAACCTGGAAAAGAATTGCCCAAGTTAGATAGTTGTGGAGAAGACTTGGAAAGACCTTCATCTAGCAATGGATTGATAATGGTTGATTATGATGATGGTGATGATTTTATTATATCTGGACCTCGGAGGTAAACTAAACCAAGTCATAATTTCGTAATTTTACAGAAGCTAAAAACCGGTTCCTCAACTAAGACTAAATATATAACTTTTACTAGGTAAGGTAGGGTAAAAGTGGATCCAAAATTTAATGAAAATCATAGAGCGAAAAAAATATTTTTGACTATTCAATCCATCATGTTGCAGCAAAACTACGAAAATTAATACAAAAGAAAAATAGAAATTTAAGAATCACTTGTTTTGGCGAGTGAGAAAAAATAGATACAGATAACTCGAATTACCTATATACTTATATAATATGTATGTCCATGTTTCGCAAATAATTTTTAATCATTATAAAATTTCAACGTAATGAACGCAAGATTAGTTTTCTCGAATAAAGATTGCATGCACCGTTGAAAGCTCAAGAATAAGATTAATCTATGTTACGGAACTGGATATGTGCTTACGTAATGTAATGCATTACGACCTTATGAACTTGTATAAGAAAAAACATGCATTTAAAATGAGACGCGAACTATGCGAAACATCGGACTTTGAATCTAACTTGTTTTGTGATCCAACTCGAGACCTCACATAGCAAAGATGAGTGTAGTAGCTACCACCACAAGGTTCACGACGTTCGTGTTATAAAGTGTCAATTAAACACAGAGGTGTGAAACGGTAATATAGCATTTCATCAATTAAATACATTCGTGCTGCTATGTGTTGCGTTATCCGTTAGAAGGTATTGAACAATTCTGATTCAAAGGAAGGAAATAAACTACTGTATAGTACTGAAGTTAATTTAATAGAGTTTAATTGTATAAGCAGTTCTGAGGCTATGTGAGACAAAGTCTATTGCTGAAAGTGAAATATGGGTTCTATTAGAGTTTTAGCGTGATATACCCACTGATCATTGAACCTGGAATATGCGCATGGAAAGCATTAGCACTAGCAAATTAGCTACGAAGAGGTACACCATATCATAATTCTAAGTCAAAATGAAAGGAAAAAATAAGCGGAAACGACAGACTGTACGAGAATAATACTTTCACTATTTTAATTTCACACTATTTATTTCGAGACTTTCGAGACGAGACCGAGATTTGGCACTCGAGACCGAGACCGAGATCGAGACAAGCATCTGTTGACCGAGACGAGACCGAGACCGAGACGGTGATTTTTTACTCGAGACGAGACCGAGACCGAGACGGTTATTTATCAACCGAGACGAGACCGAGACTGTACAAAGTCTCGTCTCGTCTCGTCTCGATACCATCCCTACTAGTGATTGTGTGGGCATTTTAGGTAACTACGTGCACCTTATGATCCAGATTATATTTTCGGCCAACGACAGAATTTTCCAAAAAAACAATGCGCCAATGCACACGGCTGGAGCTGCTACGGCGTAGTTTCATGAGCATCGGGACGTCTCTCATGGCCTGTGCAATATCCCGAGATCTACGCATTGTTGAACATCTAGTCAGTTCTGGAGCTCAGACTCCGGAGAAGATATCCCCTTTCATCCTTGCTGACGGAACTAAATATCGTACTGCATGTGGAGTGGTACAGTATTCGTCTGGAAACCATTTAATGACTTATATTTCTCCATTCCACGACGAATCTTAGCTGCTTTGCAGGCTAATGGTAGTCCCAAGGCGTATTATTGATTTACTGTTAAGTTGTATCTCTTACAGGCGTTTCCATTATTTTGATATTTATCATCAACTCAATGTAACATATAAATCTAACATTCATTATTTTTAATGCTATGTTGTTAAATAATAATAATAATAGCACACTTGTAGTTTATGGTAGAATCGAAATCATAAGGATATTATTATCTCAACGGTTAATTCAAGCACGTTTTCTGTAAATTAACTGAGAACAAAGCCCCTTTCAGTTATATATATAAACAATTATCTCCGAAATGAGATGTTAAAGCACTTACAAGTTTGACTAGACAAGTTACAAAGTCAAGAGTTGAATATATAACAACAGAACATGTGGATACATCAGACAACCTCATTAATATAAATTCATGCAACCAAAAAAGTGTGTGTAAACGTACCTAATACAGGTTGTTTACTTTCGAGAAGTTCGTAATAACTTCGTGCGATAAGGCCCGCCGGCTGTGTTGGGACAAAACGGCCTCCTGTGACTAGTCTTTCGCATGTTCGCATCAAGAAGTTCGAGAACTCGCCTGGGTCAATCCCATAGCGTCGCCAACCGCCCACACCATCAGCAACACCTACAAATAGAGAAAAAAGAACGAACTATTATTATACTTTCGAATATACATCCTGATAATTACTTAATTATTATGCGCATAGTAAGTGATTTTAAAACAAAAAATGCGTTTGATGATGATGGAAAATAGTGTACTGACTCTCACAAGCAAAAGAAGAATAAATTTTAAAGATATTTTTGTTAGTACAGATAACTTACACATACTCTACATCACATATACTTTATTAGAAAGCCTGAATTTAGCAGCTTTAAAGATATTTTATTAGACAATCTAAACTTAGCAACTTTTAAAGACGTTCAAGACATCTTTTTTTATATTAATTATAGTATGCCAGGATCATATACAAGTTAACTAAAGTACCTTACTTTTCAAGTCATGGATTGGTTTTAGCTGGCCAAATGATTATTTGTTGGAAGATGTACGAGGGCATTTCCAAAAGTTTCCGCCATGGCACTAAAATATCGCGCCACTCGTAATAAGCCGTTCATGTGTATATGGTGCCATCTATGAAAAAATAATGTATTAGTTTCAACTGTCTAGCTGCTTCAGTTCATTGGAGGCAGGAGTCATTTGAATCAGTTGATATGCTGGAGGTCGCATACTGCATGGCAATGCTCCAGTCCACACGGCTGCTGTTGCAAAAACTGCAGTGCTACAAGCTCGCAAATCTGGGTTGCACGGTGGGTACTGGATCTCCTCGAAGCCACAATCTTTCACTGCAACCTTGGCAACAACAGCCGTGTAGCCTGGAGTATTGTCATGCAGATGTGCGATCTCCATCACATCAACTGATTCAAATGACTTTCTCCAACGAATTGAAGCAACTATACAGCTGAAATTAATACATTATTCCTTCCACACATGGCAGTATATGCCATTAACTGCTTATTCCAATGGTACGGTATTTCAGTGTCACACCGAAAACTTCTGGGAATACCCTCGTATGTCAGTATAGCGGCTTCACGTTACTCTTTAACTAAGTAGTTTTCCCGTTACCTCATGAACTTGAATCACCATTCCTACTACTACATCGGGTGTATCAAAAATCCGGAGCCATATGCCAAGTTCATTATGAGTGAATATACGAAGAACTAGAAAGAGAAGAAAGTTGTTGGAAATAGGTGGTTTTCAATCTAAAGTGGTGTGATTTTTCCAATCGCACTTACCGTTTGGCTTCTATACTGGTAAGGCGCCCCATGTTAAAAGAAGTAACGTTTTCAGTAGACAATTTAAATGGAACGTAAGAGCACACAAAAATGATACTATGAACGTGCATATTATTGTGTGAGGAAACTCAGAACATCTCAAATCCGCTTCCCAACAATGCTGTATTGTTGGTATGGTGAAGGACCAAGAGAACTTCGTGCTGAACTAGCAATATTGATTTTTTTTTTTTAATTTAACATTGAAAAACGTTGGTTCGATTGCAAAAATTTCACTACTTTAGATTGAATACCATTTCTTTCGAACGACTTTCCCCTTTTCTTCTTCTTTTTCCTGATGGTCTACGGTCTCGGGTATTTCATACATCCAATTTATTCGCCACGAGATTACACAAGTATTTAGTTAATATTCTTCTCAATTGTAAACCTGTATTTATGAGCTGGCTTTTACCGTTTTACATTTCGATCATTTGCATACTTTGCTACTATTATATTTAGCACACCAGCATGTTAAGTCTGGCGAAACTGTCAAAAAAAGAAATAAATAAAATATACATGGAATGGTGTAAATTACCAAAGAGAATAGTTCTTTTGATATTTATTATTGTCTAGTGTTAAAAAAATATTTAACACAAAAGAAGCGTACAAAATTAAAAAACAAAGATCCTATGACTGTGGATGATAGTAGTACCTATTTATTCTACAAACAGATAAGTTTTCTTCACATCTTATGAACATGGGTCAGTAAGTAGAAATAACGAAAAATCACATTCATATCTGCAGACCAATTTTAGCACGGTACTGGTATTTACTTTATGTATTTGTATGCACAATCTGCGACAAAATATAACACTTGATAGATGCACAATCTGCAAGTACTTCTTGTGTCAATGACTGTAGAAATTAATGGATAATATGATATTTGCTGTTTCGATACTTGGAAGGTCGGCCCTGTTTAGATTTCTAGAGCTATTCAAACATTTGAAGTTTTCTTTATTTCTTTACTATTTTGCTCCACGTTGTATGCTCTTCTATATAAAGCTGAATGCTTGTCTGTATCTTCTTTACGCAAATCCACACCGTTGATTTGACATACCTTTGAGTAAACATAGAAACGATACAGTAGGCTATTTACAATTTTTAAATCAATATCCTACGGAGCGAAGGGGTTTAAAATTTATAGAGTAACTCAAAAAGCCCTTTAGTTAATCAACGAAAGTGGCTCTACTGTGCTCCGGAGCCTGTATGAAGAATGGGCACTTCTGCTAGTTGTCTATAAAGTAAATAATGTTTATTATTTGAAAGTGTTTTGGACTATGTTTAGATGAAGGAGGCCAAAAGTACGTAAAAAATAGATTTACAGGAGAAATGAGTTGGAAGTAAGGGAAGCTTAATTGATTTGTGTCTCATATAAAAATGGAATTGAGGTACCTTTTGTAGAAAGTTAGTAATGCGAAATGCTGTACAAACTATATGTACTTACCTGAAGCACACAGGGAGTATGCATACAATGACGCAAGTAGTTAACCCTAACCAAACCTAATTTAATATTAACAGAAATTAGCGAAATTGTATAACAATTTTTTGAGGAAAACAAAGAGGCTGGTCCCTTCAACTAAACCGTTTTTTTTTTTTCACTTCTAATACAAACCAATATATTACAGCTATTTACGCCCCAGAAAATTCATTAAATGTATGAATAAATTTACGTGTTCTTTTGGAATTGCTAATGATAGTTCGTAAAAACAATAATTTACGTCGTTAATATCTTAATATATTGAATTAACTTGGTGAAATAAGAGCAGATTGACATGTAAACTTTTCAGTCAATAATAATAATAATAATAATAATAATAATAATAATAATAATAATAATAATAATATACTGATGAAGAAGAAGAGGAAAATTATATTCGTTAATTAATTTCAGCATATTTGTGCATACAGCTCACTTCATTTCCTTCTCTCCCTTTTCAACAACTGAAATTGAGCAATATATTGTTGCTCGAAGGACTAGCAACGCAAGTTACGGAAGGACGTTGTTCATGATACAGGCTTTACTAGTTCGCGAAAACATACAGGAATACGAACATGTGAGATATGCATCGTTTAGGTCAGTTATGCAATTAAAAAAGAAGTCTACATCGCCAACACCCACACCACCATTACATCACCTTTCCCTACCACAAGCCGAAGTCTTTTTCTCCCCTTATTTACCTGACCTTGAAGAGTATATTTGGCATTCAAATTCTCCGTCTGGTGCAGTCTGCAAACAACACAATTAGCAACAACGATTAATTATCGTAATCACGTTATCTAATTAATAGCTTACGGCGCAAACTACAAATTTCAAGTTACTATCATATTGTGTATTATATCTTATTTTTTCATTAAAATAATCTAAGAATACTATATGACATGTTCTTTGATAGTGTTGATATGGAAACGTACTAACATTATATCTGGTTCCATGGGTATTATATGAGGGATTAATCATAATGGTAGTGTACCGTAATTAACTCTTCACTCGCACTTACACACTTCCCCTATTTTTTTTCTACAGGCCTCCCAGCAGGACATTGAAAACATATAGGACAATTTGGTTTATAAAATAGTATATATTATATATAAAATATATATATGCAATAGAACACACATTGGTAATGCAACTGGAAGTATTATTATTATTTTTTTAAGGATACAACCTATCCATACATTCTGAATTACAATTTTCACATTTTGTTTTTGTTTTTATGATTTTTGTACAAACAACAGAATTTGCACAAGACATTGAAAATAGTAAAAACACTAAAAAACATGAAGCTCCAATGTAACTTGTTAGAATTCAGAACATATTCGTATTACCTCAGAAGAAAACGAAATAGTTAACTTTTATTTATAGGATTACCATGGTATTTAACACTTCTTATATGTCGTTATTCATACATAATTTTGAATACCGGTACGTAAATTTAATTAAAGCACCAAAAATATTAACTATTTCTCTAAATTCATACTACCCTTCTAGTTCTTTTATTTAGAGATGAACCTTATTTTGACATTATTTTTTATTACTTCACATATTTCTAATGATGAAAGAAGATAGATAACAGTTTTCTCTGTAATGAAATGTTTGTATCTAATTAAACATCGAATTATTTGATCAACGTATTTCCCTATGAAATAAATAATGTAACAGCATTTCATTCATCATAGCTCTGCGAATTACAGTTTATATACACTTCTAATAACTGTTATACAGCATAAATTTCCGGACATTTCCAGGATTTTCACAATTTTTCTGCTTTCCAGGACGTTTCCATGACACATTTATATTTTCAGGTTTTCCAGGACGCGTATGAACTCTGCATATTATGTACAGCAATATTGGAAGGTGTTGGGATATGTTGAATACCAACATACCTCAACGTCTAGCCAATACTGCTGCAAACTGCTGAAAGAAAATGCTAACACAGCTTGCATTATAAGAAACTGGAGCATGACAAGGTTTCTCACGTCAGTTAAGCTTCATTGCGGAAAAATAAGCACATAGGGAACAAAGAAAAGAAAAAGAAAGAATGGACATAGGATGATAGAAAAAAGCAAATTTAAAAAAATGGTAATAATGAGGATTAGTGATTAGTCCCTCAGAAAAAAACACTAAGATGCATTTAGCATATTTGCTAATATATAGCAATTTAAATTATTACTGGAACTACCCTTGGCTTGTATTTTTAATAATTCAATCAATGAAAAATATAGGAAATAAATTACAAGATTAAAATATAGGACAAACATACACACATTTCCAAAATATAGGAAAAAATAGGAAAAAAGGATAGCTGAAAGCCCTGCTTCTATCTTCAGTAACTATAATGGACAAATACTACTACTGCTATTGACCATGTCATTGATTTTTTCTTTTTTGCAAAATTGTTTCTATATGTTAAATTGTTTATACAATTTGCAGTAATACTGCAATAATAGGTAGAATGAATGAATCGATTGCCTGTTTACGCGTGTATTTGGATTAATACATAATACTGTTTAAATTCACATTTATTGTGGCACTGGATGAACTGTTATAAAGCATATGTAAAATACAGATAAAAATAAAATTATCAGTCTTTAGTTAATGCCATGTAAAAATTGATTCTAAGTAATAATCCACGTGTCATAGCTACTGGTTGGTCCTCCAAACCTAATTCTCCTCCGAAAATAAAACAGGAAACTATTTTCCTTGCACTACAGCTAAACGGCTCTGCTCGTCCAGATGGGTTATCAATTGAATGTGCTATTTCTGTCTTTCCAGATCACCTCTTACTTTAAGCAGGTCCTCGCATAAACTTAACAATAAACTGGTCTTACTGGTACGAAGGCCTGCGAATGCGAATAATGATCAGGCCATCGTGATTTCCAAGTTACATTTCTTTCATTCAAGCACTTCCGATTGTAATGACAACGGTGGAAAACGCCCTCACTCGAACTCACAAAATTTTGTAATTACCGAGAATCGAATCTGGGGCTGCGCAGAAAAGTCAATTTTAAATCTACGACATCAGCATACAATTTGTCATTTGTAAAAGTATAGTTTCCTGAACATATATCGCGCGATACGTTAGATTTTCTGTCGATAAATTTGTCTTTGCTCCAAAAACTTAGCAACTTAAAATTTACTGAATGATAAAATTTAAGATAGCTACAAAATGGTGTAAAACTTTATCTAGATATGCTGACACAAGTATTGAATGAATTAACAAATTAAGATTCTTATATTGTAATCTCACCACAATTTAAAATCCATTTAAAGACGTGCTTTTAATCAATAAAGATTTTCTACCTTAAAAATTAAAATCCTTGACAGGGGAATGGGCATCTTTTCTGAAGAATAAACTTGTTTATTGGCACATTTGTCTAACACTACAGTCAATGACCAAACCTACATTATCTAATACAGTATAATAGTCGTATTCTCATACTATCTATAGGGAAAGCTATTTGCGTCATGCTGTAACTATGGGTCTTCCGTACAGCGAAAGAAAGGAAAAAGTATTTGGGCATTCGGATGCAAACGCTTTGATAGTCATGTGGTTAGGAAGGCTAACAGCTATTGCCGCCAAGTGCACGCGTTAAAAGGTCAGAGCGTGTTCTTAAATTAAGAGAACTCACTCGTTAGCATCGCGAAACAACGTCAGAGATCTAATTTACCCACAAGATAAAAATACGTTCATTTACGACACTTTCATTTTATAGTCCTGTTGAGTACATTCATTCTTGTCTGTCACAAACATATTCATCATCATCACAGGTATTCTGTCATTATTGCAACTGAAAAGTTTCCATGCTCCATGGTCTTCAGCTAACCCCCTTTGTCTTCATATACGATTTTTCTGTTCTATTTCCTGCCACCATACCTCCTAGCACACATTGTCGAAGTTTATTAGCCAAAAAATCTAGGTATATTATATGAGGAATAACGAAAAGGACCAAAGCAAAACACACAGATTTTAATAACCCGTTACATTTTCACCAATATATATTATTCAGGTTTTAGGAAAATTACTAGACGAGAAAGGCAGAATTCCGAACATGAAAGTTCTCCCGTAAATACACAACAATGTTAAGATGAGACCGATGAGTGATGGACCGCAGAAAGAATATCTTCGAAGCTCTGGAAGAAAAAGATAGCAAAAGAAAAAAGGGCAAGAAAACTGAGTAAGGAATACACAAGATGTTAAGGAAATGATGGATCAAGTAGGAATAAAAAATGAGAAAACGTTGACGTAAAAGCGATTAAAATCAAATATATCTGATAGAAGCAATAAAATAATGTATAGCCGAAACTATTGCACAGGTTATTAACATGTACGTGTTTGTTTTGGTCATTGTTTATATAATATGTAATCGCAAAGCTAGAATGAGCAGTATTCGGATAGAAGAACCAACCCTAGTAAGATATCCGGTGTACGTTAAAAAAAAATAACGGTTAACCGGACGCATCAAGGTCAATATCCGCAACTTTATCTGTTATGCAATTCCTAGTCCATATAGATATAAGACAGCTAACAGAAACCTGAGTGTCGGATCGTATCCGTAATCGCAATTCGTACGGTATATGTTAAAAATGAACCACATCCACACTCACACATACGCTACTACACTTGAAGCAAATTATCGTATATTAATATCCATGCTCATACTATAAACCCACGTGAAATATGCCACAAAGCATAGTCATACACTAATATTTGCTTGTTATACGATACGTGATGTGACTTGATAAAGGATTCATTCCTTATCACAGCTTATTAGTGTTAGGAAGATTTCATCAAGTTAAGTAACGTTTAATTGCACTATCGAATGTTAGGCTAAAGTATACCTATGCAATCGTTAAAATCAATTTCTCGATAGCATCAAAGTGTTAACAATATCATAAGATCAGGGACGTACGGAAGGGGGGGGACACGGGGGTCCGGACCCCCCCCCCCGAAATTTCGACTTTTTAAAAATTTAGCCTAATTTTAGGGGCAATTTTAGCAATTTTAATATAAAATAGCTTCATATTTAGTTTGAACCCCCCCCGAAATAAATTCCTGGGTACGCTACTGCATAAGATTATTTTAGACAATTAGCACACAAGCAATAAACCATAATTTACTAATGCCAATACACTTGAAGGAAATTGTTGTATAGTAATTTTTATTTTATTTCGCCTAATCCTGGATCACATTTAAATTACATTAAATGCATTAACTACATGCAGATCCCTTGTTCCGTAAATCAATCAGTAACTTTATAATAACTACAACACTTTTTCCCGGGTTCGATTCCCGGAGGGAGAGCATTAAAATTCAAACGTGTTACGGTGGTTTGGATTCCACCTTAAACTGCGGGTTAACGTCTCATATACTCGTAATTTCGGTGAAAAAAGGGGACACTAAACCAACAAGTACCAATAAATATGCATTTTCATATAATTATGAATTCATCATTCATTTTACTTTAGTCTCTCCCCGGTCTTTCTAAAATGATTTTTTTTTTTTGTGTGTGTGTGTGTGCATATATTAAGTAACCGTTTATGCTCTAGTAACTGATTCCTTACCTCATCCACATCTCCCATCACGAAGCGATTATTTCACCTGTTTTCAGTAATTTATACTCTTTATTTTTTGTTCCATCTTTATTTATTTATTTACGAGCATAATTTCAGTTGCAGCTGAACGCCAGTTTACACTAGAATATCTAACAAATCTATGGGATATAAATACTTTCTCTATCCGTTTATTATACGATCCAGTTACTTCACGAAGTCTGCTGGGGGATTTGTCCAAAATGAAAGTTGGGAATTTTATTCATTTTGGTATTTGGGGGATTCGTCGTAGACCCATATTTCAAGTACGGTGCAGTATGAGCTGTACCAAACCAATAGTATGTTCTGCTGACAGAGATGTTGCAATGTTCTTCAAGCCTATTCCTCTCCATTTATACGATGTACGTGATTTTATAATTTTATCAGCTACTTTAATTACCCCTTAAACATAAAAGTCTATTATCTTTTATAATCCTGAAGTTAATACTGCAGTATATGGGTTCTCAAAGAAAGGTTTGTAAATATTTTTAGCTAGTCCTAATACAAACTGTTTTTAAAATATAAATCCGAAGATTTCAAACACAAGGTACTTTCCTCTTCATCATTACCACTGCTGATTGTATCTCCTTTCAAAGGTTAAAAAAAAAAAAAAAAAAAAGGTAACCTTAGGTTTACACTGTACATTCTGTGACAATCGAGGAGACCTTCACCTATAGATGTTGAAATAACTGGAATTTACATGCTAACACAAAGTCTTGACATGAATCCATAATAGCTGATCGAGAATAGATAATTCCTAAGTACTTACTCTCTTCTCAATTTTACTATGTAATCTCTTGATACGCTGATGGTCATAATTTCTCACTCTGTTACAAATCAAGTCATTATGGTTGGATCATAGGCACTTTATCGACTACACCACCATGACTGCATGAAACGTCGACACCCAAGTTACATTTAGTCTACTTTGAGCTGTATTTTTATAGCCCAGCCATCAAACGGGGACCTGGATTCTAACTGCTTTATTCATTCACAAATTAAGAGACGGCGAAAATTAGAGCACGAGATATTCAGTCTTGAGAGCCAGTATACCACCCATTTTCCAACATATCACACAAACAGCTATGATTTGTACAGATTCGATTTACTGAGAAATGTCATAGAAACAAATGAAAATTCGTGTGATCTGAGATAATGTTTTTTACAGTAAGTGCTTCATGTGGTAACCTTGACGAATTTTAAGATTCACTTCAAGAAAATCTCCACTTGATATTTACAGATCATTATCAACTGCATTATCAAGGGCAAATCCTGAAATCGGGGTTTTGGGAAACAAGCTGAAAATTTTGCAAATACATTAAGATAGCAAGAGGGAATCTTTATCTTGAAACTGTGAGAATACTAAGGGCGAACCAGGGCGAAAAGCGGTATCTATGTGTTGTCCAGTCCTGTCTAATGCGAGAAAAAAATCGGTTTTTTGAGTTCGCCCTTTCTCTTCCAAGGTCCTGATATCTGATGTATCCCAAAGCGCTACAATTTTAGCTGCAAGTAGTGGGTTAAATCCTATTTATTACTAGAAAACTGGTCTACAGCTTGCAAACCTCCTCAAAAGGAAATTATACGACAGAAAGTGCCCACGAAACGATAGGAAATGTTTTAAATGACAAACATCTTGAATACTTCTTTGGTATATGGTAGGTACGTTTCTTATGACGTCCATTACTTTTGTCACAAAGATTACCTAACAGCCTTTTCATGTTTCTAACATACAATAATAACTCCTGTCTCCTTCTGAGAACCAACATTACGTAACGACATCTATCTAACGAACTCGAACAATCACAACAACAACAAGAAAATTCTTGGTTGTGACTTGATGAGTGAAACCTTGTCAGAGTATCCAGAAGGTCAACCTATTTTATAGCATGCACGAGGAAAATGGATTACCTACTTTTCTTATTTCCTGTGATATTTAGCCATATTTTAAGCAGTATGCAATGTGAACGGCAACAATATCTGGATAACTTATTTTACTCATCATCCATTTTGTAATCCATCATCCCAAATTTAAAATAAATTAGTGTTCCCGAACTTTTGAAGTCCGGAACCCATCACGAAGAGCTTGTAATAACACGGCTCGCATAAAGGAAATTTATACACATTAGGGAGGGGAATCGGATCAAAATACTAAATTAATCTAATTACGTAAATACCGAAATTTACACAG
This sequence comes from Thermobia domestica, assembly GCF_964235325.1. Lineage (NCBI taxonomy): Eukaryota > Metazoa > Arthropoda > Insecta > Zygentoma > Lepismatidae > Thermobia > Thermobia domestica. The sequence goes on along the minus strand of NC_137462.1, from coordinate 93,357,755 downwards.
AAACATTTTACTCTTACTCAACTGATACCAATATTTTCACAGTTGAATTTCAATAACTTTATTTTCAGTCTTGACTATTTTAAACATTCATAATTTTCTTACTAAATGTCTTTATAAATAAAAATTATCTATCTAAATACTACACCTGGTGCCATTTTACGAACACGCTTAAAGTTCAGCTGTATATACCTCTAACCTAGTTGTATAACAATTCTTTCCTCATATGTTATGAATTCACAATTCCCCAAAAGCTTCAAGGTTATAAACTGGTTGAAATTTGAACGATATGATTACCAGATATTCTATTATGAATCGAAATACGGATCAGCGCTGCGCAGATAAGGAATGTACCACTGAGTCGCAATGCGACCTTCTGTACGATGTCAGTCACTTTATGCTAAAGGAGACGGATGATTAATAAAAGTGAATAATGTGAATGAAGTTTTCGTGCTCTCCTACCAGGAATCGAACCCGGACCGCGTGTGTCTTTGGTGGACGTGGTACTTTGATCGATTCCTGGTGGGACAGCACAAAAATTTAATTCACAATTATTCACTATCATTATCACCCATCTCCATTAACCAGCTTAAAGAGCATAAACGCGAGGCGTTAAACAAAAAAAAAAAAAAAAAAAATCATTTTCAGTCAGTTGAACCTAAATTTATGAAATTGTTCTTTCTATGTGTTTCTGGCACGCATTAATTTTTCTGAGGGGTAAAAAAAAATAAAAGAAAAGAAATTGAAAAACCGCAGGTATTCTTCGTAATGTTGAAATCTTCAAACCACATATGATTGTGGATATTGCATAACAGGTCATCTACGTACACGCAAGCAGGTGGTACGCTGGTCTTCCCACAATAGGGCTATATGCAGAAATATATTTACTATGCAGTTTCATCATCGCATGTGACGTCTAAGGATAAGCAGTTCAACTTCATTTTGGAGTTAGTCTTTTAGAAATGTAACGCTATGTTACGTAATGTAATTTCATTTTAACTGTACGATCAATTTATATGATACTGGAACGCTTCATTGTACCAGAGCATTGTTTCCGTATTATAGTGTAATTCACATTTGAATGATTCGATTCGTGCATTCGGTACATTTCAACAATAAAGGTTGCATATAGCAGCGAATGCATTCTATGTCCTGTTAATAGACTATGTTAGGATCCCACATAAGCTGTAACTCCAAGTCTCTTATAGCTTCGCTGATCAAAGGAATGCTGAACTCCAAATCAAAGCAAATAGACTATTTTATATAAACGAGGATATTCTGCTTAAATATCCAGTAACAATGTTACTGGCACCAGGCAACATGTTAGAAACAGCCTGTGACAATTCACAGGTTTGACTTCATTTTGCGCTTATCTTCGAACGCTGCTGGTTTCAACATATATATATATATATATATATATATATATATATATATATATATATATATATATCATAACGCTTTTGCCATGATGAATATCTAACGCAAATGATCACATCGTTGTTCTTATAATATTATTTACTTATACCGCGGAGGACGGGAAACCACTGAGGCATTATAGAAACATGTAGTAGTGGAGGAAAACAGATTAGGGGCACTACTAACGAAACTGTATTCTCAATGACGTGGCAGACATATAGAGCTGAAGGGAAACGAAACGAGGAAGGAAGAGAAAACGAGTACAGCTGAGTACTAGTAGTGCATAAAAGTTCCTCAATTTGTGACAAGTGACATAACAGTAATGGCTGAATATCAAAGATCTTGAATGAGGTGGCCATTCTGTCTAGTTGTCACAGTGAACACGCACTTTAGTTACAAAAAATGTATCCTTCTAAATTTAATTCTACAATTGGATTTGATATCGATAACTAGCTCAAATACGCATTCTTCACATGGCGGCTGTATTTGTTAGTCAACGCTTGTGAAAGTTTCACCATTCATCTCAGCGACCGCGAAAACTATGGATTTGACACTAATATCAGTAATTTTGGATTATTTTTAAATGTCTCGGTATTCCCCAGCCCAGTGACTCCCGGCCCGCAGTCGAGTGAGATGAATTTGGAAGTTTATGCGATCGGAATTTCATCATTGATCTCAGCGACCGCGAAAGCTATATATTCGACACTAATATCGGCCATTTTCTACTACTTTTACATGTTCCGGTAAACATCTCCCCTGAGACCCTCTGGTTCGAAATTAAAAAAAAAAAAATGCTTCGTATTGGTCTGGGGCCTGGACCAAGGTACCCGTGACCCAAATTTGATAACTCTCGATCCACTCGTCTGGTCCCCAGGCCGCATACAGACAGACAGACATAGAAACAAACAAACTGTATTTTATTTATATTAGATGTAAATCGAACGAAGTTATTCTTGGCATGCAAAAGCCATATCAAAAGACCATTTCTCGATGTGTCTTACCGTTTTTCTTATACGAAGACAAATACTGAAACCAGAAGTTATAGCTGATTTCCACTTTTTCCGCTTTTGATCTACAGAGAAAGGTAGAGATGGAATCTATTTTTGGAACAGAGAATCGATTGTAGAGAACAGCTTTTCGCTATACAATCGGTTTTGTTCTATAGCGGTCAATGCCAAAATTGGAAATTGTTAATTTCTACCACTTCCAGTTTGAACAGAGGGATAATGATGGAGAACCCATTCTTAAGACGGAAAATTGATTCAGAAAATTCAGTTCTTGTTATATTTTTACCGTTTTCGCTCTAATACCAGTCGACACATAGATGACGGACATATAACCGTTTTATAAGACTTTCCCACACTTACGGACCAGAGATGGAGTGGGTCAGTGGGTCAAGTTTTCTGAGTGGGGCAGTGAGTCGTGGGTCAACAGCATGTGACCCACCGTGACCCACCACCCACCGTGACCCACTGCGACCCACCATGACCCACTGTGACCCACCACCCACCGTGACCCACTGTGACCCAACACCCACTGCAACCCACCACCCACCATGACCCACTGTGGCCCACCACCCACTGCGACCCACCACCCACCATGACCCACTGCGACCCACCGACTCAGTATGGAACTTGGTAATGGCATCAAACCTTCATGTGTAATTACAAAAAAAAATGTATAAACAAATAAGATATCATCAGTTTATCAGGCTTTAGTTAATATTCACAAGATTCCCTATCGATGGCGTGGTAAATGAAGTTTCTGTTCTCCATGAGTCGACATTGACAACTGACATGGTCGATATAGAAAAGATGTTGTATGGTGATAGAGAGATGATACTTCTTGCTGAGTATTTTAAAACTGACTAAGAAAAATCGTTATCAGACTTAAGTCCAACAAGCAGATTGCCGATGAGGAGTTGCAGAAATCGGGTAGAAGTATTATCAATTTCCACGACAAAGTGCGAACGGGGATTTCCCCTTATGAATTTACAGATGACTGATATTAGAAATAGACTAAGTGCTCAAACATTGTCTAACTTGTTGTTCATCAATGTTAATGGCCACCGCTAGACAAGCTCAAAGTAGACGAGCTAGTTATTTCTTGGCTGAAGGATGGACATCATTCCGCTGCGGATGATTTACCACGAAAAAGTTATCAACAGGAAATAAACCGAATTTCAGATTTGTTCTAAGGTGGAAAATTACGAGTTATAGAAAATGTATACTTGTTTTAGTAATGGCTTATTTGTGTTATTGAACTTTGTACCTATTTTTTAGTAAGTCTCTTCTATGCTTTAGGTAAACTACTTTGAATAAACATTCAAAATAATTGCAATTATGCATATTTGTAACTTAAATTTAACATGGTGTTTTAGTGATTACACAAATTACAATTATGAGCGTACTTTATGGAGATGGTCTCACATAGGGTACCCGAGCACTTTTATAAACTATGAAAAACAGATTTTTCAAGTTTTTTGTGAGAAAAATACTGTGAACTGAGAAACCATAACCTTTTCCATATTGTACAGGGATCAGGGAGGTAATGGGGCGTATACGGAAGTATACGGCGTATACTCACCTAAAATTTTTAAAGCCCAGCGTATACTCACCTTAATTTTACGAAAGAATGAGCATGTATTGGGGTGCGTATACGCCAAGTAGTCTTGTGTATACCCACCAAACATTATAGCATTACACCACTGACAGGGATATATTCCTGCGAATAGAAGTTTCTTTTGGAATGCGTTCAGAAATTAACACTTGCAAGAATACTGTCTTAGTACAAGTATATTTTAGGCACACACTAATTTCTCCCCACCTCGAACTGTTTCAATTTCCTCACTGACAAACACTTTACCATTTTATATCATAAAGGTCAGATCCACCGTTATTCTAACAGAGTGGTGCTTGAGCGATTGACTAGAAATTCAAACTCCGATTAGTGACAATTTCAGTCTTGTTTTATTACAAGTGTAAACTCTTTAGTCAGTACAGAAGAGGCCGTGGATTGTGTTCAGAGTTGATGACGATGGATTTTGGTTAGTCAGAATAGGTCACAGTGGATGAGAGTGGTTCATGTAGGGTGGTGGGTCACGGTGGGTGGTGGGTCATGGTGGGTCACAGTGGGTGGTGGGTCAGTGGGTCTTGGGTCAAGTTTTCATTGACCCACGCCAACTCTGGTGGAAGTCAAATGACAAAGAGCATCAGAAGAAAACTACAATACCAGAAACTGAACTTGCAACAAGGGGCCCTAAAGCTGAAATTACACACTAAGGGTAGCTCTAAAGTCCCCCCTCCCCTTTCAATTTAAAAATATATACTGTATATGACAGAAATCAATACAAAGAAGAAGATAAAATTTCTCTGTGCAATTATTTATAACTTAGAAAATAGTACTTAGTACAATATGTTGTCAATATTCTCCTGTCAACAACAACAACAACAACAACAACAAAAGTTTTGTTTTGGGGAGTTTTACTTTTCACGGCTCTGTTCTTTACGCTAAAGGAGACAAAAATACATATTTAAATCAAGTATGACGTCGCAGGCTTACATGACGAACTGAGGAAGAACAATCTCAGATAATCTGCAATTATTGACAGTTGACTTGACGCAAACTGAGAGGAGTCCGTACACCACATTCTTGAGGTAACCTCTTCCTTTTTATATACGATTTTTCCCGTATAGTACATCTACTGTAGTCTTTTTCGCCCCTCTCCCACTCTCCCTCGCCACAATATCTTCAGCACGTCCCTCATGATACAGCTCCTTTTCAGTCAATGTTCTAATCAGTTTTCCTTTCTCTTTTTAATTACATCTAAAACTGTTCTGTTCTCCCCTCTAACACTTTGACATTTGTTTTCCGTTCGACCCAGCTAAATCTCTTTAAACTCTTCTCCATATCCACATTTTGGAAATTTAGTCTTTCTTTTAATAGTTTTTGAGTAACTTCTATGTTTCTGACCCATATACTTAATTTGATTTGGGTTTAGTGTCCCTTTTAGCTATATGAGAGGTAGGCCTACAGCTTAACGTGGAATACGAACCCCATGAGCTCCCGCCGCGGGAATCGAACTCTGCTCTCCCTCGCCAAAGGCTCACCCACGAGGGAGTTCTTCTGCCCCCAAAATTACAATACTCCACACAACATTTTAAGAATCTTTTTGTTAACTCTTTATTCAAGGCCAGACAAAACAGACTTCTCGTCTTCCTAAATGCTTATTTGGTCATTTCTATTCTTTCTTTTATTTCACGTTTGCATTTCATGCTCCAATAAAAACTAATCCAGTATCGAGAACGTATCACCTGCTCTACTTTCTCCCCACCTACTTTGATTTTCGACACAGACTGGCTTCGTTCTAATCAACAGCTTTTGTCATTCTAACCTTTATTTTCACATTGCCCATATTCTTTGTAACTTTCCCTCAAGGTTTCTAACATTTCATAAATGTTCGTTTTAGATGCTGCAACAAGCGCCATATCAAGAATAAACCTAATCTTAAAAATAAAAATTAAAAAAAACCTAATGGATTACTAAACAGAAGTTATCACTCACCATTAACATTTTGCCTTAATTTCTGCAATGTTCTGAAGAAAGAAAAACTGGGGACAGACTTGATGATGACGTGGAACCATGCGCGCCGATTACATGGGTGCTCCGGGGCTCCGACACCTACACAAATAATCTTGTGGGTTCGGCGCACCCACAAGATTTTTTCTTTAGACCCGTTTCTCGTGCAAGTCAGCCGCGATACCGACTGAGCTAGGGCACCTCCAACTTATGCTTATTGGTATATTTTACTTTTTCCCAGCATAGCCCTTTATGCAGTGTTCATAAAAGATTTTAACTAAAAGTAAATCAATTAAATATCGAGACTTCCCTAAAAACATATAGGCTAACACGTCCTACCATTGATGCACCCACATAAATTTTGAAAAGTCGGCGCCGTTGCGTGGAACATCTTTCAACATAATCCGCTCCTACTTTATGTAATCTGAAGTGACTAAAACATAAGAAAACTAACCAATATTCAGCTTTCTAATATTACAGCCTTAGTCTCCAACGCCAAAAGTAAACATACCTGCACATAATCACTTGATTCACAGTGAATTTACTTGAAAGCAGAAAAAAAAAGTTAAGAACCAAGCACGTGATAATTTTCTTTTGTTTATTAAATGTGTGAAACCCAACACGATTTTCTTTTTACGCATGTTGCGTAGAACACTTAATGTCGACCTTGCTTATATGAGATCTAGTACTACGTCCTCTGCTGCATATCGTAAAAACGCGATTGTCATTCATTGATGTAAGGACTGAAGTTGGCAATGTGCCAGGCAGTGAATTACGATTACATAGCGGAGCCACATTTGCAGGGTTAAAGGGACTGCTCATTTACTCTTTGGCACCTGAACAAATGTGTTTCTACGGAAATATTTTAACTTGAATCTCGCAGTTACAACAAATGGCGAAGAGAACGAGTTGCTTTTCCCTATTGCAATAAAAAACAATCTCGAACACACTGGTTAACGAATGACGCTATTTTTGATGTCACATTTTAACCAGCTTGAAATGTGTTCACTTTCGAAGTTCAATGAGATATTCAAATCAATTAAAAATGGCTATTGACAGCTGTAATAATCTTCTTCATTAGGTTATACGTAAATGGTTAAAGAGATAAGCCTCAGTAAAACATCAAGAACAATCACACCGAACATGATCTGACCATTACTATGTACTGGTCAACCAATATTCTTCCGTTGTCAAGATCTGGGGAGGAGGAGGACAACAAGAATTACTTTATTAACATTAGGAAAAAATAATACTGTACTCACATTTCTAAGTAAAAGTTAAAACGGACTCGAGCTCCACTTTATGTTCTTATCAGGGCTGTGCCGTGGAAAATCAGCGCCCGGGGCGAGAGTACACGACGGCGCCCCCACACATATATTCCAAGCAATTTTTCCTATCTTTTTTTCCTTTTTTCTCCCGAATGTTTCGCTCCCCTTACTTCGGCGCCCGGGGCCGTCGCCCCGCTCGCCCTCCCCCCACGACACGGCCCTGGTTCTTATGTAAGTGTTCTATTACACTTTACTTTTAGCATATGAAGATAAGATCATTCACTGCTAATTTTTCAGTCATAAATATTATTTCAGCAGAGCAGTTTCAGAAACAAGTTTTGTGAACATCCCCTCCCCCTCAACTTACAAGGAACTCACACGTCTGCATTCACAATTCCACACAAATTACTTTTTTTTTCTTTTTGTATATTTTAGTCCTCATACAGTTTTAATCTAACATTACTTATTTGTCTTTAGAAAGGACACTTTAAAAAGTAAAAAATGCCCACCGTACACTAAAACGGTTTATGTACTTGTATTTAACATTATTTTTAAGGGGAAAAATAGTTACAGTTTTCGAAAAGCATTACAGAACGGATTTTGTTCGTGACCAGTGGATCTACTGTATATACGAAGAAATTTTTGTGTTTTACTTGTTCCATTTTAATGAAATATGATTTTCAAGACTAAATAAAGATAAATGAATGTGGAGCAAGAGTTTCTCTTGAGTCGCTGGCTTTCATCTCACATCCTCATCTGAAACTATAGCTTCAGCAGTGATCTTCATATTAATGCTAAGGCTTCCTTCCAGCGTTGAAGGGAAGTTCAGCACAAGATCCAACATCTCTGCTATTAATAGGGTCACTCCTATCCGTTGCCCTCAACGAAAATTATATTATGTACTCTGGCTACACATAGGAGGATCAGTTCGGACGTAACAGCGTATAGTTACCACAATGAGTATCTAAATATACAATTTATCAACAAATTTTCATTGTGTGAGAATTTCAGTACAGTTGGTTGTCACTGTAGAAAACCATGCCCTAATTACGAAAATATATATTCTAAGAGTTGTTTTCATTTGGAAGTTACTAACATAAGTTGTTGTATATATAGCTACTCAATTTTAGTGACAATTGCATAGTGGTCTTTTAAAAAAAAAAAAAGTGCACTGTTGCAACTCCTTTGAGAGCTGTGTGCTATACTTCACTGCAGAATTACAATGTCGCTAAGGGTACTATGTCAACATTTTTGTGGATCTAACCGCATCCTGAGAGTAAAATTTTCCGTCCACATACTTTTTCTGAAATTCCCAGATTCGTGCTTACTTTTTACGTTGAAGTGTACTGTCAATTCAACTTCACAGATTTCAAACGTAAAGATATCTTTGGCTATTTGTATTCAAAAAGTCAAAATTGCTGCTGTACAAATAGTTATTTAATTATTTTTCATCAATACATTTTTCATACTAAACTTGAAAGCAAACTTCAAAATAAAAGATAAACCATATGATTCTTGTATCGAAAGTTAATATTTATATAACGAGTTTGCCAGATAAAGTGTGTTCGCAATTTGATATTTCAGAATATTGTCCCTAATTGTCTCTGAATTCTTCAATCTCTCAGAAACCTTTCTTAAGAACCGTTTAAAATTATTTCTTTTTACGTACACACATGGGTATATAATCTGTGGAATTTGACTAATTTCCCGTAACTTTCATACTAAACTTCGGTTTGTTAAAACTTTTGAACTTAGTCTATTAAAATTCACCAGAGGTAAAAAATTATATCTACAATATTTGCTAAACAGGAGTTCAACTAACTATTTACATATGGGAGATGTGTAAACAATCGTTTAACTGAACGTAAAATTAGACAAACAAATAGAAATAGCAGCTTAAAAATTTGAATAAGGAAAAAGTACGCTGAAATTGCAAGAGATTGTAAAATAAGCAGATATATTATACGGTTGTGATTTCCAGTCTTTTTGTGATTAACGACATACTTTACTGAACATCCATGGCGTCATGGCACATTTGTTTTTATTATTATTATTATTATTATTTACAAGTTTTTATCAAGTAGTAACTTCATAGTACTGACAATTGTTGCGGCCGCTGGAGGTGCTGACTGGTACACAAGTCTCAAAACTGATTTTAACTAATTATTAAATGCTTCGTGACCTTTAAATTTTAAACGTTCGCGACCCACCTGTTGAGAATCATTGCTGTAAAGCAAAGTTAGAGAACTATAAACTTTCTGACAGACAAGATGAAAAAAGTTGATGATCTTCAGAAACCTTCTGAAATAAGTGCTTCTGTAACTAAAAACTACATAGGACAGGTTACCATACCCGAATTGACTGAAAAACGTGTATTGGAGTTCATACATATTATATCGGGTGTTGCAAAATAAGTGTTACAACTCTTGGGAGGTGACTCCTGCCAATGAGACAAGAAAAAAAGTTATCTTGAACTTTCGGCTATCGGACATAGTTTCAGATCTACAAGGTGCCGAAAGCGTGGGAAAATGACTTTCGGACGTCCATAGTTCCGAAACTATCCAACGTAAAGAGGGCGGGTAAAAAGTTCACTGAAGAAGTCATACCTGCTGTATTGAATTTTGCATGTTTCACAATTCTACCATGCACGCGCAAGGGATTCCCCAAAGGAACGTAGGGAGTCCCGGATAATCTGCCAAATGAAAATTGGTCTAAATGGATATGAATTGATAGGGTTTCTACCAGGTAACAATAATTCGTTTGTATTAAGTCGATATCTGGAACAAATACAAAATGGCGGTCACCTTTATGCCCGTTGTGTGTGGTTGCATAATCACCAGGTATGGATGTTGGCCAACAGTGACGTTCTGAGTATTAAGTGTAGCGAATTTGTACTCAAATGCTCTAGAAAGACATCTGGAGTGTCGGTAGAGCACAACAGACGAAGCAGGGTGATTCACATGTCTGGAAACACTTAACAAAAAATTCCCAGAAATGCACTCATACTTAATATAAACCTGAGTTCAAAGCGTCGGAATGTAAGGATTAGCGTCAAGAACATGACAGCCATTGCCAATTCACCAATAATATTCCCTCAAACCGATGCAATATGATCTGCACGGTTGCATAACAATAAGAATGCAACAACTGAGGCCAATTTGAAATTGTGCAAGGGGACTCACAAAGAAACTGGGTAAAGTAAATGAATGTCACTATGGGGATCGCATGATCGATATTGAAATGTGGCCAATGTGTGTGTTGATATCAACATGTAGCTAATGGACAAATGTCAACATGTCCCACTACTGCTGGGACACCGTCTCACGTGCGGAAAGTAGGAAAATAACGTTGTACATTCTGCTATTACATGGTGCACTTTTTGGTAGAACGTAACTAGAACACGCTTGTATCAATGTCCCTATTTGTTTGGGACATTGTCCCACAATCGATACATATGAAAAGAAATATCTTAATCCATCGTTCAAAGTCTGATAGAGCGTGAAAATAACAAACTTGTATCATGTCCCACTTCTTCTGGGACATATGACGCACTCGAAATATAGAAAATACCTCCAGAAATTCGTATCTTACACACAGTACACATGCCAAGACAAAGACGAAAATGTACAACGGTATGTTGTATATTTTTACTTGTAACGATTATTGACTGGTAATTTTGGGCCGTAAGGTATTTTAAATATGTACTAGGCTGATTCTACTATTAGAAAAAGAGAAAGAAAAAGAAATACGAGGAGGGACCCAAAAAACGGGAAATTCGTCATAACTTCTTTATTTCTTAATATTTTTACACCAAATTTTCACCACCTTCAAAGTATTGTCCATGGACCGCAACGCATTTCTGCAAACGATCCTTCCATTGTTCAAAACAGTTTTGAAAATCACTTATCGGGATCTTCTTTATGACCTCCAGCGATTTTTGTTTGATCTCCTCCACAGTGGCAAAACGCTTTCCTTTCATGTCACGTTTGAGTCTGGAGAACAAAAGAAATCACAGGGGTCTAGATCCTGTGAGTAGGGGGGTGCATAATCGGTGTCATGCCGTTTTTGGTCAAAACTGCTTTACGGAGAGGGCGGTGTGGACCGGAGCGTTGTCATGATGGAAGAACCATTCGCCTGTGCGCCAAAGATCTGCCCTTTTCTTCCGGATACTCTCCCTTAATCTTTTCAAAACCTCCAAGTAGAACCTTTGGTTAACAGTTTGACCCCGGGGAATGAACTCCGCGTGCACAACACCTCTGCAATCGAAGAAACAAATGAGCATTGTCTTGATGTGTGACTTCACTTGGCGAGCTTTCTTGGGATGAGGAGAGCCACTTGTCTTCCACTGGCTTGATTGCTGCTTTGATTCGGGGTCGTAGCCATAGCACACGATTCATCACCAGTAATCACCTTGGCAAAAAAAAAAAAGTCAGGGCCCTCTTTGAGCTGATTTTGAAGTTCAACACATGCCTCAAGTCGACGCTCCTTTTGCTCGTTTGTGAGAAGGCGAGGGACAAATTTGGCTGCAACCCTTCTCATGTGCAAATCTTCTGATAAAATCCTCTGAATTGAACTCCACGATATTTCAGACATCTCACAGAGTTGATCAATGGTTCGGCGACGGTCTTCACGAACGAGGGCATTGATTGTTTCGACGTTTTCGTCAGTTCTTGCCGTTGAGGGGCTTCCTGAACGGGGTTGGTCTTCAATCGACATTTCTCCATTCTTAAAACATGCAAACCACTCGTATACTCTGGTTTTACTTAGGGCAGCATCCCCATAAGCAGTCTTCAGCATTACAGTAGTTTCCGCGATCGATTTCCCCAACAGGAAACAAAATTTCACAGCCGCCCGTTGCTCTCGATAATCTGCAATCACGTTTTCGCCGAACTGGAAAAAGTTGTTTTACTAAACAAACTCTCAAGAGCGAACCGATGAACTCACAGCGACACAACTTCGCACACTGACGCAGGTGGCGTGATCGTAACGGGCAACTGGTACAACAATGGGTTCCTCCACCTTCCCTCCCCACTGCACCACAATTCCCGTTTTTTTGGGGTCCCCCCTCGTAAGTTAGATATAATGTCTATAAAAAGATATTCAAATGTTTGTAAATAATAAGATTTTGGAATGTCGTTGTCTGGACAACCAAGAATAAATAGTTTTATTGAGTGAGCTAAGCAGACATTAAAAAGTTGTGTAAAAAGTATATGTACACTTCTCCATTTTATTTATTAAAGATAAGTACATAAAGGATACATTGATGTATTTTAATGGGCTCAACAATTAATTAGATAAACGAACCGTTCTAAATGAACCAATTTGGCACATGTAACACTACTGCTGGAACACCATACGGTAAATAAATCGACATGAGAAATAGGAAGGAACATCTTAAAGCTCTGATTGTTTACAACTGTGTAGTAGAAATAACAAAATGAAACACACAAGCATGTCGAGAGGCTGTACAAGAGCGCTTGCCAAACAAAGTGGGTACTTCTCAAAGAAATGAATACAGAGAAAGTGAGGCTCCCTCGAAGCATAAGGGTTAGAGCGCTCGCGTAGTCGCAGTTTAAAATCTTACTGAGAGCCCACGGCCTCAGATTCAAGGCCCGAGTAGTTATTTTCCTATTTTTCGCACGTGGGACGGTGTCCAAGCAGTAGTGGGATATGTTATGTTGACATTTGTTCATTAGCTACATGTTGATATCAACACACACATTGGCCACATTTCAATATCGATCATGCGATCCCCATAGTGACATTCATTTACTTTACCCAGTTTCTTTGTGAGTCCCCTTGCACAATTTCAAATTGGCCTCAGTTGTTGCATTCTTATTGTTATGCAACCGTGCAGATCATATTGCATCGGTTTGAGGGAATATTATTGGTGAATTGGCAATGGCTGTCATGTTCTTGACGCTAATCCTTACATTCCGACGCTTTGAACTCAGGTTTATTAAGTATGAGTGCATTTCTGGGAATTTTTTGTTAAGTGTTTCCAGACATGTGAATCACCCTGCTTCGTCTGTTGTGCTCTACTGACACTCCAGATGTCTTTCTAGAGCATTTGAGTACAAATTCGCTACACTTAATACTCAGAACGTCACTGTTGGCCAGCATCCATACCTGGTGATTATGCAACCACACACAACGGGCATAAAGGTGACCGCCATTTTGTATTTGTTCCAGATATCGACTTAATACAACCGAATTATTGCTACCTGGTAGAAACCCTATCAATTCATATCCATTTAGACCAATTTTCATTTGGCAGATTATCCGGGACTCCCTACGTACCTTTGGGGAATCCCTTGCGCGTGCATGGTAGAATTGTGAAACATGCAAAATTCAATACAGCAGGTATGACTTCTTCAGTGAACTTTTTACCCGCCCTCTTTACGTTGGATAGTTTCGGAACTATGGACGTCCGAAAGTCATTTTCCCACGCTTTCGGCACCTTGTAGATCTGAAACTATGTCCGATAGCCGAAAGTTCAAGATAACTTTTTTTCTTGTCTCATTGGCAGGAGTCACCTCCCAAGAGTTGTAACACTTATTTTGCAACACCCGATATATATATATATATAGTGATCAAAAGTATCGGGATACCCCCCAAAAATACATTTTTCATATTAGGTGCATTGTGCTGCCACCTACTTACTGCCAGGTATTCATTATCAGCGACCTCAGTAGCCATTAGTCATTAGACATCGTGAGAAAGCAGAATGGGGCAGGGGCACTCCGCGGAACTCACGGACTTCGAACGTGGTCAGGTGATTGGATGTTACTTGTGTCAGAAGTCTGTACCCGAGATTTCCACACTCCTAAACATCCCTAGGTCCACTGATGTGATAGTGAAGTGGAAACGTGAAGGAACACGTAGAGCACAAAAGCGTACAGGCCGACCTCGTCTGTTGACTGACAGAGACCGCCGACAGTTGAAGAGGGTCGTAAAGTGTAATAGGCAGATGTTTATCCAGACCATACTGCATCAGGATCCACTCCAAGTACTATGACAGTTAGGCGTGAGGTGAGAAAACTTGGATTTCGTGGTCGAGAGGCTGCTCATAAGCCACACATCACGCAGGTAAATGCCAAACGACGCCTCGCTTGGTGTAAGGAGCGTAAACATTGGACGATTGAACAATGAAAAAACGTTGTGTGGAGTGACGAATCACGGTACACAATGTGGCGATCCGAAGGCAGGGTGTGGGTATGGCGAATGCCCAGTGAACGTCATCTGTCAGCGTGTGTAGTGCCAACAGTAAAATTCGGAGGTGGTGGTGTTATGGTGTGGTCGTGTTTTTCCTGGAGGGGGCTTGCACCCCTTGTTGTTTTGCGTGGCACTCTCACAGCGCAGGCCTATATTGATGTTTTAAGCATCTTCTTGCTTCCCACTGTTGAAGAGCAATTCGGGGATGGCGATTGCATCTTTCAACACGATCCAACACCTATTCATATTGTACGACCTGTGGCGGAGTAGTTACACGACCATAACGTCCCTGTAATGGACTGGCCTGCACAGAGTCCTGAATTGAATCCTATAGAACACCTTTGGGATGTTTTGGAACGCCGACTTCATGTCAGGCCTCACCGACCTACATCGATACCTCTCCTCAGTTCAGTACTCCGTGAAGAATGGGCTGCCATTCCCCAAGAAACCTTTCAGCACCAGATTGAAAGTATGCCTGCGAGAGTGGAAGCTGTCATCAAGGCTAAGGGTGGGCCAACATCATATTGAATTCCAGCAGTACCGATGGAGGGGCACGAACTTTTAAGTCATTTTCAGCCAGGTGTCCGGATACTTTTGATCAAATAGTGTATATGAGGGTCTTTAACTCGAAGTGGCAACATAGTTGTGAAATGGAATGTAGTGAATCACTCACTTCAAGAAGCTTGCAGTCCTTCGATGTAGTCTCCGACAGCCTGCTGAATCCTTCGCCAGATGTCTGGTAACCGTTGAATACCTGTCAAAAGCTGAAAAGGTGTTGACAGTGCGCTCTAAGGCAAGAACAATGCTGAGAATGTCTCTGAAACGTTTGCTCCTAAAAGGTTCTTTCATTTTGGGGAAAATATCAAAATCGCAAGGGGTCACATCCGGGGAGTATGGAGGGTGCTCCAGTACCTCCCAACCCCATCATCATAAGAGTCTGTACTGAATTGGCTGTATGGCATCTGGCATTGTCATATAGGACAATTGGTCCAGACTGCAGGAGGTGTAGATGATTGCGCCGCAATGCTGGTCGCAAATGATCACTGAGGTATGAAGCATTGACGGTACCGCCCGATGGAACTTGATGTGACAGGATAATGCCTTCGTGGTCGTATGACATTATCATCATCACCTTCACGTTTGCTGGCTCTTGCCTAAGCTTTTTCAGTCGTGGAGATTCTGGGTAGCGCCATTCACTCGACTGACCTTTCAATTCAGCCTCGTAGGATCTTCCCCACATTTCGTCACTTGCAATAAATTCGGTGAAAGAAGTCATCACCTTCCTCATTGTAACGTTGAAGGTGTAGACGCGCACATTCCCTCTTATGCCACATTTGAACCTCGGTCAGAGCATGGGGTACCCATCTGGCTGCAATTTTCCGCATGCCAAGATCTTGTGTTAGCATGCGGGGATTAAATGTTCAGCTCCTGTGCCAATTCACTACAAGTCCAGCGCCGATTACCGTCAAGCAGTATCCGTAATTTTGCAAGATGAATATCGTTCGTTCGCATATGCTCTCCTCCGCGCATTTTGTCTGTTCACGGTTGTCCTGCCTGAAATGCTGCAATTCATCTCGTCACTGTCCGATACGGTAGAGCAGCTTCACCACAAGCCTCTACTAATCCTCTGTGAATCGTCCTAGCATTTCGCCCTCTTGCCACTTGGAATTTCATAAACACACGCTGTTCTGCACGCGTGAACATTGCGTTAGGGCGGTATTTTACACAATAATCACCATAACAATGTCTACTCGCCGCACACACCGTAATATGGGACCGCAGCAGCATTGAACTGACTCGTACACACCCTCGGAACACACTAAATTCATTTGTCCCCTGCCCACACGACACTCCAATCGTAGGAGTGTTGCCAGTTCGAGTTAAAAATGTTAATTTTCAAAGGGGGTTTAAACCTCGAAATCCTTCTTGCGTACGACACTGCATGTATGTTTCTTCAAATCAAAGCAAATCATTTTTTTTCATCATTAGCGAGCTTCAAAATGAAAAAAGAAAAATAACATCAATCTGGTTCATGTTCGTGGAGAATGTGGCTGCTTCAGGGGCAACTGTTGTTTACTGATGAAGTTATGAATCATGGTTTGTTTGAACAGTTTTAAAGGAAATTTAGGAAGTATATTGAAAAATTGGGTCTAAAACAACAGCTGTTATTTAACAATGTACAATGTTGATTTTTGACATTATATACCTTCCACACACTAAAAACTCTCCTGCAGTCTCTAAACATTAACCTCATTGTTAGCTTTCAACACGGTCGAGTTAGGCCTATCACTTCTCTTTGAAAAGCGTATCTTAAGGGAGTGAGAATGGAAGGGGTCTCACAATGCTAAAAATTGAGTATCTCACGAGATTGTGAAGGTGGGAAGACTTAACTTGGCATATAAACTCATTAAAAACAAGTAGTGTTTTCGAAAATTCCACTACTGAAGGTGGAAACAGGAGAAATATCTAGACTTACACAGCTGAATGTCTGATCCGAACCACATGAGCTCCAACCGAGAATCGAATTCAGGTCTCCCGCTCCGAAGTTATATCAGCGAGTCACGACTTTGTCCGAGTCATTGAAGTCTGTATCTCGCTTTTCAGGCCCGGACTCGGAAGAAGCTAAAATATCAACTGTACAACATTTTTGTAGAGTTTTATAGTAGATTAATAATGTCCACTACTCCAACTCGAAAATACTCACATGTTTGATTCCCTGTGTTACATTTCTTACTTAAGATAGCAAATCTTGACTATTTCAAACATAATTCCATGCTTATTCGTCTCCCTATATTGAAAACTAATACACTACTTTTTTTTTTTAACACAGCCTACATAAAATATTTAACGGAACACTGTTTCGACTTAGCGGTATCTCCTATATTTTACACAAGTTTTACAGATCCGCTCCACTAAATTTTGACGATTCCTCACAATATATATATATATATATATATATATATATATATATATATATATATATATATATATATATATATATATATACTCTGATACATCTTGTAGTTCTTGTGATATTTTGGCTCACAAAGACGCACACAAGAGAGAGACGAGAGATCGTGTTTCTTAGAATTACACTAGTAGATTCAGACATACTCTCAAAATGTATATGATGATGTTTCGTCAGCTCCGGGTTACATTGAGTCTGACTGCTTTTGGGTCACGTAGTATTGCTTTACGTAACTCAATAAAATGAAACTTGCATCAACAAGTTCTTGTGAACGAAATGAAACGAAACTGTAGTTTAACGTCCCACGATTATGCCCTTTAGACTAAAGGAGAGAGATTATTAATGAGCGTGAATGACTGAATTTATATTGTTTGTGCAGTCCCACCCGGAATCGAACTCCAAAACCAATGTATCAAAGCCCATACGCTAGCTACTAGACCAGCGGAGAGAGCTACAAGTATCTTGAAAACAGAAAAAAGAAGTTCGAATATACCTTTTAAATATTTTCGATACATTTTATTATTCCCGGAAGTACGGGCATTCAGCTAGTAGAGAAATAAGCAGAATTCATTCTAATGACTGTCAATAGACAATCAATGGTTGGCCAAAGTATGAAACTGTGGTACATTGCATAGATGTTCATTTTACTTCGACCTCACTCACCCTCGCCCTCGCAGTAGCAGTTGGCCCTCGCCCTCGTTCACCCTCGCCCTCGCGAATGGAATTGTCCATCGCCCTCGCGCGCCCTCACCCTCGCTGTCAAAACTTGTCCTCGCCCTCGCGCACCCTCACCCTCGCCATCGAAGCTTGTCCTCGCCCTCGCGCACCCTCACCCTCGCCATCGAAGCTTGTCCTCGTCCTCGCGCACCCTCGCCCTCGCTGCCGAAACTTGTCCTCGCTCTCGCACACCCCTCGCCCTCGCCATCGAAGCTTTTCCTCGCCCTCTCGCACCCTCAACCTCGCCGTCGAAGCTTGTCCTTGCCCTCGCGCACCTTCACCCTCGCTGTCGAAGCTTCTCCTCTCCCTTTTCGTCGAAGCTTTTCCTCGCCCTCGCGCACCCTCGCCCTCAATTGAGGGTGAGGAGGCCTCGAGAGGGCCTCCTTCGTGAGGATCAGAGCATCAATTATTCAACCTATTTGTTGAATTATTTCCTTATCGTCAGTGGCGGATCCAGGGGGTGCGATCGCTCCCCCCCAGAAGAGGAAACTTCTTTATTTTATATATACAAATAAAACGCATCCCAGAGTTTGGAGCTCTTAAAAGTAGCTCTAAGTAGCAGTATTACAACCCACCACCCCCACCAGAAGTCCATCCTGGATCCGCCCTTGCTTAACATACGTCCTAAAGAAAGGAAACTAAACATATCATCGTATAACTTACTGTGGAACACCTAAAATGGAACAACTGTTACAATGGAGATCTCGGTCGATAGTGACGTTTACATCATTTATCAACAGTATCCAATGCCTTTACTTCAAAATGTTCCTTGAACTACGATGCAAGCATAAGTATTCAGCCACACAAGGGCGGCTCTCATGAGGGTGAGGGTGAAATCAAGGTTTGATGAGTGGCGGTAGAGTGTCTGCCGCGGACTATCTGTCAGAATTTGACAGTCAACACGTTGGCCATCCCTGATGTATGTAGCATAACTGAGGAATTTGAACAAATTCAAAGGGAAAGATCTAAAGAGCTTAATTTTGAAACTCCGTCAGCAAACAAATAAAATACTTCAGAACACTATTGTCGAATTATCACTCGGAAATATATACCCACTCTAACCTATAACATGAATGACTTCATTGATTTGAATGTGAATCTAAGTTAATTGGTATTTTAAAATATAAACTGAAATGTGTCAATGTGCTTGTAAGGTTAATTTCGATGCTCAAATATTGTTAATATTCACCACTAATAGAGATACATTTGTCCTACCTTAACAATGTTAAAATTTTATTTTTTTTTTTTTTTCAATAATTGCCATAAATATGAAACTTTGTCTTAAGAAACTACCCTAGGGGCCAATTTGTGCACTTTATCACTTTGGTCTTGGTTCATTTTTGGCAGCTATCATTGTTGGAAAGTTTACTTTCAGTAATTCCCACAATTATGAAATGATATCTTTCAAGGATTCCTTTCACTACAAATACGTAAAGGCAAATGAAAAATGAAATCTTTAGTTTAAGATCCCACGATTATGCAAGCTAAATGCTAAAGGAGACAGAAGTGAATGATGAAATAAATAGATGAATGAGAATGTGGTAGGAAACTGGAGAATCCCCAGAAAACCCATGAACACGATGTCTTCCACCACGAACTTACCTGGACGGGAATCGAACATGCGACCCTTCGAACAAAGGTAATTTCTCTATCGCTGAGCCACCGTTCCTCCCTAAATGGCACGCCCAGAGCTTAGCGCCTCCAGGGGCCTTGGAAAGATTATCGAGCCTAAAATGATTTAGCACTGACTTTTATAAATCCACCAATTCAACAATTAATAATGTCGTGCAAATTTTAAGATTGTAGTAATGAAAGAAAAGATGAAATTTTTAGTTTAGCGCCCCAGAGTTATGTAACTGCTAAAGGAGATGGATGAAATTGCAAGTGAATGATGATGAAAGAAATGGTGGAACGGGAAAGTAAGAGAACAAACCTTTATTTTCTTTAGCACAAATAATTAAATGTGTAGATTAATTGATTTCCAGAAATTTTATTATAATTAGCAATTAAAAACTGAAAGGGCGATCACAAACTTTTCTTGCCCAGGACCTCGCAACAATTTGTTACATCATTAAAACAGGAGTAGAGTGACTGAATTATTTTGCTCTGTGGTTGAAAAGTAATAATGCAAAACAGACAATTATTGACTTGAAGAGATAGGATAGTTTAAAAATTCTGACTGGGGAAAGCTTTTCCTCGCCCTCGCGCACCCTCACCCCCGCCATCGAAGCTTGTCCTCACCCTCGCTGCCGAAACTTGTCCTCGCCCTCGCACCCTCGCCCTCTTCGTCGAAGCTTTTCCTCGCCCTCGCTGCCGAAACTTGTCCTCGCCCTCGCGCACCCTCGCCCTCTTCGTCGAAGCTTTTCCTCGCCCTCGCGCACCCTCACCCTCGCCATCGAAGCTTGTCCTCGTCCTCGCGCACCCTCACCCTCGCCATCGAAGCTTGTCCTCGCCCTCGCGCACCCTCGCCCTCGCGGCCAAAACTTGTCTTCGCCCTCGCAGCTTGTCCTCGCCCTTGCGCACCCTCACCCTCGCCATCGAAGCTTGTCCTCGCCCTCGCGGCCAAAACTTGTCCTCGCCCTCGCGTCACTGTGGGCGAGGGAACTTGAGGGTGAGGATGCCCTCGAGAGGGCCACCCTCGCGAGGGTGAACATCTCTGGTACATTGTATTGTAGTAATATATGAAAGCTTCTTTTAAACAGAAAATATATTTCTTAAAGACAAAGAAAATATGGTCAGCGTACTACACTCATTCAAAACTTGTCTTAAGGAAGTTTCGTCAAAATAAGAATTTTAAGATTTTAAAATTTAAATTCAGCAGGAGGAGTATCGCCAATACAAGACCAAAACATAAATTACTGAGATTAATTTTATCAGATAATTTACCGAAAATTATAGAAATTTACTTTCTTTTCGAAATCTTTATTAATTCTTATCGCACAGAAAATGTTCATCCCAAGATCTGAGACAGAGCTTGTGAAAGAAATGTGGGAATTTCATTACACAATCACTAGTCATATCAAGAAGCTGAGACGTTCCACACAGAGATTCTACAAATGTAACTGCTAATATATTTTAAATGATTTATTTCGAGCTGCTTAATTAACTGTCATTTGTGATTGCAAAACAACCGTTAAGACTTCCCAGGCGTCACAATGATGTCACAACGTTTTCTCATTGAAAGCCAACTTTCTCCATTGATCTCTCTTCCTCTCTCTCCGAGCAAAACAATGAAAGTGTACACAATAAACAATTTCATGTGACAATCTTAAGACATGACTTTTCCCACTGTCTAAGAAAAAACACTATTGAAAAAATAAAAGTGTCAGTAATATAAAATTATTTTATTAATAATCACACCATCTCATTAGTTAGGCCCTACTATTTTAGACAAAGTAAATCCTGATTGGGGTAAAACAAGTGAATCTGCTAAAAGCAATAAATAACTAAATTTCTTTCATAATAAATAACAAGGGAAAAACTGAAAATTTCCACTTTTCTGATTTCCTCGCTCACATGCCATTTTTGTACATGTAATGGATTTTACAATTAACAAAGTGCGTTTACAACAAAGTATTTGTGATTTTGATGTTCAGTCAGGGGCTGCAGTTTATATTGTTTTTCAAACATCAAACTGGCATTGCAGTTATTGACAGCGAATGTGTGTAATGCAACCACTATATCCCAAATGCCCTCTTGACTGTCTAACCTTTTTTTTCAAGTACTGGCAAGTTATACATTTTTGATGTATGTGACCGCCAGAAAATGATACGCCAGAGGAAGGGTCCACATAGTACAGACTTGCACGGGCCAAATTTTTCGGCCCGGCCCGATAAGTTTTTTAAAATTCATGGCCCAAGCAGGCCCGGTCCCGATAAATTTTAAAAGTTTTTGGCCCGACCCCGGCTCGATAAACTTTTAAAAATTTAGCTCGAGCCCCAATCTTTCTCAAAATTTAGTATTAAACTTGACCTAACCCTCAGAAACATTTTCTAAACTCTGGTGCATAACCTGATGCTTGCCTCCCGAATGGTAACCAAGGCCTCCTAGAATTTTGCCTGTCATCGGGAGAACAAAAACTCTATTTCCTGTAACATAGCATAAAGTGAAGATGGCAATATTGTTTAGCGACAGGCAAAACTTTCCGATCCCTTCTTGTGAATTGTTTTTAAACGACATTCCACAGCGTGGATATTCAATCATGAAAAAAAACCTGTAAATTCAAAAAAAGAAAATGAACGCATTTAACATTTCAACAGAAATTTCCTTAGGTTAATTCACTGATTTGTATCTACGCCAGGATCGCAGCCACAATTATTATTATTATTATTATTATTATTATTATTATTATTATTATTATTATTATTATTATTAAAGGAGGCTAACTTAAGTACAATTTTACATTCATACATACATACCAACAAAGTTTCAGAGGAGGCTGAGTCCTCCTGGACACTCTCAGACTACGGGCCTAATTTACATCCTGTCGAGATCTATCGTTAAAAGTGAGGTCTGAATAACGGTAGGTCCAGGAAGTGAATGCACGACTCCTCCTGAAGGGAAAATGTAACTGTTCTAGTGCTATTTCAACGAGATGAGCCGTACAAGTGTCAATTTTTCTGTCAATATATTACTGCTCTAGTCTATTGTTACTATAAAAGAGGAAATTCTAAAGTGTTATAGCGGATAATATTTTCCGCCCCCTCCGGCCCTTCAATCGTTTTGGGTAAGGTATAAACTTCTGACGACTAAGATCTAACTTGTGCAAATAATATTACGACATATTTAAATATATTTAATAAAATAAATACACTACCCCCGAAAAGTTTCCGGACAAACACGAAATAAAGAAATTTTCAAAATGTAAATAAGAATGCATTACAATTTGCTCACAACTGAAAGGAGAAACATTTTAGAATCCGACAGGAGAAAAGGTCTTGGCCTGTTGTGGATGTGGATAAGGAAAATAACCTTAAATATCGCGCCGCTGTGATGGTGCATTACTTACGCGTGCGACACAAAACGGCCATTACACTGCAAATTGAAGGTCGAACACACAATAAATGCATCATAGGTGTCTCTCAAGCTGCTCTGTCTACTTCTCTGTCAGATCTCACTGTTGGGAGTTGTCTATTTCACGCTAGTTGTTGTGTGTGTGTGTTGAAATAAGGTGTAAAGTGTTCCCTATTAGTCAGCATAATACCCCGTACGAAAAGGGAATTTGGCATTGAAACGAGAGCAAAAGTAGTTACTTTACGAGAAGAAGGCTATACAATACGGGAAATAGCCGCAAAAGTGAAAATACCCCATACTACAGTGCATGATACCTTTTAACGATTTGCTGAAACAGCGGAAAATCGCTCTCGAGCGAGATCTGGAAGGCCTAGACTTACTAGTGCAAGGGAGGACAAGTACATTTTAGTGACAAGCAAACGCGACAGGTTGAAAAGAGTGCCCCAAATACAAGCTGAAGTGAACGAAACTCGCGAAAAGCCGATCAGCTATGAAACTGTACGGACGCGGTTAGTTAATGCGGGACTAAACGGTCATGTAACAACTAGGAAACCGCTCTTACGCCCTCAAAACAAAAAGAAGAGATTGCTGTGGACAAGAAAATTTGCAAGCTGGGGGCCAGAGCAGTGGAACAAGTGCTTATTTGCTGACGAATCAAAGTTCGAGCTCTTCAGTCATAGATGCAGGGTTTTCGCGCGTCGCTCCAAGGGCGAAAGACTGCTTCCGTCGTGTATTTTGCCAACGTAAAGCACGGGAGTGGTTGTGTGATGGTGTGGGGTTGCTTTGGTAACAACCAAGTGGGTGATTTGGTGTAAATACAGGGTGCAATGCAGAAAAAAAAAAAAACAGTACCATCAGACTTCGATAAGACACGCAGTGCCATCTGGAAAGAGGCTCATTGGTCGTGGGTTCATCATGCAGCAAGACAACTACCCAAAACACACATCCCGACTTTGTAGAGGGTATTTGTCAGCAAAAGAGCAACAGGGGGATCTCAAGAATATGGTGTGGCCCCCACAATCGCCAGATTGTAATCAAATTGAGTTACTATGGGATGAGCTTGATAGGGCAGTTCGAAAGATGTGTCCCTCTAGCGAGACACACTTATTTAAGTGTCTTCGCAAAGCCCCGATAGCAATCAAACCCGAAACTCTACAGAAACTAATACGACGAATGCCCAAATTCTGTAAAGCTGTTATCACAGCACGTGGAGGCTACTTTGATGAATCAAAGATTTAAATTTTTGACAAAACAATGGTTCATTTCTCTTAAATTTCTGTATTTTCCTCTCAAATACATATTGTAGGTTCCAGATAAAAATAAACTCCATTGACATGTCTTTTCTTTTTCTCGAATACACGTAAAGTATGCATAAACCTACTTTGTACGGAAACTTTTCGGGGGTAGTGTAAATAAAAGCAAGAGACTTCAAACTGAAATATACAGATGATTTATGCGTGCTATTATAGCTAACTGTTACTTTACAACGGCTGCTGCTGAACTGAGGAGCATAATCACAACTCCTAACAAGATCATTAAGTCTTCTTGTTCTGCGTAGCAGACTTATGTTGGGCGTAACAGTACTCAGCTCTTAGAACAAACAAAATTATTAATTTTAAGAGAGTTATATTTAAGATGTTCACACAAAAATATAACTTATTTTCCTTCCATTTCTTATCTTCAGCTTTGGATTGTGGAATAGTTACGATCTATCTATTGTGTAATGTATAGGTATTCAAATTTCGAGATACCAGAACTTAAAAGTTATATCCTAAGTGGAACTTAAAGCGTGAAAAGAAATATAACACACACCTAGAGATATAAATATCTCGAATTTCTTCCCAGATCTGCGCCCCCAATGGAAACTAGAAAACACCGAGAACCCAAGACTCTAGTGCTCTAAAGGTTAAGTGCGCTTGCCACTAGATACTTTGCACTATCTTAACTGAAATATCGTTACGTAATTTATGCAGAAACACATTTTTTTTTTTTTTTGAATCACAGAAGAACATTTATTATAAAAATTACGGTATAAATAATGACTTCCTTAACAATTATCTTTAGATAGATCGCTCTCTTCCTCTCAGTAAAGACTCGCTACACGCGACCCAAAGAAATACACGGGAACTTTCCGCTGAGAACAATGCTATCTATTTCGGTTCCACGTCTGACCTAAATTTATTCCGTCAAATCATCTTGTACACTACAAAAAGTTAACGAATCACCGACTATGGGAATTATTCAAAGTTAGTCCTTAAATATTCGTAATTATATGGTCAACGATTTAAGCCCACGAATAACTGAAGATCATAGTAAAATTTCGAAAAATAATGAAACAGAACTTGAATGAGTAGCAGTAGAAAATTGTACCACAAATAACCAAGTAAATAGCCAGAAGAATTACATCAACGTAACTAGACCGCAGTACAAAGATTCCAAATACAAATTTCATGTATGACTTCTCCCTCTTTTACCACAATATATAAAAAATGTACAGCGTGTTTCACTTTTAAATGTTCACTTATCAAACTGTGAAAGAAATAGGAGTACACAAAAAAATACATTTCTTCTTGCATATTTCTTATAACGTCGTCAAAAACTACACTTTCCTTTGAAACATCTGGTGTAGTAAAAAGTAATCCATTATTTTGCCAATAGATGGCTTCAGTGATTTGTATCTCGCGTTATATAAGTCCGATCGGGTTCAACGAGATGCCGTTCAAATGATGAGATTGCATACTACAAACACTGTTCAGATAGTTGTGATGAGTTGAGTCAGTGTTGTGTGAGCGCGAGTCAAAATGGACACTAGCAAAGAGAAAATACGCTATATTTTACAGTTTTTCTTCGATAAAGGCGGAAACGCAAGCCAGGCGGCTGCAAATGTGAATAGTGTTTATGGTAATGATACTGTAACAGCCAATCACGCGCAATTTTGGTTTCGTCGATTCCGTTCCGGTAATTTTGACGTCAAAGATGTACCACGCACTGGAAGGCCAAGTGTCAAAAATGTCAATAAAATCATGGACATTGTCGCGTCCGACCGTCATGTAAGCACTGTGTCGATTGCTCAAGAGCTAAACTTGCACAAAAAAACCGTGTGGAACCATTTACATAAGGCTGGATACAAAAAGAAGCTTGATGTATGGGTGCCACACGAGTTAACGCAAAAAAAAAAAAAAAAAAAAAAAACTCATGGACCGAATTTCCATCTGCGAATCGCAACAAAATCGACCCATTTCTGAAGCGGTTGGTGACTGATGATGAAAAGTGGATCACTTGCGACAACGTCACGGAAAAACGGTCGTGGTCGAAGCGCGGTGAGCCGGCGCAAACGGTGCCCAAGCCAGGATTGACGGCCAAGAAGGTTTTGCTCTGTGTTTGGTGGGATTGGCAGGAAATTATATACTATGAGCTGCTCCCCTACGGCCAAACCCTTAACTCGGAACTGTACTTCAACAATTGAACCGTCTGAAGGCAGCAATCGCCCAGAAGCGGCCAGTTTTGGCCAATAGGAGAGGCATTGTGTTCCACCAGGACAACACCAGGCCACACACATCGATAGTGACTCGCCAGAAGCTCCGGGAGCTTGGTTGGGAGGTTCTTATGCATCCACCTTATAGTCCGGACCTGGCAACGAGTGATTACCATCTGTTCCTGTCCATGCGCGAACACGTTTGCTGGTGAAAAAGTCGCTTCAAGAGATACTTGTGAAAATCGACTGTCTCAATTTTTTGCCACTAGGGACAAGGGCTTCTATGAGAGGCATCATGATATTACCTTTCACATGGCAACACGTTATTGAACAAAACGGCGCATATGTGACCTAAATCGAATCATTCTAACTATGGTAAGTCAAGCCTTCAATGTCATGCCAAAATAATGGATTACTTTTTACTACACCAGATATTTGCTTGATATAATATGACAAATTTTGTGTGCGATCCATTAACACTTTTATTTTTACCACTATGTAATACTGGACGACATAATTAGACATACGTTTCGTCACGGTCGGTGAATAAGTTCTTGTATAAATCTGGGGATAACTTAGCCACATATTTACAAGAAACTTCTGGCACTGTACAATGATGTACCACCGCACAAGTGCACAAGTGGTTCGTTAGGTTTCAGAGTAACTATTTCAGGACACATGACAAGCCATGTCCCGGAAGATCACAGATCACAACAAAACTGAAAACGAGAAGGCAGCTCATAGCATGCACAAGAGTGACCAAAGGAACCGTTAAACAATCATACAGAGATTAGGTAATAGGAAAATCTGTGTCCGTAGCTATTGAAAGGGAATTAATGCTAACGAGGAAGAAGGTGTGATGATCTTGAAAGCTTTAGTGGATGACTGGGATATTTTACTGGTGTTCCATTGAAGATGAAATCTGGTTGTTTCTTCATGAAACTGATAGCAAACGAGCCATTCGAAGGAAATGTAACTAAAATGAGATAGCAAATTACAAGTCCCGCTCTCAAGTGCCTGATCTGCCCACGAACTTTGGAAGAAAGAGAATCGCGAATACGTCACTACATTTTATCTTATCCTACATCAATACAGCATAGCAGGAATTTCTTTCTGCAGTGTATGACTAACCTATCTGTCAATTTTCTAACCATACGTCATCCAGATGTCAATCTAATGATAAACAGCTTGGTACCGTATATCATACATTTTAATCTTTCCGTGTGCGTGGGTTTTCTCGGGGTTCTCCCGTTTCCTCCCACTTTCTTCATTCCACCATTTCATTCATCACTCATCATCACCGTCTCCTTTAGCCTAACCGGCATAATCGTGGGACGTAAAACTCAAAGATTTCATTTCATTTCATTTTAATCTTTTCGAGTGAGCATTTCGATTACACTAGTCATTCTCACTTGCTACATAAATTATCTTACAAGTGTAACATAAATAATTTATCTTCAAACTATGACGAAATGTATGCTTAATTAAAGATTACTAGCGGACTGCCCGTTCATCCTACGGGAGGAAAATTTTAAATAGCCTACAGTCTCTTCCTTAAACGTTCCTATAAATATGTTAAACCAATGATGTGGATTTGTATAGCGGACAAACATACATTCTGCTTTATACAGTACTAGCAGCGTTCACCCCGCTTCGTTGCGGTCACCCCGGAACGCAATAAACTTTGTTACTTAGATAATTTTTACTTTTTCGCTTTCAAGTGATATGATAAAAACCATAGAAGATTGCAGTAAATGTTAACATTATATCGCCTGTCATTTATGTTAACCCGCCCCGCTTCGCTGCGGTCACCCCGGAACGCAATAAACTTTGTTACTTAGATAATTTTTACTTTTTCGCTTTCAAGTGATATGATAAAAACCATAGTAGATTGCACTAATGTTAACATTATATCGCCTGTCATTTATGTTAACCCGCCGAGTGACACGGTCATGCGGGTTGCATATAAATACGTTTATTTTTACCTATGATGAACTAACAAAGGATTTGTACGTTATGGACACTTGAATGGTCAATTATCTCAAGACACTGGTAATTGAAAATTAAAGTGATATGATAAAAACCATCTAGGGTCCAAATCCTAATAACCCCCCAAAAATGAAAGAAATTGGTTCAGCCGTATTAGCGTGATGAGGGAACAAAGGATTTGTACGTTCTCTTTTATATATAAGATATACGATTTGGATAACGAAGTGATTTGCCTATCGGCTACTTCTAATTGCGTTAATGTTACACCTGATGATTCGCTTGTCTCCTAACTAAATATTCAAGAAAACAACTTAATAACAAGAAAAGTAAAACATTGAAGGTTATTCAGTTAAAGGAAAACTGCATTGTAATTCTTTCTATGTAACTTCTATTGTTTGAATTTCATTTACTAACTAACAACTTCCGTGTTTTACAGGCTTAAAACGTACATTTGTAGGTTATTATATTAAATCTACAGAAAAGACAAGATACTAAGGTTTAGTCAACTGATTTCTTGACACTAATTTATAATCGCACTCATATTATCGTACAAAATTTTCTTAGGCCTACCTCCTGATATTGAATATTATTGTTCTTCATTATTGTCGCAGCGAAAGATTTTTTTATTTAGTTTTGATTAGGTATTTGAGTAGTATAATGGGCAATGGCGTAGCAGTTAGTCGCATCCCAGATTAACTATTTTAAACTTCCACGTAGCTACTATTCAACCTCTTTCATACGATATCTCAGTTGAAATTGAGTCTTTTATTAAACTTTACTCTCTACGCATTTCTTGTACCTTGGGATACGCAATGCAAACCTTTATTATTATTATTATTTTGGAATACGTTGCACTGCCACCTTCCTAGACTTATCCTGGGTTCATCAAGTATTTTACAAAAATATTTAGGTGTTCCAGATCACTTATCAAATTCATTAATTTTTTTTAAAAAAAATCGGGATTTGAACACTTATACCTTTGAAAAAAAAGTATAATCTAAATTATGTTTCAGAACTCCTTGGCCTATACACTAATATATTTAATCAAAAACACAGCTTAACAACTACACTAGCTAACTAAATTCCACGTAAAATGCAAACCTTAATAACATTAAGGATCTTCACTTGTTTATTTATTAAAAAAAAAAAAAAAATCAGCGAACAACTTAAAAGAGAAGCATAGAAAATTTCAGAGTGGGCGAGGCAGTAACAAAAATGTCATTGCATAGATCAGTAGTTGTTTATCACACATTCAGCATAAATTTGAATGCCCGACAAATCATGATATGCTTAACTGAGACCAAGATTTCTGACCTATCAGGAAAGACTTGAAAATAGGTATTAGTTTATTTTATAGTGCTTTGGAGATACCACCTGGCTAAATCTTTAATTTTTGTGTGTTTTTTATTAACTTGCAACTACTTACATACACTCGAAAGAAAAAAGGGGAGAAGCGTAAAAGAAAAAAAAAAACAATACAAAGGAAATTACTTACTGCTAACCAGGTCTTACATATAAAGGTGCCATTTCGGTATTATATATATATATGACTGGTGGGCCAGGAAAACCCTGCCGGATTGCGTTGTCACATGATTCGAACTCGGCACATTCGGATCGCGAAAGTAAACTACTCAGATACGCTTGACTGTTGTTTTGTATATATCAGTGACGGCGATTGGACGTTAAAAGTGGGAGGGGGGCCAAGACATGATCTGAATATTTGTGTATCAATCTTAGAAGGAAGGGTCACGCAGTGGCTCCGCTGAGATCCGAACGAGACAGTTGTGTTTGCATTTGATATGTTATAACTAGACGAATCCCAAAGTTATACGTGCCACCGGGAGGAATGTCGTGAGTTACAACATATTTTGTAATATAAAAGCTACAAAGCTGGCAGAATAGTTTGAACCGAGTCATTTGTTCCTTAACGGTTGGGTAAATGGAAAACCCGGACAATACGTATCCCAGCATTTTCAAGGACACACTTTTTCGGATAAAAAAAGTTTGCCCCAGGGTCCTCGCAGGGTCCCAGACCGGGTCCAACAACATTTTCAAATGGCAAGGGAGGTTACGTAGCATATCGTTTGAAAGCTGTTGTAAAAGGAAAGAAAATGCAACAAGTCTCGACATTCTACGACAACCCTGTGCAAAATGGCGGAGGGTCAAAATGTAAACAAAAACATAATTGGAAAGTCCATGGTCACCCCTATAAATCGGAAACGGTGAGACAAATATCAAAATAGGAAAGGGAGGGTGGCATTATTTTCAAAGTACAACAATTTAAGTTAAAGCGTCTTGTCTCAAGGTGCTCACAGAGTCCCAGGTAGGTCCAACTAAAAAGTTTCAAATGGCAAGAGAGGTAAAGTAGCTAATCGTTTGCAAGATCTTGTTAAATGAAAGTAGATGGAGGACTTTGTACGACAACCCTGTCCAAAATTGCAGCGGGTCAAAATGTAAACAAAAGCTTAATTGAAAAACTATGGCCACCTTGAATCCAAGATGGCCCGCTTAAAGCCTATGTCATTCATAACAGTACAAATCTAAATCTCTATTTTTCTCTATTATGTATTTAGAAATAATAGGAAGAATAAGGAACAATTGAATTTTGATTCACTTCAACTATTATTTCATTCGGTAAAACATATATATGTTTTATTCTTAATGCACGTTCGTCACGGTTCTCTCAACATTATTTGCTTGAATATAACGAATATGCGATGAACACACAACTCTGACTTCCTACTCATACTGCTAAACAAAAGTTGAATACCTTCGGGTATTTTTCTAATTTTGTCATACGTAGTTCATACAGAAAGAACTTGCTGCACCAGTAGGGATGCCCACGAGACGAGTCGAGACAGGATTTTCCTAACAAAATTCGAGTCGAGACACGGCTCTTCCAATAGAATAATATACATTTTTCTAGTCGAGACATCACTTTTACAGCACATTTTCGAGGCGAGACAGCCACAAATCTTGTCTCGTGCGCATCCCTGTGCACCAGTAGGTTGGGGGCCCTACTGTGACGTATTCGTGATAGTTACATTTGTATGTCATTCGTTGGTTTGATCGCAATACTTCAAGCAATACCAAATTAAAAAAAAAAAATCATTTGCAAGATTGGCGAGTAGTACCAAACATGTGTAAGTCATTTCTGCACATCGAGCTGCGTCAAACTTTGTTGGTTTGGTCACAGTATTCCAAGAAATTAAATATTTATATACAAACTCATTTTTCACGCTGGCAGCCATATTGGATTACGGATTATACTCTTTGATATTTTGTGGATATCTACTATTAACCATAAACGTTCGCTTCTCCAACACCAGTGGTGTGAGCTGGATATGCGTTCGATACATAGTGCGGCATTTTGAACTCAAGATGTCGCGTTTTTGAACATTTTGCATATTTTAGTCACTTACTAATCAACATTAATGCCAAATTTGTTTTCCTAGCTTCAGCAGTTTGGTATGCTTATCCTTTCGATATAGGTTTTAAGCGGCCATCTTGGATTCAAGGTGGCCATAGATTTTCAATTAAGCTTTTGTTTACATTTTGACACACCGCAATTTTGGACAGAGTTGTTGTAGAGAGTGGAGACTTGCTGCATTTTCTCTCATTTTACAACATTTTTTTAATGATGTGGCACTTAATCCCCCTTGTCATTTAAAAATTTTGAGTTAGACCCCGTCTGGGACCCTGCGGGAAACCCTGGGACAAAGTTTTTTTACCCCAAAAGTTTGTCGTTGAAAATGATGCGATACGTGTTGGCCGAGTTTTCCACTTACCCAACCGTTTCCGAACAAATGACTCGGTTCAAACTATTCTGCCAGATAATTTTTTTGTAGTTCTTACATTACAAAATATATTGTAACTCACGGTATTCCGCCCGGTGGCACGTATAACTTTGGGATTCACCTAGTTATAACATATCAAATACAAACACAATTGTCTCGTTCGGATCTCAGCGGAGCCACTGCGTGACCCTTCCTTGTTAGTTTCCCTGGTTGTTTCTAACACTTTGTTTGCCGAAAGGTTGTATAACTAACAGGATATTATCTTTTTCAGTTAAAATACTGTATATCGTATTTCATATTTTATTAAGTAAATTGGCAAGAGCAACAGAAGTAGGTACTAGCTCTTTGTACTCTTAAACAACGAAGGTGTGAGAAGAAAGTAGATTCCTTGCTCATGAACTTCTTAAAATTATGTCTGGAAAATTGTGTGATCAGATTACTTAATAACAAATTTACAAAAGAAATGAATAGAAAAGATAATATTAATCATAGTAATGAATAATGAGGCTTGATTTGTAAAAGTTACATTGAAACTGGGGATTAA
This sequence comes from Thermobia domestica, assembly GCF_964235325.1. Classification (NCBI taxonomy): domain Eukaryota; kingdom Metazoa; phylum Arthropoda; class Insecta; order Zygentoma; family Lepismatidae; genus Thermobia; species Thermobia domestica. Next base: position 93,324,778 of record NC_137462.1, on the reverse strand, counting down.
TGAACAACTTAATTTTTAATTCCACACATTCTATTAAATGTATGTTATTACTCTTAGAAAATGAAAGACAGTGAATACTACAAACATATGCTACATTTAAAGAAATATTTACTTTTGCAGCTTCCCGAATCATGTTCGTTGCTATTAGGTGCAGTTTTCACTTTTTTGGATCACATCAAAACACAATACTTAGAATCACTTCACACTCCAGTTATACAAAATAACCCTAAAACCTACAATTATGTTGAATTCACTACATTTAATTGTATATACACTCTTACACCCCTAAACACACCACTTCACTCGTATATTACATTGCAAAACAATGGAAACGATAAAAGTTGTTTCATATTACTCCCTTTTTAATCAATATTCCTTACTATTAGAAAGAAGATAAGACATTTTAGGAACGTCCATTTTTGTGCAATTAAAGAACTTATGAAAAGCTGCTTTTTTCGCGAAGTGTTCTTTCAATTAGTTTCAAAGCGGCTAACACATCGAGCCCTTGTAAGAATCAAAGTATCCTGGAATTGTTGTGCTCCAATAGGTTAATTTTTGGGTTATTTTCGGTGGCAATTAAAACCCAATTCCTGTAGTTTTCTTAACTCCACGGGAAGACAACTAATACGTACTCACGCAACGGCAAATATTATATGGCATCATTTTCTCTATTAATCAGTAATACATACAAAAATTTTAATTTTCAAACGAAACTATATATCTTAATGGGCTACTTCAAAAAGTGGAGGAGCAACTGCCCCCCTTTGCCCCCCTAATCGCCGCCCATTATATATATATATTCTACTAAACTTTTGACCATCTACTGTTAAAATTATCACTGTTGTATCTGAATTATTGTAATGAAATAATACAATAATATTCGGGTTGTAACAAAACTTTAAGATCGAAATATTACAATTCAAATCGAATTATTGTAGACAACTAATATCCTACGTCTAAATAAATAAAATCTACACTTTCTTTTTAAGGGGATAGAACCACTTACATACAAACCGTGTTCATAAAGTTACAGCATAGAATGTTGGAAACTGCTACTTAAAAAGTAGAAATTAGTGGTATGCTAGATTAAATTTTGCTTCACTAAATTGACGATAATCAACGTTTTTAAAAGGTCTTTGTTTTATTAGGATCGAATAAATAAATAAAAACCAGCAAAATAAATAAGTTAAAATGTATCAAGCACTCATTTCAACTTCTGCCTTCTACAATATACATACTCTTTTCGCTTGCCAAATAAATATAGCACTAAACATAGCAGTTTCACGTCTATTTTTTACTCCTACATTTCTGTTAACGGAATGCTCTGGATGGTACGTTGAGAAGAATTGCATGTTCACAACCGTTATGCCATCACGAGATCTTCCAATTCTCCTTTTCGTGGGTATAATCCTTAAACATAAAATGGAATTGACATACACAACGAAAAAAAAAAAAAAAGGTAAACTTTAAACGCTTACATTACTTAAGACTGATTTACACCGCAGGTAACATTGTTAATAACACGTGTTATTAAAATGTACAAGAATTTTGTGATCGCTCTGGAGGTGGTCCGCATCAAAGGATGTAGATAACATTTTATTATGGCCGGCTTGAATTATGGTTTTCCAATTGAAAAAAAAAAATGGAAACATCACTCCCGAATTTAGGGCTACTTGACCTACATGTGTATACCTTTATTTATTTTAAAGATAACGACCCACGAACGAAACTACAAGTTAATTAGGGTATGACGAGAATCTTTAATTCTCTTCTTCGATTTTTCAAATTTATATACACATATGGTTTGATTTTTTTTTTTTTTTTAATTTTCATACTACATAATAAAACTTGGCAATCATATACCCTAAGATTTGTAGTATTTTTTGAGATACATTTCATATATATACACATGTACATGATACCCCAGTGTGGGATCCAAATTTTAAAAGAAGTTTTCTTTGCAAATTTTCCCGAATTCCTTGTGATTTTATAGATTGTTACACGTGCGATGATGTAATTGAAAAGTCTGATTCATTTTAAGAACAATGATTCTACTTACCATGAATCTAAAATAATTACTTACGAGCAGTAGCTTCCTAAGTGAAAGTCTACAATTTCCTCTTTTTTAAAGTTGTATTAAATGTGTCGGGAGGAGGAGGAAAACATCCCGAAAAACGTATATTGAAATTCTGATGTGCTACCTTTATTCGCTGCGTCCTCAATACCTATATTTGGAATTTATAGACATATTTTTTTCATTTTCTTCATCCCAGCAATTTTAGTCAGTCTAATAATTTCTGAGGTGATCTTCGAATATTATGGTGCTTTTAGATATACACTCGTGCAGGAAATAAAGCGTTCACCTCTGGTGCATGGGGTCCTTAGTTCGATTCCAGCTCACACCAAGTGAACTTTGTGGCGGACAAACACCGTGTGTGTGGGTTTCCTCAGGGTTCTCCCGTTTCCTCCCACTTTCTTCATTACACCGTTTCATTTATCATCATCACCGTCTCCTTTAATCAAAAACCGCCATAACCGTGGGACGTCTCGTGCAGGAAATAACATTTTTCGATTTCCTTTAATACGTTAAGTAGACCCGACACTTATTGAAACTGACACTTTTAATATAACCACTTAAAAAAAAAACGAAATTTATTGACCCACTTTGAAAGTTCCTGCTCGTATGGTAATTACCTTCGGATTCATGGTAACTAGAGTCACTGTTGTTAAAATGAATCAGGCATTTCAATGACATCATTCGCACGTGTCACAATCCACAGAATCATAAGGAATTCGGGAAATTTTGCCAATAAAATTTCTTTTTAAAATTTGTGTACTCACACCGGGACATCAGGTTCACGTGTATGTTAAAAGTATCTCGAAAAATACTAAGAATCATACGTTATATCTTTGCCGAGTTTCATTTCATAGGCTATATGTTTGCCACGTTTCATTATGTAGAATGAACGTTTTCAAAAAATTAAAACCATTATGTATACACAAAAAATGAAGATAAATTGAAAAAGAGAATTTAAGATCTTCCTCGTATCCTACTTAACTTTTAATTTTGTTGTTTGTACCTCATTATCTTTAAAATAACTCAGGACTTACATACATGTCAAATGACCACAATATGTTCGGGAGAAATGTTCCCATTATTATTATTATTATTATTATTATTATTATTATTATTATTATTATTATTATTATTATTATTATTATATTATTATTATTATATTATTATTATTATTATTTCATCCGGGACATCCTTTGATTGAACCGTTTCTGAACGATCGCATAATTCTCGTTATTAACAATGTTAATAATATTATCAACATGTTACCGAAAAAAGTTAACAATATTGATAGCAAATTGTACCAACATTGGCAATAACAAAATTGTTATTAACGTTTTCTGAAGAAATGTAATGATATTGATAAATTCTTTAAAACATGATTTTAAAATTTTGTTAATGATTTTGTTAATGTTTTGTTAACATGATTTTAAAAGTTTTACAATCATCCTTAGTAACACGTGTTATTAACAATATTACCCTCGGTGTAAATCAGCCTTAAGGATTGTAACCCACAGCTTTTGAAAGTGAATAGGCCGAAATGACAGTTCTACTCTAGCTACTGCTGCTACATATAAATCTGAATAATTCTTCAATTGAGAACCACTTATCACTAATAAAGCCCATTCAAAGATAATCACTGTTACCAACTCATCAATTATATCACTGTAAAAAGCATTAAATGTTTTTTTTTTATTGTAACTGGCACGCTTCGTGACACTTCTCAGAACAAATTATGAATCCAAGCGCTCTTCACAAAATACATTTAAATATTTTCAATGATATCCTGCTAAAATAATAATAATAATAATAATAATAATAATAATAATAATAATAATAATAATAATAATAAGGAAACAAAACTGACATTTAATTGAAATTGTGCAGAAAATGACACAAAGTCAATTCGTAATAAAATTAATTTTCTTACCAGTGAAAGAAGAAAAGTCTTGACAACCAGCTACACCAATCTCATACGAAGAATAGTAAACACAAATTTATCGTGTTCAATGAAAGAAATAAAAGTGCGAGACAAAGCATGTATACGGATGAAAGTGTTATTTCGTATGCAATTAGCGAAAGTTCTTCAGAAGAAGAATAATGCAGAAAAATCATATTTTAACAAATAAGACACTGTATCTTGTGGATTTTGGTTCACCTACTGCAGTAGCGGAGCTAGGCTCGTACTGGTAGGAGGAAAGAGGGAAGGCAAGAAAAGTGTTTGGGAAGCAAGGAAACCACACTTGTTTTGCTTTGGATATTATTATCATCGGTTGATTATTATTATTATTATTATTCACCGGTTGTACACAGAAAAACAGGGAGCGAATGGGGCGAGAAAAAATATTGGAGTGGCGATCGCCCCTCCTCCTGTAACACCGCCATTGACCTACTGTCTAATTTCTACACCCATGATTAAAAATTGAAAACTATGAGCTGCTAACAGTACATGCTGGAACTGAATTAACGACCTACGAATTATATTTCCGCTAAGCATATTTACTCAATAACATCAAGTTCGGTTATTATCTGAATTACAATTAATATTGTGTTAATTTTCGACTTGAAATATTTCTGCTATGGTAATACCAAGGTCGCCTGTAAGACAAATCGAGTAATCAGACTTAAGCAATGCACTTTGCTCACTTAATCCAAGAATGCTAGGCACACATGAGTTATCTTGCCATACATGCCCATAACAAAATAAGTTAACCGATAACGATTATGCAACGTAAATGTATAGTTGACATTCCAAATCATTTCAATGCACCTTTGGAGCTCTTTCTCAAAGAAACGCCTCTCAACGACTGCGATATTACGTCAATTTAAACCCCTAAACAACCTCTAGCGATTTAGGCAATCGAAAGGCAATCAAAGAGGTCATAATATAGTTCTTCAAACTAGATAAGAATTAAATATGCACTCCAGAAAATACTGGTTTATGTTTCATACACAGGTTTTAAGGTCAAGATATTTATAAACATAAAAATAAATTACATATCCATAATTTAGCAGTAGCAAATATGAATTCGCAAAAATGATCATTACGGTCTCTCATTAGCTGGTGAATTTCAATCAATACGATATTTTAAACATACTTCCTTGAGTTAATTTTCATTGAAATTACAGCCTGTTTTCTCTCTGGACGAAGGTTACATGAACCGAGACCTACTACTTAAATCCGAGCCACCTTCGGATTTTTATTTGAACCCTTACTCCTATCACTGATACAACCCAGAACCACGGGGAAAGGGATGGGGATTACATTATTATTATTATTATTATTATTATTATTATTATTATTATTATTAAAATAAGCTAGTCGTATCTCGCAATCTCTTGAGTTAGAGGTATGAAATTTGGTATTCGGACTTTTTAATTAAAATAATTCATCACGTGTTTCAACGATCTTAGATACTTATCCTAGGAAATAAAAAATGTGTATGAAGAAGGACGGGTAGAGTTTACAATTATTATTATTATTATTATTATTATTATTATTATTATTATTATTATTATTATTATTATCTCCATATCTCGAAATCCTTTAAAGTTAGAGACATGAAACAGTGTTTGGACCCTTCATTTAAAATAATTAAATCAGTATGTTATCGTTTTTACAAAATATTTTTCCTATCATTGAATAAAAAGGGTTGAGGGATTCACTAAGATGCACCCGGCATACAAAACGTTTGAATTTCGTGTGAGATTTCGAACGAATTCTATGGGTAAATAGTCATTACTAATCAGATATTATACTTCAATCGGCTTTTAATAACATAACAACTCTGTTTAGAATTTACATTCACATAAGCAAAAGCGCACACCAGCTTTTACAACAATTAACTACCTAAGTGCTAGAGTTTCTTTTAAGTGCCAGAAACATTATCATTCAAGATATAATTGGGTAAAAGCACTGTAAAATTCTCCAATCTTCACTGTTATTTTGGCGCGTAGATTCAGTTCCAAGTCCTAAAAAACAACTTAAAAATATCCTAAGAGAAAATTCCATACGAAACGATGCCATTCACCGCATCACCCGGCAGCTAAACTAAAAGAAAGTAAAAATATCCATCCTGGCACTAAGCTCCTCCATTCTCAATTTCCCAGAAACAAAAAATAAAATTTACAACTTGTACACACACTGTTACAACAGCAACAAAGCGAATAGGGTCTAAACTCTGCTGAAAGTTCTTGTTAGATTTGAAAATAGGTACTTACTATAATTAATAGTATTATTCTCGAAATGACTATGTCCCTAGAGTTCAGCAAGAAAATATTTTTAAAGATCTTTAAATGCATAATAAAAATTATCTTGAAACAAAATCATGAACTAACTTCTGAGGTTTTAAGTCATCCACATTTCTTTTTCGTGCTCTTAATCTGACAAGTTCTAGCTTCTTCGGAAGGCAATTCGCATTAGCTTATAGCGCATAATTATGTGACATCAAAATAAAATACTGACATGCTAGCTGGTTAGTACGTGCTTTCTGTTAGCATACAGGTAATCCTAGGTTCGACAGTAGGTGGAGGCATTAAAAGCCTCGGATACAGTAACACAGAAGATAAGAAATTTCTCGTGTCTCGTCGGCAACACTGGTTCACGCAAGTCTTAGGTCTCAAATACTGTTTTAATATTATAACAATAGTATAGAAATTATAAATTGATAAGGTGATTGTATAAATATAATGAAGAGTATGTTTAAAGATATGCAAGTCCAATACACTCCAATAACAAATATAGTTTGATTGTGTTATATCATGCGGAAGGATTCTGATAACTTCTACATATAATTTAAACCTAGGGTATAAATTTTATATATGAATTTACAAGACGAGACGAAACTTCTACAAAATTTACGAGATGATACGAGAAAATCTTACTTTTCTCGTCTTGTCTCGTGGGGAGCTGAGTTGATTTTGAGTTTAACGTCCCGTTTCAGCAGCGAGGCTATATGAGACGTGGACCTACTGATTAACGTGGAATCCGAACCACATGAGCTCCCGCCGGGAATCGAACCCGGGTCTCCCGCGCCAAAGGCGCGTACGCTAACCGCTTAGCCACGGAGGAGTTCTTGTCTCGTGGGGAATACTAGCTCCGATTCCACTTTAAACAGCACACTGCTCCTCAGCCTCGTTGATACAAATACCCGTTAAAACTCAATAAAATCTCAATACAAACATATAAGCCAAGCTGCCCCCCCATTTTGAACTGAATTATATTTACAAAAACAATGGTACCGGTGCAAAGGCTCTGATAAGAAAAGGAAAGCAAAATTATTCAAATAAATAAGTTATGTGAAAACGAACTTCTATGTAGTCATGTAAGAAATCGCTTGAATGTTTACACGTTTGCTTCAAAAGGGAACATAATTTCATAATAAGCAGAGTTGGACCCACCTGAAAAACCCACCTGTGTTTTTGATCTTTTTGTTAGTATATTATTGGTACAACAAAGGTCATCACATTGAAAGTTATTTTTATCAGATTTTGAACTTTCTTTGGGCGAATTAGATGCTTTCATGTTAAGGTAGACAATAACATTCAACATAAGACCTTCATAAAGTTCTGAATGCACTAAATGAATGAAAAAAAAAAAAAAACTCACCTTAGCTTGAGATAATTATAGAACAAATTAATATATGGATTATGCTTATACCCTATTTGAAGTAAAATATGCAATTTTATATTTTAGAAAATATTTTCCGTGAATAATGTGCTCTCTGACTCGGCGACGCCGAGGGACGTTATCCCTCATACGTTGAGGGTTTAAGGTCATAGCCGGTACTAACAGTAGTTACACTATTAGTTTTATTTCTTAACTTTGATGGTAACAAAAGTATTCAGTAAAATTTGGTTTTCCAACAACAACAGTTTAGTTCAGTCATTTGTTGCTACTCTTCAAATAAGCATTCTGTAGAATCAACAGCAGCAATAGCGTAAAAATTCTTGTCAAAATTAAGAAGCTAAATGCTCGGACCTCCGAAGACTACGTAACGCTTACTATTTCAAGTGCTGAATTCAAACTTCAGTATTAATGGAAGTTTCGAAGTACAGTAAAGCAAGCTGCATTTTCAGAGAAAACCCGTCGTGAAAGAAGTGTTCGGGAAATTTCCACAATTGAACGCACAAAGCATCGAATGTGAACTTCAACAATAAAACCATTTATTTTACGTTGAAAAATATTTATTTCATATAAGACATTTTGATGAATTATGTTTTCCTTTTAAATTAATATAGCTATTTGGTATTCATATTTGTAGAATGTCACTGAGGCTCCTGTGATGATTCGATCTATATTTGTTCGTTTGTCTGCCCGTACCACACACTGTTCTATCTTCGGTCTTTTCAGGATACAAGCCGGAGACACTAAATTTCCTGTATAGATTTTGCCGGCATACCAACGTAAAATTACAAAATAGCGCCTTTTTTCTTTCAAAATAGCTGATATCTACGTTACAAAGCGCAACTTTCAGTCTTTCAAGTTGAAATTTTCAGAGTAGAAGCACGAGATACTAAATTAGCTCTACATATTCTGGCGGCATAAAATTTCAAAATGGCGGCCATTTTTCCAAAACAGTAGTGAATAGAAAATTGTTGCAAGTTATGACAATGACATTCTTGAAACGTATATCATATTTTAACATTTTTCTTCAAAGACATTGAAATATTTCGAAAAAAAACAACGAAAATACCCACATGGGTCCAGGTGGGTTGTGTTTTTTAAATACCCGGGTTTTTTCAAACCCTGGTAATAAGTAGCCTGATTACACTTTAAAAATCAATTCCGTCTACAGTAAACGTAATACATTCACTTCGAGATGGTATATAGCCTATCAAGTTAAACAATCTAAGTTCTTAGGAAACGTTTTCATTAAGCACAGCATTACAGAAGCCAGCATTTGATGTGATGCGTTAGGATAGTTTCCTGATTCGATTATTGTTCATCACAAATATGACAACAAAATGCGTACAAAAAGCTAGTTTATTTTTAAAAGACTCATTTTAAAGTTTTATTGTTATTTCGGATAACTTATATGAAAGGCGACTTTCAGGTTTATCTTTCAGCTTAATAGTACCCTTTATCTGTGTTAGTTTTATGTAGTATTAAAATACAAATATTCACATACAGGTTTTACACATATTGTTTGTTTAGAATGAACCATATTTTAAGAGCTTCGGAACGATGGTTATAAAAGTAAAAACATTATTAAGGACATATTAACTAACTGATCATTTGGAGTTTAACACAGCACAGAGGCTATATAAGAATGGTAAAGTGGGATTCGTACCACTCGGGTTTGTATTGTAATTGAGTTAAATACCCCACTAAGAATCAAAACCAGGACTATGCGTGACCCACGTCAGCCACTTGGTCACGGAAGGTCACCCACATGTTGAGCTGATGTATGCATTTGATTTACACGTGGTTATTTTTATACTCTATGTAGTCTTGATGTTCTTTACGTTCAAGTCGGGGCATTGAGCGGGCCAGGGAAGGGATAAAGTTCTACCTGATGTTCTTAAACCACACCTGTAGAGCTTCTATAGCCTGCAGTGGCACAATTTCATCTTGCGTCCTTGTTAGGAAATAATAACTGTTGGATGGACCTAATCACCCAGTAATTAAGTGTTAACATAATTACTGGCAGAAATTAGCCTTTTGACATTAAAACTGAATCAACAGAAAACAACTGTACTGCTATAGCACACCAGCAAAAGAGCTATAACCACGTTTAGCGGTAGCATCTAGAATCCGAAACATCTCTTGGGAATTTGCCATATACAAATTCCGCCTGTTGTTGGAAAGAAGGCGAAATATGACTCGTTCTCAACATCATCTTTCTTCATGTTACCTCGTTGGCGGTGGAGAGATGAGGTTTCGAAACCGTAATTTAACCGCGGATGTTGAGAGTTTTGTAGCTCTCGTAGAACAATGATTATAAACAAGTCATTGCATTTGCTTACATAACGTACGGCAATTTATCTAACCTAAACTTCGTTTCTGTTCACTTGCAGCAAGTTCTGTATGTTATTATCACCAGTTCCGTAACTTCGAACTTTTCCTGAGGGAGTAGGCATTAATATCTGCCCTCGCTACAAAAATGTCTGGGAGCCCTAGAAATGAAAACCTTAATTAACATTTTTGTTACTTCTAAGGCCAGTTGGCCTTTTACTGAAGCAAGATCCAGATTACATTTACAATTCACCTTAGAGAAATATTTTTGTTCAGATAACGGGGCAGGAGCAGCACTTTAAATTATTTACAATTCTTTTGTAAATTGTACGGTGGATCTAACCCATGCTTCTCAAGTTAAATAGGGACAATAGTACTTGATAGAACTTGGAAGTTTTAAAAATGAAATGAAATGTTTAAGTTTTACGTCCCACGTTTATGCCGGTTAGGCTAAAGGAGACGGTGATGATGAGTAATGAATGAAATGGTGGAATGAAGAAAGTGGGAGGAAACGGGAGAACCCCGAGAAAACCCACGCACACTGTGTTTGTCCACCACAAAGTTCACTTGGCGGGGGCTGGGATCGAACCCGGAACCCCAAGCACCAGAGGCTGGAAGTTTTAAGAAATATATATTATTTTTAAGGACATTTTCTTTAAATGAGTAAAAGTATTCCATGCTTCATTAATACAATCATTTTCATATCGTGTAATATGGATTAAAAAAGTTTTATCTTGAAGTGGGCTCCCCTCCAACGGCTTAAATGGGGGTTTCTCCCTCTCCCAAGTTGCTGCACTGATAATCATTTTGGGTATTCTCTCGATACACCTAACACACTTGCAGTCTTGGGATACATTTGCGCCAACAAACCGCTCCTCTACAATCTGTCCTGTTTGAAAATCGAAGTCTCCCATTTTATAACCTCAACGTCTGCCCATTGTACAGTTAGCGACAAAAGTTCTTTCCGTTTGATGAAATTAGTTTCGTAAATAACTTCAGAATGGAAGGATATTTTTAATACAGTTTTCAATAAATTAAGAGGAATGTAATTCTTTGCACGTTCCTGCTATACCACAGTACAGTTGTACGTTCAAGTTATTACTAAAATAAATTTTACCAAACGGAAAGAACTTTTGTCGCTGACTGTACACACGAATCTGTACTAGATTAGAGTACATAAGCCTTTCTACTATCTTGATACAACCCCCTCTCTGAGAAAGAGCACCGTGGCTCAATGGTAGAGCATTCACCTCTGGTGCTGGGGTCCCTGGTTCGATCACACTCGCGCCAAGTGGGCTTCGTGTGGACAAACACCATGTTCGTGAGTTTTCTTGTGGTTTTCCCGTTTCCTCCCACTTTTCCCACCATTTCATTCATTTCTCATCATCACTGTCTCCTTTAGCCTAGCAGGCATAAACTGTGGAACGTAAAACTGAAAGATTTAATTTATTTCATTTCTATCTCTCTGAGAGATAGAAGATAGGGGAGAAAGGACTATGCAACTACTTATTGACCACTGGTGCTCTTTTACACTCCCTTAAATTTTCACGGTGAAAGTCCACTTAGATCGGTTTATGAAAAGATCAACGAACCACACCATCTTAGAATGACAGAGAACTCTTCTCTATTCTGGAAACTCTCAAGTAGCAGCGTGGTTATGCATTCACCTTTGCTACGTTAGGCTTTGGTTTCGATTCCTTGTGAAAGTCAAGGTTCATTTAACCTACTTAATGGGATGCATGCGATGCAGTTGTATGAAAAGGAATATACGATTAAATTTACACTTAAAATACGGTCTCATATTACTGCAAAATCGGAAATACTCAATAATTATACTGTCGGCTTACAGAATAAGTAAAAATCCAAAATAGACGCATGCCAATGTAAAGTCATGCACAAATGACGCTTCTTCGATATTTATGTCTCTTTCACAGTACAACGAGACTTCTTTTCTTATTAAATTATTTCCGCATAGATGGTGCAACACGACAGGGCTTCTTGGCTACTTTCCACAACGGAAACATCATTTTTGTTAAATCTCAGATAGTAAAAGTCTGCTTTATGAGGATAAATGAGGGAAGTTTTTTCTTTCACATTAGGCTGAACACGTACTCACATTAAATGGGTAAATGAACATCCATAAAAACAGTAAGATTCTCACAGTTTACACAAAAACCAACCAGTTTTACCTAATAAAAATGTTATTATCCATTCTCATGCACACAATGTACTACATATAGATAGATATAATTATTATATGAGGTGAAGATTATGCAACAGGCCCAATTACATTATACTATGCCACTTATGATGATACACGAAACAGGCATATCACTTTCAACAGTAAATCTTTTGGGCCGTCATGTACGAGATTGCAACTCTGAGGTTATAATTAATTTATTGGTTGGTTGCATTTTCTAACGCTCCTTTCAGCACCGAGGCTATATGAGACAGAACCTACTTCGTAACGTGGAATTTGGATTTGAGTTTAGTATCTCTTATCAGCAAGGTTATATGAGACTTGGACCTACAGTTTAAAGTGGGATCCGAACTACACAAGCTCCCGCTGGGAATCGAACCCGGGCCGCATGAAAGAGTTCTGTGTAAAGTGAGATCCGAACCATTATTCAGTCCAAAACTTAGTATTACACCAGAGATCAAACCTGGGACCACGTGCATCTCAAATAAGTGCATTAACCATCTGCCCCTAAAGATGCACTGTAGGATTGTAACAGTGTTGTTACTTACTGGCTTGAAGGACTGACTAGTCTCAACTTCCTCCACTAATGAGTCAAACGGCGATAGAAGTTTGTGTGTGAACATAGCCATATTTAAGATAATCAGTAAGGAGAGACACGCAACAGGAGTCTAGATAACACACACACATACACACAAAAACATAATATTCTAAGGAGAGGAGATAGGAACATTTAAAACTGATGGAGGAAGAATTATGCATCTGTAAACGATAATAGTTAAACGTTATTTCAAGACGAAGAGGTTAATGGAGAAATGTATACATCAAATCTTCCCCTTACTTTTCGTTTATATAGAACATTTCTAATGACACTGATGAAGTCTTTTTTTTTTTTTTAAGAAAATTATAAGACACGAGTTTCCTAACGTATTCAAAAACAAAAATCACTCTGAAAATCAAACAAAAAAAGTCGCTACTATAGTCTCACCATGAAATCATTTAACGAAATACAGCCTATACTATTCCTACTATCCATTACTTTGGTTGATTAAATACACAAAAAAAGTGTCCTTACATAAAACAGCATGACAAAACAATCGGAAATGTCCCTCAGGCTACGAAACATTATCTACCACAGTTACGTAAGTTTCAATGTATAACCGAACAGACATACAAGAACTCAATTATTAAGGATATTTAGCACCTACGGCGTATACTTAGATACAGTTACGGCAAATAAGAAATGCAAAATGCACTACTGACTTTCACATTTCTATAGAAGTCAAGTTACGAGGCCTCCCCAGACAGACGAAAACATACAATGTCATTTTATCTTCTGTACAAAGAAAATATAATGACAAAAGCGCCCTTGACCATTACTTAAAAAAAAAAAAAAAAAAAATCGAAAATTTAATCTCCTATATTGTATAGAAAAAAAAAAAAAAACGAGATACCTGGATCGATTGATGCTAATGAGATTGGAAGAAGGAAAACCCGATCGATTTTCCTCTCGTGACCCACTTATCTGCGCCTAGTAGCAAGCAACCCACACTAACATTTCCGTGTTATCTCTCCAAGTGTTTTGACAGAGTAGCACGTTTAATTGATTTACAGCTTCCCACCAATATGGTGGAAATACATCAGTATAGCCATCAACTGTTCTGCAAAAGTGGAAGAAAAATACGCGTTGACTCCACGAGGATGTAACGGATACAAATAATAATAATAAAAAAAACTACAACTATCAATACAAAATTACGAGTCAGCATAAATAGTTAATATAATCTTTATTAAGTAAATATAAGAAACTATTAACCAGGGGTGTAACGCGTAGCGTCCATGGAAGCTGTGGAATCGCCTATTGCCCTGACGAACGAGAATAATGCATTTTAAAAATAACAATTTCCTGTAAGTACAAAACAACGTTATACTACCGCAACTCGTATTAAGTGTTAACTCAAGTTTATCTTGAACTTATGGCTTAACATGGTGTCTAACTTACCTCCTTTGATACTGAGAGGGAAACAAGGAAATGGCCACTAATTATCATCTTGCTATGTAACTGTTCAAAATAGCCTCTAAGTAAAATGTCTTTCAAAGCCCTATGATCCTAGTTTATATCATCTTCATTCGTAATACCGCAACTTAATGCAAACTGAAAAGCTTACACCCACTTAAGTCCCTCTGCTAAGATCTTAGTTATTACGTTAAGAATTACGCTCTTAATATTATCCATAAATTTAAATACGTTTCTTTATTTTTATATAAATAATGTCCTAATCGCTTCTGTTCGTCTGTTTTTATCATCAGTACTGTTCGCTTATACTCGGCTTTACTAACACGCCCATACTCTTTTTTTAACGTACCTAATTTTCTCCCCTTTTCATCGCTATAATTTGCATATACACAATAAAATTTATAAAATAACAGGGTGACTCTCTGAAGTAGTTCTTGCACAAGAACACACTCCAATTTTAGTTGATTGGTTCGACTAAAGTTGGGTGTCCCATTCAGCAGCAAGACTATATGAGAACAGCAACAGCTACAGCAACCGCGTGGATAAAACCGACCTAATGAGTAGAAAATAAAGTTGTTTCAACCCATGTGACAGAAATGAACAAACAATGGGAAAACGTCCAGTTGGACAAGATACATTAATCACACTTCACAAGTGATGATGTTCTTAGCCACAACAGTACAAAGCTTACTGGTGAAACTTAAATTAGAAAAGGGAAAACAGTCTGACATCACTATTTTTCCTATCACCGCGCCTCATATTGGAAATCGGAACAAATGGAAGCTTCTTAGCTCAGGGAACATGACCTACCACAAATGACAGAACACTCATAATGATGATCATGCTGATAATCATGTAGTGAGTTCTAATACACAGAGGGAGTAAAAGGTCGCATTAAATTATAACGAATTAAACCTCGAATAATTAACGTGTCTGGAACGCTTGGAACTTATGCAACCACTCACAGCCATTCTCAATATTTTTGATTCTGTTTGAAATATCGACATAGCACTGATGAATTACAGTTTAATATTACGTATTGTCTTTTATTTCATTGTGATTTTGACCAGGTATCCCTCACTGCCTTTGGAGAACCCCTTGTGCAATTGTTTCTGAGTCTTGACTTAGCTATTTTTGGATACTACCCCTATGACTTCGGGACAAATTTTACACCACCTGCTATTTTCACAAATTCACCTTTGTGCTATGGTGCTTCAAAGTTTCAAGCCGCAAAATCTCCAAAGCTAGTAACTCAGAAAGGACGTCGGTTTGAGGTTTGTGTTCATTGACTTTTTTGTTTGTTTTGTTTCTACCATCAAACGTTGTAACAAGACTTACCGAACACCCTCATCATATTGCAGCTCTTATTTGCTTTAGCAAACTATAGGTTGATCAAGATTGAACACCAAAGAAATTGACGCTGAATCTAAGTTGGGCTTATTAAAAGTATGTTAGTCATATACTTGTCAACGCCGTGATCTCTCATCAGCTTACATAAAGGTTTTTCCATTTTTTTAAAAAATATGCGAGAACCAAAACCATCTTTTATTCCAATAAGCATTATAATTTCAATTGTTGTTGTTGTATTGGTCACACTAGGGAAAACATCCTAGTGACTAGCCACTTCAATTGAACACTAAAGAAAGCATCAACAGAAAAAATATTTGGAAGACAAGAAACTTATTATCATTTTTAATTAGCAAGAACGTTCAAAACAGTGTTTTCTAGAGTCTATAACGGTTGCAAACCAAATTCGATTACCATTGCTCTTCCAAATTAACACCTCAATGACACACCGCATAGTAAACAGGTAGCAACAAATGAACGGAAAGTACCACCTGTGAGCTTCATACCAAACGAACTGTATTGCATTTCCTCTAGTCCAACAGTCTACTTAAGAGAAAGACTAGTTAAAAAAAAAAAAAAAAAAACTCCCATGTGTTGTTTTTAATTATTTTACAAAGCTTCGTCCGTGTTTCTTTCTTTCCGCTAGTCCGCCAAAACACTTTTCTTGATTTATTTTGATTTCTCATTGAAACTGACAATAACTGAATTAAAAATAATCATAATGATGAACGTTCAATTTCAACGGTCAACCAAACATTGAGCCACTAACGGTTTGTGCGTAGGGGTAGCTTTAGAATTTGCACCCATCCGGATCCATTTTTACATTTATTTGCAACTAATAAATGTAAAAATGGATCATTGTTACAGTCAATATTTCGCAGCCCTTCTCTCTATAACAAAAAGCATATACCTGAATGCAAAACTTTTATATATCCCATCTAAATTCTGTTCTTTTATGTGTAGCATGCAGAACTGTCTTCAACGTCTCAAAACATTCAGGGATGCTTGACAGCTTGAATAACTGACTTGTTTTATATTCTGAAAATACAATAAACTGCTTGCAACGACTGTAAACTAGCACTTTCAATTCTAATGGCGTTTGAAGTTTATGAAGAATAGAAAAACGGGTATTTTATTTTTTAATGCAAAAGCCTAACACTAGGGACAATAACATCTTGTGGGCTGGTTGGTTTGTTAATGATTTCACTTATTTATTTCTAATATTTGAGTAGCATCGATATATATATATATCATGCTTCCTACCAGAATGTATATGCGGGTCAATAACGATAGGAGTTGATTACGTGATGTCCACAAGGGACGAAAATGCCTACACGCCATTATCACTTTAGAATATTGTGCATTAAAGCCATCGAGTTACTCTGAAGAAACGTGTACTGATAGAAGGTAAGTAGGTGGAAAAGTTCAACAGGTACGAACAAGCAAGGCAAGAGAGGTTGATTCATATACGTTGAGCCAAAGTAAATGTGCAACTTTACCGCACATACGTAAACCATCACCGTAAGCTTGCTACGAGGCAAGAAACAGTATCTCGTTAGTTACGCAATAGAGCACAGTTTGGTGCCACCGAAAATGACAGATTCTGGGAGGAGTTTATTGAGGCGCTTTCCGATGCTAAGTTCACGGTATCGCATATCGTAAAAATGTATAAAGTGCATAACTTTCGTGCAAGTCGTGCCACTATGAATCTTATTCATGTGGCACAGAGTCCTGGGTCCACCACACCGACGGGAGCAGCTAGAAACCGGCCTCCCAAGCACAAGACCTTGCCGCTATTGCGTGTGGTTCGGTGCATGGCTGTGGTAGGAGCTGGTACCACACGTTTTCTAGTACCACTATCCACGTGCTGCCCACCATCTATGTAAGTACAGCGCAAAGAACGACTCTTCTTCTTCTTCGTGGTTACAAGTCTGGCTGGAAGCAGAGGTAGCAGTAAGGGAAGCGGTCCTTGGGCGCCAATGGAAGATCCAAGTGACATTCAAGTTTAGTGAAGATTTCTGTTCTCTGTGGATTTAGTTACGAAGTGTATTGTTTCGAAGTGACATGTTGCAGTCAGAGATGAAGACGCTTTAGTGATCTGTAAAGCGGAAGAGGAGTGATAGCCATGCAGAAACTTAAAAGCTAAGTAGCTGAACATCATTTTCTTCTAAAGAACTTTTTCAAGTTTTGTATAATGTTTTGTAATTATTCGCCAATATATTCTTGGAAGTTAAACGAAGTGTTTAATTTTACTTTGCATCCCTAGATTTTATCATTCAGTTTCAACCATATTTATTGCAGGATAAAGACGCGGACCCTCTACTCGCTACCAGGCAATGTGCTCGTTGATCGACCACATGGGGATCTCCGAAAATCCCACACACATAGTGTGCAATAGCCAGGTGACACTTAACCGCTCCATTCACAGGGATTTATGCATCATTCGTAAGAGCAGTGTACACTCGCTAAAACGGAATCATGTGGCTGAGTGACAAAGGAACAGGAGGACATATGAGTATCTCGTGGGTGATCGGTGGAAGTTTACTGTTACATTTGATGAGGCGTGGGTTCACCTCACAGACTGATAAATTTCGCGTCATTACATACAGACCTGGTGATGCAAAGGGCCACTAGTGTGCAAAAGAGTTTTCCAAATGGGTTCACGATTGTGGCCTGTTTTAAGTAAAGGAGGAAATTGTGTCTCTGACACGTGGAGTGAAACGTCAAAATTAATGCTGCGTACTACCAGACTTACGTCCTAACTGAAATCTAACATAATGAAATCCCAGTATTATACGGTCAAGACGTGAACTAGATTGAACTGCACCAAGACAAGGTACCTACCTACAAGGCGAAAACATCGCTGGAGTTCTATCACCGTACGAAACAGAAACTAGAATTGCGGCAATTCCCTTCTCTGACATCCATGTCAAAAGTTCAAGATTCCAGCCCAACGGACTATTGTGCTTTCGAATTTCTCACGCGGTACTTGTCCCATCGCCGAGTCCGCGCCGTCTCTGGCCTGTGGAAAGCTTGTAAAGGAGTGGGATGCAATGCCCATGGTGCAGTGAATCGCAGCCTCCTGCAAGTGTCGGGCAATAGTCGGTAGAGGTGATCAGCAATCGAACACAACAGGTGGTGGGAAAACAGAATTTCCTAGGTAAGTAGGACATTCAAATTTGGCTCAATATAAATTAATAAACCTACGTATGTGTCTTACTATGATGAGCCCCATACACTTGAAATAATGTAAACTCGGGATAATGCGGTTTACAATTTCCCAATCCATGTACTTAATGTCTCACACACAAGATTTATGTCACTACCAGTTTCACAAACAGTGGCTATGAACAAAATCGATATTCATATCAGAGGCCATGCTTGATTCTTCTTTATGTTCCAATCAGACAATAAACTTGCTACAACAACATAAAAGCTATAAATTACTTTTACTCACAGTTTGTACTACAAATTACTTGACGAGTTATAAAATGGCCTCCTTACCTGTAACAAAAGAAAAGAAAAAATATATTAGCTACTAGATCACAACTTTTCATAAAAGAATAATCAAATACGATAAAGAGAAAAGAAAAATATACTAAGATTTAAAATAAAATCAATTTTCATTCTACATAATAATGAAATCTACCTACGTTGGTCACCTTTGCTTCTACTATTTGGTCTAGGAATTAATTCGTGCGGTTGGTACGCACACATTGAAGCTGTAGTACAAACACAAAATACATAAATACCTTAAGAAAAATATTGTCCATCGCTAGCCACCACTTTCGCCCATCTGTCAGGCAATGTACGGATTCCGTGGCGAAAGAAGTCCTCATCCTTGGAAGCGATCCAGTCAGAGACCCATGTTTCGATATCTTCTGAAGAAGTAAACCGCTGTCCAATCAAATCGTTGTTCATGCAATCGAACAAGTAGTAGTCCGAAGGAGCAACGTCTGGTGAATACGGCGGGTGGGGTAAAACTTCCCATCCGACATTTTCTAAATAGGTTTTGACCGGTTTTGCGACATGTGGGCGAGCGTTATCATGTTGAACAATAAGTTTATCATGTCTGTTCTCCCATTCTGGTCGTGTTCTGGCCAGAGCTTGCTTCAAACGCATTAATTGTCGTCGATAACATTCTCCATTCATAGTTTCACCCGGTTGCAGCAGCTCATAGTACACCACACCTTTCATATCCCACCATATGCACAGCATAACCTTTGCACAGTGAATATCTCGTTTCGGTTGTGATGGACCTGGTTCACCTGGTTTCACCCAGGCCTTTTTTCGTTTAGGGTTCTCGTAATGGATCTACTTCTCATCACCCGTAATAATTCGATGCAGAAACCCCTTTCTGCTCTGTCGTTGAAGCAGCAATTCGCAAATGGTTTTTCGTCTTTCAACGTCTCTGTCTTTCAATTCATGTGGAACCCAATGTGACATCTTTTGAATCATTCCCATGGCTTTCAAGCGCTTGGAGACTGTTGTTTAATCAACGCCTAATGCTGCTGCAAGTTGTTCCTGCGTTTGACACGAATCCTGCTCGAGCAATGCTGTCAATTCTTCGTCTTGAAATTTTTTGGCTGTCCAGCTCGCTCTTGGTCTGCCAAGCCGAAATCACCACTTCTAAACCGTGCAAACCACTTCTGACACGTTCGCTCAGCTAGAGCATGGTCACCATACACTTCCACCAAAATACGATGACTTTCAGTCGCACTTTTCTGCATGTTAAAGTAATGCAGCAGGACACCCCGCAAAAACACTTTATCAGGCACAAATTGCACCATGTTCACTTAACTACAAACTGGTGTTGTTGACGCTTTAATCCACTGCCCTATACTACGAACGATACGCGATGACAGGGGTTTGCAACACATGTGTGGATACACGGAACTGTGGGACGCTCCGTTCGTTGCGCCATCTCTTGTCCACCCGCACGAATTAATTCCTAGACCAAATAGAAAGTTGTCGATTAAACAGGTAGCTTACTTGCAGAAAATAAGTGTATTTTAACACAAACTGTTATAAATGATGATGTAGTACTTCTAATATAGTATTAATATACCTACTGTTTACTTATTGTTTTATTATTGTATAAAGTGAAAATATTCCTTATTCTTTATTTCATTCCTTACGCCTATGAAAATAAACCTGATTCACAGTTCCACGAAGCGAACATAACATCCATGTGCTACCTCATTCCTGCAAGTTAAGCCTGCTATACACTACGAGATGAATCCTAGGAAATACCTTAGGATTTATCTTCGGAAAAATGTTACGACATATCTCATAGGAAATTCTACCTTTTGTGCAATATACGTGAAGAGTTTTCCTGTCTGACCGAATGACTTTTTCAATATTATGAAATTGTTCTATTTTAATAAAAGTACAAAATTGATGAATTCCTATGCTAACTATGGTATTACTGATATTATTACCAGGTGTTATATTATTAAATTGCATACCTCTTTAAAAAAGCATAAAAAATCAGAAGGGTGCTGGTGTACTTTTGGCGCACCACATTATAGAAGACTTACAGGCAAAATTCAATACTTTGCATGAAAAGACATACTTGTAAAGAACAAATTTCTGCAGGCAACAGAATTAAATATAAAGCAATACACCTGTATTTTATGTTTACAAGTAAAATCATTACAAGTGTTTTACGACGGATAAAATAAGTGAGGACAATGTTTAGCAGAACGGGTTCAGCTATTTTTTCTAAGAAATGTCGGTAGTTTGTGTTCACTTTAGGTTAGGTTAGGTTGGCCAATTTAACATGAGCGCTTTATCATTAAGCCACTGATACACGAATACATTGCATGTAAATGTATTAGTTGTATCTGAACGCGGCATTCGTGTTTATATGCCCAACCAGTAAATTTTAAATTTGGCACCCTTTCGAGCGCATCGAAAGCATAAAAAAAAAAGCATACATAAAGAGACGCCCAGAGGTCAAACAGTACGAAGGGAACGGAGCCGCCGTAGGAGTTAGTATCGATTCAAAACGATGCGGCGCCTGGCGATAGGACTCCTTTCTCCACGTGCACGGAAAAGGATGCTCCACCCGATCTCGCACATTCGAATGATATTTAAATGTAACTATTCGATTTTTTTTTTTATATATATTTTTGTACTTTGTCATGAATGAAGTATTTCTACCTGCA
Organism: Thermobia domestica; assembly: GCF_964235325.1. Taxonomy (NCBI): domain Eukaryota; kingdom Metazoa; phylum Arthropoda; class Insecta; order Zygentoma; family Lepismatidae; genus Thermobia; species Thermobia domestica. Next base: position 93,303,016 of record NC_137462.1, on the reverse strand, counting down.
AATAATAATAATATTTAAAAAATGCACCAATGAAGTAAATAGCAGAGATTCTGTAATTTAGAGCAGAAGAGTTGGATGTAATCAATTAGAATAAAACCACTGTACGCTATTTTTTCTGTACACAAAATATTTATTACAGCACTTTGTTCTTCTGTCGAGTAATGTCGGTCACAAGCATAACTTCTACATATTCTGCTAATTTCTTAGTATTACAAACTGAACTGCTACTACATATTAATTTTTTTTAATAATATAAATGCATAGCAAAACACCCAATTTGTGTTCGAACTACCGCACTACACAATTTACCGAATCTTTCCTAAGGAAGGACTACGGTCGGCCAAATGACTTTTAGTTAAGTGTCGTGTGGTCAACACATGAGCTACCATCACCACTATTTCTAAGTTGCTACATCAGCCAATCTTTGACTATTTTTCATATAATGAACATTACATCGTATATGCTGGGCGTTCTCATTACTGTTTATTTTACGTAATTATTATGCTTTTACTAAGGTAGGCTTTTAAAAATTATGTTACATCACGCCCCACACCCCCATCTTCACACTTTTCCAGCTATCCTCATAAATAATTTCCGGTTTATAATAAGCTTCTTGATTATTGCTGCTTATAGCTTACACTTCTACATAAGCCTTATATAAAAATACGAATAACAATTTGAAAATAAGTGTGGAAATAAAACATATCTATCAAAATAAGAGATTAAAAATAATCTTTAAAATATATAGTTTCCAGTATTAGATCCTAGTTATATTTATCTTCTCCACCTCCCTTTGCGACCTCAGGTTGAGAAACCTCGCGCTTTATCCATGGTTCATGACGAGAACCTCCATACAATATTCTGACTTCTTCCCCTCCTTTCCAAAAACAAATTTTAATAGCTTATTGAATATTTATGACCCTATTCTCTTGAGAAAGCCCTTTGTTCAAAAATGTTTTCTTGTGTAAATCAAAACATGTTTTAATATAAATGGACAGGGGTCCCGAGTTCCATTCACGGTGGGAACAATGAATGCATTACGATGGTTTGGATTCCGCCTTAAACTGTAGGTTCAGATCTCATACAGAATCGTTCCCGAAGACAGACGCAAAAATTCAATTAACAATATTTCCATACAAATTTTTAGTTTGAAAGACGTTTAAATATTCCAACTAGTCATATATTTTTCTCGACTTTATCAAATTTTAACAACGCACTTTGAGTCTGATCCCACTTATCACCATTTATGACTTTTACTTGCATTTTTCACTATTAATCAAGAAGAAGAGAGGTTATAGATTTGATCTATCTGCACAGGACACCAAAACTACGATTGAAGTAAGTTGAAGTTTTATAAAGCCCTTCTCCCAATGACTAGCACGCATGCTTTTGTTGCACAAGCTCCTGGGTTGAATTCCTGGTGAACATCGAACGCACTACAGTGGTTCAAATCTTACTTTAAACTATACGTAGGGGCACGAGTTTTCTGCACTAAGAATTTGAAATTTTCGCGTTTCGTTTTTTGTATTTCGCGTTTTGTCGCATTTTCCAAATAAAATTTCGCCTTTTTGTGACTCTTGTGGAAAACAATTCCCTGATATTTTTACAATTGTTCCTTTCATTCAAAGATCACTATAAAAATAAACCATTAATTATCTAAAAACAAAATACACTGAATATTTCACTTGACAATGTCAATTTCATTTATAGAAAATCATATTTTTTCAAATCAAACTGAGGAAAATCAGTAACTAAACTTACTATGAGTAGGAAAGTTTTGCTGTCTTCTGAAATTACATAGGCAAAAGTTGCATTTAAGCATTAAATATAAGCATGCTACATGTCACTTATCATCAGTCCATACTTGGAAAAACTCTCTCACAATTGACATTGCTTGTTGGACGCCACAAATATGTTAAGTGCATTTACAAAAAACTTCAAACAATCATTTCTTCGGAACTCCCCATCCAGCTGCGATAGTGATAGCTAACGAGCAATATGTTCCGTATAGTCGTGTCCCAATCACCCAAAATGCACAGTTCATGCCACGTTCTACCGTTCCGTCAGCGGAAAACTAGCGTTTCTAAAGTAATGAAAACGTATTTTTAAAATTTCGCGTTATATCGCGTATTGTTAGAAATTTCGCGTTTTATCGCGCAACAGAAACCAATGAAAATACACACAGAATATCATAAAACGTCAAGAAACTGAGAATTACTTAATTCTGACGCATTTCGTTTTATCGCGCATTGCGAAAAACTCGTGCCTCTATACGTCTCGTTTACATTGCCTCGCCCCTGACAAAGGACTAAACACAAATCAATCAATCAACTTAAGAGCTTAAAGTGTTTACTTTCTAAGTATGAAGGACGCATACAGTATAATTACATTAAATTTAAAGGATGTCTTTATTTATTTTGCTTAATCAGTAATATTGCAGTCAGTTTTTTCCTTCTGCTTTTGTCAAAGGATAATTTAATTTGCCTTATATAAGCCCTAAAACTATTTTAGAATGCTTTCAGAAGTCGGTGTTCGATTTTTTTTTTTTTTAAGTTAAACTATATGGATGAATCATATGGTGAACGGAAGTTATGTGATCTCTGATATTTTCTTTTTATTTTAATAGTAAATTTTCTTTACATTTAAATCAAGGTTTCGTTTATTCAGTGTCAGCTCTTGAGGGAAGTCACACAGATAAGAATTAGAATTTTACCGTCATAAGGGAAGAAAATTAATGTACTAATTGCTGTATACAAGAATTAATCTATCAGACAAACTTTCTCCCTTATTTTGCAACGATATAATTCTAATTCTCACCTTGTGACTTCCCTCAAGAGCTGGTACTGCATTTATTAATATTGCACAATACAGGAAACAAGCAACGATTATGAGTGTTACGTCCTTATGTGACACCGAGGTTATGATGGATAGGAACCAAATAACACCGAGGTTATGAATGACATGATCTAGTATTACCGAGGTTATGAAGGATAGGACCTAGTAATACCGAGGTTATAAATGATAGGATCTAGTAATACCGAAGTTATAAATGATAGGATCTAGTAATACCGAGATTATGAAGGATAAGACCTAGCAATACCGAATTATTAAGAATAATACTACTAATACTGAGGTTATAAAGGATACGATCTAGTAATACCGAGGTTATGAATGATAAGATCTAGTAATACCGAGGTTTTATGAAGGATAGGATCTAGTAACACTGAGGTTTTATGAAGGATAGGACCTAGTAACACAGAGGTTATGAATGACAGGATTTAGTAATACCGAGGTTATGAAGGTTATAATTTAGTAATATCAAGGTTATGAAGGATAGGACCTAGTAATACCGAGGTTATGAAGGGTAGGACCTAGTAACACTTGGGTTATAAAGGATAGGATCTATTAGCACCGAAGGATAGTACCTAACACCGTGATTATTAAGGATAAGAGTTAGTAACACCAAGGTTATAAAAGATAGGAGTTAGCAACACCGAGGTTATGAAGGATAGTAATTAGTAACACAGAGGTTATGAAGGATAGGATTTACTATTAACATGGGCTCCAAACCACGATGACCGATGTTTGCATCAGGCGCAGTTGGCGAGTGCGCAGATCATAATGCAAAATCAACTCTTAGAATATAGGCCGTTCCCCAATACAGTATCTAGCCTCCCAAGACGGCTTACAGGACCACATCAACGGTCCCGTCTCGGATATAAATAACAGTAACGCATATAGTATCTTTGTTTACTATGTTAAATATAGTTATCCTATGAAATGTTTACAGTTTCAGTGTTCATTTACAAAGCTGCAAGTAAGCAAAAATAAGAAGAAAAAACTGAGACCTAACCAATCCCACGATTTCACTATTAGATATATACCGCTAACGGAACACAACGCAATTCATATATATACTCATAGATAGTACAGATTTGTTTCTTTTAGCCTCACACGTAACATATACATACGTAATTGTATACGTAATTGGCAATATATGATACTGTTATGCTGAAGTAAATGGAAACAGCTCAATCTTTCAACGATATGCAAGAAAACTCAATATCACTAACAAGGAAATGAAACTACCTCCAAGGTTGCACCAATGATTCGCTTTCATAACAGGAAAACATTTGGAACCAATCTCAATTTCCCTCAAGTCACTGAAACGAAAACAAACCTATTTGTATTAGGAAACTCTGTGGAATCTATATACAATTGCGATATTTTTCTTCCTTTTGAATTTCCCGTTACATTCAGATTTTGAACGGTTCGCTATCACTTCACTCAGCAGTACCAGAAGGAATTTTCTTTTGCGTGCTTAAATTTTGCAGCACGCAGAAGCACACGCGCCGACATACACTGTCTACTAAACTATGTTAGACTTGTTCACAGTATATCGACTCGAACCGAGGATGGATTATATTATGATAGACTTAAGGATTTCACAAAATATATATATCTTCTCAATGAAAGAAAGGAAGAAAGTATCACAGAAAAATCTTAGGATTTGGTTCCCCTATAATAAGCTCAATTAAGATCTATCAAGAGCAAGAAGGATGTAGTTAAATGGTCAGTCATCGCTGCTGTTTCGTATTCGAGAAGCCACTCGGTTCTTCAGTCTCACCACTCAAATCCTTTTATGTTTCCAAAATAGCTCTATTAGCTGTATCTAGAAGTTAATTAATAAATGAGGGAACGACGGTTTAGTGGCAGCGAGTTCATCTCTGTTACGAATGATTCCTGGTTCGTGAGTTTGTGGTGCACAAATATTGTGTCTGTAGGTTTTCTCGTGGTTCTTCCGTTTCTTATTATTCTCATACCACCAATTCTGTTATAATCATTAAGCAGGAATCAGACAGATGGCTTTTAGTTATGTAATGTGTAGTCACAGGTTCCCATCGCAGTTCGTTCAGGCATTCTAGAACGAAACTGATTACCTAGGCTTATGCACTGTAGATAAAAGGCTTCCGCAATAACCACTGTGCGAAACAGAGGTGCTTTTAAGTACAAAGATAGTTGTGTCTTTTTATAATGTAACATACGCGCATAAGCAGTTCATGGAGCTCAGTTTCAGTGTTGATTACAAAAAACAAAAAGAAAGAGAAAAAAAGCAAATTGCAATTCCCTCTTGTTGATATTTGGAAGGAGAATATAATTGTACTATTGTAACACAGCAAGCCAGCTAAAATGATACAACGGGCAAGCAATACAACACTCACAATTAAGCTGGGTGACTAATTTTAAAGCGTATATACATTGTTAAATTGCGTTCAACATGTTTCTTTACACTCCGAAAAACACAGGACAATAAGTAGTTGTATTATGACAAATCTGTTATAAACTAAGATTACGACCTGTTACAACAATGCTCAACATGTTAAATTACTCCAATTTTGAGATATACCAAATCAAGACTGATTAAGTACACTACTGTGCTAATGACTTACTTAGAAACGATATTTCATAAAACTGTATCCTTCTTTCTTTCAAATTGTACTTACATTTGTCAAAACGACATACTTTTTCAGTATATTATCTGCCTTGTGGAACAGATGTACCATTTATGATTGTAGATTTCACTTCAAATAATAATAATAATAATAATAATAATAATAATAATAATAATAATAATAATAATAATAATTGTTTATCCAAACAACGGTTTGTTGTTTCAACATATATTTAATAGTAACACATAATAAGGATTACACAAATTAATGGACTGTATTTAGTACACCGAAGATTGATAATTATTCCAATTGAAAAGGAATGTAATTTGGTCCTCCAAGCACGATCGCGGTAGCGCGTTACACACACAAAGCTCTCACTCCCACACACTGACAAAAGATGTTTGGACGCGGCCTAACTGTAAATTTTGAACAAAGGGAGGAAAGGAACCAGTATGCGAAACTTCGGGGTAGAGAAAAAGTCACCCCAAGAGCCATCTGTACACAAAAATTGGCACTACATACAGACACTGTCAAAATTGAATATAAGGCTGTTAGAAAAAATAATAATAATTATTTGGCAAATGACGGAATGGCCTAAACATAGCCCCCACCTTGAAACGCTCAAGTTTCAAAGAAAATAATAACTTCACAAGCCTTGAATCACACAAATCACATACACTGCATAAGACTAATGAATATTAATACGCTGAAACATGAAAACACTATTTACAAATTATAGGACAGCAGCTAATGCCCTTGTCACAACACCACTGCCATGACCTATTTATTTTCGGAATTGAACGGGATTAAGCACAGTTTCACAATTGGACGTTTCAGTTCGCCCTGGGCTGTTTTAATTGTAACTACACGCACTGCTCCATCGCGGCCTGAGTGAACTTCCTTGACTCTCCCAAGCTTCCATTGTAGTGGGGGGAGGTTGGATTCCTTTATTATCACCATGTCGCCCACCTTCAGGTTATCGTGTAGTGTGAACCACTTTGCCTTTTGCTGGAGGCAGGACAAATACTCTAATGACCAGCGACGCCAGAAATGCTTTACAAGCTGTTGCACGAGCTGCCATCTTCTAAGGTGAGAGAGGTTAGGGGACGAGCAGTCCTTCTCTGGGAGGGCCAAGAGGGATTCCCCAACTAAGAAGTGAGCAGGGGTAAGACAGGAGAGATCATTAGGATTCTCTGACAACGGTGTGAGAGGGCGCGAGTTCAGAATTCCTTCTATTTGGGCCAGCACGGTGCACATCTCTTCGTAGCACAATGTTACATTTCCCATTATTCTTTTTAAATGGTGTTTCACACTCTTCACGCCGGCCTCCCATAAACCACCAAAGTGAGGGGAAGATGGGGGATTGAAATGCCAAGTTATTCCCCTTTCGGAGAGGAATGATGTGGTCAGGTTATTTTCCTTGGAATGCACACTGGCCTTCAACAGCTGATTTAATTCTTTACTAGCGCCCACAAAATTTCGACCACAGTCACTATAAAAATCACTTGGAACACCCCTGCGGGCTATAAATCGCTTCAAAGCGGCTAGAAATGAATTGGTGCTGGCATCAGATACCAATTCAAGGTGTAGGGCCTTGGTAGCGAGACACACAAACAGAACAATATAGCCCTTACCCTTAATACGGCTTCTTCCATAGCTGTTTTTCAAAACATATGGCCCAGCGTAGTCTACACCAGTCTTGGAAAAGCACTTGCCGGGATTAACCCGGGATGCTGGCAGTGAACCCATAATTTGAGTCTGAGTTTTTGTATTGAAACGCTGACACCGTACACATTTGTGAATGACATCACGCACTAAACTTCTGGCCCCCAGCACCCAAAACTTTGTTCGCAGGGTAGCCAGCACTAATTGAGGCCCACCATGCAAAGTGCTTGCATGCTCACATTCCACCAATAGACGAGTAAGTTTATGCTTTTTGGGCATCAAAATAGGGTGTTTCCTATCCACGGACATCTCGGCATTCTGCAACCTTCCACCAACACGTAAAATTCCATCACTGCCAATAAAGGGAGTTAAACATAACAAACTGCTTTTGCGGGGGAGGGGCTGTTCATTCTGCAGACACTTCACCTCTGTAGAAAAAGCACCTTGTTGCACTACCTTGACCAGGCACAAAAGACTTTCTTCTACTTCTCTCGCGGTCAATGAACCACGAAGCTTCTGTTTTGGGTTTCTGCAATTGTAAATAAACCGCCGACACCAGCTAACCACTCTTTTCAACTTTGACAGGGAGGAGTAGCGGTTCGCAAGGTCATTTTCGGTGTTTACACACATGACTGTGACACATTTTCTTCTTTCTTCCTCAACTACACTTGAGGCAGCCGGAGTACAAAATGACGCTGGCAACACTGCTTCGCGCATCCACGAAGGACCCTCCCACCACAGAGGGTGACTTAAGAGATCCTGGGGCATGACCCCCCGCGTAGCACAGTCCGCTGGATTGTCCTTACTCTCGACATGCCCCCACTGGGAGGTAGGCAGAATATTCTGTATTTTCGCTACTCTGTTAGCGACGAAGGTTCGCCATTTGTCCGGTGACTGAGCTAACCACGATAACACGACCATAGAATCCGTAAAGGCTCTAGCTTCTTTCACATTGAAATTAATTGCATTAGCTACTGTTTTTAGCAGCTTAGCAAACAGTAATGCCGCACACAACTCCAAGCGGGGGAGGGACACAGCTTTGATGGGCGCAACCTTAGTCTTAGCCGCAATGAGGCTTACGCCCACACCCCCGTCTGCACATTCTGATCGTAGGTAGGCCACTGCACAATAAGCTCGTTCGCTAGCATCACAATGACCTATCAGCTGACAGCTGACAGCGTCAGATGGCATGATGCATCGCGCTACCTTCACCTCACGTAACAAAAATAATGAGTCACAGTAGGCTTGCCGCACTCCACTGGTTTCAAGAGAAAGGGGTTCATCCCAGCCTAAGTTTTCCTTCCATAAGGATTGCAATAGTATCTTAGCCTTTATAGTCACTGGGGAAAGAAGACCAAGAGGATCGAAGATTTTGGCCACTTCCGATAGTACCTTCCGTTTTGTCCACACAGAGGGAGGAGGAGGGATGGATACACTGAAACCAAATTCGTCACTTACAGGTGACCACTGCACCCCGAGAGTCTTAAAGTTGCTTTCTTCACTGAAATTGAAGGGCACATCCATTTCACGTAAGTGGGGGGGAACGGCCTCAAGCACTTCTGGTTCACTAGATAACCATTTTCGAAGCTCGAAACCGCATTCCCGTAACAGTTGAATTAGCTGCTGCTGCAACTCAATTGCGTCCCTCACACTGCTCGCACCTCCGAGGTAGTCGTCCATGAAAAAATCCCGTTTCACGGCTTCGGCTGCTAGCGGGTATCTCTCCCCTTCATCTTCGACCGCCTGGAGTAGGCATCTCGTGGCAAGAAAGCTAGCCGGAGCGGTACCATAAGTGACGGTGAGTAGGCGGTAGTCCTGTATAGTTTCACTTGGCGAGCTTCTCCAAACAATCCTTTGATAGTCCACATCGTCCTTGTGCACTCGTATGGCACGGTACATCTGTTTAATATCAGCACATAATGGCACACGATGTTCGCGAAAGCGAACTAGAATAGGAAAAATGTCTTCCTGTAACTTCGGGCCCACCATGAGCCTTTGATTTAAGGACACCCCAGAAGTTGTTTCCGCACTTCCATCGAAAACCACTCGTACTTTCGTGGTAGAGCTGGTAGGTTTTAAGACCGCGTGATGCGGCAGGTAGCAGCCTTTTTCGGGGGGCACATTTTTCTCACTTGCAGGGATAAGCTCCATATGTCCCAATTCAAGATATTCGTCCATGAACTCACGATACTGCCGCTGTAACACAGGTTGTTTCGCTAATTTACGTTCCATGTTCAATAATCTCTTAATCGCGATCTCGCGTGATTCTCCTAGTTCTGGCGCGCTACCCCTGAAAGGTAGTCTTACCACATAACGTCCCTGTGAGTCACGGTGGTGGGTTTTCAGAAAATGTTGCTCACAATCCTTTTCTTCTTTGGATAAGTGCGTTTGCTGAGGCAGCTCTTCTAGTTCCCAGAACCTTTGAAGGGCGGAATCTATTTCACATGATACACGGCATGATGTCACTGTCACGTTGCTGGCTTTAGAGCCTACACTTCCGGATAACACCCATCCCAGGGTCGTTTCAAGAGCAATAGGTGAGCCTGGGGGCCCGACCCGCTTTTCCCCGAGCATGAGAGACGGAAACACGTCAGCACCAAGAAGTATGTCAATGGGGCCCACCTCATTAAAAGTGGGGTCCGCCAACCTTAAGCCTGTCAAATGTGGCCAGCACGTTGCTTCGGAACATGACTGTTTTGGTAGATTTGACGTCACCTTGGGCACCACAACAGCCTTAGTTTCGAATGTTTCGTAACTTCCGCCTAGAGGTTGAAATTTCAAATTCACCATAGCACTAGCAGTTCCTACCCCTGCTCCCGTTATACCGGAAATCACCACACTGGATCTGATTTTTCGAAGACCAAGTTTCTGCACGCAATTTTCTGTGACAAAACTGCACTCTGATGCGCAATCGAGCATACACCGGAATGGATATGGCACATCATCCTTTCCTAATATTTTCACGATTGCAGTACACAATAGGACATGAGGAACACTGACTTCGGAAGTCACATGAGAGGCAACACTTGTTTCCTGAGATTGTACTGGGTTCGACGTCGACTCACTTCTGTTAAAATGTAATAATGTATGATGTTTCTTATCACACTTTCGACATTTGCTGGATGAGCATTTGTCCTTCCAACATGCTTTGCGCAGGCAATTAAAGCATAGTTTTCTCTCCTTCACGAACGCGACACGCTCTTCTACTGTTCGTTTGGTAAATTCGGCACATTTGTAAAGAGGGTGGTCAGAACTACACATTTCACATTGAGTTTGAGTTCGTTGAGCGGTACTGACATGAGAGGACGCTGATTTCTTTTCGCGGCCTTTCATTGGGTCACTAGTGGCGGGTGGTTGTCTCGGCTTGTCATTGGCCGCAACAGCAAGAGCGCGGGCTCTGTTGTTCAAAAATGCCGCAAGTTGCTCAAAAGATGGCTGCTCATTTGAGTTCAAAGAAAGCTCCCATTGTCTACGTGTCTCATTATCTAATTTGTCCGCTGTATGGTACACTAAGAGCGCATCCCAATGTTCGATTGGTTGTTCCAACACCTTAAGAGAACGCGTACACTCCATGGTGGTGTCTATCAATTTTCTTAACGCGGCTGCTGATTCCTGTTTAATGGAAGGTTGTGTAACTAACCGTTTCAAAATCGAGTTTACTATTTCTCGCTTATTATGATAGCGCGCGTTTAACATGACCCATGCTTCCTTATAATTACTATCCGTTATCTGCATAGCTTGTAAAAGCTGTGCCGGCTCCCCTTGCAACGATGTTTTTAAATACTGCATTTTTTGAGCACCTGTCAGTTTCTCGTTATTATGCACAGAGGCCACGAATAAGTCATGGAACGAAAGCCACTCGAAGAGATTTCCTGAGAACACTGGAAGCTGGAGTTTGGGTAACCTAATGTCACTCACTTGTTGCACTTCAGACACAGGGTTTGGGGGAGGGGGTTGGGACACTTGTAATCCAATTAATGACACCCGCAGTTTCACTATCCTGTTGTCCATCTCCGCAATGTCCACTTCTTCCCTTGTGTATTCTTCATCTGTTGCCACCGAAGCACAATCTTCCAACAACGCTGAGCATTCTCGTTCAAGATTCATTACTTTTTCTTTGTGAACAAGAATGGCGTTCACTTCACTTGTTGTCAAAAGCTCAACGGCTTTTTCAGCTCTTGTGATTTTCGACTTCAGAGTCCGCTTTTTCACTGCAAATGTTTCCATTTTAGCTGTAGACACGACACACTTTAAAAACAGAAATAGAATGTTCGCACTGTTCGTTTAAAACTGCTCACAACGGTTCGAATCCGGCCCGGAGGACCAATTATTATGTTTATCCAAACAACGGTTTGTTGTTTTAACATATATTTAATAGTAACACATAATAAGGATTACACAAATTAATGGACTGTATTTAGTACACCGAAGATTGATAATTATTCCAATTGAAAAGGAATGTAATTTGGTCCTCCAAGCACGATCGCGGTAGCGCGTTACACACACAAAGCTCTCACTCCCACACACTGACAAAAGATGTTTGGACGCGGCCTAACTGTAAATTTTGAACAAAGGGAGGAAAGGAACCAGTATGCGAAACTTCGGGGTAGAGAAAAAGTCACCCCAAGAGCCATCTGTACACAAAAATTGGCACTACATACAGACACTGTCAAAATTGAATATAAGGCTGTTAGAAAAAATAATAATAATTATTTGGCAAATGACGGAATGGCCTAAACAATAATAATAAGCACAGTATCAAAATGTTGGGTTTACATCGTGCTGTATACCTAGAAAGTATAACGAGAAAATTGGAAATGAAAATGTTACTAGCTGAAATATCCGTTCCTCGCATGGGAAAGAACAACAACGGTGGAAAACATTCAAAAGTATATTTGAACTTTCTTTACTATCTTAGGTAGAATGAGTATGAATCGAAATGGAATGATAAAAACTGAGATCGATCCAACTGCTAACTATATTCAAAAATTCATTTCAAGTGATCCAGTCACTTTTTTGTGAAAAAATTCTCTTTCTCCCCTTATGCATTTTAATATTAAAATATAATGGTAAAAACCCAGGTCGACTCACGTGCTGCCTTCAAAAAATTATTTTAAACGGGTCAACTGCTTCCTAATTTTTGCAATTTTATGAATACAAAATGGGAAATAAAAAAAAAAGGAGTCGTCAACCGCCGAGTGTTCGAGTACGGAGTGATGTCTTGAACTTAGTCTCTATAGTTGGCCTGTTTTATGCTGGAGAGATAAAGTTGGTTAGAGTATAGCTCTAGCGTTAAGCAAAATGATGGAAGAAACCAACCCAATGCTCTTATTCTCACTCAAACATCATTTCATCCCCTTATATCAGATTTGTAATAATGACTCTCCTGGCTATGATCTAAATAATCACAGTATTCTGTCATCATTGGTAGGCCATCTGCCATGAACTACTAACCTTCCACACTGTGGTCCTGACAAGTACCTGATCTTCTTGATAGATAGAGGTTATCTACTTTTATAGTACATTTTATCTTCCTATGTTTTCTTCTATTAATTCCTCAAACCAATTTTTTAATTAACGACGTTCTAACCAGTTGCTTTTTACATTCATAATTGTCTAGAACGCAATACTTTTTTATTGTCCCTACCATTTCATAATTTGCTTCCCGACTTACTTAGCATAGGTATCTTCTCTATTCTCTGCGTTATATTTCGAAACCTCAAGATTTTACGAAGTATTCCTATTTCTACCTTATAAACTGCAAAATTGCAAACGAAACGTTTATTGAATCTTTTTGGTAACTACTTAATGACCAAAAAAAAAAAAAAACTAACGCTTTTGTTTGCTAATCGCAGTTCATATATTCATTAATAATACAGCACACTGTTTTTAATTAAAAATCGAATAATGTTTACATAGTTTATAACGAAAAATTGTTTTCTAGGCATTTCTAGGTAGTAAATTGTTGTGTCATATTAAAAGCACTAAAAGACAATGAAATAGCATAAAATTATTTTCCTTTCACGGCTTTAAGTCTGAAGGTAAACGTACGAATAAAGTAAACAAACAAGACTCTGAGGTGGTAACCACACACGGCTTGAATCACATCAGGAAAGCATTAGAAAGGAAAGGGTAAAGTTCTGACTGTTGGAGACAGCGTCTTCATGGAGGCACGTCTTACGTAAGTGGGCTCGATGCCCGATGGGGCCTGGCAGCAGCGCCTGCCAACCATTCGCGTGACTTGGCGTTCCATCATGTGAGCAATCATCACGTGGTTTACACAAAAAGCTTCGAGATGTATTGTTAACAAACTGGGAACTTAGCACGAATTAGTTTGTTTCAATTCTGGTAGTTTGCTTTCTTCTTTTATATATTTGGTGCTTCGGTCAATTTTGTTTTATTAATACTGTGAATATTTCCAAAGCTATAATGAACAACATACAAACCATATTACTTATAACTATAGATTAGCCGTTTAGGCACCAAAACCGTCCCCTAAAATTTCAAGAAGCGGAGATGATCTTCGAATATAAGTCGTGGGAAGAAAAGACAATTATTCTGGTAATAATTTACCGGCAGATTCAGGATGCAAGTACATCTTATGCTAGGCTTGATGATGCTTCCTTCTCTGCCCGAAAGTTCATCTTGCCAGCACACCATCAGAAATGAATGCCGGTATAAGATTCAATAACAACTAACAATCTTAATGGTAAAAATCAAAGAGTACATTATCAAGAATGCCGACAGTTTCGACAATGCTATTGTTGCATTCGTTATTTCACAGTGAGAAATTAGCACGATTTTTAACATGATACGACGAAATATATTGATTCTTATACGACGCGAATATAAGACGCATCCTAATTTTTTTTACAACAGAAATTACATTTTTTTAAAAATGTGCGGCTTATATTAGGGAAAATACGGTAGATAGGCAAATAGGCACTTACAGCTTTAAAAAAGTACGTACACTTCTAGCTCGAAATATGAACACTCAATGACAAACAAAAACTTAAATTATTAATTCTATTTGTATTCAAAAAATCAAAACACATCGTTATGTGTAAACTCCTTTAATCTGCATCTAGTATATAAATATTTACAGCATATTATTACCCCAGCAGTCCACAACTCTACAACACCTTACATAGGTCTACTACAATCCGAAGAAAGAAATATTTACCACAGCACTCCACAATTCTACAACAGCTTACTTACTACAGTCCGAAGAAATAACTTAACCCTCACTTTCGAATACGTAAATAAATTATTAGACGTTCATTTAATACATTTTGGCAATCCATCATAAGGGATTATCTACAATTCCACATGATAAAGAGGTATTTCTTCATGTTGACAACTGACAAATGAACTTTACACGCACTTCATTTAATATATATATATATATATATATATATATATATATATATATATATATATATATATATATATGTAACAAATCAAAAACAATCTTTGTATTCCCATGGATGTAATCAGGCATATTTATAGTACTCAATGCAAAAACATGTTGATCAAACCATACTTTTGACCATTTATCCCATTCTTTTTAGTTTCGTTCAAGTCCTTATTAGCCGCAATGGCTCACTCACATTTCTCTCATACCATTCTTTCTATGTATTAGGGTGGGGCTTTATCTTTGCCTGGCTATAAATTAATTTTGGTATTTTTTAAAATTTGTGGAACTGACAAAAAAAAAAAAAAACTTTATTGCAACAACTCAATGTATAGTGGGGTGGGGGGACACTGAGCAATTTCGTGGTAATTTATCTTATAAGCAAACGGTTCGCAACGAATGGAAGAAACTTTACATGGAATCGAAACCCTAATATGTTGTTCAACACTCGGTGCAAGCAATGCGCGATATCTGGTATAGAATGGATGCTACATGCGTGGAAATGAACACGTGTGTTGTGTTCAAAGTCACCCACGATCGGGAGGTGAAACTGAACAAAGGAGGGGTGACACTGAACATTAAAAAAGGCACTAAAATATGCAGAAATACTAAACGTACTGTATATATTTTAGGGAAGAATAATCTGCATGTGTGATCTGTCCAATAAAAACAAAGGAAGAGATTTACTAAAGTCAAAACAGTGTATTAAAACACCTTAGGGAACGTAGACCCCGTAGATCTGACATGTGCTCACGCACTGGTTCTGCATCGTCCACAGATAAAAAGTACATTGTCACCAGTGCTCACACAGACTATGCGGTACCAACGGCTGCATCTTGAACATTGGATCCAGTTACCTATTGCAGATAACCCAGGACAGAGAAATGAAAGCGCTTGCAGCATTACATCACGTAATTAACGAAACATTTTCTCCTTTCTCGGCTCATGTCACAAACACTGCGAACAACCTTTGTCTGCCACAACACGCTTTGGTTTATTGTTGAAAGAAAGGTCAGTCTCTTCCACGTTGTAGATGTGTTCCGGAGAGTTGACCAAGCTAGTGCCTTACGGTTTGATGCAGGAGATCAAAATATTCTGTGACAACTTCCTTGCTGAAATTTGCTCTTGTAAGAGATAGCTGTTTCAGCGTTCGTAATAATAATTCAGGGTTTCGTTTGAGAAACAATCGAAGCCAATCTTTTCCCGCCGATCGCGTCTCCCTGTCGAAAAGATGTTTCAGTGCTTTCTTTTCAGCGTAGTTAAATGCGGCTTTTCGTACATTTTGCGATGTTATAGGGAAAGCTTTCCGTGCCACCTTGAGCAACAAGTTTGCCATTTCGTCTTCCTCTTCTTTCCCAAACACCGACTGACCTCCTTGTGACCTCCTACTGACAGATTTCAACCGCAAGTGTAACGTGCCCTTGCTTATCTCGTATTTCTCGGCAACCTGGCAGAGGGACAGTTTTTTAAATTTCCTTGAAGGCTTGCGCCATTGTTTGCTCATTCCATCGTTCGTATTTTGTGCCATTCTTTACTCTCTTGTAGTCTCTGGGCAGCTGTAATGAAACATGAAACTCTGATAAGGCACTGTATACAAATTGTACAGTAAAAACATCATAACAGCAATACAAAGCTGTGTTCAGTGTCACCCCATCAAATCTGTTCAGAGTAGCCCCACAACGCAGGTTGTCAGTTAAGTGTTCGTAATTTTTCACAGATGGCATCACCAGTCACCATGTAGCAGTCAGGCATGACTAATTCCCCGCCAAACTTCCATGCATCAACAACGTGGTTCTGTGCTGTCTCTAATAGAAATTACACACTATATACACAAGGTCTCAAACTACAGTATGGCTATTTTATTACTTGATCCTTACATTTGTGTTTGTCTCTTTCACTTTTCTCTCCAAAACAAACGTGAGTTCCTCATGTCGCACGAATATTTAGTTCACCACATAAACGTCTTCCAATTCCACCACTTTCTACCAAACTCAAGGTGGCGGTTTTCGGAAACAAATGACAAACGTTAATATGTTCAGAGTCGCCCGCCGTTCAGAGTCCCCCCACCCCACTCTAGTTATCCCAATGAAATCCCGATTTTGAAGAGAATGTAGAAAAAAGGCAGTATTTGGAATTTAAGCAATAATATAAGCAATGTCGAGTGAAATAAAGCAAAATAAATTTTGGTGAAGTTGAAGTAAAGACCACCCAAATGAACTTCAGCGCATTCTTTTTTTCGTAACTCTAACATTAAGAAATAGGCATTTCGCCCAGCATATGGTCTTCATTTATTACCTAATTTGTAAATTTACCATATTGATGGTTATTTAAAATTTGATCTGATTTTTAGTTTATCTTCCCTTTGAGCAGAGAGGTTATATGAGATGTGGACCTACAGCTTAGCGCGGGATCCGAACCCACATGAGCTCCCGACAGGAATCGAATCTGGGTCTCCCATGTGGTTATTTAAGAAGATGAACACTCAATAGTTTTAAAAAGGAATACTGGATTCACATCTGCAGCAAGCGGTTTTGTTAAGTAGACTATAGGTACGTGATTGGTGTTATTGGATCGATTTGAGACCAGAAATAAAAGAAGAACGAGAAAGTGATAAGATGTTACAATGTGTATGTTTGTTAATAGGATTTGTAAATTATAGACTACAGCATGGAATTCTGTACTGACGATAGAGCGTCAATAATCTGTGATTTGAAGTGAACATCGCTGGATGATTTGATATGTATGAAGGGCAGATTAAAGGAATAAAGTTGTAAGAGTACTTTTAAGAGCTCCAAACTCTGGGATAGATTTTATGTATACATAAAATAAGAAAGTTTCCTCTTCTGGGGGGAGGCGATCGCCCCTTCCTTGGATCCGCTCCTGTATTGAGTCACTAGTCACAGGACCTGCACACTACGTACTGCAAGGAACAACACACACAACTAAATCAAGAATCAACGTTTTATTACACCTACTCATTACTGAGAATTAAGCTGCTGAAATTACATAAGCATTCCCGTGTCGGGGCGAAACACGAGATCATTATAGTGTAACAACACAAAGTATTAAATTTCTACATCCTAGTTTTCTATCAATCAAACTTCTAGATTACTTTCTATTTTTGCGTTTTGATGTTATTCCAAACGTAGCCACGGATTGCTATTTGAATAAATGTAAATCATAACTTTCTCTCCTTTGCATTCTCCAGAAATAAAAAGAAATTAGTGGAAGGGAATCTCTAGACGGATGCACGGAGAAATACCGACGATGTTGCAATAAATGTTGTGATGAGTTTGTCAGTTTATGATTGAACTCCTTTGAGCTGCTTTATCCATAAACTGAAGACTTTTCTTTTTTTTTTTTTTTTTTTTTTTTTTTTACAAAAAGGGTTGACAAAAAAAAAGCTGTTTTCTCTTACTAGCCAAAAACCGGGATATTTATGCGTTCCGAAATTTATTTCCGGCACACACAGCAACCCTAGAAAAAGTACTTTTTTGTGCCAGTTGGATAGGAGAAATTATAATTACTACTAGAAAAAAAGTAAATAAATACTGTTTCATCACCAGCATTTAGCTACGGCATTGGTCCTTCTCCGTGACAATAACAAAATCATGTTTAGTTTACATCTGTTAATTCCATGAACGAGCTTGGTTTTCCTTGTCTGAAGCCCTCCAGTAAGAACCAGCTTGCTATCGGATATTACCCGCAATGAGGATATTCACTTATGTTTCGAATGACAGTTACATTTCACGAAAATAATACATACTTCGGCAATCGCAAGCTACTTAACAATTTTGCTGATGCCTAAGTGACACGAAGTTTCGTCTTTTTATAGAAAATGAATACTTCTGCCATAGTATAGATGAAACTGGCTTACAAACAGCTTCCTCGAGCAATTGAAATTGGAGTCACAGTTGACTTGTTGCCATCCCTGTATCTAACATTACAGGGGTCTACGAAATACGGTTAAATTTAATGCTGGGTCTTTCTCCTATTACTTTAATTTTCTTCTGGTTTCTGATATATAGTTCAAATAAAGATTACACACCTTTTAAATTCTTCATACCGTACAACTGCTACTTCGCATTTAGTACTAAAAACCACATCAGCTGGTATAGTTGAACGTTAAAGGCATCAGGCTGGCGATCGCGAGTTCAAACCCCATTCAGGGTTCATTATTCACTTCTTATAGTCCCCTTAACTTAAGGGATGTAATTTCTTAAAATAAATAATAATAAAAAAACACTACTAAACTGTACAACCGATTACATAAATATGTTCTTTCCTTTTTATTTACCTTTGTGTACCAAGGGTAAATAATTCTCATAAGTAAATTTTACGTAAAAGGAAGTCAAGTCAATGCGAGAAGCAATTAATTACCGTAATATAGTAACATGCATGCAGCAAACTAATTTATTTTGACAGATGCCAACGCCCTTAGTCATTTAAAAATGGGCCTATATTCCTACTTCCCAAGCATGAACTGTAGTCTTGCTTCCTCCCAGCATTGCACAGTTAACGGAATTGTTCTGCGAGCATTAAATATAACTGAAGTATCACTAGTGTTTTTAAAAAACAAAAATGGCATCAACGTATATCTAGTAATGCTTTACAGTATATGCTTCACTATCTTCCTCGATGAATATATGCATTACGAGAGAGACATTAACCCCCTCTCTTCTCCCCAATATACACACCAAAAAGTTACGGACAGAGATCTGGGGAGAGGGATATAATATACAGCATCAGCATTAGGGCTGTGCGATATTTTGATATATTGATTGATCGATATTTTTAAATACTGCAATATTTTGAACTTATAATTTCAATTTAATACAGTATATAAAAATGGAAGTGAGCTTGTGTAGGATTGCATCACGCAATACCGACTAAACCGTTTGAAATGAACTTCGGAACAGAACTATCACCTAAAATAGGTACTTCGAACTGATTTTTTTTTTATCACGTTGCTTTGATCGTTAGGGTTTAAAATTTATGCGAAAGGTAGAGCACCTCACGAGCACCTCAAATTAAGACAACAAAATTCAGTAAATAAAGTCATTAAGAATACCTTGAAGTGCACAACGTTTTTGAAAATTTCCACTTCAAGATATTTTCTATATATTTTTTTTTCATCACATTTCAATAATTATTGTGATCGCATCAGGAAAAAAGGCTTATCAATTGAAATTAATTTTGGAACAAGCAGACTTGCCTTTCTCAAGCTTGGTTTTTATCGTGTTACTTTGGTTAAAAACGTATTCTAAAGGTTCTAAAGGTGCAAGAGTTCAAGATTCATTCCAAAAGGAGTATCTTATGTTTTTTTCTATCATTATACTTTTATTGAAGTGCGTACCGTAAGGGGGAAAGGCGATCAAATATTTTCCTTAAATTATTCTCCTCGTGAGAAGAAGGGACATTTCAGATAGTTTTCTTATAAAACTTATAGTTCTTTCAGGATGCCCTATACAAAATCGAGTAGTTCAATTCTCAGTGATGTTATAATTTAACAGCAAATTTGTTAGTTGCCTGGATCTCTCTTACTTTAAAGCAACGATAGAAGAGTAAAAGAGAAGCATGGTATTCGTGAAGAGAATCTAATTCAACATTTTAAAAAGGGATGTCAACCCCATTTTGTTCGCCTAGAAAATAAAAATATCATGCGCACAACACGATATCAGTACAGATATCCACAGTCGTGCAGACCTATCGTTGTGGACATAGCAGGCAATTTATAAAAAAGTTTTGCCCTATTATGAATTCACAACTCACCACACAAGACTTTAGGGAAACTTTTCATGCCAACGTACGAATATTTACAATATATTATCTACTTGTCAAAAATATTTATAACTAACTAACTGCAAGTCTATGTTATTTGTATAAGTACGTATGTGTTTTATGCCATTTGCATGACAAATGCTCATAGCTACCACTGCGGATATAGATATTGACCAGTTGACATTTCAACCAATAATACGTTGTATGCCGTAGGTCATTTCGAAACGTTACCGTTACTACAAAAAGAAAAAAAGACTCCAAGATAACTCGAAATATTACTTTCTGAACTATTTATATGTGTTTTATTAATAACAAAATAAACTAAACTGACAAACATTAAAACACTATGTGCGATCAAACAGCAATGACAAAATATATCATAGGCGAAGCCAAATATTAGCTGCAGATTTACCGTTCAGCATTCACATATAACAAACATACACTTGAGCCTTGTAAGCTTTCACTGCTGTGGAAACTGAGCAACGTACTAGATATTTTCTTTCTTTAATTTATCATTTGTGCACAATAAATTGAGGTCATGTTGATGACCTTCAGTGAGAAAAAAGCGATTGCATGACAGTATCTACACAATACTGTAGTGGCTACACATGTGCTTTTGTGCTCATAAGCATTGTTTATTTAACGAATACATATCAATCATCTGAAACTAAGAATAAATCCCGTAGTTAGAAAATATAGACGGAAGTATGAAATACCACATTCGAGACAAGTCATTTCTGAAGCTGGCAGGTGACATCGAAGCAAGAGAGGTGCCAACACAGGACAGAATGCAGACAGAGTGCAATGTTGTTGACCTTACAGACAAAAGGAATAATATTATACTCGAATGCCGAAGCCAGTTTGAGAAATGAATAATGCATGTTTCTCTGTGGTTTTGTGATTGATACCTTGAGCAACATCCTCAGTGTTTGCGCTTGCATACAATACCATTAAGAAACAGCATACCTACAAGTATGCTATCTGAATTTCAACCTACATACTGCACATTCACCCTACTACAACATGAACTTAAATGACATTCGAAACATTTATATACTGGTTACCAATTAGTATCAGAACAAACTATTTTCCGTTCTGTAATTTCGTAAACCTCCTTCTGCATGTTTTAGTGTAAATCAAATTTTCGTCAACTTTAGATAAATTTTCACAACAAAAATAACCAAATTACAGCCAACTAACGATTATCCCGCCTAATGCGACAGAAACCAGGCTGGATAATAATAATAATAATAATAATAATAATAATAATAATAATAATAATAATAATAATAATAAAGAAAAAAACTGAAAAATATTTCTGAAGTTGGTAATCAAAATATCTTACGTTAGATCTGAGTACCTTACAGGCCACTTTGTCAGACTTACTGTTCTAATTCACATGTTTGACAATTAGCAATCACTGATTTCTCTTGCCACAACAAAGTGGGAAGAAACTCCTGAAGACACTGTGTAGTTTTAACTTTTGTCTTTCAAATGTAACTATTATGTTTCTGATGTATCAAATAAAAAATACATTCTACAAATATATCAAGATTTACATGAACGAACTTAGGAAGAAACTCAGTGTTGACCGGTCATAGATTTAAATTCTGAACCTACAAGTCTAAAACTTCTCCATGCATCGGAAGAAGAGTATACTGTATATTTATTCAACATTAACAGATTTACAGAAGAGAACGATGGTGTCTTAGTGATAGAGCGCTCATCTTGGTTCGATCTCAAGCCATTTGAGTTTGTAGTAAACAAAACTGTGTACGTATCTATTTTCGGGAGGAGAGTGAGTCCAGGCGCGTAGGAACGAAATTTTTGATGGAAGGGCAAAAATTGATCGCACATTTCTCAGGAGTGAATTTCGTGAAGGTCCATATCTGTTGTTGCCAGTAATGTTGATCCTTTGTATGAGATGAGATGAGAGAGAGAGAGAGAGAGAGAGAGAGATCGGGAGGTGACATACTGTGAGATTCAGGCATCCTTGAAAATTCACATGAAATCAATATATACAATTTTGCGTGGTCACCTGAACGTACGGAAACTTTCAAACCGTTGGATCTCACCCAACTTCACCGAAACTCAAAAGAAGCTTATGACAATTGTTATAAAGAAATACTCATTACATAGTTACAGGAGGTGAAACTTGGATTTATACATACGAACCCGAAACTACACAGCAATCCATCGTCTGGTTGTTTCAGAGTGAGTCGAAACCAACAAAAGTTCGTTCGAGGAGTAACAAAGAAAATTATTGCTTGTTTTTTCAGTTATACTGGACATGTGGCAACCGTAACTTTAGACCATCGAAGTACTGCTGAGTGGTATACAACAATTCGTTTGCCAGAAGTTATCAATGAACTGGGTAAAAAAAAAAAAAAAAAAAAAACCTGTCGTCACATCATTCTTCACCACCACAAAGCACATTCTTTCCACTCAGCACACCAAATTGTTAATTGTTTTCAGTAAAAATGTCGAATTAATTACTCATTGTCCGTACTCTCCTGATAATACCTATTTTTTTTTTCTCACTCATGTAAAATTAGATGCGTGGTGAGCTATTTGTACCACCCGATGCAGCTCTTCACTCATTCCGAACTGAGTCACTTCTTCAAACTGCTGTGCAAAATAAAGGAACAGTCTTAAACAAACAAAGATAATTTAAAGATGGATTCTTCCACATTTTGTAATAACGGAACGCTAGGGCTGTTACTACTAATTTACAGAACATTCTCAAGCAGCTCTCGTAGCACAACAAAGACCTCGCAGAAGTAATAGATCTACAACTGTGCAGGATGAATAACATTGGTTCTACATTTGAACCTGATAATCATGAGAACATTCGAGTCATTCAAGAAGACCAGCAAGTGCGACAAATTAGCAGGAAGTTTTCTACACGATCCTACATTATGGGAAGTGAGGTCAAATACTTATTGATGTTTGAATTGAATTGAAATTGCCAGATATCCAGATTAATATATGTGAATCTGGTTTCTGACACTAACAACGCTGTTTCAATGATTGTAACACAGCCCTGCCCAATGAAACTTTTGATTTGCGGAATAAAAAGAAACAATTGTTCTTAACTAATTTCGGTGTGCTGATTTCAAATCTACACAACCGTTTTTCCGTTATCACGTAAGGGTTTTCTACACTGTACAGATGAAGTATTTAATGACCTACTGATTTGTGATAAAAATTCAATATCAATGTTTATATCGCATGTGTGTAACGCTGAATCCCAACAACAAAATGTAACGAAAAAGGTTTAAGCTATCCGAAATTCACTGCACCTAAGCTTTCAGGAAAGTAGCCAAGTTAAGAGTGGAGGAAATTTAACTTCAAACTTATGTGACATGCTAGTTCATACATTTCTTTTGGAGCATGATTTTTACATTCTGTTCGTATCGATTAAGTTTGACATTGCCCAAAAATTGTTGACAAGATCGATAAACGAGTCCTGTGCCTGAATCTTCACGTCGTTTATGGTGTTTCTAAATGTAAAATCCTTTATGAATTTGTGAATCTGCGGATCATCAAAAGTGTCCTCCTTATCTTTGTACTGGACAAGATAAATGTTTGAACTAGATATTAGAAATAAGGAATATTTTCTTTCAACGCTTTGACAAGTCTGTTTTATTAAGCCTAATTTAACACGTAAGGTAGGTAATAGCAAAGAATTAATTAATTCAGAATGCAGCCGTCTTCTGATACTAATCAAACTTGACATTTTGTTCACGATTCTTTTTCGGAGTAGCATCCCACGATTATGCTCCGAGGCTAAGGGAGACAGTAATGATTATGATAAACGAAACGACAGAATGAAAAAAAAAACAAACAAAAGGGGAGGAAACGGAAGAACATCGAGATAACCTAAGCACATGATGCTTGTTCACCAGCAAGTCCGCTTGGCGTAAGCTGGGATCGAATCAAGGATCCAACGTATCGTAGGTGAGCACTCTAACACTGATCCACTGCAACCACATATTATTCATGAAGTCACAACAGAATGCACTCTCAAGCCGGCACACGTCACGTTACCAAGGAAATGACGTTACAATTTTCAAGGACTGGATATGAATTTTCGAAGAGGTAGAGGCGCTCTTAACCGGTTCTGGTTTCCAAGAAACAAACTTACATTCGTAGAGAAATGCATTACCGGAAAAATACATTTTGAATGTTTAAGATTTTAAAATACAATTCTAGAGATGCTGATGAAGAGTCTACTTGTAATACAACATACGCTACTTACTACAGAAATGTGTCGATTGTACAAAATCCGTACGTGATAGGACAAAACAACTAATGGTTATATAATCAGAGCATTAAATATGACCTATTTGTCGCAATATATTTCATGCCGCAAAATTTTCACAGATTGTGTAATCAGTGGTGATTTTAGTTGGTAAACTGGGAGACAATTTCCGTCCGCAGCTACGAAATCCCGAAGGATTACATCTTCTATGTACTCAGTCTGGTTTGCCATATTTTCGCAGTACTAGTTTCACTCTGTTTGAAAGTTCTTTCCCTGGGGAAATCTCTGAAATCGCCATTGACTACAATCACTAACGAGCTTTAAAAGTTTCGAATTTTGGTACACAAAACCTTTGAATCCTCAAAATAAACAAAATTTCAAATGAGTTGGAAATGTTATTCTAAAATTGGTAAAACCAAAAATTGCTATCATAACTATAGTCAACATGACCAGGGAAGTTATGGCTATTAGTGTCCCGGTGCCTGCTAAGAAAAGCTGTTTATTGAAAATGTTATATGTAAAATGAGAAAACACTTTTTTCTAAACTTATTAGAATAAGTAAGTTCAGGATTGTCAGAAAGCATTATGTGATGTTTATTATGTTTATTTCTTTCTAATAGTTATGAGCAGTATTTTATTTCTGGCGGTACGCAACGGTACGGCATAACGGCACCTTTTTAATCAGAACGGAATATATCCTCTTCTGTCTTAAATAGTGGTTAACGAGAAATTTCGAAAATACCAAGTAGTAAATATATTCGATTTCATTGAAAATTAAGAGTTTTTATACTTTTCCTTTTTTCTTTCTAGAGAAAGAGTTGCGAATTTTTTATCCCTCCTTGAAGTCAGTCAATTGTATTCAGGTAATAGAAATATTTGGGCCCTTCTGTCTCTCGCTCGCTGGCACGTCCTCACGCCTCAAGGATTTTTTTTATTCCTTTTTCGCACGGTAATATAAACCATAAAAACTCTGAACCGACCAGATTTTTTTTTCTGAAAAGATTGACTTCTCAGAATGAAATAATCAAAACACATTTGTCTGTCGCTGAAGTGCGACTAAACTGAAAGCCAGTACAAAAATTCTGTTGGGACTCCACCTCTGTACTTTCTCTGCAGAGGAGCCTTTGATCAGTTCCTATTTTAATGTATCCAATAATTTGTTTTTATTTATTATTAGGGAAAGGATAAGTGGAAACATCCTCTAGATTTTTTCTCAAAATTTATCCATTAATTTAGTAGAGGTTTACAGAGCATTTTGGTAACAAAAGAACATTATGTGAACAATGTACTGTATGTGTATGTTGTTATTGAAATTCAGAATTTGTGGAACTTTTGACGCCTTTTGAAAACAAACCATAGCAGCTTACTTTCCCCTGTTTACAGAAAGAGAAAAAAGCAAGAAACAAATCACTAAGAAATATTGGTTATCATTACGTTTGTTGTATTATAAAATTAAAATATAAAAATCAGGCATTTTTAAAGCATCTTTATATATATTTACGTAAGAGCTTTTAGCTACAAGATTGCAGTAATATGCTACTGGACATTATTATTATTATTATTAATCATACCCTGAAAGGTATGCAGCTGTTTAACTGTTATGAACCTGATGTCCAGCGAACCGGCACCTTTATTTTTAGAAATAAAACTGAGTACTCAATATGCAGTATCACATTTTTCTTTGAAGAACTAAAATACGAGTAATAATACCGAGAAATTATTTTGTTACATTGTTTTACATCAACTTTTATATATGTACAGTATATAGTGCATATTAGAAAACAATCATTTTATCCTAAAATTACATGGTTATCAAAATAATGGAAGCTTGTAGTTTGCAACACATATAATACATAGGCTGCTAGCACTGGAATAGTGTACAGTGCCTGGTCATTGTTGGAAGTGATTAACTATAGCACCGTACTTCAGGTGGAAGAATGGAGGAGTGTGTTGGAGCGGGCAGACGGTGACCGCGGAATTTACTTAACCAACACTAGAACAACCTATTGCAACAATCACAATCCAACTCAAACAGCATAATCTGAAGATCCGTGGCCAAGTTTCAATGTCAAATCCGCTTGTCATCGCCAAAAACGCTTTAGCATGACTAATCCTAATTCAACAACATTGAAAACCTGTAATTGGTTCTGTAGCTCGGTATGCGGGTAAATATCCTTTATACTCGCTAACGTGACTGAGTGCTGTGACATATGACGAATGATATAAATCTCTAAAAATATTTACTGCTTATGTAACTCCACTGTACGACGAATCAAAAGCTGTTCTGGGGGCTAACGGTGGTCTCACGTTGTATTAATCAGGTAGATAGTATTTACTTCAGGTGTTCCTATTTTATTGATAACCATCTGTGTATGATAACTGATAAATCAAATATACTCTAGTGGAGACGAAATGATATCTCGATTCAAACAAAATTTGTATGATAGATTGGGTATGTATGCATCATATCGATTTTAATGTCTCCTACCCAGGGGAAAAAGTGCGGGGGAAAGCAGGGTGACGCCGTCCCCAAACCTCGAAAAAATATGTAGGGCGTCCCCCCAGTTCCTATAAAAATTACAATGGGTAAAGATAGGCAGAGGGAACGGCGTGACGTCATGCCGCTACCTACCGTCCCCCCACCTTTTTACATCCACTTTTACCCCTGCTCCTACCCTACTTTAGTGCATCCTACCATCATCTTGAAGATTCTCTCGGTCAACACGAATGTAGTTTACATCACTGAAAGTTTATTCTGCAATTTCGAGTGTGGTGTATATTAGGACCGCGACAGGCCAAACTCTTTACCAGAATTGCCGGTCGCGTGGATCGTAACCTATTAATGGTACATCGATGATAGACCCAAAGGCGCCAGAAAGTTGCCACAATAAACGTGATTCGTGAGTGCGCTTGCGATGCACGGAGGAGCTCCTGGACAAAATGATCGTTCGGGTCTCTCTGACACGACGGCAACTACTACTATCATCACGGCTATCTTACGTCAGTACAGAACACTAAACAACTGATTGCTGAAAGCAGGTCTATTTTTCGGCGTTTTACTCCCACAATTAGTCCTGTTACCTGCTCATTACATAGAAGATCTTTCATGGCTTCAGAGAAACTTCCGTGGCGAGGCGAGTGAAATCAGTCGAACAGAAGTGTTTCTGTCTTGAACACAGCAACGGCAATTTACGTATCCGTAGACGTGCAAGTGACCGATAAAAATCGAGTGTGTGTTCGAACTCTCCATACTGGACCCAGCTCACATCCGATCCCCATTAATCGAAGTATAACTATCAGTATATTCATAATGTCAACAATTCTTTTCTTCAACCTTATCTAGATATATTTATGGCATCCCCATTTTTCAAGAGCACGACGCATATTTCCATACATCCAGGGTCCCGATGTATTCTACTCTGCATGTGTTTTCTGCCTTAGCTACCTACGTATGTCTCCATACCTATCATTTGAGCCTTTGGCGAACACGATGGTACGATCCCTGAACGCCAGTAGGTTTCGGCAACACCACCACACAGTTACGCCAAAATTTACATGTCTAGGAAGGAAATAAGTTCAGAAAATAGCTTCTCTTCGACTTTCTTTTTTTGCTTTTAAACTGATTAGTTAGTTTTAACTTGTTTAGATTTACAGTGGCCACCTATTAAACAGTCTCAGTATTGTGTAAATTTAAAACACATAATTTATGAGTATACAACTAAATGTTATCTCTTGTTTAATCTAAAATGACAGAACTAACTCTTTTAACGGGTAGTATCAGGATGTGACTTAATGTAACAAACGTCGAGAGGTGATTCCCGACACCGAGATAAGCGGGGGGAAAAAAGAAAGAAAAAAAAGTCCTATGAACATATAGTATATTGACAGAGTAAGCAAGAGTCGAAAGCGTAGGAACAGTAAGTTCGAAACGGAAGATACATATACAGGGTGTCTCTAAAGTCCTCTGACATAGGGTAACTCTGTTATTATCAGAGTTACAACAAAATGTAAGAGGGGGAAAACCGTCTCCAAATATGATGTTTTCATTCTAAAGTGAAGGAATTTTTTTTAAATAGGACGAGCCGTTTGGGCTATACACTATGTGCCCAATGTTCAATGAAAATGCAACGTTGCCATTTACCTGAACTCACAACGTAAGTGAATGAAGTTATTGCCTTTTACGCTAACATGTCGATGGCCAGCCCCCATTTCAAACTATAACTTCATTCACTTATGTTGTGAGTTCACGTAAATGGCAACGTTGCATTTTTATTTAACATTGGAAACACAAAGAGTGTACAGCCCAAACGACTCGTCCGATTTAGGAACTTCTTATATATACACAACTAGCAGCGTTCACCCCGCTTCGCTGCGGTCACCCCGGAACGCAATAAACTTTGTTACTTAGATAATTTTTACTTTTTCGCTTTCAAGTGATATGATAAAAACCATAGAAGATTGCAGTAAATGTTAACATTATATCGCCTGTCATTTATGTTAACCCGCCCCGCTTCGCTGCGGTCACCCCCGAACGCAATAAACTTTGTTACTTAGATAATTTTTACTTTTTCGCTTTCAAGTGATATGATAAAAACCATTATAACGCCTGTCATTTATGTTAACCCGCCGAGTGACACGGTCATGCGGGTTGCATATACATACGTTTATTTTTATACCTATGATGAACTAACAAAGGATTTGTACGTAATGGACACCTGAATGGTCAATTATCTCAAGACACTGGTAATTGAAAATTAAAGTGATATGATAAAAACCATCTAGGGTCCAAATCCTAATAACCCCCCAAAAATAAAAGAAATTGGTTCAGCCGTATTAGCGTGATGAGCGGACAAAGGATTTGTACGTTCTCTTTTATATATATAGATATACATAAACATATAAAAATATATATAAACAATAAGCTTAGAGATGTTTCGAAAATCTAGAGGTGGCGCCGGTGTTCATTATGTAGTTGCTCGTTTCACACACACAGATGGCGCTTTGCTAAAGACGCTACAGTGTCGGAATGCGGTCATTGTGCTGCAAGTGTTGACTACGATAAGTGGCAGTGCTCGATTAAAACATAGTGCATTATTCAAACCGCGAATAGACCGACATGCTGTTCACGTACGGTCGTGCAGGTGACAAAATGATACTTGATGCAGCACGACTCCATCAGGAGCGTTTTCCAAACAGACGCCGATCATCTCACAGGATATCTGCATCATTAACTATACATCATCTTTAGCATGCAGAGCATAATCATAGAACGTAAAATTACAAATTCCATTTCATTTCTGCTGAACGTGCTTTTCTTGCTGTTTTGGAATTGCTTGTGACCCATGAAATTTACTCCAAAAGGGCATATTCAATTCATGTATAGTGAGGTCTTGTAACGTACAACTGTATTGTCAGAACGGCGGGCGAAGAGACCATTAAGCGACTGCAAACATATTACTACTGCAGCATTTTCTTATTCTCTCCTTCGTTTCCTTTCTAGCCTATTTCTGATAATTAGTGTTTCCTATTATGGAGATGAGACAGAACTTTTGTGACGAGACAGCTCCAAATATTGTCTCGTGAGCGACTCTACTCACATTGTAGACGGTTTCTTGTAGTCCTTCGTCGGTTCTGCGTCACATCCACCCGTATAGTACAATAATACATATGAAATATAGTGGGTGATTTCACAGCACATAAAACATACTTTATTCATTGAGTCTCCTTTCTACATAATTCTCTAGCTATATTTTCTATACAGAGCTCAGATTTTTTACTAATACTACACCCTAGCTGCAGAAAATAAAGCACATATACCTAATTCTTGTATACCGCGTATCCCTGGTCTTAAATTTCAACATATCCAAATTTCCATTTCCCATGTTCCATTTTAAACCACAGGGAAAATACTGGTCACCACACTGCTGTTTTACTGACTTACTATTATAGGATTAAAGAAAGCTGTCATCCAACACATACAGCAGCTGAACGTTGAGTTTAGTTGATTCTGAGTTTAACGTCTCGTTCAGCAGCGAGGCTACATGAGACGTGGACCTACTGATTAACGTGGAATCCGAGCCACATAAGTTCCGCCGAGAATCAAACTCGGGTCTCCCACGCTAAAGACACGTACGCTAACCGCTTACCTACGAAGGAGATCAGCAGCTGGACGTGTTGTAACCAAAACGAAGACGAGGTTTGCTTGCCAATGATAAATCTTTCACACTGTTTCTATCACCATGCTATTGCCACTGAACTTTGTAATTGTTACAGACCCTTTCTCAACAACGCCTTCAACGTATCAAGTGTTTTGTCAAATGCCAGCTTTCCTTAACTGCAGACCACCTCCGTCTAACTACGATGCGAAAAACTAGACAAAATATTCATTATTGAACATCATAAAAGGACGCATTCACCCTGTATTTGGAAGTTCTACAAGCGAATTAGTCCTCCTACGAAAAATCAGGAAAGTCTTATCCCCAATCAAGAAACAACGTCTTTAACATGTAAAACAGATCCTACAGACAAATGAACATCAATATATAGGAACAAGCATTACAAAGAATCCACGTTTTAAACTTTTGACGTAGTATATACTGGGTGCATCAAAAGCTAAGGGGGCCACAGGCCAATTCCGTTATGAGTAAAAATTCGAAAAAAAAAAAAATCAAAATTTGTTTGAAATATGTGTTTTTCAATCTAAAATGATGGAATTGGGCTCTAAAGTTATAAGGTACCAAATGTTAAAGGAAAAGCAACGTTTCAGTTCAGTAGGCTGTTCGTATTGAACGTAAGGACACGCGAAACTGAAGCGAAGAACGTGAACATTGTTATGTGAGGGAACTTAGAACACTGCTGAACTCGCAATGTTCCTTTTTTCATTTAACATATTGTGCCTTACCACTGTAGAACTCAAACAGCTTGTACGATTGATGAAATGCTACCATTTTTGATTGAAAATCATAAACCACATATTTCCAAAACCTCCCGTATATTTGCTCATAACGAAGTTGGCCTATAACCCTGAACTTTTGATACACCCTGCATTTAGTT
The DNA here is from genome assembly GCF_964235325.1 of Thermobia domestica. Taxonomy (NCBI): domain Eukaryota; kingdom Metazoa; phylum Arthropoda; class Insecta; order Zygentoma; family Lepismatidae; genus Thermobia; species Thermobia domestica. Next base: position 93,271,386 of record NC_137462.1, on the reverse strand, counting down.
TAAAAGGAATACACACTCACACATACACACAGAGTTTTACACGAACAAAACGTCTAAACAAATTCAACCATGGTAAGTCCATTAGCCAATTACATCTAATCCATCACTAAAAGCATCATCATTCTCTTTTTAATGGATGAGAATTTCTGTATGCGCAGTTTATAAATAGACACACCCATGCGAGAATGTAAAGACATACAAACCAGCTATCAAATCACCTGTTAAAAGTCAAAGTTATTTTCATTGCTGGCAAACCGTTAAGTCTGACCACAAAGCAATGCCAACAACATTAGCCAAAAGTCATAGCAACTGCTCGAAAGGTGTCCTCTACCACCTCACACCTTCTACTGTTTAATCGGAGAAAAATCTTATGTTTAATAGTACCCAAATACACCGCATACCTACACAACATGTTTCTATGTTGCAAATATATTTTTAATGTCACACAAATAGAATATTCTGAACAGTGTCTGGATACAATTCTTTATATGTTGAATTTCCGTAAGGAGGCACGGTCGATCAGTAGTAGAGCACTTACGTCCAGTGCGTGGGGTTAATGGTTTGACACCAAGCCACGCAAATTGTGGTGGACAACATCATGTCTGTGTTTTCCTGGGATACTCCCGTTTCCTCACATGTTTTCATTCCACCAATTCTTTCATCATTCACTTGCCTTAATCATCTGTCTCCCTTACTAAAGGGCATAACCGTGGGACGTAAAACTTAAAGATTTTTTTTTTAATTTTCATTGATGTGATGTGCTCTCAAACAGGCACTACTGGAGTCATTATATGCAACGGTGTCATTCAGTCATATCGCTAGAACTAGTTATTAAAAATGTCTCTCCACGCCTAGATACGAATAATAATAATTTACTACTGCTATTTTAAAGAATATATTCTTTTCCTACAATTGAGCCATGATGCACTTGAGACATAATACTTTAACCTACTACAGCATCACATGAATGGAAATATTATATTCCGACAATGTGCAGATGCAATTCGGTTCGTTTCTATAGCACATGTTTAGTTTCCTGTCAGAAACGCTAATTTGGAGTTAAGACGACGAAATCCAATACGAAATAGCACCTTTAATCGTTTTTGTGTTTTAATACTCACACAGACTATGTTTCAATTGTCAAAAATAAACGGGAAAGTTTCTGTTACGAAACTGATGTCACTGATACAGTTCTGCTACAACGTTTCGAACAGTGATTTTAAGGACTGATATTCATGTGCCATCTTTCATACTCAACTATCATTTTCATCAAGTTTTACATTAAAATTACAATAAAATACAATTACAACACCTGTTACAAAACTTAAGTGGTGTAGGTGACTGAGAGCTAGGTCTGCATCTGAAGTTATTCAACTTCAATTGAGGTTTAAACATAAATAAATAAAAACTATTCGTAACGAACATAATTTGTTAAAGTATAGTAGGCAGCATACTGTGAGACTTCTGTCTTGTCTCGTAATTGGTGCTGTCTCTCTCATAATACTACTTCCTATACTAATTCTACAGCCGGTTGTTAAATGATTTGAAGGACACCATGGTTAAAGGAGAGGACCACAGTCACTATCTTTTAACGACACACTTCCACTTACAAAAGACATGCAAAAATAGATCATCATTATGTGATGTTTTCAATCAAGAAATGGTCTATATTTTGACTTGCCGACATTGTTACGAACATGTACAGCAATATGATAAAATGCAAACATTAAGAAGTTTTTCCCCTGTCCGCATATAAATAAATAAACCAGTGACTACAAAAGTTAAGTACGTACTTAATGAATTTTACGTTACATCGTTAGGGTGTTTGATGTAGTATACAACAACATTGCAACTTTTATTTCAATACTAAGAGGCCTACAATTCACTTGACACTGGCGTTAACTTACGAAGTTATACAACCAAATTTGAGAGAAGCAAAATAGTTTATATATATATATATAAAGCAAGTATGAAAGACTCAAAGCTCAATAAATAAGTGATTTTTGACTTCTAGGAAAACTGTTACAGTTGAATTATCCGCTGAGCGCAGCAAACACACTGAAGATCAATGTTTTGGTAACTCCATTTTCACGTAATTGCATAAAATGTACTAATTTTCATTTCCGTTTAAATTTGTAATTACGCTAAATTATTTCAACACTTGCTGGTATCTTAATTGGTAATATCATCTAGTTACCTACACTATACTCGTTCAGAAAATCTTCCTAGTATGAGATAATCCTAGAAGAGTTAAAGTAACATGATCATTCATTGATCTAAAATTTTACATATACTTCAACTATATTTATTTTAACTATATCCAACTACATTCAAATATAGTTGACGTATATAGATAATTCCAGGCAATTAAATGATCACGCTCCTTTTAATTCTTCGAAGATCACTCACCGATACAACGTATGTAATACATACTTCAATACATCTGAAGCACGAACCTATTTGTATCCCTTAATGCAGAATAAACTTCCTTATATTTCAGTTACATACACGAGTAGCTTTTATGAGGATTAATGAGTCTTAATATATGTCTTATATTGAGATCTTCACGTGCTTTATGTTTGTATCAGTGTGGATATTTCAGATTTGTATATTTTGTAACAAGTAACGGTTGTTCAGCTTGAAGAATTTCCCTTTCAATGAAGGACGAAAGATCATGAAGATAACAGAAAAAAGAAGAAACAACATACTTGGCCATTTTATTCAGCACTCCGATTGGATCACCGTGTTGATAGAGGAAAAGGCAGAAAGAAAACTAGGAATAGAAAGACCAAGGATAGAATATCTAGATGCAGTTACGAAGAAGAGACCTTATCAAAGTATAAAACAGCTCTCCAAAGGGAAGGAAAAGTTTTAAAATTTCCATGTTGCCCACCAACCTATGGTTGAGGAAAGAAAGAAAGAAAAAAAAAATGTAAAAGATCATCCAAACAATTGGTTTCCCCGTAAATTTATGGTATACCGCACTCCCAGATACTTTACCTATTGAAGATTTTAGTTTCATTTTCCAGGGCTATGCAGAAGGATTATTACTCCCTCCTTGATGTAACGTTTCGTCTTATTGAAACCACCCATATGAATTTCGACTGCAGTTCTTTCATCAAGATCAGTGAAGAAAATTCTTCTGAATAGGTCTAAAAAAAAAGTATAACATCTTCAACTGATGAAGTATGAGTGAGTGACTCTACACAGGGTCATCAATTTCCGATGAAGTCAATTGTTTGGATTATCCTTTACATTGGAAAGGAAATTCTTCAAGTTAAAATAATAATAATATAAAATAAAGTTACTTGATATACAAATTTGAAATGACCACTGATATAAAACAATAAGCATGTGAAAATCTCTAACAACGTGTATTAAGCCTCATCAATCCACGTTAGAGGCTACTCGTGTATGTTACCAATATATAGGAAAGTTTATTCTGCATTACGGAATACAAATAGACGAATACTTTAGCTATTTTCTAAGACTGTTTCACATTAAGACTTTTTTTTTTTTTTAACAAGATATCAAAAGTAACTAACGCGAAGATACCAAGAAATGTCGAAATGATTTGACAAAATATCAATTTTGAACAAATGTTGTGGCAACTACATATTTATTCACCCATTTAATACGTAACCTATAGCGTTCACAAGTGTCATTTTTAAGTATTTATACTAGAAGAAAAAAAAGACAAATAAAACCAAGTTGGTTTAGTTAAAAGAAAAAAAAAAGTTTAAATCATAGTTATTTAAAACAATCAATTCTGAATGTGACTACAAAAAGACTAAGAATCTCGAGCTTTGATCATGGCTACCGACTCACAAAATTATACATGTTCCATGGTTTTACTTTTTTTCATTCACTCAAACAACGCCATTTTAAAGTTTACAGCCAGGATAGCTCACAAACGAAATGGAACCAAAGCTTAGGTTGAACGTCCTATAGTTATGAGCTTTACACTAAAGTAGATGACGCATAGATGCAATTAACTACTGATGAAATAATTAGCGAAGTGATTACGTAGGTGGATACAGGTGTAAATTTGAAAACACTTCCACCCAATGTTTGTCAACACACTGACCACGCGACCTGTCAACACACTGACGCGGAATACAGACTGCACTTGCATATTAAGACTTACATTAAATAAATAAATAAAGGGTAAGATAAACTCTTCTCAAGGATTAGTTGTCGAAGAATAAGTAAATATATGAACGTGTAGTATATGATCTTGAAAATGTCTGGTTATAACCCTGATCTACTTAGCGAAGATACTGATGATATCGACCTGAAAATTTGCTACTTATACGTTTTAATTTCTCCGCATTCACATGTAAATAACCTTCGGAACACTAAAATATTGGAAAAAGGTCTTTACTTTTATCGTTACACTACGTATCTCCACGGATAACAAACAGAGAAAACTAACATGAACTTCAATCTTACGTAAATATTATCACGTGAATGCAATATCACAATAATAATTCTATCATCTATCTAGAACACATAAATAATGTTTTGCTCTATAATATAGTGCATCACGCATATCAACTGCTTAATGTATTTGTAAGTATGATCTAAAAGCATTGAAGGAATAGGGGATAAAATGTTGCTGGCCGAATGGAAATTCTGAGAAATGTGCACTGACACTAATAAATACTATCCAGTATTTCAACAAAATGGATCATTTATCTCTGGTGCGAGTAGTGTCTAGTTAGAGCGACTATACGTCCCTCTCGCTACGACGGGACGGAACTATTTTGAACGGGCCAGTCCCGTTTTAGGGGTGTGCCCCGACCGTCTTGTCAGTAGATAGAAAAAAGTAGTATTTGTCCCGTTTTATGCAAGTGAAAGAGGTAAATATCAAACCCAATGCCTTTACTCTTTCTAAAGGAATTAATAATTAATAATAACAAAGGGGGAAGAATTAAACTGAAATTCCCTACATTAAACATGATCTATAGTTAGCAGTACTGCTCGAAAGACAATAGATGTTTTAACAGTTGCTTGTTTCTTGAACAAACTTCAACGGTACTGGTAAACTTCACTAATGAAGACTAAAGCTATTCTCAAGAAGATAGTTTCTGAGATATACTTCTGACATTCTTCAGTTTAAGAGTCAATTTCTCACCAAACGTAATATCAGGAATTCGAGCAAGGGCAAAGGAGCAAATGCAGGCAGCATCGTGTCCTACTATATTGTAAGTTAAATACTGTTTATATTTTATAGCTTATATATATTATATTACAATATAAATTATTAGGTATTGCTATGGTAAACAGGAATTAATTTAAGTACTGGCCTGTTTCTCATTTCCCGTTATTTATATAAAGGCGGAACCCGTCCCGTTTTCCCCTGAAAATTTTATGGTCACCCTATTCCTAGTTCGACTCAGGCCTCATAAGTGTGAGATGGACATGACAAATTACATTTTGCCTTTTCTTGGCAAATTACATTTTTTTAAAAAGCACAGAAAAGAACAATACTAAGAAAATTAACTAATACTCATCTATAATCTACTCCTTTACGATTGCCAGAGCGCACCACCGGTGAATGTTAGTTAATCTTAACAAAAGGTGCCATGTAATCGACCTACCTGTGCTAAAATAACGTGAAATGAATACGGTTACACTCTTTAGGCTTAAAGGAACTGATGATTGATAAAAGTGAATGATTCTGAAATGAACTTTTTTGTACTCTACCACCGGGAATCGAACTCGGAACCATGCGCACCACAGATACACACGCTAACCACATGGCTAGCGGAGAGAGAGGGCTTTAAATTACCAAGAAGGTTAGTTATTTCTACATATCTTCAACCCTTATGAACTCCTTTCGATAAAAAAAATGTTAAAAATTCTTTAAACTATCCTTTTTTAAATTTCTTTCTTCCAGCAGTTCTCCATACGTATCAATTAACTTGCTTCTCGTCATATGACAAGCCAACATCCTACTCTTATTTGCATTTAAAATTCGTCAATATTTGCAAGAATTAAAAAACCGTGTTATGCTAAGTATGCCCGTATATATATATATACATATATATATATATATATATATATATATATATATATATATATATATATATATATATATGTATGTATGGGCTTAACTTTACAACGCCCGCTCCAGCAGGTATACTCACTCAGAAACGAGATATTACACACTAATAATTTTATGAAAATGGATCAAAACTTACTTAACCTTAAGCTAACCCGTTCCTAACCGCTATCCTAACCCTACCCTACTCTACTACACTTTTTAAAAGGACCCACTTATCGATGCGCAGCTGGAGCGTGTCTTGTAAAGGTTACCCTATGTATGTATATCAACTTTAGTGTTATCAACACATTTCTCATAACTGCAGAACAAAATCAATAAGATATGTAACTAAGTGCAGTAAACATATGAACACCGTATATATCGTCCTGGGTTCGGCAGGCAATCATTTATACAGCGCAAGGTTGAATTTCGTCGAACGGTAAGTTCAACAAGCTCGATATTCTAAAACAATACGCATATAATTTTGATTTTTTAAATAACACACTAAATTGTGCCCTTGCACTTACTCATGGACATCAAAGTTGATTATAAGGTTCAATACAATTATATTGATGCTTTCATGATTCATTGACGATCATTTCCGTAACTCTAGCCAAAAATTTAATAAATAAATCTTCGAACCTAAGTTCCTTCAAAGCATGACTTCCACTGGCTTTCAATAACACTAATTAACACAAAGGTTCAGAACGTAGCAACATTTTCGTAACACCAGTTCTGCTTATGAGTAATATCAATTTTTATTTTTTTGTTTACACTTACCCAATACATCTGCTGTTCTGTATTTCGCGAAAAACCACGCATCATCACCAAACTGTCCCTTTCTTAATCTGGCGTGTGCAAGTTCCTTAGGAAAACCAGACACAGCTGATACTATTTGAGGTTCACGTTTTCTATTGCAATTCGCACTTACATTCGGATCGGCACAATTGGAATAGTTACAAATTCCATTCCACAAGGCACGAGACAATAGTCTTCCAGTCCAAATAATGGACTGCATTATTTAAATTGTGAACGATGTTTTTTGCTGCTAGTTCATCTTTAACAAATTTAAAAAGAATACACAAAACAACAGACACGATCTCCACACTTCTTCTGCCCGGCGGCCATGTTTCCCAACGACGAGTTTGTTCACCATCTGCCAGATGGCAGCAGTCAATAAGATTTATTTCGTAACATTTTATCCTCCAATAGAAAACTTCGCAATAAACACACAGCAAGTTCGGAATATTAAACAGCTAGTGCAAGGCATATTTGGTTGCGATACGAATTCCGAATTCTACCAACTAAGCATAATGTTGGTATTACAAAGTTACGGGATATATATATATGTCGAAAATTAAAAAAAGAAAGTACGAAGGGCACTCACCAATTAAAATTAAGATAGGGTCAAATTGTTTATTTCTCATGCTGCAAAGCGGGGGGGGGTGCGTATTGTAATGTCCAGAAACAAACACTATAGTGGGGTGAAACAACAGATGTAAAAAATAAATAAATCAAATGATTCTGAAACGAACTAAAATTTGTTTAATGTATTTGTTTTTCAATAAATAAGGTTAGGGCCTAACTTACGTTTACTGGAAGTAGCGTACGCAGAATTTCAACAAGGGGGGATTGAAATACTCAATGCCATATCTTTTCAGGATGCTGGTCAAGTTCAGGCACACCACATTTTACAAAATTTACAGGTAAAATTCAATACTCTGTACGAAAAGACATTTATAAAGAACATAGTAGTTTACAAGTGTAGAGTTACTAGTGTAAAATCATTACAAGTGTTTTACGACGGTTAACATAAATAAGTGCATATGAGCAATGGCTTATTATACTGGTTGCAGACGATCCAAGAAAGCTAGAACAAGACTCTTGTTCAAGAACATTCAAGACAATTTGATGAAAACAACGTTAGCACTGACGTCATTTTTGTCTTGAATTCAATAGTTTCGTTCAAGAAATTTCGTTTCAGTCCTGTTCTAAACAATCCAATTGAAGAGCATTCAATAGCCAATCAGCGCTCGAGTTGACTACAGGAAAATACAAAACAAGCATGATGGCGTCGTGAGACAGAGCGGCAGTTGTTGAATAAATACATTTTCATTACTCTTTTCCATAATTATCTGATGTTCCAAGTGTACATTATAATGCTGCTTGTAAATGATCCAAGAAAGCTTGAACAAGACCATTCAATACCTCAAATTTACACGTTCAAAGGAGTATTGTTCGAGACACTTGAACAAGAGTCTCGAACGGACTTGAAACAACTTTTACACGATCATAGAGGTATTAAATATGTTTTATATTCTTGTTAATAGATGTCAGTCCAAAACAAGAGACTGTAACTATGAAAACAAATTAAAGCGAAACTATGTACTGATTTAGTTCAGACCTGCGCATGAATAGCTATAATATTAGCATATTTTTCGTAACTTTCTGCAGGCATTTGTATTTTAATAGATTATATTAAATAATTTAGAAAACAGGTCAATTGATTTTGCAGCAATCCCATCGAATTTTCACAAAGTAATTTGTCCCTTTTACATTAAATGTGAGTTAGGTTAGGTGACGTTAAAAAAGTAAAATGCTGCTTAGGTATAAAATCGTTCCCTATATTAAGCTTTTTAAAAAATCTGATTCTTCAAATGGCGTGCTGATGACAGAACCACACTCAGAAAGAAAAAAATCGAACTATTTCCTACAATTGTGTGTATCACGAGGCAATGACTGCCTTTTGATGTTATTTATGCTATGGCATTGAAGACTGTTTAAAGAAAGGGCTGAAATCACAGAAAACCAAACGAAGCAATGATAATATTTTTCAGCTACAGGACTTACCGCCCATATCTGCATCAGACTTTCTTCACAAATCTATCCCTGTTTTGGTATTGGTTAAGAATAACCCGTCAAACGAATAGTAATTTTACTGTTAAAATGTGTGAGTGTGTATGAAGGAGAATTATCTGAGATACCGTAATAATTCCCACTGTCGAAACTTGCCTATATAATGTAGGAAACCAGTATTTTATGTTTAGACGTTTAATGTTACCAATATCAAATCATTACAAAAGCTATAGTTCAGTTCAAATGAGTGAATACGATGTCAAGGGTTCGTTGCACTATTCTAATTTATACATGATTCTTATTCTTGTACTATAACCGCCGTCAATAACGCGCCTGCTCCGTACGGACTACTCTCCCGTGGAGCCCCTTCAATGCTCCTGCCCCGACACTGTTAAATAGCATCTCGATTTTATTTATTTATTTATTACTTTTGCACAGTCTTGTATGTAGCATATGTTAGGATTGCAAAGGAATAGATTTAAAAAAAAAAAAAAAACTTCCTCGCTTCGCTCGCAACCCAAATGTTTCAATAAGTCATAACAAGCTTTTACTTATTACCAGTGTTCGAAGTGGGAAAAAGCAGAGGCGGTATGTTTTATCACTTTTTTACCTTAACATAGCCGATATCTAAATGGTGAAATACAGTGAGGGTATGTTACCTAAAATATTGCATTTCTATTTACATAATATCTCAAAACTATGGGAGAGCTTCTCAGTAGTTACAAGGAAAGGAAGCATGGAGAGGCTTTCCTCCAACTTCCTGAGAAAAATACAAAATACTGTATATCCTTAGTTGTATTATAGAGAACTATAGACATACACGAGAATGCTCAAAAACGAGTTTTTAAATGAACAATTTTTTAAGCAACTCCCGGACCGCCACTCGACAGAGGGGCATTCCAGGTTTTCGGAAGGTCCGCCTCCCTCCACAGTAGAAAAACCCCAAATCCACCCATGCTCAAATCTTGAAATTTGAATGTAACCAAAGATCCCATCGCACTTGTGCATATAGAATAATCAAATCCACCGTTATTGTATGTCAGTCACGTATGTTCTTTAAATTTGGATTCCCATTGTGCATTAGTAAGAGAATCAGGAAATGCAGCGAAATTCATGTCATGAAGATTAACTTCCTGATAAACGAATTTGTTGGGAAACCATGTAAGAGAGTTCTTTTCTTATTTTTACTAAAAACTTCTCCATATTGAAAATATTTAACTTCCAGCTAACAATATCAGATTGAATTAAAAGCAATCACCACAAAGATCTAAATATTATGGATACACAGGTAATCACTGCATACGTATTCACAGTGTTATTCAGTTATTAGAAAGACGCAAAAATACTTTTTAATGAAAACAACAGATTTTTTGATTACTTAAACTACATTCATTTCCTCGCAAATATCGGACTCACAAGTCAGTTATGATTTTTTTTTTTTTTTTTTTTTTTTTTTTTTTTTTTTTTTTTATCATTGTAGGCACAGAGGAAGTCCCGACGAACTCATAACAATACTTTCCGATTTCAGTTTAAACGAGTCGCTTCAATACACTACTTTTTGTTTGGATTGGGCACATAATCCATTCCTGTCTATCATGTAACCCTTATCTACAATCAACACGGGTTTTTGAGTAGGAACAAGGATGAACTTCTTTGTAGACACCTCATTTTAAAAGCGAAAGGTAGGGAAAATAACAAAAATATCGGTGTTCGCAATTTAGAAATTATTCCTACATACGAAATAAAATATTTGACATGCAAAGCGATTCGTCAATTATTGTGTATAAAAATGGATTTATTAAAGGTATATATCAGCATTCACTTTCCAGTGACGGTATGTCTTGATCATTGAAAAATCAGAGACGGTATGTCTTCATCACTGAAAAACCAGAGGCGGTATGACATACCACCGCATACATCGGCGCAAATCTGTCTTCAACATTGGGGGGAGACGGGTAAGACCGCTCCCATATTATATTACTTACTTACTTACACACACACACACACACACACACACACACACACACATATATATATAAGTAAGTAAGTAAGTAAGTAAGTAAGCGATGTTCAAAATATGTATGAAGTTGAAAAACAATGCTGTGAAGAATCAGGGGACAGAATTGTCTTCAATGGCGTATTTAAGAGGCTATCGGGCTCAAGCTCCCCCTGAAATAAATTTGTTAGTTTTTCGCATTCCACGTACAACAATAATCCTTCTAACCATTTCTAAGAATGTCATTGACTTTCCATTTTCTTATGCTATTTGTTCAGAAATAATACTGTGTTTGCCAAATGTCACTCCATGTAAGAACTGCGTCCTTTTGTTCTTTCTTTCGTCCTTTCTACTTTTCTGTTTCTTTTTCTTGACGTTTCTTTCATTTTGTCTATCATACTTTATCGACCATTGTCAGTTCTGATTCAAGTCGGCCGTCATCAGTAACAGCAAAACTAAGAGGAGTTGATAAGCGAAACTGGTGTTCCACACCAACTTGCGCGGATATCAACATGACAGGACTTTAGTTATTACAACAAAGGAAAATTATATCGTTTAGTTATTTTTAAAAGAAGGAAATGTTTGAATTTAAAAAAAAACCAAAACGGGGGAATAATTAGCCCAGGAAATTTGGAAGGCCAAGAGGATGCTTCCTTTTTCTTGTATGAATAGAATAAAGGGTTAGATTCACTCCTAAATTTTTGTATCATATCACATAGGATTTATCGGTCTGCAATTCTTGCCATTATAACTTCAATTTATGCATAAATTAAAATATATTTAATTCTCAAACTCAGGTGGGCAATTGCCCACTTCCTTTCTTGTGTTGGGCATAGCACCTCGAAACAAAATCCTAAATACGTCATTGGTTGTCTTCAACATTGGGAGGTGGGCACATTTGAGGCTTATTCTAGAGAAGGGAAATGAAACTCATATTATGGTAAATGAATCATAAACTGTTGTAGAGTATATTATATATTAGGCTATGTAGATGAAGTAGTAGTACATATCAGTATTACAAATCACTGCCGTGAACACATTCTGAAATCTGAATACATGCATATTTATAATTTGTATGTTTCTAATTAGGCATCCACAAGGATCCACGTTAAAATTGTTTTATAATAATATAAATAATGACTTCCCCAAAACTATGAAGAAAGAATATCAATTATGTATGACGCAACAATATTCTTTGAGCAAACTGATGACAATCTCAATCAAGGACGCCGATTTCACTGTAACTTTGGGGGGGGGATTCATAAAAAATGCATAAAACAATACATATAACAAGAGAAAATACATATAAAAATGCATTTCATAAAATTACAGGGAATCCACGTGAGCTTTTGGGGGTGCCTCCGACTTCCCAGGATCGGCTCCCTTGATCTCAATAACATTAAAGGAATCGTTATAGAAATCTAACGCATGTCATATACTCTTTAGTTAACAGATGTAACCTTAAGATTCTGGAGAAAAATATTCCAGTAATTGAATTCTTTTCTTTGCTTACGAAGCATCCTCCTTCAAAAGAAAAATTGGGACAAGCGGAAATACGTAGCAACAAACCATGGTTCGAACGAGCAGAAAAGAGAAAACAAGCAAAATTACGTTGGCTACAAAATCCGAATGAAATTACCACACAAAATTTCGTAGACATCAGGCGAGAAACTTCCAAAACTTTTAGAACAAAGAAACGCAATTTTTTGAAAGCTAAAATTTAGGAACTTGAAGATAATAGTAAAAATAAAAACATTCTGGACATGTATGAAGGGATCAACGAATTTAAGAAAGGCTATCAACCTCGTGCTTATATTAAAGAAAGCTGATGGAACAGTTCTCACTGATACAGATAGCGTTTTAAAAAGATGGAAAGATTTCTTTAACGATTTGCTTAACATGCAGCAAAAACTAATGTGCGTGGAGAAAGGGAGATACACACCACAGAAACGTATATTCCAGAACCCAACCGAATAGAAGTAGAAATCGCTATAAAGAAATTAAAGAAACACAAATATCCGGGAGTAAACGAAATTCCGGCTGAGTTAATTTTAGCTGGAGGCGAAAAATTCTGGAACAAGATACACAAACTCATTCTCCTTATCTACAACAAGGAAGAATTGCCACAAGAGTGGAAAGAATCAATCATTGTTCCAATCTACAAGAAAGGCGACAAAACTGACTTATCGAGGTATCTCTCTTCTGTCAACATCCTATAAGATCCTTTCAAACATTCTATTAGCAAGATTGACCCCATACGCAGATGAAATTATTGGAGATTATCAGTGTGGATTTAGACGAAATCGATCAACTATCGACCAAATATTTACAATTCGCCAAATACTCGAAAAGAAGTGGGAATACAATACCCCGGTACATCAACTATTTATTGATTTTAGAAAGGCTTACGACTCGGTTAGGAGAGAAACATTGTACAACGTTCTTATAGAATTTGGAATACCGAAAAAGCTAATTAGATCTATTAAGACATGTTTAAATGAATCTCAAAGTAAAGTCCGGGTAGGAAAATTTTTGGCCACGAGCTTTCCCGTCGAGAATGGCCTGAAACAAGGAGATGCGTTGTCGCCATTATTATTTAATTTTGTGCTGGAATATGCTATAAGGAAAATAAAAGATAGCAACCAGGGCCTAGAATTGAACGGTATTCACCAGGTTATGGCATATGCTGATGCAAATTTAATAGAGGATGACAGGAGAATAATAGAAAGAAATGCACAGATCTTATTAAACGCTTGCAGGGGCATGGGTTTAGAAGCAAATGCAGAGAAAACTAAATACATGGAAGTGCGTCGGGACCGTAATACGATAAATTATGGATGCGTTAAAATATTAAATAATTCTTTTGATAAAGTGGATACTTTCAAATATCTAGGATCAATATTAACAGACGAAAATCATATTCACGAAGAAATTAAATGTCGACTAAAAGCAGGGAATTCGTGTTACTATTCGGTTCAAATCTCATGTCGTCGCGAATTCTGTCGAGGAATTTGAAGCCTAAAATATATAAAACGATAATCATACCGGTTGATCTGTATGGTTGCGAAACATGGTCGCTTACTCTAAAGGAAGAACATAGACTAAAAGTATTTGAGAACAAGATCCTGAGACGAATATTCGGACCCGGAACGGGAATGGAGAATGGCGGAACTTTATAACGAGGAACTACATAATTTATACGGTTTACCAAACATTGTTAGGGTCATCAAGTCTAGGAGGCTTAGGTGGGCAGGTCATGTAGCCAGGATGGAAGAAAGTAGGATCGCTTTCAAAGTGTTAGCGGTAAAACCAATCGGAAAACGACCATTAGGAAGACCTAGGCGCAGATGGAAAGACAATATTAAGATGGATCTCGCAAAAATATGAATACAAAGTAAAAAGTGAATCCAATTGGCTAAGGATAGAAGTCAGTGAAGAGCTTTTGTGAACGCGGCATTGAACCTCCGGGTTCCATACGCTGTAGAGTTAGTTAGCTTACGAAGCATGAGTAGATGCCTAGGCAGATACTACAAATAGATTAAATTCCCATTTACTGAAAAGATGGGTTCTACTGACATTGGATAGTCTATATATTCTTCATGTGCTAGGGCCTACGGGAGAAAAGGAGAGATGATTTCATATCAGGTTACGTGACGCACAGTCGCACGCCTTAATTTTTATTAAAAATGAAACAGCCAAGAGAAACAAATTTCATCTCACTTTCCTTTGTGGCACTCGGACGCAGATCATTCTGCAAAAAGCACTTTTCAAATCGGATTATTGGGAGAGCCTCCAATTCCAATGTTGGGGGGGGGATATATCCCCATTTCCCTGGAATTTGTGCCCGTACCTACAGCTGAGACAACTTTTCAGCATGAGGAGAGGGGTATATCCTCCTCTGGCATCACAGGCGTGCGCAACGTGGGTGCCATGGGTGCCTTGTCATCCCCATTAGACAAACTTTTTTTAAATGTAGAATTATTACAAACTGAGAAGAGATTACGTGTTAATTATTTCCCGTCTGCATGTGTGCCGTGCGTCGCCGACGCAGCGTCGGATGCAATGATGCTATCTTTTCTTAGGGGAAGGGGGGGGAGGACGACATTCCATATGGTGGTACTTTAGATCTGGCACCCACATTCCCAAGGTCCTGCGCACGCTAGTGTCTGGCATTTATTGCAATTTGTGCCCAAGTAGTGGAAGTGGAATTAATACATATTGATGAGACTACTAAACGCACTACAGCACGAAGTTCAGTTTGAAATACTACAGATTACGATTCTTTTTTAAAAAATGGAAAAGCCAAGAGAAATCAATTTCATCTTACATTCCTTTGTGGCAGTCGGACACGAATCATCAAGCTATCCCAAAAAGCACTTTTTAAGTCAGATTATTGGGGGGGACTGTCCCCCCCAGGTCCAACATTGGGGGGACATGTCCCCCTCGTCCCCCCGGGATTTGCGCCAGTGACTGCATACCGTCTCACTTCGACCACTGGTTATTACCTAAAGAAAGTTATTATATATGATTTGCTAATGACGATGTGATATAGAAGGCTGCAAGTTGGTGTTTGCGCGGGAATATTAAAAATGAAGGTAAACAAGGGAAATAATCACATTTTCGAACGAAACAGCTGTAGAATAGGGACTTAAGAGATCAGAACTTAACCTAACGAATTTCGTCTTTTTCAAAGATTATCAGCGATCGTTTTTCATTCCATTGACATGAAATGCTTGCAATTTGAAGGTATTTATTGGGATGATTTCACCATCAATTACTTGTATCGCCAGGATATATATATAGTGCATACGTATCAAGTTGTGTGATATTTTTATGAGTATATATATACAGTGGTCGAGGTGAGATGGTATGCTGTGGTATGCCATACCGCCTCTGGTTTTTCAGTGCTGAAGCCATACCGCCTCTGCTTTTTCAGTGATCAAGACATACCGTCATTGGAGAATAGATGCGTAATACCTTTAATAAATCCATTTTTATACACAGTAATTGACAAATAGCTTTGCACGTAAAAAGATTTTATTTCTTATGTAGAAATAATTTGTAAGTTGACAACACTGATATTTATGTTTTTTTTTTCATACCTTTTGTTTTTAAAATGAAGTATCTGCAAAGACGTTCACCTAATTTATATTTTTTATGTCCCATATTTAATTGTTTCTTTCTTATGTATATGTGTGTCTTATTGCCTTAATGCACATAAATGTCATGTTTTGAGCATGGGTTGATGTAGGGGTTGTCTGCTGTGGGGAGCGCATCTTGTGGGGGTTTGGAATATTCCTCAGTCGATTGCGGGGTCCGCGAGTTTTCCCGCAGGATATTGTTGAGAAAAAAACTCGACTTTTGAACATTTTCTTGCACAATTCTCTCTAGTACAACATACGGGGATATATTTTTTTTTTTATCAGAAAGTTATTAGCGGGGGATCAAAGTCTCTCCATGCCCCTCCCTCCCACAACTACAAAGAAGCTCCCCAATGTTTTTCAGTCATTATGTAAATAGAAATGCAATCTTTAGACACCATAACCTTATTGTATTTCAAAATTTAGATTTAGATAGCCGGTATATCGAGTCAAAATCGTAATAAAACATATCGCCTCTGCTTTTTCTCCACTTCGAACACTATATATATATATATATATATATATATATATATATATATATATATATATATATATATATATATACAGGGCCGGATTTAGCATTTTGGCGCCCCTAGGCCCAATAATTTTTTCCGCCCCCTAGTCTGGTTAAAGTTACTTTCCTAAAAACCTTTATTTAAAAATTACAGCCAGTTCTCCCGTGTTTGAGATCAATGTTGTAACGAAGTTGATGCATAATGTTGGAAAATAGTTTTACTTTACCAACAATTATTTGTTCCAATGAACTTCAAAATCAGAATGCTTTATTAGCCTGATTTTTTAAAATCAATTCAAAAAATATGTTAAGTTATGGCTATTTATTTTTATTTCTAGATATTTTTTATTTTTTTCTCTCGGCCTTGCGCCCATAGGCCCGGGCCTACCGGGCCTATTGGGAAATCCGGCCCTGTATATATATATACAGAGAGAGAGAGAGAGATTAACATATGTATGTATGTGTTAGTGTATTTTCAATATGTTAATTAATAATAAGTAGCCTTGAATTCAGAACTTTCATTCATTAACAAATTAAGTAATTACTGTACCAGAATTTCAAACATACCTGTGTAGTTGGATTTTAAAGAGAAACATTAAACATATTCTTCACCTCCATTGATCAATATTAAGAAATGCAGAAAGAAGGCTGCTTCTGAATTTCCGTTACGTTTCACAAAATATTTTTTACCGCAAAACAATCGAAATTAAAATGCTATTTGTGTGGTCATATACAGAATACAATTTGAAAAAGTTTACAATTATTACTGGAAATTAATGCTGTCACCCATTTCGAACATTTTAAAAGCACATAGTTTCTAATGCATTGAAATTTCATTTATTATCGATAATATGAAACGTTGTAAATAGTTGTAAATTTCTATAACTGTTCTCCAATTAGATTTGTATACAACAAAAGGTAGTTTTATCGAGTTTAACAAAACTAGTATAAACCTCTTGAAAAAGTTCTTAATTGTAAAAGAATACATAATGATCGTTTTTGGATATTGCAATGGTCTGCCCAAGCAGCTTGATAAACATTTGTTATAGCATAAAGACAAAACCTGCTTCTCTTATATGTATTTTTAAAAAAGCTTGGTGAGGTGAGTGTAGGGGAGGGGAGCGCCGAATTTTACTTCGTCCCAGGCGCCGAAATCTCTGGCTACGGCTCTCATTGACATAGACCAAGGGGGCCCAAAAATTTTAAAGATTACTGAAAACATTTTCACTATAAAAGTTTAATAAAACGTGACATGAGTCACTCCTATATAATTCATGGGACCTTTTGAACATGTTGAGAGAGGGCCCATCATAAAAGTTTTGGTAAAGCTCCCTTGTATTTCCCGCTCCAGGGCTCCTAATGGTCTTAATCTGACTCTGTATATTTTCTATACGGAATACAAGGTGCTGTAAAATGTAAATTATTATTTAATTTCAAGTTATGGCATTATTTGAGATTTCAATTTAGCTTAATCCTTCAATATTATCAAAAGTATAAAGCAGAGTGGAAAATCGGGAACCTTTCAAGGATTGAATTATGAAAAATATGAAAGGCTGTTTTCGCAACATCATGGGCTGGCAACGCTGGTTTGGGATTAGCTGACTGCCGGTACTCGACGTGTTATCGTCCTTCGTTCCGTTACTCCCTTATGCGCCTTTTTATTCATATACCGCTACTTACGATACGAGGCGGAGGGCCTACTAAAAAATCACCGTCTAGGGTCCACCTGGAAATTTCCCGGTACGGCCCTGACTGCCACAACCAGGTAGATGTTGTATATACCCACAACAACAACTGACCTTCACCTTATCTCTATTCGCATTCAACTCACGGTGTGAGGGCAAATGGGACAAAGACCTCCTTAAAAAACGACAGAACTTTCTTGGTTACCTATAAAGCTTTGAAATATGAAGATTTACGTTAAATCAGTATAAAATGAGGTACTGTTTTATCTATAAGCTCATAAAAAAGTTAGCCTTTGGGAAAGTGGTCGCCCTCACTGCCATCTCCGTAGATTTCTCAGTGTCTTTGTCCTAGTCACCCAAATCTGGGTCTTGCATCTTAGACCCAGCAACGTAATGATCTGTGGGTCTTATTCTGTGCAAGAGATACCCAGAGGATGTCAATGCAATATAAAACTATCCTTTTCGATAGCAAAAAAAAGCCCCTTCTCCAAAATGTCCCTGCCCTCCGTTTGTCCCCTGAAGGAATTAAATCTGGCGTAGTCATTGGTTACTGACATTCTCTGGACACCTCTCGCTGCTACTTAATAAGGTTCCCGCAGGTCACTGATACACTTTGGGCAGAGCGTCATAAGTAATTTGGAAGGAGGCAGAAATATTTCAACTGATTTGATCTTCCGTCTACGATTATTTTACAATTTCATCTAGAACTAAGACTACATCTTCTCTAATGGACGTGATTATAACTTTTCTCGAGACAGTATTTAATTTGGGGGTTTAAATTTTGCAGTCGATCATAAGAGAAACTTGTAGTTTTTCTTTCCTGTGATTTTCGCTTTGATACTCTGATGGATCTTGTAGTTACCTTTTAGTGCAATGCTTTAACATGCATAGACACATACAAGAAAGGAAAAAAAATATGATTTAGTGAGAAGAGATAAAGAAGAGAATTGTCTTTATTAAATTACATTAGCAACACCATACATAGTATTTTCCAATTGAATTATGATTTTTCGTAGTCTTCAGGTCACGTCTCACAAACTTGGTGACTGTACTATCACTGGGGTATGGTGAATAGTAAAATTAGCAGGATTGGTTGGTTTTAATAGTGTTATAATCAAACTCTCACAATTACGCAAGGATCTACCAGACGTCATATTATGTTAGACACTCAAATACAGGGTGTTTGAAAACGACATCGACAACGTTTGGGAGGTAATTCCTGACACCAAAATAAGACGAAAGTATAGACCATCCTGGGTGCACAAATGCTTCCTTTCGGAGTTATAGGCTGCCGAAAACATGAAAAAATGAACTTTAAAGGTCCATAGCTCCAACACTATGGGACCTACCGTAGTCGGGTCAAGACTTTACTTAGGAACTAATATGTGTCCTATCCAAAAATACATGTTTCAGAATCCTAAGGTATTCACGCAACAATTTTTGTACAGGCAGTTTGGTTACGGGCATAACTGAAGTATTCACTAACTACCACTATAAAAGTTGTTGCGGAAATACTGCAGGATTCTGAAGCATGTATTTTTGGATAGAGCACATATTAGTCTCTTAGTAAAGTCTTGACCCGACTACGGTAGGCGAAATAGTTTTGAAGCTATGGACCTTTAAAGTTCATTTTATCACGTTTTCGACAGCCTATAACTCCGAAAGGAAGCATTTGTGCACCCAGGTTGGTCTATACTTTTTGTCTTATCTTGGTGTCAGGAATCACCTCCCAAACGTTATCGGTGTTGTTTTAAAACACCCTGTAGTAGGAAAAGACAAGTATCTTTAAAACAAAATTATAGCATAATAATTTATAGCTATTTAATAGGTTGGAGCTATGCAGAAGTTGGTTCATTTACTCGAAAGCGTAACGAAGAAAATAGCGTATAAATAATAGGAGGCCAATATTTGAATTTTGGGTATGTACATTTTTTGTTTTATTTTCGCTAAGGCAGGCGCACCCACAATATTTTTAGTTTGATAGAAACGAAATAAAATAAATATTTTTCACTTGCCATTATCAAAAACTTATAAACAATTAAAACATTGAGATGGAAGTTAAAATTTCTCACCTTTAAAACATAATTGGTTATTATTTTTTCCTGTTTCAAATGAGTTTGTGGAAAGGCAGCCAAGCAACACATTTGAGTTATTTTGCAGTTTATGTTCACAACAAAATCCTTGCGCAGTTCTTTCTGCAATACTATTGAAATTATTTCTTTTATGAAGATTTTTTTTTCATTTTAATTTGTATCAATGTGATATTTTCTTTTAGTAACGTGTTGATAATATCATTGCCTCTTCCAATCATTGTGCATCCTGTAAGTTGTTTAAAGTATACACTTAATGTTACGATTACATATGTTGAGAATATTCATTACAATAACTTATCCTTAACCTTGGGAACTGTGCATCCAACTCCTCCCTGGCACATAATTCATAGTGAGGAAACGCTCCATTTTGTTGGAAAAGGCAGGGAAACCACCTTCTGTGTTCAGCAGTAATGGAGGACACCTGTTCCTGTAGCATGTCAAGATATCTGTCATCCATTTATATTCCTTTCCCATGGATGAATATGATCCGATTATACGAGTATTCCATACCTCACATTATATCATCACATTTTCCGCACCAATAATGGCAATTATGTTCATTGATTTCACCGTTCACATGGAACAGAGCTTCATCACTAAATAACACAGTTAGAGGAAACATAAAATCCTTATTACATTGATAGGATGGGGCGTGAGGGACAATCCGGACTTCAAGGTCTCCGAAGAATGCAGTGGAAGCTAATTTCACTGTTATAATCCAATATGTGAAAAGAAAGACATAAATGGGAATATATTCTATTGAAAGGTAGAGGATCGCGGGTTACGAATTTAATCCGTTCCGTAACACTGTAAACCGAAACCATTTCCTAGTGAAATTATTATAAATACAATTAATTCGTTCTACACTCAAAAATGGTACTGTATGTATGTTTTACATTTTTAAGTGTTTTGCGATTAATGTAGAATGAAAATAACATTACCCTTTAGAAAGACAAAATAAATAATAGTAAATTAATTACCTAGGTATATCCTGATTTTCTCCTTCCGCTTAACGATATGAATAGTTCCAAATTGTCGTATGCTGTCGTGTTTGCAGTAGAGCAACTTTTTGCTATTTTTAGATATAACCATGGAGAAAATATAGATTATTCAGAATACAAAGAAGAAAATCAAATTTAAAGCTTGGAATACGTTGCCTACTATGATTAAACATTTACACGTTAATATGTTTCTCGTTTGGCATTGAAGTGAAATGAAATGAAATCTTTAAGTTTTACGTGCCATGGTTATGCCGGCTAGGCTAAAGGAAACAGTGATGATGAGAAATGAATGAAGTTGTGGAATGATGAAAGTGGAATTAAATGGAAAAAAACACAAGAAAACCTAAGTGTACGGCGTTTGTCCATCAAAACCTACTTATGCTAGCTGAGATCGAACCAAGGTCGCCATGCACCAGAAGTGAACGCTCTACCACTGAACCAATGCGACCCCTCGTTTTGCCTTAAGCATTGCTATTTACGTGAAATAGAAATTTATTTTTATTTAAATTGTGGAAAAGATATACCAAAATGTATTTCAATTCATTTTAAAACGTGTTGGAAGAAAAGTCCTGTAATTCTGGATTTACTCAATACAGCAAATGAGTCACCTGAATCCAAAGTGAGCTTTAGTGTTTTACTTTAGTGCTAAGATTACTGGTATCATAATTAAGTAAACACTCTAATATTTCGTTTGGTTTACTTAATATTTAATGTTCTTTCTTGAGCACCCAAGCTATGCGAGACGTGAACACACAGGGAACCGAAAGACGTGGAAGCCGAACCACATGGGCTACCACAATTAATCTGAACTACAACTACTGAATTCATAAAATAAATTTTTCATCATAAGCCTGTTCTGAACTGTAATTACTGAATTAAAGATGGACAATAAACATATACTTTTATCTTAGTCTGTTTAACAACGGAGCAATGCTAAAACATTTAATTTTTAGATTTTTTCAGTGCTTTTAATAATTATTTTTAATATAAACATAGAGATACAGGCTGTTACATATTTTTAATGTAAACTGGCATCCTGATAGTTCAAACTCATTCTTTGGTTTAATCCGATGATCTTCCTTTTCCATTATCTTGGGATAATTTATTCATCTATTACAATCTGAAGATTTTATCTCAGTTTCAAAGTTAAATCAATGTCTTTCCTTATACGAGCGGTTACAATAAAAGAACAATAAATAAATAAATATGTCTTTCCCTAGAGAATTCCTGAACTGTGTAGTAAAACATCATGTTGGGAATTGAGACCTAATGTATTTGCTTCACAAAATTAAGTTTTGGAATATGCTGGCAACGTGCTCTTTGAGTAATTAAAATGTCTGAAAAGAGAATAAAATATATTGAATCCCAACTCAAATTATGTTCCCTTTCAAACACTTGCGATATACCAAGTTATCAGAACTAGCATTTGCCACCCTCCTCCTTTTCCCCGTGTATACGTCTATGACTGCGGCCATCCAAGAACAATCGTTCGACGATCTTATATATAATTTAACAATGCAACGCATTTTAAATAGCGAAAATTTCTGTAATCTTTTGTAAATATTTCGGACGAGACCGAGACCTTCAAAACTGAACTCACAAGTGTCCATCTCGATCTCGATCTCGTCTTGAGCAAGTCTCAATATGTTAAGTCTCGGTCTCGTCTCGATTTACCTGTCTAGATCTTGGTTTCGTCTCAATATCGGTACCATCTAGGGATGGTATTATACCTAGACCGAGACTAATATTGGTCTCATCTCATCTCAAATTTTCCAGACAACATCAATACAGACCTTTATAAGTATAGACGAGACCGAACCTTAGCCGAGACAAGATCGAGACATTTTTATTTCCAGACGATACCGAAACGAGACCAAGTCCAGTCTCGAAAGTGTTGGTCTCATCTCGAATATCAACAGAAATACTGAAATTGCACTTTTCACTCAAAATTCGTTGCATGCTATGCTGTATGTAAAATAGTGGAATAGTACCCTTGGATGGTCGCAGTCATAAGTTATGATTTTTAGGGTTTGGTTCCTGAATGTCACTGTTTTGGAAGACGTATTATGATATTTATTATTGGATCCCTGTTTGTCCATATTTGCTAGGGGGCATACAATATATAACTCCTCTGGGTTCGATTCCAGTGAAGGTCATTTGTCTTAACAGAATACTATTCCCGAAATTCTGTACAGACATACGCATTAAATGATTTGAAGGGTAGTGATGTTACGCAAGTATCTGTTAATGAACAACCTTGTACCCGGTTCGAATCCACTTTGGGCAAAAATCAACTACTGAACCGAACCTTACGTGAGACGTTCTGTTGGAATCGTTCATGGTAAATTGATGTTGTCTCAGCCCAAGATACTGGTTTGGAAATGAGATATAAATTATTATCAATTATAGCTTTGTTTACTTACTACATGATATTCCAGACAGTGACAAAAGTCGGAATCGAACCAATACCATTACAATGTGTATACACGGTAGAAAGAGGATAAGTGCCACTGATCATTTGGATCCTAGGTATATCGAAAATGTTTCAAACTACACATTAGTTTGACTTGATACTCAATATATTGTATCCCCTTTAAATTTATTTTTTTAAAAAATCAAAAACTATGTCAAACTGTTCGGAAACTTAATTTTGTAAAGCAAACATATTAGGTTTCAACTTCCCAACACTATTTTTTCACACAGTTTAGGAATTCTCTTGTGAAAGAATGTTTTAAAAAATCTTTTTGTTTTACTGCAATTGCTCGTGTAAATAGTACGAGTAGTAATTAGCATCTTTCTGAAACTGAGAGTAATAATGTTAAGATTAGGAGAGCGTAGAAGCGAGAGTTATAAAATAAGATAGGGCAAGATCAGATTATACAAGAGAATTGATCAGAAGTATCAAGATGTGAAGTAATGTAAAATTGGTTATTGATTGGATTGGGGGATTGGAATTTAGCGTCCCTTTCGGCATCGAGGCTATAAAAGACGTGTACCTACAGTTTAACATGGAATCCGAACCACTGTAATGCGATCAAATTTGTCTGTTTACTCATCGAGAATCGAACCCGCGCAACAAAAACATGTGTGCCAGCCATAAAACTATAAAATAATGTAAAATACTGGAGTTGATTAATTAGCCGACTGTCTTTTTTCGTTACTGAGGTTAAATTCTACAAAATTTATTGCTTAAAGTGGCATCTGAATCATTCGGGTTTTATCCTAAACTTGATACACTGAGTGGGGATTGAACCCGCGAGCAAGTGCGCAGAAAGCACTTCCTTTGAAACTTAGGTACAAATGAGTATTCGGACTACACTATTCAAGAGTGAACTTTGAAAAAATAATCAATAACAAGAAAAATGTTACACTGTAATATTATACTGTATTAGTTAACTTTTTTCTCTCACAATTTATTTCGAGACTATCGAGACGAGACCAAAATGAGATCGAGACTTGGCCCTCGAGACCGAGATCCAGAGAAGTAAATGTTTACAGAGACGAGATCGATATCGATACGATGATATTCGACTTGAAAGTAGACCGAGACCACATTAAGGATCGGTACCATCCCTAATCTGTCTAAGATACTTTTTTTGCGTGTATGTTTTTAATAGTTTCAATTGTCTTTGAATTATTCATTAAAATTCTAAAAAAAATGGATTATTTCATGAATAAGAAAAACAATCACTGAAAAAGCATATTGGTTTCATCAAGACAATATATTTGTCTTGATATCAATTATTAAGATTGTGTCTGATGAAACCAATATGCTCAGTTAGTAGGCAAAACTGTCACACAATTATTATTTTAAAATAAACGTTGCTTTTCCAGTGATTGTTTTTCTTATTCAAAATAGCAAAGTTAAAATGAACTACTTAGTTATTTAATTATTTCAGTTATCTTTGAGCTTCAGCTTTCATGTAACTCGTAGAGTTAGGTTTAGAATATAGTATAGTATTTTCTCTGGGATCACAATTGAACAATTCTTTTTATTTAGTTATTGTTTATTAGAAAAAAATTCGAATCTCGATGGAAGTTCGATGTAATGTCTCTACATGATGGTTATTGTTAGTTCATGCGATATTCAATTGTATTGAGCCGCAATAAAATAAAATAAAAATAAAATTAAGATTCATATGTTTCCTTTGGTAGCTTCCCATTGCTCATTTTAACTTTCGCTGCCAAGTTCCTATAAAAGAAATCACGTTGACAAAACTTATTTTAAAAGAAGATTAGATCAATATATCCTTATTCCGGTGGCACAGAGTTTGTTTACTTGTAAAGCCAAAAATACAATTTAAAATATTGAAAAGTGAAATTTATTTACATGCGTTGAGCGAGAGGGAAAACTATTTGCCGGACGTCTATTTCTTTTCGACGAAAGTGAAATGAAAAAGGAACTTTCTTGCTGATTTAATCACTAATGCACTTCCGAAAAAATAAAAGGGAAAGTAAAAAGAAAGGGTGAAATTTTAAGGGGAAGGGATTTAAAGTTAAATACAGTAGCAGTCCATTGAAATAAAAGCTCTAGAGCTGATAGGGGGCTGGTAGTAGGTGAGGTCAATACGAAGCAGCTCCACAATAGAAGAGGAACAAGTTTTGAAGAACTCCCATCAGAGTGACAGAAAATATGCTGGTATCCAGCAGGTAAGTACATGCAAAATAATAGTTAGAGACATTGGTTCAAAATCTAGATAAGTCTAGGAAAACATTGAATAAATCCAAATTAAAGTTTGCCACATGTTAAAATTCTGCATTTATTTTGAGATAAATATTAATTTACTACTTTATGTCGCGAATCACTAAATTTGTTTTTAAAATATTTATTAGTTTATACTAAGATAAGTATTCTGGAAAGTAATCGAAACAACTTTGTTTTACGATGACTTCAGGAATTGCTTCTAGTTTTTGACCATTTAAATGAATATAAAGTTCTATTGTTTCTTAACTCTAACGTAATGCTGATTTTCGTCCTTTAATTGCTTTTTTCGTGGCCGTAATTGCTTTCTGATAGAGCACTCACCTTTAGTGCGTTGGACTCTGGTTCGATCCCAGCTCACGACACGTGAGCTTTGAGATAAAACAAACATCATGTGCGAGGGTTTTCTTGGGATTCTTCAATTGTTTCTCATTTTCTTCATTCCACCATTGCAGATCATTATCATCATCACTTAACCTCGGTACATAAGTGTGGAACGTTAAACTAAAAAAAAAGGATGTTTAAAATTAAACCAGCATATTATGCGTTTAGCTTACATAAAGTAAAAGACAAATTCTGACGAAAGCATATACTATTTAATAAATAATATTGTTACAGTTTCGGCAAAGTATCGTTGTCTTCATCAGATACATTATAACTTTCTGTGTCTTCTGATTTTACGAGTCTCATATAATGTGTCTGATGCCTTCAGATTGCCTTCAGATTTTATAATGTGGCTGATGAAGGCAAAGATACTTTTCGAAACTGTAACAATATTATTTATTAAGTAGTATTATATTTGTCTTATTATAGTATTAGAGTTTGTCATTTACTTTATATAAGAAGTTCCAAAGCAAGAATAAGTAGTGTTCACGTATCTTACGTCATTGATAAAACTCGTCCCATCTTCACCAATCAGCGTGTTGATAGATTTTGACAAGCTTGGCACGAATATGAAATAGTACGATGTATAGGTCGTTGGTTCTCGAAGACCATCGAAGTTTTAGACTTCGCAAAAATCTCAAATTGCTATTTTGAAGAAAAGTACATAATCTAACCTTGATGAAACTTTGCATGGTGGTAGACCTTGATGAAATTAGTACGCATATGAAATACTACGGTGTACAGAATTTGATTATGGGTCATCAAGAAGGGGGGTCGTACCAGCACCGAAACTAACTCCTTGCCTCTAACGAAAATTTCTGATTATTACAAAGCCTTGTAATCAACTTAGAAATCTTAACTTTCCCAATAGGTAAGCATCTTATCATTATAAATGCTTCTCTCTTGGTAATGTATAAATTGAACATTGCTCACATATAAATATAATAATTTTGGGGGGATACAGTGCCTCAGTGGCAGAGTGCTTACTTTTGCTACGTGAGGTCCCTAATTCGATCCCCGACCACGTAAGTTTGTGGTTGATATCATGTCCGAGGGTTTTCTTGGGGTACTACTACTTTCTCATTCCGTCTATTCTTCCACTTGCCTTAATCCTCGTCTCCCTTAGCCTAAAAGGGCATAATCGTAGGAAGTTAAACTGAAATATTTTATTTTATTCATTTATTTTATTCATTTTTATTTTATTTTATTTCATTTCATAATAATTTTTTATCCGAGAAATTTATTTGTTATTTGAAGATCAATAATACATATTTTCAATACAAATGCTGTATCAGACTCAAAGCTACAGTATGTGAATCCGAATCACATATTCTCACCATCAAAGTTATAGTATAGTCAAGTCACCAGACCATTATCATACTTCAGTTATTCAATGAAGATTCTTATATTATGAAAATTAATAATTAATGAATAAAATAAAATAAAGAAATAAAACGTATTTAATAAGTAGTTTTTCATGAGGTGAAAATGTCCTCCAACTAATAGAGGTTAGGTTCTTGTCTTTGATTAACGTACTTCTCATTTACACTTCTTTTCTTTGATTAACATAGTCATTGTGTTTGAACTCATTCTCTATTAGACTGGTCGGAATCTCGAACTCAGCTCTTTCGGAGACAAGATAGTGTGCTAAAAAGAAAGAGAAAGTATTGTGTTCGATCCTGTGTTTAATGTCTGTTTCCGCGGAATTCATTAGCCTCGACTGTGTTCAGAATCAAGTCCGAATGGAATGTAGAGACCACGTAAAGTTATCGTCTTTCATGATGTTGCATAATACCGCGAAGCAAAATTGCGCCATTTATTATTCGGCACGTTACATTCAGAGAATCTAAAGCTAAAATAAAATGTTAATAAGAGGATTTTCTTTCCTTTTTAATAAAAGGGCCTGATGAATTTACAACAAACCCTTTTTCATGGTCGGTGGCTAATGTGCATGGTTTTGATTCACAGGGTCGAATGTTCGATTTCTAGTTTGCACTGCATTGGTTCTGATCCCACTTTATGCTGTAAACCTCATCTTATACAAGACTATCGCTGACATGAACCATAAAATTCATTTTTATACGGTTCGGATTACCTAACTTAAGATAAGAAATTTCAAGTTAAGTGTATTTTACTGACTTTAGAATATATATATTACCTTCACACACCCTAGGACTGCACCTTCCAAACGAAAGTTTTCGTATTGCAGTTGCACTTCGCCTAGGAGTAGACATCTGTGAATCACACAACTGCTCTAAATGTGGTGCATCAGTCAAGCAGAATGGTCTACACGGTCTGTCTTGTATAAGTAGCTCCGGAAGACATGTGAGGCATTCGAACGTGAATGACATTATCTGGAGAGCACTCACATCGGCAGAAGTTCCATCTGTCCGTGAACCTGTGGGGTGTAACAGATCTGATGGCAAAAGACCAGATGGCATGACGCTGGTACCATGGAAGAGGGGAAGGATTCTTCTCTGGGATTTCACCTGCTCTGACACTTTCGCGTCATCTAATTTGACTCTTTCTTCATCTCGAGAAGGGGCTATTGCAGCCCGCAGAGAATGCGAGAAAAGAAGAAAATATAAAGAGCTGCTCAATAGATACATGTTCGTGCCCGTAGCCATTGAATCGAGCGGCATTTGGGGTCTCGAAGGGCTCAATTTCATCAAAGAAGTAGGCCAACGTATAACACACCTTACTGGTGACAAGCGGGCTACTACTTTTCTGATACAACGTATCAGCATAGCAGTTCAGCGAGGAAATGTGGCTTCCATTTTAGGTACATTACCTCCTGGAAAATTATTAGAAGAAGTTTTTCTTTTATAACTAACTGTTCAAAATTTGCTGTTTATCAGTCTGTAAAAAGATGTCAAATATGTTCCAATTTATAGTTAAAAAATATTCTATTTAAATTGTAAAAAAAAAAATAACGAAATATCTGTTGTTGCAATCTTAAGTTTTACCCTGCTTCACTTTTTCACTAGTGCAAAATTAATATTAAATCAATATTGTCAGAATTACTTTTGAATATCAATTAAAATTCTAATATATATATATATATATATATATATATATATATATATATATATATATAATATGGAATACATCAGTAGAAAAATTAGGTTAGAAAGATAGTGATATAATAAAAACAACTACGCGAATTCTCTAAACCGAATTGAATAAGATGAGAATTTTACTTTAATATTTTATAACTTTACTCTATTTCATATTAAGCTATTACGATTTTACTTTTATCAAAAATTCAGAGTGAAACCATGCGTATGAAAGGTGAATCTCTAAATGTAAAAGAAGTAAATCCCTGGGGCGCATTAACCCTGTTAGTATAAAGAAAATCGTAGACTCGTAGTGAAATAGCTATTGCATCAACACTGTAAACTGGAAAGTCATGGTTTATAGTTCATTCTCTTCATCTTGAAACCAGTTTTCCAAAGACGCTATGTATGGGGCCCATAACGTACTTCGTCGGGAGAATTTTCTCCCATCAACATTGGACCCCTCTGGAGTGGACCCAGTTAAAAGCACACAATCCAAATGTATCTCGAAAAATACTATAGGGGATAAGAAATGAGTGTACCAAGTTTTGTTTGATAGACGGAATAGGTATAAGGAAAAACGTATACCAATACGCTCTGTACATACAAAACCGAACCTATGACCTGACCTATAAAGAGAACATAATACAAAAATATAAACTCAGTACTTTTTATCCTGATATCAAGATTTGTACCACATTCTCTGTAAAACGAAACAAGCGTTTTAAACAGCAACTGTAGTACAGTTGCATTGAGATAAACCCACGTTATCCACCAATATCCTCACCCATACCCTTTTGTTCGTGTCTTACTATATCTTCCCCCTTGTTATAAGGATATACCTCCCAGTATTTTTTAAGATACCGCAAGATGGGGTTACTTTGCACATCATGGGTTACTTTGCACAAAATATGAAAAGAGTTGCAAAGTCCTCTGTCTGTAAAACCATGGACTGTAAAGAGGAAGTTTCAACTGCCACCGTAAGATAGAACATCTGACTGTATTTTGGCTATAATATTGGGGGTTAACATCAGTTCTAATTACCCGGAAGGTTTGTTGTTGTAGAGGTATGGAGAGCAGTCACTGTAAAGGCCGACAAAATTTGAAAGATATCACCTACAAGAATTTCTGTCAAAGTTAAGTCAGTTTCGTAGAATACTATTGTGTATAATGGATCTTTGATGCTATATTTGAAATTGAAATGTGATATATTTTAGTCATAAAAAAGTAAAACTGGGAGAAGGCGGTTTCAACCTCTAATCGGGGTTACTCTGCACCGGTCCAAAATACCGCTTAAATAGAAAATTATTACTACTGGAATCTCCTGCATTCTAAATTTAGGTAAATTTAATATTTAGGTAGATGCCGGAATGAATTTCTTGTTGGGAAATAAATTATGAACAGTGGAGGATCCAGAAAAATAGTTTGAAAGGGACTTCACTCACAAAGGCTTCGTTTTTTAGAAGTTACTAGACTTTATTTAGGAAGGGGGTGGGTCTCAAGCTTATACGCATAGGAATGACTAATATTAGACTTTTTTTTAAAAAAAAAAAAAAAGAAATTACGTAATTTGGGTGGGCTTCAGCCTGAAAGTACCAAACCCCGTAAAACTTCCATTGATTACGATTGGGATGATATTCTTGGACATAAGGAATAACCAAGGCAAATCAGTTCACGAAGATTTTTCTATCTGTTCCTGAGTTGGCATTTTTGTGGGACATATGCTAAACTATTAAAATGTGGTTCCTGTGCCGGTACCAGAAAATACATAAATTTCTTTACAAATATTGGTAATTGTACACTTTACAAGTATCGATATCGGTACCCTCATTCTAATATCAATATTTGTAGACTGCGTGTAGTTTTGTGTAGAAAGTAAAGTGTACAAATACTGAAGGGAAACATTGCAAAGAAACATTATGTTCGTGTGTTTAACATACTTCTTTGTGTGTTGTGCAAAGTATCTCCACCTATGGGTTTACTTTGCAGGAAAGTTTATATTTCAATAACTATGGTCATAGTATACTGAATGTTTACTAATGAACTTGCACTGATGTTTTCCTTATATATCTAGCTATTATATGTTTAAAATACAGTGTTCTAAGTCATTACGTTTGTAAGTTACATGCGATTTTCTTTAAAATTCCTTAAATCTCGTGCAAAATAACCCCGTCTTACGGTATATCTTAAAAATTATGTACTCCTACCAGTGTGCTACCTTTCAGGGAGGATGAGGGGGAAATCCTCGTCTGAAGAATTTGATATCTCCCATAAGTTTTGAACTTCCCCATGTTAAATTTTTTGGATGTTCACTTTATCCCCCCTTAAAATGTCAATTAATTCGTACAGTGACTCATATCGGTTCCGGTGTTGCTTCAGAGCACGAACAAATTCACAATAGAACTATTTTGGAAGACATTTTTGCGACTTATACCCAATTTCGCTCTCTACATGTCACGGAACAATATGCTTGATAACTATTGAAACGCTTGCTTCAATTTACAGAGAATGTGGTACAATTCTTCATATCAGGATAAATAGTATTGCGTTTATATATTTTATGTTCACTTTATAGGTCAGGTCATGGGTTCGGTTTTGAATGTGCAGAACATATTGGTATACAACCTTGCCTCTCATACTTATTCCGTCTTTCAAAGCAAAACTTGTTACGCGCATTTCTTATTCCCCAAAGTATTTTTCGATATACATTTGAATTGCTTTTACCCGGGGCCAAAGTTAATGGGAGGGATTTTTTGAGAGAATTTTCCTGACATTCTCTCAATTTTCCCTGTTCAAGTACGTTATGGGCCCCAATGAATAGTATCTCTAGAAAGCTTGTTTTATGCTGAAGAGAATGAACTGTAAATTATGACTTTCCAATGAACAGTGTTGATGCAATAGCTATTTCACTGCGAGTCTACGATTTTCTTTATACTAACAGGGTTGATGGGCCCCAGGTACAGTCACGAAAGAAAGTATTCTTCAGTTGACAAGATTTCTTTTCCTAATATCTCAACAAAAATAACCTAATAGAGTACCGATTTTGGCAAGTTATCAAGTTATAACTACTCTAAGGATAGCAACAAAAATATCCAAATTAATTCATTTGTTCCCGACAAAAGAAAATTTGACAACTGTCAAATACTTTCTTTCCTGTGTGTACTTACTCTGCTGTTCATGGCACCTAATTATTTATGCATGAACATATCTTTGCTATGTTTATCGAAGGTCTAGGTATGATTCGGATGTCCCGATGACATGTTCATGTCCATTCCTTGTAAAATAGGAAGCCTTTTTACTAGGTACATTGTGAAATTACAGTAGAACTACAAACTGTAGATTCCATTATTCTAACCAGAGGTGCTAACTTTATCATTTCTAATTTCAATAGGCGGTGAACGGTAACAGAGTGGAATATTTACCCACTGTAGATATGGAAACCTGAATCTATATCTTTTTTAAAAATCTCGCTATATTTTATTGTTTCCTTTCTCTATTATCTATTACTCCTTTTGCTGTATGGGAATCAATGTTAAAACCAAAATGATAGTAGGTTTCTACTATTTTCAGTGTTAATAGAGATGTTTGAGCCGAAAGTGAACTTGAATTTTCTCGTAGTTATAGGTCTAAGGTTAGCGTACACGCCTTCGGCACGGAATACCCAGGTTCAGTTACCGATAGAAGCTTATGTGGATCGGATCCCATGTTAATCTGTAGATCCACGTCTCATACAGCCTCGGTAATAAAAAGAACGCTAAAACTAATCTTGTGGCACTGAATTCATTTTTAAATGCACTGTTCCATGCTATCTATACCGTTGTTCCTCTATGAGAAGTCATATAGAAACTGGAAGTTGTAATAAATTTCTTATTCTTGTATGTAAATTGTTATGCATGAAAAATGGTATCTGTTTTTGGAATGTTAAAACGTTTCTCACTATATTAGTGTTGCCCACGATAGAGAGGCGAGAAATAAGGTTTTCTCGTCTCTCCTTGTCTTGTAATTTTTTTTAGAATTCTCGTCTCGTCTCGTTTCGTAAAATTTTAAGAAAAAATTATGCTCTTTTTTTATAGTTTCAATTGGAATTTATCATAATCCTTCCGCGTCACAAGAAGTTCACTAAAGGTGTGATATAACGTTTAAACCATATTTAATATTAGAGTAGGAGTATTGTGTAATAACTGTAATAACTTACGTATCTTCAAACGTTCATAAATGCTCTTCATTATGTTCATATAATGAGTCTATTAATTTTATAGTATTCTATGGATCATGCTAGCACTCACCCAGAAATTTTGTTGGGAGGGTTCCAAAGTTTGGAGGGTCCAATACTGCATGCCACTAGTCTATGTAGTATTTAGTATGTGCTTTTCTACACTAAGTAATTTCAAAGTACTGTCAAATATATTTTCAAAAAAAAAAATATATATATAGAACTAGATTATTTCTATAAGAAAAGAAAGAGTACAGATGAAGTGTAAGATTAAATATTTATGCTACATCAATAATTTCTAGGTAAATAAGTGAATTTTTAGTAAGAAAGTGTACAAAATCTACAAATATATGTCGAGTACCAAGTTTTTTTTTTGGGAGGGAGGAGAGTCCTGACCAGGTGGACCCTCTGCGTTGGTGCATCCCTGGAATCATGTAATACTGAAACAGTGTTTGAGGTCAAAGACTTAGATTAACTAGAATTATGCAAGAGGCTAGTGAAATTTCCCGTCTCGTCTCGTCTCGAATTTAAAATAAATCACAGTTCTATAACGTTTCTGATTTTCTTCTATCGTTTTTGCTCTATTGCTATAAAAATTGTACCCATAAATGGTAATATTCATCACTTCCGGGAGTAATAAAGAGATAAAAACCGAGATGAAACCTATTCTTCGGACCCTATTTTTTTATTTTCTTTAAAGAAAATAAAAATTTATTTATTATCGCCACTTTTACTTTATGATTATGAATAGTGACCCAGTAATTGTTACGGATTTTAACCACTCCGGTTTTTGAATAGTGATAAAGCCAGAAAGGTAATTTATTCTTAACATGTTTAATAGAATCAATATCACGTTTCTCACTATCTTTGGCCGTTGGTGCTGTATTACAATTGCCATTGAAGTCCACAAGGGGGTTCAGGGTTTAAACTTCCCCTTGAGCAAGAAATGCAAATTAAGAAAAATTAAAAAAAAAAAAAGAAAACATTTACTATATT
This sequence comes from Thermobia domestica, assembly GCF_964235325.1. Classification (NCBI taxonomy): domain Eukaryota; kingdom Metazoa; phylum Arthropoda; class Insecta; order Zygentoma; family Lepismatidae; genus Thermobia; species Thermobia domestica. Next base: position 93,236,700 of record NC_137462.1, on the reverse strand, counting down.
AGGATATATTCGAGAAGTCAATAAGTATGCGTACTATTTAGAGGTGCACCCGCAGGTGGGTCAATCGTGTCAGGACTCCTTACGAAACTTCCTAGCTAAACATATATTTTTTACAGTTTCTCAATGAAACTACTTGTTTAACAGGGAATGGATTGATATAGCCTGGAAATTTCATCTTACACTTTATGTGTACTCTTTCTCTTATAAAAACAATCTAGTTATATCTTTTATTTATTTATTTATTTATTTATTTATTTTATTTTTATTTTATTTTGTTTTATTTATTTTATTTTATTTTTGAAAATATAGCTGGAAGTATCTTAGAGTTACTTATCGTCTTTTCGGGTGCAGAATAACACTTAATACTACACAGACATAGTGGCTTGCAATCTTGGAACCCCCCAATGCTTGGACACCTCCCAACAAAAATTTCTTGGTTCGCCCCTGGCACTATTGTTCTAATCATCTGTGGGTTAGCTATACGGCTTTCCGCCTCGTAATCTTATAGATGGCACCATTTTCTTTGCTTATGCCAGGTTTCAAATTATCAGGTAATCGAAATAAACATGGCTGCGTCATTATAGGCCTTATACGGAGTCGTTTCGACGTAAGATTGGCGTCATACTAAAGGCCTGAATACTGCAGGAAATTTATGTTAGTCGAACTCTTTAGTATGGCACTAATCACACCTCAAAATGACTCTGCATAAGGCCCTGTATGTTTGCACCACAGAAGAACGCCACGTAATCCGTTTTTGTGATCTGAAGGTGTACTTTCCAGAAACTAAAATTTACAGAAAACTTTCACTACAATACGGAGGCAATTGTAACAAGAGAAACAGTGACCGAAGCTTCAACACACACTGTATTTTAAACTATAATGTCTTGCAATATCCAATCCAAAGTCATGGATAGTGTTATTACTGAGGCAATGTTTTACTAATGGCGAAAAGTAGTATTTACCAGTTGATTGAAAAGTTCAAAAGTGGTCGAACAAGAGTGAAGGATAAGGAAAGAGCAGATCGGATTGTTAGAACGAAAGTTCGTATACTTATTGTATACCATCGTGTATACAATAATCACATTTGTCAACGAAATTTTAAGTTTGAATACCCCTTTGTCGAAATTCTGCGTACGACATTCGTTAAATCCATATCAGAAAACTGTTCTCGCTATCTCTCTTACCATTTCTGTTCTCATATTAATTGAAAAATAGACAAATGGACGCATAGAACATAGTCACTCCGTTAGACTTCTCATTTAAAAGCTATACTACAAAAAATGACTTGCGAGTTTGAAACGATTTGTAATGAGTTCCTAACAACTTTCTACTATGTAGACCTATTGGCACCAGAATTCGACGCAGTACTACCGCACAGATCTAACTAGACATCGGATTTTTATGCAAATGCATATTTTGTTTGCTTATATGCAGGGGCGGATCCAGGGGAATCCAGGGCGGATGCAGGGGCGGACCTAGAAGAGGAAACTTTCTTATTTTATATATATAAATAAAAACCCATCCCAAAGTTTGGAGCCCTTAAAAGTAGCAGTATGACAACCCACCGCCCCCCCCCCTAGGAGTCGATCCTGGATCCGCCCCTGCTTATATGCATCTCTGTTAAAGCTTGGTAATGGTTCCTACAGTTATGATACAGTTCGAATTTGAAGTTTTTTTAGTGCATATAAATACGCATTTCAAAGGTTAAAACATATACAATATTAATGCTTAAGAACATATTTAGTATATTCTGTAAGTTTTTATTTCAGATATTCTATTATAGCATACAATAAATCCATTTTTTTATTGTATTTTCAATTATTTAAATGTATGGAGAAGAATGGGAGAATGCAAGAATGCCTAGTTTATAAAGGACTAATATTGTTAGGAATCGATCAGCACAGCAAAGACGCTTTCAATTGTCAAGACGTTAACACAAATCTGATGATGATAGTCATTTAAAGATCTTGTCGAGAAATAAGAGACGCGAGGGATGCTGCTCAGTGAACTTAGCTCTAGTTGATAAAGTTCAGCGCAAGCTCTAGTCAGTTCCTACGTTGAACTCGTGCGCTCTGTGGAAAAGAAATTGATGGATGCTCTTCTTAAAAACTTTGTCTATAAAAACAATTGGAACCATGGGAAAATATCTTGAAGGGTTATATTCCAGCTTGCTGGAAAATACAGATACTAAACTTACTCCTCTCTATAAATGTTGTCCGGTAACATCTGTTGACGATGACAGGTCATTTTTTGGCTACAAAAGTCACAAACTGGCACAAGAAAATGTAGAAAAGCATCTTGTGTTATATTGCAAGGCTTAGAAACGAACACTTATTTTTTGTATATACAATGGAAACATGTAGGAAACTGGCGCTCATCAAAATAAATACAATGTAAAATACAACTGCAAAGAAAAACTAGAAAAATTGTGTTCTCATATTACTGTGTTCATTTTAATCTCATAATCTGTGTGTGTTTTTAAAAATTGGGGTATACAAACTATAAATATCATAAAAACAAGTTTTGAAGAGGAATACCTGAAACGGTATTGCACTTTCAATGTTATAATTCACCTACAAAATTTGTTACAGCTTCGCTGCATGCTTCGAACTGTTCTATTTTATTGTATTGTTAGTGCATTATGTTATTGTATTGCGTATTAAGTGCATATTTTAACACATTTAACAGCATAGTTGCATGCATATATCATGAATTTTAAGTCTATAAAAATCCGATATTTAGATATAACTCTCACCTAGGGCTCTTAGACATACTAGTTTAGCAGGGACGGTCCCGAATTTACATTATTTGTGTCTCCAAACTGTTAAAAGCTCTAAATATCACGTTTTTTAAAAATTAAAAACCAAGTTAATATTCCTCCTGAGACTTTTTTTTAAAATACCTCTTTTATTAGTCACTTTTGGTGAGTGTTGGCTTATCAAAGCGGTAGCCAGGAGGGGGGTGGGTGGCGAGCGGGGTCGTTGCCCTGGGCGACGATAGCAAGAGGGCGCCGAAAGAGCAAGAAGAAACAGAAAGTATTGGCGCCCTATTAAATCAGTATTGTTGTCAGTTTGCAAAGAAATAAACTTGTTAAAAATTTTCTTCCTCGCTACGCTCGCACAATCCAAACGTTTCAATAAGAGTTACAACAAATTTCTGCTTATTACTTAAAGAAAGTTAATATATATGATTTGTTAATGACGATGTGATATACATGTTGCCGAGTAATGAGCATAGTGTAAGCAGGAGCGGTTTGAAAATCAGAAACGGTGTAAGTCTGAAATACATGTTCGGTGTTTTGGTGGTGATGAATTTAGTTAGTTAATCCCGCTTTTCTACCCAGTTGGATTAATTACGACGGTGAGAATGAAGATATGAAAATGAGATAGCTGAAGAGACACACTCAAGCTGCTGTTTGCACGAAAATATTAAAAATGATGGTAAAAATAATAACATTTTAGAAATTGAAGAAGTTATAAAATAGGGTGCTTAAGAGGTCAGAACTTAACCCAACGAATTTTGTCTTTTTCAAAGACTGATCATTACCAGTGATTTCTTTAAAATTCTATTAATATATGAAATGCTTCCAATTTGATGGAGTTTATTGGGATCATTTCTCCATCAACTACTTGTATTTCCAGGATATTCCTTTTTTTTGGGGGGGGGGGTGCATATGTATCTAGTTGCGTGATATTTTTATCTTTTTACATACGCACAAAACACATACACACATTATATACATGTGTGTGTTACTGTATTTTTATTATGTTAATAATAAGTAACCTTAAATTCAGAACTTTATTCATTAACAAATTAGGAAATTACTACTCGTATAATTTCAAGCATATATAGTAGCCAAACATATATAGTAGTCAAGGTATAGTTTGGGTTTTAAATATAAACATTAAACATATCTTTCACCTCCATCAATCAATATTGATAAAATTCTCAAAGCAAGCTCCTTCTGAATTTCTGTTACATTTCACAAAATATTTATTTACTGTAAAAGAAACGAAATTAACATGCTATTTGTATAGTCGCATACAGAATAAAATTACAACAGTTCACAATTCTTACTGGAAATTAAAGCTCTCACCCATTTCAAAAATTTTAAAAGCGCATAGTTTCTAATGTATTGATTGATTTGATTTTCAGTTTAGCGTACCTTTTCAGCAGCGAGGCTATATGAGACGTGGAACTATAGTTTAATGTGGAATCTGAACCACACGACCTCCCGCCGGGAATCGAAGCCGGGTCTTCCTCGCCAAAGATGCGTACATTAACCGCTTAGCCACGAAGGAGTTTTTCTAATGTATTGAAATTTCATTTCTTATCGATAGTATAAAACGTTGTAAATAGTTGTAAATAATTGTTTTCCAAGTGGATTTGTGTACAATCAAAGAGAGTACTGTCAAATATAACAAAAAAAAGTCCAAAATAAGCCTCTTGAAAACAACTCTTATGTAAAAGAAAACATAATGATTGCTTTTGGCTTTTCCAATGGTCTGTCCAAGCAGCTTGATAAAAATTCAGCATAACATAACGTCAAAAACTGCTTCTCTTATATCAGAAAACAAAAAGGCTTGTTAAAGTGAGTGTAGGGGGAACTGAATTGTACTTCACCCCGGACGACGAAAACTCTAGCTACGGCTCAGTGGCCTATTATGTAATTATTCTAGTATTTCAGCAAAAAGCAAATGCATAACTATGAACATACCATAAATTTTTATAGAGTGTCTATGTTTTTAGTGTAAATTTTCATGGGCACCCTGTTGTTTTAGTCTGAAATTCGGGGAACATACTCTTCAGCATTTTGTTTTTACTTGATCAGGAAAAGACTTTGCAACATAATCTTTAAAGAAAAAAAAACTAAGGAAAAACAATTGGATTTATAAGAAGTGGAAGACCTACAAATGCTATTGGTTTACTTCGGGTAATCGGTGAAACGTTCAAAAAGAAAGAAAAAAAGTGTAGTGTTTGTATCCAGAAACGGCTTTCCATCGGACGAACTGGGAAGTATTATTGGCAATACGCTAGAAAGTTGAAGTTAATGAGAAAATTGAACACAACTGTAGAACTTGTATATGAACCAGTAAACAAGAGTAGAATGGAAGATGCAATGTCAGAGAGAGGTAATGTAAGAGGAGTTCGACAGAAGAATTGCCATATTTCAACTTTATTTCTATATAAATAGATAATATAAAAGAAGTCCTGAGTGACTGACTGATCAAACATATCAACTTTCAAATCAAACCACTTAAGCTAGAAACTTGAAATTTGGCCAATTCATAGGGTTTGTACGTAAGGCAACACTAAGTAAGGGCATTTTTGGAAATTCGACGAAGAGGGGGTCAATAAGGATGACAATTATTATATTAAAATGTCCATATCTCGGAATTTCTGAAGGTTAGAGACATGAAATTTGGTATGGACTTCTTATTTAAAATAATTAGATGCGTGTTTCAATATTTTATCTAGAAAAGAACTATAGAGGATGAGAAGGAAAAGGTGCAAAATTACAATTAACAACAGTCCATAGATGTAAAATTCGATATTTATATTTTTATTGAAAATAATAAGACATGTTTTTCAGCTTTTTTTTAAATATTTGACCTAATAGGAAAGAAAACACGTATTATTATAATTATTACAATAAAAAGGCCATATTTCAGAATCCCTTACTAAGACTTCCTGATACAAGTCTTTCGATTTGCGTTTAATATGTAAAAGTCCGAACCTCTTGGAAGTCATTTAATTTTGATTTTCAGCTTAGCGCCCCCTTCAGCAGCGAGGCTATGTGAGATGTGGACCTACAGCTTACCGTATGAGTTCCCGTTGGAAATCGAAAATGAAATGAAATGAAATCTTTGAGTTTTACGTCCCACGGTTATGCCGGTTAGGCTAAAGGAGACGGTGATGATGAGAGATGAGTGAAATGGTGGAATGAAGAAAGTGGGAGGAAACGGGAGAACCCCGAGAAAACCCACGAGCACGATGTTTGTCCACCACAAAGTTCACTTGGCGAGGGCTGGGATCGAACCCGGGACCCCAAGCACCAGAGGTGAACGCTCTACCACTGAGCCACCGCGCCCCCACCCGTTGGAAATCGAACCCGGCTCGATTTCCAATGCTCGTATGCTAACTACTTAGCCATGAAGGAGCTCCCCTTGAAAAGTTATGGACCCCTTAAGGGAAATTAGTAGGGTACACCCCTGTCATTGAGGCTATATAAGTCATGAATCTATAGCCTTATGTGAGATCCGAATCACATGATCTCCCACCAGTAATGAAAGTCGGGTCTCCCATGCTGAAGACGTGTATTCTAGCCATGTAGTAATGAGGAAACTCTCTTCTTCTTCTTTTTCTTAACAAACGAGTCACAAAGAAATCTGGTGAATTGGAGTAGATCATGGTGAGTTATGGGTTACAGTAGGTTATTTATTGTTGATCTACACTCAAAATTTAGCCCACAAAATTGCATCTGCCCCACCTCTGCTATAATGATGTGCTGAGTTTTCTCAAATGAATATTTTCGAAAAAATTACCAATTTGATACATATTTTGTAAACAAGTTCAGTATTTCAGTGGTAATTCTACAATATGATGTGTTTCATGATTCAGTGAGAAACAAGAAAGTTTGGTGCATTGGTCGGAGCCTTCGTTTATATTATTTCTGTAATTAGGCTACTAACTTTACTTCACATTATTATTATTATTATTATTATTATTATTATTATTATTATTATTATTATTATTATTATTATTATTATTATTATTATTATTATTATTATATAAGACAACACGATACGTTCGTTTCCTTAGTTTTCCCTTTTATTTCAAACAAAAGTAATTTTGTCTTTTCTATCTCTTAACTGAGAGCAGGTACTTCATGAGTATTAATATAGACAAGTATACTGGTAGTTCAAAACTTGACCCCTATCTTTAGAACATTTTCTTTTAATAAAAGCGCGCACAGCATTCTGATGATAATATTAAGATCACTGCCTTCTACATCCGTCCGCTCCGAGGAGGCGGTGATTAAGATGAAGTGGAATATTCAATATTCTACACAAAAAAAATGGTAAGAAGTACATTATAGGTTAAGCGCTCCTGGAAAAGATAATAGAGTATTTTTCTTGCATTTTGAAAGTTCTATATTCAAATCCTGAAGTTCCAAATGTGATTGAAATAATCTTTTGGCGTTTCATGATTCACACCAGATAGTATCAGTTTTTAAAAAAGTCAAAATGTTTTTCACGTTTACATATATACTTCCTGATAGTCAAAGAAAGAATACCTAACAAGTATAGGTGAAATATTACAAGAAATCTTTGTAACTTTCCAAAAGAAGGCCTCAAGAATTAGCCAACACTATTGAATCAATATTTTTCTGTATTGCATCAATATTTCTCATATTTTAATTCGTATTATAATCATAAGTTAACCCACGTATAATTCTTTTCATTTTACAATATTATTAACGTGAAAAAAAAGTTCAGAGATGAGACTAATACCAATTCACAGATCTCATTAAGTTGACAAAATATGCAGGGCGGATGGGCGGAAATCATCATGCATAGTTTTCAAGAAATTCATTTTTTTAAAAAATTCTGAAGTTGATACTGTAAAATAATCACGAAGAAGTTATGAAGATAAAACCTATATTGATGCATGCTCTCACATTTTTCATTATAACACTAACAAGAGAACAGTGGCCTACCAGAGATGGAGTAGGCAGTGGGTCGTGGGTTAACAGGACTTGAACCACTTCGATCCACCACCCACCATGACCCACTCTGATCCCATCGACCCACCACCATGACCCACTCTGACTTACAGACTCACTTTGTTCAGTGCATTGTAGACAGCATCCTCTGAACACTGGTGAATTTGTCTACGTTTTGCTTTCAAGGCCTGTATTTTTCTTCATTTTTCATTTATTTCTATTTATTTACCTAAGATGAGTATATCTTAGTGAAAAAAGAAACTTGAGGCACTTTCGGATGTTAATATTTGAAATTGTAATATTAGCAATAGGACTTCCTACTTGGCTTTCGAGACACAGTAGAATTTTACAGTTTTTTTTTCTTTTACGTTGGCCTACTTTACCTTGATTTGAGACTTTCAAATTTCATCCTTTTTTTCCACTGAAAAGTATCGATAATTCAACAAGGAAACAATTATATATGATAATAAAGTTGAAATTCATCATAATATGGTCCATGACAAACACTTCACCATTTTATATCGTAAAAATCAGATCTACCGGTATTGTAATAGAGTGGTGCTTGAGCAATTGACCGCAGAAATTGAAACTTCTATTAGTGGTAATTTCACAGCCTTACAAGTGTAAACTTTTTAGTCAGAGTTGATGACGATGGGTTTTGGTGGTTGGTGTGTCAGAGTGGGTCATGGTGGGTGGTGGATCAATGGGTCATGGATCAAGTTTTCATTGACCAACGCCATCACTGTAGCCTACACATAGTTGTACACAGCATAGTTTAATAAGGTAAAACCCAAAATTATAATTCGCTCTTAAATTTTTGTTTAGTTATAATCCTGTCCAATGATGAGACATACGTGTATATCGAGCTTTACAAAATAACGCGATTGAGGATAAATTACAATCTTTTAGTGTTTGAGATAATCGAGAAAGCCAACTTCTATGGAATAAGAAAAGATATCCGCTCCCAGGGTAACAACTAACGCCTTTTCAAAAAAAAAAAAAAAAAAAAAAGCAGAAAAGGCACACATAGACTTTTAAATTTATACCAGAGTTGCCAAAAAATAAAATCATGAGATTATTCAAAAACTTTGTTTTCCGTTTCTATTAAGTTTCACATATTACGCTGTATAGTATAAAATATTTCAGTTTAACGTCCCACAATTACATCCTTGAGGCTAAGGGACATGGATCATTAAGGCAAGTGAATGATAATGGTAGAATTGATGCAGTGAGAATGTGGGAGGAAACAGAAGTAATCCGAGAAAACCCACGAACATCATGATGTCCACACAAACTTACTTGGGCAGGGATCGAATCAGGGTTTCCACGACGCAGAGGTAAACACTGTACTACTGAGCCACCATGCCCTCCTCTGTATAGTATAAATAAGTTTTGTGACTATAATAATAATAATAATAATAATAATAATAATAATAATAATAATAATAATAATAATAATAATAATAATAATAATAATAATAATAATAATAATAAGGGATGTCATGACGAGTGGGATTTAATTCATTATTGATTAGATTTCAATATCTCTCTTCAGCACCAACGCTATAAGAGACGGAAATATTGTTTAAATTGCGATTCGTACAACTTTTGGGACTAGTATCTGAAGTAATACCCCACAAGGAGATTGAAACACGGACCACATATATAGAAAATGAGCGTGTAGTCATTCAGTCACAGCATGGACTGGATCCACTGTTTAAACTATCCAATCTAAGACCAGGACCAGAAACATATTTCGGTCTACTTGTCTCTCTGTAGTGTGAATATGCTTCGTATAATAAATCGCAGTTTCGTCATGTCATTTCAAACTTGATTCCTTACTATAACTTTAGTGCTCGCTCATGGATATACGACAGCAATACAAGTCTTTGGCACGGAAGATCGGAAGATATGAGTTCGATTGCCGGTGTAAACATGTTTCGCATCTCACAATAATGACATAGATCTACTTGTCACTTAGACTCGGGACTCAAAAAGGAACATTAAGCTTCAAATCAATCAACATACACTATGGCTTAATATCGTTCCTCAGATATATTTTTATAATTGTAGTTTCCATAGAAAAAAAATGAAATGAAATCTTTGAATTTTACGTCCCACGTTTAGGTATCCCAAAGGAGACGGTGATGATGAGTAATGAATGAAGTGGTGGAATGAAGAAAGTGGGAGGAAACGGGAGAACCCCGAGAAAACCCACGCACAAGGTGTTTGTCCACCACAAAGTTCACTTGGCGGGGACTGGGATCGAACCCGGGACCCCAACCACCAGAGATGAACGCTCTACTACTGAGCCACCGCGGCCCCTCGTACTTTCCAAAGAGAGTATCATCTCACGATTTGAAATAGAATTAACTTTTAGGTCTTGCTATTATCTCACTTTTAAAACGTAGGGTGCACGTTGTTTGAACTTTAGTAATGCCATACCATATACCATACCACTGTCAATATACCATATTTCTAAGGAAGATGTATATCAAGATTTAATATTTTTTCAGATGTGCGAACCATAATTTGATCTAGCGGTGCTATAGAAGTTCATTAGTCATTTTGTCAATTGTGAAATTCGTTCGAGTATCATAAGTAGAGTTCTAAATGGATATAAACTATGCCTGATTCACATTCATATCCGCAGATGTTGAGGTAATATCATATACTGTAAGGCTTATTTCTTCCTTAACTATTATGGTTTCAAAAATACTTTCCAGCATAATAACTGTAAAATCCTCCTTTGTACTTACTAGAGTTACCATCTTTCCAAGGCAAAGTATAGGGGCACGTCACACAGCTAGGAAGAGTAAATTAATTTAAATATTACAGGCCCTATATACAATCAATGTTTTAAGTCTGAGAATACTATTGTTTTTTTTATTCAGAATTTTCAAAAAAATGTATCCATAAAAAAAACATTTTGTTGGACTTGTTCTGTAAAATAAACATCTTTGCTCATATGAGGAAATTGAAACGGTCCTGTTTGCACTGAGACAAATTTATTGAGTATATTTGCGTTTAATGAAATGCCGACACTTAGCCTTGAAAAGAGCTTTACAAATTCCAGGCATTTGTTTCATTAATTTATCCAACTTTTGAGAAATTATGCGACTCCAGTTGCTCTTAAAAGCCTTTTGAAGACCTTCAGTATTCGTTTGCATCTATTTACGATCCATTTATAGGCTGTCCTGTCAAGTTCATCATACAAGAGCTCGATGGGTAACAGATTCAGTGACTGTGGCAAGTACGCCATTTGTTTGTGATGTAAGAGTCTTCTTTGCATTGCAGATAATTACTGCATAACTTGGAAGAATGTTTGGGATGGAAATCCAATTGTAGTACAAAGTTCTGCCCCAAACATACGTTCCTGATGGAATTCCACACCTCACTTAAAGTTTGTGAAACAAGTTTTTGTTCATTATTCCACTAATTCGAATTAAACAATCAACTTCGTAATCTGTAAAACATCCCCAAACAGTAACGCTACCTTCTGTATCTTGCTATAGATATTACACGGTCGAGACGAAAGCGCTCTTCGGGATGACGACGCACATTGGAAGGCGAAAAGTTAGAATTTAGATTCGTCGGTCCAGAGTGCCCTCTTCCATTGTTCATCGTTCCAGTCTTTATTTTATTTTATTTTCTTAGCCCTTGGAGTATCTTTTTGTAATGTTTCTTGCTTGAAGGAATAGTTTCTTTACCGCAATCCTATCTCCAAGACCATTGATCTGAAGGCGCCGAACCACCGTTCTATTTGTTAATGATTGGAAATGACTTCCATAGTTCTATTGGTTATTCCAGAGCGGTTAACATCTATTCCAACACGTGCTTCTACTCTAAGTTAATAGTTTCTCTTCCGCATTTTATAGTATTTGCATGTTCTTCACGCTACTCAACTGGTTCACGCGAATGAAATCAGTAAAATCACATGTCACAGATTTGTATCCAATTGTGCCAATAGGTCTACTACGACACGATTGAATAGCGCATACATAACTGTTTATTGAAGTAAAGAGACAACTACTGACAAAGGTTCATATACACATCACTAAGTGTCGTAGAAACAATGCATCATCAAACAAAGCATAACATTAGTTGACTATTCATTAGTTAACTGTTTATTGGCAAGTAGCTTTCCTCAATAAATCTGTCTCGATGTCAACAAGACCATGAATTTTCGTATCATTATATGAACAATCGTTCATCTTCAAAAACAAGTTAGCTAATACTGAATACAGAGAATTCAAATAGAAACTACTAAAACCCCACCTTTCAAAATAGTTAAATGCATTTATTTGTTAATAGAACAAAACAGGTTAATAACTTCTATATTATTTGGATCAAGAATATACACCTAAGTCTATATAAGCGTACCTAGTATTGCAAATATATAATAGGTAAACCGCTGTTTCAATATTAAAATATTAAGCCTAACTTATTACATAATATAACAATATTTGGATCAATTGTAAGCTTCAGGCAACATGACTAGACACAGTGAGAGGATCACTTTACCCATCTCCTCTTCCTCCTATATATACTCCCTTCCTCCTATATATATATAGGGTGTTTTAAAAATGGCACCAATGAGCCATACAGTACTATTCTATAGGTCAAAATAAAGCGAAAGTGCTATATGATTAAATACCCTCTGGGGCCTCCTTTAGTTTGTATTTATGGGAAAAAAAAGAAAAAGTTTTTTTCATGACTACATGGTTAGAATACGCGCCTTCGGCATGGGAGACCCGACTTTGATTACTGGTGGTAGCTCACATTGCTCGAATCTCACATTAAGCTGTAGGTTCACGACTCATACAGCCTCGGTGTACCCTGCTAGTTTTCCTTGAGGGGCTCACGACTTTTCAAGGAGATCGAAATTTTACATACTAAACGCGAATCGAAAGTTTTGTTTCAGGAAGTCTTGCTAAGGGATTCTAAGATATGGTCTTCTTATTGTACTGTCGGATTCCCATTCCAATATTACTTTCCTCTGACATTACATATTCCATTCTACTCTTGTTTATTGGTTCATCTACAAATTCTGCATTGTTTTCGATTTTTTCATTGAGTGCAACTTTCTTTAGCATATTGCCAATAACATTTCCCAGTTCACCAGATGGACAGCTTTTCTAAATCAACAAACACTACATTTTTTTTCTTTTACTGTTTTGCTGCAGGTCTTCCCCTTCTTCTAGATCCAATTGTTTTCTTTCTTGTCTTTTTCTTTAAAGACAAAGTTGCAAAGCCTGATTATAATTCCTGATCAGGTTAGAAGAAAGTAGTTAGGAATTAATTTCAAACTTCCAAGTCTTCTTGTAGTGTAGCTTTTAAATGCGAAGTCTTATGGAGTGACTGGTTTGGGTACAAAACCTCGCGGCCAGAACCTCGCGGCGACAACCTCGCGGACCAAAACCTCGCCTGGCCAAAACCTCGCCTCCCAAAACCTCGCGGCCCAAAATCTCGCCAGACCGATACCTCGCCTGGCCAAAACCTCGCCGCCCAAAACCTCGCGGGACAAAATCTCGCCAGTCCAAAACCTCGCCACCCAAAATCTCGCCGGACCAAAACCTCGCGCCCCAAAATATCGCCATGCCCAAAATCTCGCCTGACCAAAATGTAAATGTTTCAACAGATAATAAGGATGACGGTATAAAAGACGCTGTTTCAGAAGAAGTATCACGGGTATTTGACCAAGTCCCGCGATACCATATGAAAATTCTATTTCTGTATTAGAGGATTTCAATGTGAAGGTAGGGCGACAGGATATTTTTAAACTGGTTATAGGGAAAGAAAGTCTGCTTAAGGAAAGTAATGACAACTAACGAGGTTAGTTTCGTGGACTTTGGAACATCCAAAAACTTAAAATTTTAACAAAAATCTAATAATATTTATGAAAGTATGAAATAATATATGAGTTTTTACGACGTCCCTAGATTATGTCCTATAGGTTAAAGGAGACGTAGATGACCAGGATGAAGGAAATGATCGAATAAAGAAAGTCGGAGGAAACGGGAATAACCCGAGAAAGCCCACGCATACGATGTTTTGTATCACCATCATCTTCTTCTTCTTCTTCTTCTTCTTCTTATTATTATTATTATTATTATTATTATTATTATTATTATTATTATTATTATTAATTGTAATGTGGAATTGCATATTAAGAAACACATTGGGTAAATTTTAAAGCAAAGTTTCATTCGCGGCGAGGTTTTGGGCCGGCGAGATTTTGGGTGGCGAGGTTTTGGCTCGGCGAGATTTTGGACGGCGAGGTTTTGGCCCGGCCAGATTTTGTCCCGCGAGGTTTTGGCCGGCGAGATTTTGTCCCGCGAGGTTTTGGGCGGCGAGGTTTTGGCCACGCGAGGTTTTGGGCGGCGAGGTTTTGGCCACGCGAGGTTTTGGTCCGGCGAGATTTTGTCCCGCGAGGTTTTGGGCGGCGAGGTTTTGGCCACGCGAGGTTTTGGCCGGCGAGATTTTGGGCGGCGATGTTTCGGCCGCGAGATTTTGTCCGTATCCCGGAGTGACTATGTTCTATGCGTACGTTTGTCTATTTGTCAATTAATATGAGAACAGAAACGGTAAGAGATATAGCGAGAACAGTTTTCTGATATGGATTTAGCGAATGTCGTACGCAGAATTTCATCAAAGGGGGGTTCAAATTTAATATTTCATTTACATATATATCTGAGAGAGATGGGTAGGTAGATAAATATAATTATCTTAGGAAACAAACCATACAAGGTAAACAAAACCAAATTTTTTACTAGATACCACAAGTGACACATAGAGACATAAACAGCAAAACAGCATCCTAATACAAGGTGATGTTACGAAATTATGTAGCACCGTGGATATATTGGAAATGAATTGTCCAAGATAAATTGTTGTCAAAAAGTATTAGAAAGACCTTCATCCACCAATGGATCGACAATTGTTTATAATGGTATGTAATCAATGTATGTGTTTCAAATATAAATAACAATCACCACTTCTCTTATATAACCCCACTTTTCATTCTTGATATCTGAGCATTTCAGATTAGGAAATACATGCTTGTACTTTCTTCTGTGAGATCATATATTTAACCCTGTAGCTATAAGAATTTCTAGAAACAAAGACATTAAAATAAAATTTACCGTTCCCCAGTCCGCCATTAATCTTCTGGTATGTACAGAGCAAAGCAAGGTTCTCTAAATAAGTCAATTGTTTTTGGCTGTGAAAAACTTGTATCCAACAAACTCTCCCTTCCAGCTGCGTGTGTGTGTCTTTATGCCTGGGTATAACAATCGGTTCTGCGAACTCGAAATATTTTAACAACCGGTTCTACCGAACCGGTGCGAACTGGCAGGATAGCACCTCTGACAATGGCGAGTCAATAAGTATACGAACTTTCATTCTCATCATCTGATCTACTCTTTCTTCGTCCTTCACTCTTGTTCGACCGCTTTGAATTTTTTAATCCACTGGCAAATACTTCGCAGTGGTAAAATATTGGCTCCGTATTGTGTTGAAAGTAATCTGTAGATTTTAGCTCCTAGTACACTTTCAGACCACAAAAATAAATTGCCGAACGTTGTTCTAAGGTGCAAATGAGCAGTGGCGTAGCAATGTTTACTTTGCAATAGTGAAAAGTGAACTAATGTGATAATCTGAAACCTGACACAAGCAAAGATAATGGTGTTATCTATCGGCTTATGAGACGGAAAACCGTATATCTAACCCACAGACGATTACAACAATAGTGCACATACTTATTGACTTATTATGGAATATATTTTAATATAACAAATGATTATTTATTTATTGTTAATATGCGCATCTTACTCAAGGAGGAAGTTTAAATCCTGAACCATCCTTGTTTACGCCACTGGATTCAGCATATCAACAATAAGTTCCATCTCTGTCCTTAACGTTGTATTCCAAACGACAGTTGCAGAAATATACTATTTCCGATTTCAATGTCAATCATATATAGCACAAACGCCCAAAGATAGTTAGAAACGTGATTTTGATCGTACATTCAGCGTCTCAGGAATAGATTCCTTTTCTGCCTTTATCACTATGCAAAAACCTGAGTGGTTAATATACATAGCAATTACTGAATTAATAGTGATCGTTATAGAGCAAATATGGTAATAATAAATGCGAGTAACTATTTTTTAAAATAAAAATTTAGAGTCCGAAGAATAGGTTTCATTTTGGGTTTTATGTCTTTATTACAACCGAAAGTCCTTATTACAATTTTTAACACAATGGAGCAAAACGATAGAAGAAAACCAGAAACATTATAGAAAAATGATTTTTTTTTTTTTTAATTCGAGACCAAACGAGACGAGAAATTTCAAGAGTTCCTTGCACAGTACTAGCTCGCCTGTCTTTGACCTCAAACACTGTTTTGGTTTACATGTTTCCAGGGGTGCATTAGCGCCGAGAGTCCACCAAGTCCGGACCCCCCCCAAAAAAAAATCTTGGTAACTCGATATGTGTTCGTAGATTTTGTACACTTTTTTAATAAAAAATATACTTGTTTAGCAGAGAAATGATTCATGTAGCATAAATATTTGATCTTACATTTCACATGTACTCTTTCTTTTCTTACAAAAACAATCTAGTTCTATCATTTTTTTCTGAAAATATAGATGGCTGTACTTTGCAATTACTTGTCATCTTTTCGGGTGTACACTAAGAAAAAAAAAAGCTCGTATGTGACGTACGTAAAATCGTATGTTACATTTGTAAATACTTTAGTTTTGGACTTAACGTACAGCAAACGTATAACTGAAAACGCGTGTTTTATAATACTTTCTGTGTAAGTCTTCCATCTATATATATTTGCCATATGAAACAATATAGGCAGTCAGAATCTCACATAAACATGAACATATATATCATATAGCTGACGAAGATAACATACATATAGGTATATAATATAAGGAAGACTGTTAGATATCAAGACATCCTGCAACGGCATGATGTACCATCTAAGGGCAGTGCCTATGTAGGATACGGATAACGTATGCTTCGTACTGATTTCTGTAGTAAGCAAGAGGATTCCGTATATTTGTACAATATACCGCTGTGCGGAGAATGGAATTTTTCTCAGTGTAGAAGAACACAGATTAAATACTATATAGACGTAGTGGCTTGCAGTATAGGACTCGCCACCAAGTTGGACCTCTCCCAACAAAATTTTCTGGGTGAGGACTTGCATGATTTATAGTGTAAAAATTATAAATTGAAATGAAATGAAATCTTTCAGTTTAATGCCCCATGAATATGTCGTTTAGGCTAAGGTAGACGATGATTAAAGCAAGTCAATGTTAATGGAAGAATTGGTGGAATCAGAAAGTGGAAGGAAATGGGAATATCCTGAGAAAATCCATGGATACGATGTTGTCCACCACAAACTTACTTGGAGATCAAACTAGGGACCACATGCTCCAGAGGTAAATCCTCAACCACAGAGCCCCCTGCCCCCTCAAAATTTATAAGTTGATAAAGTATATATAGAGACATAATGGAGAGTATTTATGAACATTTAAAGATACGCAAGTTATTACACTTAATAACACAATACTATACTCCAATAATAAATATGGTTTAAGTGTTATATCACTCCTTTACTAAACCTCTTTTGGCGTAGGATTCTGATAAATTCTAGCTGAAACTAAGAAAAAAAAAACATACATTTCGTATGTAAATTTACGAGACAAGACGAGAAAGAATTGTTCGATAATCGAGTCGAGACGAGCCTTCTATAAAATTTATGTCACAATTCGAGAAAACCTTATTTCTTGTCTCCATCTCGTGGGCAACACTAATATTCAGAAAGGTTTTAACATTCCAAAAACAGATGCCATTTTTCGTGGATAACAATTTACTGAAAACGGAAGTGTTAGAAATTTATTACAACTTTCGGGTTTGAATAGTACTGCTCATAAAGCAACAACACATCTTTAGTGAAGTCCAAACATCAAATTTCAGTATCTAAGCTCAAGAGATTCTAAAGAATGGACATCTCATCATAATAACTGCCACCTCCATCCCTCTTTCTTCCCACCTCTTTTCTTTCCTTTCAGGAAAACTATTTTTATAAAATAATAAGTCACATGTTTAATTATTTTAAATAAAAAGTTCAATTGTCAAGTTCCATGTCCCTAACATTAAGTAATTCCGAAAGATGGCGATTTTATTATAAAAATAATAATTCCACCCTTTTTCCTGTCTACCCCCATTTTTCTTTCTTCTAGATCAAATATCAAAACACATCGAAACACGTGACTTATTATTTTAAATGATATGCCCATATAAAAATTACATGTTTCTAAGTTTCAGGAATACGGAGATACGAACATTTTAATATAATAATTTCTATTCCTATTTCTGATCTTTCCCCCTCGAATTTCCAAAACTCCTTCCTGAGTGAAACCTTACGTCACAGATCTTATGTCTTGTATAAATTTCATGTATCTAGATTAAGCGGTTTGGCCTGGGCTTTATCAGTCATTCACTCAGGTTTTTTTTTTTTATATTTAGAGACTCATCTTGCATGTATATCAATTTCTTAACCTAAATGTTAGGTTAAGTTAACCTTAATGTTAGGTAATCAGAAATGTATAAAGATGAAGTTTATAGCCAATTACTGATTCATTGTTTTGAATTTATGTCGCATATCACCGACCGGCTTGTATAGGACGAGACAAACAGCATAAATGGGATCAGAACCAATCTAGTGCGAACTAGAAATCGAACACCCGACCCTGTGAAACAAAAGCATGCGTACTAGCTACCGACCAGGAAAGTGGATTTGTTACAAATTCAATTTTATTACAAAAGAAAGAAATATCATGGTTGACATTTGTTTTAGTTTTACATTTCGTGTATTCCATGTCTACTGTTGTCAAGACTTGCCTTTTTCCTACTATGGACCCACCTTGAAATCAGAATTCTGTCGGGAACATGTCGGGGAATTATACTCTGCAGATAATCCTTTGCACACCCGTTACACATTGATGAAATATGTATTTTTGAATTGTATATGTATGACTTCCATTACGCTAATATGAAGTCCTCTACAAGATTTCTCGAATTCAAAATAGCGCGTGTTTAAATTTAGCTTTTCTACGATTTTGGACAGCTCTAGCTCTTAAACTATGCACTTTTCCCCACAGGTCTATATGAACTTTTTGTTTTATTTTGGTATAAACACGCTGTAGCCCATATATATTCTTACTATATATGTTAGTATTTGCTTGCTTACCACTATATTAGGTTTGCTCTTATTTTGAAGCTCTGTGTAACATCGTTGAAACTAAAATCCAAAAATATCAATAATTAATAATTATATAGTTTATCAATCAGCACGAAAGTCGCGACATTTCAAAATCCCGACATGGCCATGTCGGGATATGTCGTGATACGGGACATTTTCTTCGGAATCAGGTGGGTACTAACCTTAGTATTTGTGTCACATTATATTACATGATATCACCAATGTTAAAGCTAAGCATCAAATACCGTAAATCTCTTCCGATTGTAAGTCAACTAAGCTAAATAGAATATATTGAAATCTATGAAGGCACAAATTATCTTATTATTATTAATAATAAGAAATATACGTATGAACCCCTCAGGTGCATATTTCCGGCAAAGCAGTGAATTTGCTAATATTGTATTTTTTTTTAAGTCAAAGTGCACCGTCACTGTTTTGTGCCTCAGTAATCATAAGGCAAAGATGAATGAAAGATAAAAAAGTTACTAAGATAGAAGAATAAGCCATCGCAAACAAACTCACATCTAATCACAATAGAATTTCATATTTGCGGGTATTAACAGATGCTTCTTCTTTCTCCTCAACTTACAAAAAAAAAAAAAAAAAAAAAAAAAGGTTCTGTTTTGAGGTTATTTGTTTCAAAGAGGCTCGTCGGCACGCCCCCGTTTTTTCCTCAAGATTTTACGAATAATAAAATAAAAGATTCTCTGTGTAATTATTCACTACTTAAAAATTATACATAATAAAATTGTTCGTGTTGTCGGAATATTCTTTATTGTCCAAGAGCACGTTTTTAAAACAAATTAATACATCATAAGCTTAAATAACGAACTGAGGAGATATCAAGTCCATCTCAAAAACATTGACTGGATTTCTGAGTAGTATTTTTATACGTTACTAGAAAATTACACAGATTAATATTGTTTCAATTTCTATGCAATACCTTGAAAAATGAAAAAAAGGAGAAAATGCTGATGAGCACCTAGTATAAGAAGAAGTCAATAAACTCTGGCAAAGACTGTAAACAGGATCACACGAAACTTAATTTGTGAATGACTATGTTGGTAGTTGATAGGGATGCGCACGAGACGAGTCGAGACAGGATTTTCTTGACAAAATTCGAGTCGAGACAGGGCTCTTCCAATAGAGAAATATACATTTTTCGAGTCGAGACATCACTTTTACAGCACATTTTCGAGACGAGACTGCCACAAATCTTGTCTCGTGCGCATCCCTAGTAGTTGAATCAGTCAGTATTACACAATATATACAAACACTTAACCCATGCCTCAAGTATGTGAAGTTTTAACTGTACTTATGCTTTTGGACGTTTAACTAGAAAATCTGTTAGTATCAAAAAACTTTTAAGCTCAAAAAGCCTCGTTTATAGCCATAGAACAAAAAGGTAATAGATAGCGACAAGTGGTTTTCTGTAATCTACTCAGCGTCTCAAGAAAACATCAACTCATAACTTATAAGACAGTAGCAAAACTGTGAGTGGTTGAAATACTAGTACTTCCGGTTTTAACAATTATTTACATATAGCAGAAGCGTCAAGAGATATGAAGAAGCAGCTTCTTGACACACACTCAGCGTCCCAAGAATGAGTACAATCTCGACTTTTATCTTTCAAACCGGACATAGTAAAAATCTACGATTTTCCGATTGCAACACTGGCCAGATAATGAATTAAACGTAAACAGTTGCGACAAGCACATTTTTATGACGATTCAGCTTCTAGAACATGTTTCCTCTCTGATTTTATTATTTTATTGCACTTAGAAACAATAGATATCAATTACCACTTCCGGTTTTAATGTTAATCCTTATAGAGCAAAAACAGTAAGAGAAAGGACCTAGAGAGTAATTATTTTTAAATATGGATTCAGTATCTTAGGAACGGAATCTATTTTTGATCTTATTGCTTTATTGCAATTAGTAATTATAGATGTACTACTTAAAGTTTGAGTATTGAATTAGTATAGTTTGGAAAATGAAATAAAATCTTTGAGTTTTACGTCCCACGATTATGCCGGCTAGGGTAAAGGAGACGGCGATGATGAGAAATGGTTGAATGAAGAAAGTGGGAGGAAACGAGAGAACTCCTAGAAAACCCACGCACACGGTGTTTGTCCACCACAATGTTCACTTGGCGCGTGCGGGAATCGAGCCAAGGACTCCAAGCACCAGAGGTGAACGCTCTACCACTGAGCCACCGTGGCCCTTTAGTATAGTTTGGAAGTCTGCTGTTGTTTCACACTTTGAAACGCAACTCATTTAAATAATAATAATAATAATAATAATAATAATAATAATAATAATAATAATAATAATAATAATAATAATAATAATAATATAGACGTTTTTAGGAACAGAATGAACTTTTATTTATAGATCTACAAATAACACATTACTCACTACATATCTACATTTATTTATCCCAGTCATTGCTTCATTATTTATTTGCATTGATGATAGGTATTAATAATACCGTTAACTCTTTTCTTGAGTACTCTGTACACAGTACAAAGTGAACACACATTGTTCAACGGCATTGGTAGCTTAGTGGTAGAGTATAAGCACCTGGTATGAGAGGCCTCTGGTTCGATCATAGTCTATGTAAATGTATGGTAGATAACATGGTGGAATTGGTGAGTTTTTGCGAGATTCTTCAGTTTGCTACCACATTCTCATTCCACCAATACTTTCATAATAATTCGCTTTCATTAACCATTCGTTTCCTTTAGCGTAAAGGTTATATAAATAGTATGTTAATTAAGAAATTTTATCTTTATTTCTTATGGACTCCTTTCACCGTTGAGGCTGTGTCAAACAGGAACTATGCTTGAAGTGTGGTGATCCAAAATCTGTATTCGCAAGTGGGGTTTGTAGTGGACAAACACGATGTGCGGGTTTTTTTCTGGGTTCTCCCGTTTCCTGCCACTTTCTTCATTCCATCATTTCCATTCATTCTCATCATCACCATCTCCCTTAGCCACGGTGATTAATAATGGAACGTAAAACTAGAAATTTCATTTCTAACGGAAATCGAACTAAGGTAAACGTGAAAAGAAAGCACTGTGAATACACATGATGTTGCTGAAATTTAAAAATATCAGATATAATGGCAGCTTCAGTCTGCTTATGATGTAACTTTGAAGCAGTAATAGTACAAGATAAAAGAGTCATGTAACATGATGTGACCCAATAATTTCTTTAAATGTTTACTTGTATTATTATTTTATAGAAGAAAATTATCTTCTAACAAAATGTCATTGAAACATTTGATAAATTATTTCCCTAGTTATTGCTTTTTCTTCATAAGGGACAACTTTCAAGCAGTCAAATAGTCAACGTGCTAGCAGGATCCATATCCAGTACGTTAAGACAGGCAAACAAAATATGTTTTTGGGGAACTATCTTGAGTTCACCATACATTCTTGACCGCTTACATTTTCCAACATATACAGGGTGGCCCAAAAGTAGATATACAATCCTACAAAGTATCACATTTTAGTTTATGAAGATAATTAGTTTATTTGCTTCTGTTTGTTCCAAACTTAAGGTATTATGGAAAAGAGATTAAAAACAAATAATAAAAGAACTGTAAGTTACTGCTTGTATAGATAACAACAAGTAAATGATATAAAATGCCATGAGCCGGTCAGTACGGGACTGTATACCTACTTTTAGTCCACCCGGTATTTATCTAAAGAAAAAAATTGAAAGTTTCAGGGGAGATATTCCACTTGCCAACCAGTAGCTACGGGCTTTATGCTAATGTTCACTGCATGTATTCCGAATTGATACTTTGATTTAGTAATCAAAATATAATTAACTAATTAACATAAAAGGAAGAGGTCACTGTGGCTCAGTGGTAGAGCATTCAGCTCTGGTGCATGAGGTCCTTGGTTCGATCTCAGCTCACGCCAAGTGAACTTTGTGGTGAACAAATACCGTGTGGGTGGGCTTTCTCGGGTTCTCCCATTTCCTCCTACTTTCTTCATTCCATCATTTCATTCATTTCTCATCATCACCGTCTCCTTTAGCTTAGCTGGCATAACTGTGGGACGTAAAACTTAAAGATATCATTTTTTAACATAAAAGGTTGTAATACAAGAAATATCTGAAGAAATACGTTGGGAAAAATTAATTGCATTTTCACGAACAGTAAGTTTAACTCTTACGCCGGAAACTAAATGATTGCATTCTCTTTTGGTTATGCATAACTTTGTTATTCGTTTGAATGGAAAAAAGAAAAGATTATTTTATAAGTTGTGAATAGTCATGAACTCTGTTTTACAAATTGGAAACTATTAGGACCTTAGGCAGAGTCGTTTTGACGTATGATTAGCATGATACTAAAGGTCTGACTACTGCTGGAAACATATGTTAGTCGAACTCTTTAGCATGGCACTAATCACGCGTCAGAACGACTCTGCATAAGGTCCTTAGTGTCCAATCTATCAATGATAAGATTTCTTTAAACTTATTATATATTCAGTGTTTATATGAATACAGGCAAAATTTAGTTAAATCCGTATTCTTATATACTGTATAGACTACTGTAATTTTAGCATCATTGTAAAAGAGTACGAAATCTCTTTCGATTTCTATTAATTTCCTAATTCTACAATTTCAGGTTCGTTGTACTTCTGATCGTCCCTTTGGTTTGTCACGCTGTGAAGAGAAATCCTCGAACAGATGGCGACGACTCCTTATATTCTCCTTGCCCGTGCCTTCCAGCTCCTCTGTGTTCCAGAGTATATGGACAATCTCCTGACGATGTAGCTGTGTTAGGCCATTACACAGTCTGCGAGGACTATCGATACGTTCGCTGCTGCAGTGCATCAATGGCCATCTATACTCAGCCAGAAGTTGACGGAGACTATAGCCAAATGAGGTATGATTCATCAAACAACGCCAGCAAAGCAGATGGGTCGCATGTTAGAAGAAAGTTTACCGTTTCTAATTCCGAAATTGTTTTAGCGGAATTGGGACTGGGTGCTCCTGTTATTGTACCTTCAGGTTTTAACGATACAACTGAACGAGTGGAGACTACGACACAAGATGTTCAGACTGAACCAGCCACGACAGTATCTACAGAACGAACAAACGAGTACGAAAATCGTGATCAGGAAACAACAACAAAAGCTTTCAGTGAAACGTCCACGCCAAGAGAAAAGAAAATCACACGCAAAATTTCTGTGACTTCGAGTTCTGGACTTCGAGTTCGAAAATTTAAGCCATCGAAGAAGAGGACTAAAGTACCAAAGCAGAAGCCAGAAGAGGCCAAGGAGGAAACAATATTTTTAGCAGATGCGGAAGGTAAGACCAAGGATACGTCAATTGTTAAACGTAACGTTCAGCTGAATTCACATACCATCGATTCTAAAAACACTCAGTCTCATTTCGAAAATGAAGATTTATCTACTGTTCAAGACACAATAGAAGATGCTGACGTTAAAAGAGAAACTACAAGTAAAGATATGATTCAAAAATCAAGTCAAGTAACAGATGGTGAAGTAGTGCGACACAAGAGAGCTCACTCAAATGAGGATAGCACTATTGAAGATGAACTACGAGAAGAGAAAGAAGATAGTGAATTAAATTCAGAATCGAGAAAGGAAATAGTATCTAGTGTTGCTGAAGATGCCAACTCGCATGACAACATTGAGGAGGCCAGTGTACGTGATCTAAGATATACATTGCCAACTGGATGTCGTAGTGCCTTGAATCATAGTGACTTATACATTGATGATTTGATCCTGATTCCAGAAGACCTCGAGAACATCACTGATTTTAATTTGGATACCCTTGATGAAAGAGAAGCACTGGAAAACTTGACTTTGTATTTGGATGAGAGTAGCAGCATTCCTGCAGATCGCGAAAATCTTATCTTTATAATGTATGATGACAACGAGACATCAATTGACTCACTAGAAGCACTTCCCAGTGAAAATATAAATTCTGAATTATTTTATGTTGATGAAGAACCTGTTGAAGAATCAGAAAAAGACTTAGATGCAGAAGAAACAGACACTCACCAGATATTTTATTTGCCAATGGATGATAACACCACTGAACAATCTTCTGAAAATAATCCAAGAGTTCGTCGAAGTAATGCGGAAAATATAGAGTCGCCTGTGCAAGAAGCTACGATACAAACCTATCAATATATACAAGGGAACGATCCACAAGATTTACTGCAGAAAACAGGAGCGCAAGCACGTTATCATTTCAATAACAATAATATTGGAACTGAAAATTATAAATTCATTCCGGTTCAGCAGAGTATTCAGACTCTTTCCGAAGTACCCGATGGATTTGTTTCAACGGAGAAGCCACCAAACGAGACACTTTTAAATGTTGCTTTATCTAGTCCAAGAGTTCCAATAGTAGTTGATGTACCAGCAGTTCAAAGAAATCACATCAGTTCCAATAGCGTCAACATCCCTTTCAGCGAAGCAGGAAAAGGTGGCACAGCTCCAATAAACAACATTCAGATGTCAGAATTGCACCGTGGAACCATTCAAAATCAACAATCACCAGATTCTCAGAGGTTATCTGAATCAACATACAATACGGAAATTCGTAATAATGTACCGCTCGTGTACACAATTCCTCACTCCCAGTTTGGGACATTTCGGACGAGCACTGAAAATATGCTCCAATCGCAAGAACTACAACAAAGAGGGAATAGCAGTGAATTTAAGGAACAACAAACCCAAAGAATACAAGATCCAAACAGCGCAGATTTACGGAGTACAGAGAATGCCCACCACAAGGTCGAAACACCGTCATCTGAAACAACATTAAATACAATTCGAGATGAACAAGGTAATAAGGAATTGAATACTCAAAACGAACATTATGAATCTTTTCAGACTATTAAGAACATCGCCGCTTCTATAGAAGTAACTAATCAACGAACAAATGAATTTTCCACAGTAAACCAAGTAAAACCTGATGCATTTTCCGATGTTGAAGATCATACATTATTTCAAGCAAAAAGTCCAGTAAATTCTGCAAAAAATAATCAGGGAGAAAATACGCACATTATTTCGCAAAAAGTACCAAATTTGGATTTGAAGTCTCAAAGTGTAGAAAATATTCAAGAAACTGAAAGAAGAAAAGAGAATCTGAACGAAAATAAAGAGATAAGCGAGTCTGCCAAGGAATTAACATCAAATGTACATTCCAAAGATATAAGTGACTTAGTCGAAGTCACACCTTCGACGCTCACTATTACTCAATCATCCGCACAAGTTGATACGTCAAAATCCTCCCTCTATGAAGCAAAGCATGAGCCGGAACTTAAAGCCTCGCAATCTGACCAGATCCCACATGATAAGCAAACATTGAGGAAAGATTCGACTGACAATGGAACTGCTGAAAAACCAAAATATAATAATGTAAAAGCAAAGAAAGAAAACACTCTTTTGGAAAAACCATATCGACGATCTTCCAAACCTAAAGGAATCTGGTCTACTTCTTTGAGCAAAAAATCTGAGAAAACAGATCCTGGAAAACGATTTCCTGTCCCAGAATCATTTGATTTTCAACGATTAATAATTCTAAATAAGAATGACAACTTAAAGGACAGTCAAAGTGGCCATGTTGTCTTTGATACAGTATCTGAAAATAAAGAATCACGATCGAAACGCTTTCCTGATGCTTTGGATGGTAGTGACAGAGTTACATTGAATGATCGACAAGAGGAAAATACACAAAATAAGGCCTCGACGAAAGCAAAGAGAAGTGCACCTGCAGTAAGTGAATCGCTACGAAGTAACTCAACCAAAAACAACTTACGAACACAACAGAGTGAAGATACAGAAACTTTTCAGGGTCCTCCAGTACTGAAAAAGAGTAAAACAAAGAAGGTATTCAGTAGCTTGTTTGGAAAGAAGATTCGAACTATAAGATCAGAACCAGAAGAACTAGATGCAAATATTATGGACGATAAAATTAATACAACACAGAAAGAAACGAACAGTTCCTCATACGTAAGCAACAATACCACCAACAATACCACAAGTGAAGAACCAGAAGAAGCGAGCAACACAACAAATTCTTCTGATCTGGAACAGGAACTACGTTCTTCGGGTAGCTTCTCAGTTGCACAATATTCAGAATCTGGATTGCTCCCAGGTTCCCACGCATCAATTCACGAAGATAGGCGCCATTATGATCCTCTAAATGCACCGTATACACCAGCATTAAGAAAAATCACTAAAGCACTAATTCATCCGCCTGAGAGCAGTGTCAAATTTTCCAAACTCGCTGTTAATTTTCCTGCTGCTTTTCCTACCATGTCTCTGGAAGAAATACGAAAAACTGTATACGGTCCGCCATTTGTAGGAGAGCAACCATTTCATGGATCCAATGGGCCTCGTAAGCTATTATCAGCAAACGCAGAAACTCAAGAAGAACTATCGTCTAGCGATTATAGAACAAATGAAGATCAAGTAGACATGAAAGAAAATTATATTTGTAATTTTTCACGGCAAGGCCTACAACAAAAATTAACCGAATATTTTCAAAAACTTCTTCAGTTAATATCTTCTTCAGAAAAAGAATGAAGTTATGGTCATTTTATAAGTATAAAGTAGTGTAAAAATCACCAAAGAAACACTTGAATAATGAACATTAAGTACATAAAGTGTATAAACGTTAGTCACTCAAGTTTTTTTTTTTTTAACAAAGCATATATGTAGACATTTTGAACTATCAGAATATTCAAAATATTTTGAGAGGTGCAAAGATGGTTTATAAGAATTATTTTGGGTGAACTTTTTAAAAATAATTATAACATGTAGTGCACAATATAGCACATGTGAAAAAATCAACTTAAAATTAATTAAAAATACCATTCTTCTGTTGCTGAGTTTTTATTGCGTAAAATCAAATATTAATATTAATAATTTGAACATATTATTTTTTTCTTTTTGTATTTTATGAAAACTAAGTTTAAGAAGTCGGATTCAAGTTGTAAGTGGTTATACCAGTTTTATTCATAGTTATTGTGTTTTTAGATTTTAAAATCTAATTACATTCCATCCATGCCTTCATAAATACTCGTATTTAATCAAATACCCATCTTTTGTCGATTTCTTCAACCTTTTGTATTTTATGAAAACTAAGTTTAAGAAAGCAGAATCAAGATGTAAGTGGTTATACCAGTTTTACTCAGTGTAATTAAGTGTTTTTAGATTTTAAAGTCTAATTAAATCCCATCCATGTCTTTATAAATACCTCGTATTTAATCAAATATTCATCTTTTGTGGATTTCTTCAAAGGATATTATCTGAGAAGTATACACAGAACTTTGTACCACAAAATTCGGTAAAAATAAGAAAAAAAAATACATTGTTCACTCTTAATATGAAAACTGGTTAAAAATCACAGATATATACATACTTATATACTTATATATACTTAAGCCATTTAATTCTTTATGAAATGTCATCATACTTCAAGCATAAGCATTATTGAACTTCATCAGTTTCCACAGGATGTTTATAAATCCATATTTTTGTTGATAATGATTATGTCTTTTTTTGTTTCATGAACGTTTATTGTGTAATGAAGAATTATTAAATATACAGATGTGACAATGTACTATAAATAAAATGGTTCCACTACACTTTTATTAACGAAATATAATATTATGTATTGTAAAATACCTTAAAAATGGATATAATTGTATCTTGTGTAGATGTTACCAGTTCGTAAAATGTATATAATATGTCTTTTTTACTACTATAATACATTTGTAAATAAATCCTTTATTTTGTAAAAAACATTGTTTTGATTTTGAGTATTTAAAACAAACTTTTTGAACCGTCAATTTTTTCTAAAGTGCTTGCTTGTGTTTTCATTAAATAAATAATTTTGTTCATAGATGGCAGTGTATGTCAGCACCCCTCGTGCTTGACATCTAGCGACTACATGTTGAACTACTGTAAGAACAAAAAATTAGTAAGCATATTATGTTTTTGCAACTTCAATTATGACGGTGCATTTTATAAGCATTAGGAAACAATTATTGTTACGGAGGATAAAAATGAAACGAAACCATTAGTTAACATTCACGATTATACGTTTTAAGAGGGAAATTAATTATGAAAGTTGATCTGTGTGTTTACAGTACATGATGAGTTACTTTTCTGTTTATCTCTCTATTCATCAAAATTAGTACAAATCTCCATAGCCCAACTACAATACAGCAGCATAGACAATACAAATAAAGTTTAATTACCAAACAGAAAACAAAAGATGTGAAATTAGAACGAGAGAAGCTGAGAAAAATATAGACACGAAGTTATCTACCACAAACCCATGAAGTTAGAATTGAACCATAAAATCCTCAGTGCTTTCTCTAATTACACCATTGTGCTAATGATTTTTACAAATAATACATTACATTTTCTTAGTTATAGTTTTTACCAGAGCCAGACTAAAGTAAAGAGCTCCTTGCCTAGGGTTATTATTATTATTATTATTATTATTATTATTATTATTATTATTATTATTATTATTATTATTATTATTATATCTCAGCACAGGTCGCATATTTTCGTCATGAACATAATATATATATATATATATATATATATATATATATATATATATATATATATATATATATATATATATATATATATATATATATATATATATATATATTTACAGAAAAGTAATACATAGACCCTAAACATCATATTATTTTCTCTTTCTTTTATTTTTCTTTTTTAACTTTTTAAAACAAATTTCAAATACAAAGCTCACCGTAGGCTTATTTAACGTAAACTAGGGTTTACTTGTTGTATTAACTATAGTCTCTGACGTCATAGCGGCAGAGGGCTACAGCCAGTCAGATGCTTTTGGTTGGGCAATGTA
This sequence comes from Thermobia domestica, assembly GCF_964235325.1. Classification (NCBI taxonomy): domain Eukaryota; kingdom Metazoa; phylum Arthropoda; class Insecta; order Zygentoma; family Lepismatidae; genus Thermobia; species Thermobia domestica. The sequence continues at coordinate 93,206,788 of NC_137462.1, read as the reverse complement.
TGGTCGGCACATTGGCACTCATCGCCGGAACTTCTTGGCGTTCTAGACTGATATTCGCTACCTCCTAATTTTAGTAGTTCCTTAGGTCACAACGTTGGGTTGGCATTCAAAGTGATACACTCCATCAGAAATTAAGCTCGGCAAACCGCAGATCAAAGGTTGTGCGTGCTAACTATTCGAATACCTTTTATGTAAAGCGGAATGAATTAGGAGTGTTTTATCCAATCTCCTCAATTTCGGAGGGATTCATTATTTAAAATGAAAAGTCTGAATATCAAATTTGATGACTCTAACCTTAAAAGATCTTTAGATACGGTCATTCTGTTATGTAACTCCAGTAACTCCACTCTTTTCCTCTTCCTACCTTTTCTTTCCTCCTTGGATATATATATATATATATATATATATATATATATATATATATATATATATATATATATATATATATATATATCTATATATCTATATATATATATATATATATATATATATATATATATATATATATATATATATATATATATATATATATATATATATAATCCACTTAAACAGATGTCTAAATTTGAAGTACATAGGCTAAATATTATGTCTCTACCCTTCAAACATTTGGAGATATGAGCATTACTTTATAATAATTGCCATATTTATTCCCCCTCTTCCCCGTCTAATTTCCAAGAATCCTTCCTTAGTGGTACTTTACGTTACAAATCCTGTGCACTGTCAAAATTTCAAGTTTCTAGCTTAAGCGGTGTGACTTGAACGTTGATCAGTCAGTCTGTCAGTCACCCACTCAGAACGTCTTGTTTTATAGTAGACCTATAGTATTTTTAGTGTTTTATAGCATAGAGACTAGGAACCGCAGTATCTTAACCAGAGAACACTGACCTTCTATGGAGGACATTGGGACACTCGGTCTAAAAGATGTAAATAGCTTTTTCAGGCCAGTCATCCTGAGTAAGTTTTTCCTAAATTTTCCTCATTCATAGCAGGCAAATGCCGAGATGGTACCTAACATATAGGTCCCAGGCTGCTTCGTTCCTTACCCTTCTCCGGATAGTGTGCTCGCCGAGTGGCATCATCCCTAAAAGTGACAGGTTTAAAGCCATGGACGCCGGTGTTGTCCAGAAATATGTATAAATAAATAAATAAATATATGTAGAACACCTTTAATTTAACAATTTGCGATGTGTTCTACTTAATTCGTAATTATATTAGATTATTAAAATACACACCCTTTTTGGTAATCTGATTTTATTCAGTGATCTCTCTTATTCTAATTATTTTTATAATTATAATATGTCTCTAAATACAGTTCATGTAAATTTTCAATCTTTATATCATCTGTTCTTAACGACATTTATTTACAATAATCTCAAGTAATTCTTCGACCCACGGACTAGGTGCCTAGCAACTTCTACCTAACTCAGCATGTGTTTCATTTCCGAACACTTCCTCCTAACAATTTCCCTCCTTCACATTTTTCGAGCAGCTTACAACAATTCTGTAGCATTTTTCTTTTCCTCTTTTCTTTTCCTTCTTTTTTCTTTCTTTTTTTTAACTACACGACTGAGTGTTGTTTTCGTGATGTCGTGGAAACCAGCTTTCCTTACGTCGCTCCTGTACATGGTTGCTACTTGAAATCTCATCTTCCTGAAATTTTTCTGTCTGATTTTTCTGGTTACCGTACCAGTTAGCGTTCCCGATCTCAAATGATTAATCTGAGCTGCTCCTTCACCGACTTGACCCTACTTTAAGAAATTGATACTTCTTAAAACTCACTTTGTTTTCTTCCAGTCTTCTTCTTCCACCATCCTTCTTCCATCTTTTTGAACACCATTGAGGATGATGAGTGTCACGCAGTCGCATCTACTGCTACCATGGACACACTAGGATCTGATTCTTATATTGTTTGTTCCTCCTCGAATACTATGGAGTCTTCAGAGTTCTCTGGTTGTTTCAGTTTAAATCTGGGTTTCAGTTTTGTAGAAAAACATGCCGTAACATAATGTTCAATGCAGACACATCGATAACATCTTTTAGATTTTCTGGGCAACCATTATCTACATCTTTTGCAGCACTTGAGCATTTCAAAAATGCTTGATATTCGTGCTGTTGAAGAGTAGTTTTCACTTCCAACTTTCGTAACTGGATGTTTGTATTATTGTTGACATTTTAACAAAAAGATTTCGTTCTTTAACTATGCGATTTTGTGGTCTCTCTTTTGAAGTTTCACTGCAATTCACATTCAATATTAGTGTCCACCAACTTCTAGATTGGTTTCCAGAAGAGAGAGTGTAGATTCGCTGAGCGCGACTTCGCCATTATTACTCGGTAAATATTAAGCGGCCACTATGAAATTAATTAAGGAGTTGAGAAGCTTAATTAGTAATTATCTTAATATTAAAACATTTATTATTTTTCACAATCTGATTTTACTCAGTAAATTTTCTTATTTTAATTATTTTTACAATCGTAATACTTCTCTAATTAGAGTTCACATAAATCTTAAATCTTTATGTCATCTGTCCCTAATCATGGGCGTCTTTTGCATGTTAAAATTGGGGGGACGACTAGAATCCTAGTAGATTCTAACTAAATTTACGTCAAAATTATGAGTAAATGTGAATTTGTTTGAATTATGAGCCAACAGGATTCTCATACTAGCTTTACAAATACAATAGATAAAATAAGCATGACGTATTTCCGTCAATATTTGTTGTTCATTTCTTTCCTCTGGGTTCCAAAGTCGTGAGATGCATATAGAACTTACAGTTGTTATGTTTTGTATTATATTACAATAAAAAAGACAATTGGAATTTTTGTTTAAGTGTCTGGAAAAAGAAAAGGAATACAAAGTAGAAACTGGATGCAATTAGCTAAGGATAGAAGTCAGTGGAGAGCTTTTGTGAACGCGGCACTGAACCTCCGGGTTCCATAGGCCATAGAGAGAGAGAGAGAGAGAGAGAGAGAGAGAGAGGAAGAAGAAAATTTAAAGACCAAATAGATCAAAGATAAGTAAGAGAAGGAAACTTATTTACATGAAAATAAAGAGAAACCTAATGTTTTCTGTACGTACGGACATTTTAATCACACCAACCTAATACTTGACAACAGATATAGCTTTATCTATTCTGGTTTTCCTTCTTTCGTATGGATCAGCATTGATGTGTTTCATCTCCTCAATAAAATATTGGGCGGGACACGTTCCCCCTGTTCTCCCGCCAGAGACGCCCGTGTCCCTAATCTCAAGTTATTTTTCGACCCACAGATTATCTACCTGGGAACTGCTGCCTAACTCTTAACGTGCCTTATCTTCAACCACTTCATGCTAACACTTTCGTATCTCAATGTGAGTTAGTGCCCGCGTATGAGGCTGGCGTGTTGCATGTAGGCCATATATAGCTCACATGTTATTACACAGTTCCTCATTGATTGGATTTGAGTTTAGCGTCGCTTTAAGCAGTGAGGCTATATGAAACGTGGACCTACAACTTAATATGGGATCCAAACTACTTGCCTGCCGATAATCGAGTCATGAGTTATTGACATGATTATTAAAAATGTTCTTTCTTATGATAAATTATTAAATTAAACAAAATTTTCCCAAATTAATATTAATCAAAATAATAATTCGGTTTATCTGAGCTACTATGAGGAAAAGGAGTATTCTAGGTTTTCATTTTTATATTTTATGGCTATTAATGTTGATATTTAGATGCAAAATTTTAACGAACAATGTTCTAGTACAGCATTATCTTAGCTCCTAAATATCTGTTATGAACCGATTTCAAACAAGAAGTTTTTAATGAAATCTTTTCCACATTTAGTAACTTCCCTATACATATGGGCGGAGCTATAGGGAGAAGCATGAGACATTGCCCCCCCAACTTTTTGGGATAAAATAAAACTGTCACTTTTAAAATCCTTTAATTCTCATTTGTATTTACCGTGTTCCCCAACAGAGAAATGATCTGCCCCTCAGCAAACAATTCCTAACTCCGTCCATGCCTGTACGTATGGAAAAAAAAATCCGGCAATAACTATAAGTATTGAGTATGGTTGTTCATTTATCACAATTAATAAAATATGAAATATACTTTCATCCAATATATAATATATTGTATATAATATACAATATAATATTATCGACTCCATGTATATAATATTATTAGGTATACACTTAAATTTATTTTGTAAACTTAAGGTGAAGATTACTTTTTAATGCTTGCGTGCATGTGGAATAAAAAAAAAATATATGCTTAAAAACATTGTCACCGTTTTCTCAAATTAAGTTATATCAGAGTGATTTTATCGTTCCGTTCAAACAAGTGAGTTTTGTTTCACAATGTGAAACTACGTAGACCTCCAAACTAAGCGAATTCAATGTTCAAACTTGAAGTAGTTGCAATAGAGGAAAACGATCAAAGATGGATTCTGTTTCTCGGACGCTAACTTCACATCGAAAAGCCATTACTCTGCCATCTCTTACTGCTTCTCCTTTATGGAGAATAACATTAAAACCGGAAGTTGTAATTGGTGGCTATCACTTTCGGCTCCAATAAATGAATAAAATCAGAGGTGAAGCATTTCTTGGTACTGAATCTATATAAAAAAACTGCTTGTCACTAACTATTTTAATTTTATCCATTGTGCAATCAATGCTGTAACCGAGAAATTGTATATTTTCAGCACCTCCGATTTCAAGAGATGTCCGAGACGCTGACTCTGTGTCAAAAAGACTTACTTTTATATCCCTTATAGTTCTAGCTCTATGGAAATAAGTATTGAAACCCGAAATACTAAGGCCTGAGACAAACATCTTGGCATTTTAGCTAAACGAATAAAACGCAAGCTCTGGCGTGACGTTGCCAAGTGGTAAAGGGGTGTGGCTATGGGTAAGCAGACAAACTACAGCACGATCAGGTGACAGGGAATAGACGTGGATGTGTGCAAAATAAACGTGACAATACCGCTGGCCTCTCATTTGCTAGCAGCATTTAAAGGGAACTTGGAGCGCCGCCTTCAAATGCCAAGATGTTTGTCACGCCGTTTAGTAAATTCCAGGCGTGTTCGATTTTGATAAAATGTTGCGTGTGATAATATGTTTTTTTAAGATGCTTAACCGTTTGAAAAAAAAAACATCTATTGTTACCGTTTTTGTTCTATGCCGATAAACGTTGAAAAACGAAATGGTTGATTTCCACCATTTCCGGTTTGAATACAGGTGTAATCAAAGATATGGGATTTATTATCGTAACGTTCAATCGATTAAAAAAACGTTTCTCCGATATCTTTTACCGTTTCTACTCTATGGAAATCAATATTGAAACCGGAAGTATTATAAATTTCAATCAGTTCCAGTTTCTGCAGTGTGTAATGGATAATGACGATACGTCTCCTGGAGACGTTGAATCGCTTGCAAGAAACCGCTTGTCACGTTTTTCTTCTACGATGAGAAATGTTGAAACCAGAAATGGTTAACTTCAACCACTTTTGGTTTGAGTAGAGGGTTAACGGAGGAATTGGGACCTATTATTGTGACGCTGAACCAATTGAAAAAAAAAAAAGCTTCTTGAAACCCCTTGACGTTTTTGCTCAGATACCACTCCACAGACGGACGGACATAGTCGTTCTATGACTTCCGATAATAACGCATAGGATAGTTTGGAAGTTTAACAGTGTGATGTCTGAAGAATTCAATATTGCAGCTTCCATGCTCAAACGTATAACACTAAACGTCAAAATCTATTTTCCTAACAATTTTGATTTTATGTTTTAAAACCTGTTTTATGATTGGTGAAGAAATATTCTGTAGAACTACAAGTTAGTCCAGTAAATGAAGGTAAAAAATTAGCAAAATCTTGGAAAAATCATACAAGCAAGAAACTTCTCAGAAAGTTTCCTTACAATGTCCTAATCATAATACCAAAAGTCCTCGAAAATTCATGTTGAGCTCTGGCTACAATCTTGGAAAATGGCGGATTTTTTTTTTTTTTTTTGAAAATTTACAAACTATACCACAATTTTCTTTCTAATTGACGCATTAACATGACACTTCCACCAAATCAAAGAGAATTAAATACAGTTATGTTAATAATAGCTTTATTCGTATATTTTGTTTTAATGAATGAAAAATAATTAAATAGTCAAATTTTTAGAACGAATGAAAACATTTTTCAAAATAGTTCATCCGGCCCAAAATAGGGTAAAGGTGGGATAGTCGGCGCACTTTTTAAAATAAAAAGAAAAAATAAATATTTATGTTTTTATGTACTTCAAAAACAGATTACATGTAATTACAATCAATAACGAACAATGGAAATTGACATTAACTACGTTATTGACAGCCACTTAATATCATTATTCATCCAAAAAGTGAAGATTTTAGCCTCTGTCCCACCCACGTGAGAAAGATGGCGCACATGGGTGGGTAAGATGGCGCAGAGAAAATGTCAAACAGAGAAAAAGTTTATTATTTTTCACATTCTTCCTGGGCAGCCCGTAGTTTCTTGTTTTGTATTGGTCCGCAAGGAGAACACTTATCTGAGTACACAGAGCATGTTTCATGTAGCCAGCTTGAACACATAACACATTGTATTCAGTCTGCAGTGGATATTGCTTCTGCATACAGTTCTAGGCACTCAACACATTATTTTCTTGTCACCAATAGAACTGTCAATGTCACACATAACAAGCGAAGATGTGAACGATGATGATGATGATGAAGAAGAAGAAGAAGAAGAAGAAGAAGAAGAAGAAGAAGAAGAGGAAGAGCTTCTTCGCCGTCTTGTGACGGTTGTCTGTTAAGGACGTTGTAAGTTCTTCTTCAGAGCATCATACTTCTACTTCTTCTTAGCAATGAAACCTTATTGGGTGAGAACATCGGCTGTTTGCTTCCTTTTCGATGTCTTCGGTCTGAGTACACTGGGAAGTAGAAAAATTAACTTAATCATCTTCTTGGGAGAATTGGATCGATGTTATTTTCTCTGCGGTATCGCTGGAAGTATCATGTTGTGTGGAAGGATGATTTGGGGTTTCGGTAGTATCATAGGATGTGCTAGGTTGTGGTGTTGTAGAGTGGCCTGTGGATTCTGTTGCAACTGGAGATGCGTTAGCATGTGATGTTGGAGCGTGGCTTGGATGTTGTATCTGTTGAGTTTCGACTTGTGATATGTCATAAATTGAAAACGCATGGTTGGGAATAGCGGACCTATTTAGACTAAATATTCCAGTAACTTTAAAACTGGCAAGTCCATTGGTTGTAGTTGCTGCGCGTTCTCATGCACGGCAAAGTAGTCCACGAAACTTATGACGTGCGAGTTTTCGGTTAGCATTCGTTAACATCCAAGATTGATAATCCTGATAGAAATAAGTATTCAAAGGCTTAAAGAATGAGCGGTCCAAAGGATGAAGGTAGTGGGTTGTATGACCTGGAATACAAAGGATAATAATATCATTGTTCATGGCAAAGTCCAACATTTCAAAGGAACTCATGCGACTAGCATGTTCATCCATGACAAGTAGTACTTCTCCATCAGGCTTTTGAGGAACAAAATGATTCTTCAACCAGACCATGAAAATCTCTGCACTAATGCACGCTGACTTTTTATTCATAACAATTTGTGAACCAGGTGCCCATCACTGTATTCGTACATTTAGTTTACACATTTAAAATGCAATATGGGGAAGATAATTACCTTCTGCGTTGCAACACACCACAAACGATTATTGTTTCCTGTTTCTCTACTGATTACTGTTTCCCCACGTGAACGTCTTTGCTGCCTATAAAAGCAATAGCTTTGTCAGGTTTGTTGTTCAGTTGTAAACCTGATTCACCCACATTGTAAACACTGCCAGGTTTTTCAAGGAGATTGTTTGTTTGCATTGTTTGTTCAAGCAAATCAAAATATTGATTCACTTATGTATTTTTGAATAAATAATCTTGTGGATAATAGAAGCGTAGGGCAGCTTGAGTATTTAGTTTTAGAGTTGAAATAGGGAATATTAGAGTGTGGCAAGTTTTACGCGAAGTTACGACGATTAGAAAAATAGAAATATGCGTCATTTGTCCCACCCTAAACTGCGTCATCTTACCCCACTACGTGGCAATGAAAGTTTCTTCCAAATAGTCTCCACTGAGCAGCACCTACTTGATCGTACACAGCAAGTAGAAAAGAGTAGTCAACAAGCTTCTTGAACATATGTTCGAAATTGACTTCATTGCTGAGTAAATAAGATTCATAACGTACAGAAAATAGTAGCGATAAAAATATTTCACGTGTCTGACACGTATTTTCAAATTTAAATGTGTGCTGTACCTTCAGTTTCTGTTCTACCGGGACGAAATCTTCTCACTCTTCCTACTACCACGTCTTCTGTCTCACAGTGAAAGACTGGTGCCAACAGACTATTCCTTCTGTGTTAGTAACGGGATGCGCCATCTGTGGGCCCCCACCCTACGAGCGTTCAACACACAACATAAAAATAAGTGGGAAATTGTTATTTCATTTGCACAAGTATGCTTGCAATATGACAAACAGTAAGTATGAAATGATCCCTTATCTAGAAACATATGATTATTGTCTTGCGGGTTGCAAAACGACATGCAGAAAAGTTGAATTGTAAAAATGTTTTATAACTACCGTTATAATTAAAATATTTTGACGAACATTTCGCTAATTCTATCATAATTACCTAAGTAAAAAGAAATGTAAACCACACATTTATTTGTAACTACTTCTATTACTTAAATAAATTATATTATCACAATATTAAAAACATTTCGTAAAATAGCTAGACATCTCTATCAAATTTATTAAATTAGGGACATTTAGCTAGGCAGAACAGATACGTATCTTACTTCTCGTTCACTATAAGTTTGAGATGAAACGTACTAGAGGTACTTTCAATGTAAGTAGAATTGTTCCAATACTCTTCATTAATGTAGGTATATACAATAGTTTAGATACCGTGTGTTCAGCTTTAAATTTTGTAACGTGTTAGTACTTTGAAAGGAAACAAATTCGCATCGTTATATTTGAACCAATCACTTTATAGAAAGTCAAAATCATCGCCAGTAATGAGTACCAGCTACTTTCCCTGTTTTAAAAATACTAGCTTTGTTTGATTCTCATGTATTATTATTATTATTATTATTATTATTATTATTATTATTATTATTATTATTATTATTATTATTATTATTTTAGCTTTAGGGTATGTAATGAGAGGCATCAGGTTGGAAAGTTTGAGGGAGGCCATATACACAAAAAATAATGATATCTGAACGTTTTCTTTCGAACTGTGCATGTTCAGACTTTAAATGGCAACCGCGCTCCTACCTGTTCTTACAAATGATTTTAAGGATCTTCAAGAAGAAATTTTAGAACTTGTGACGTTATTTTAGGGACTGCTTGCTAATGACTATTGCCTGATGAAGTAGTTTCTACAGATTCTTTGAATCGTTTTGTTCAAATTTTCCAGAATAAGGGCCGAAAGTCGAAGAGTCGATTTTTTGGCTACAGTATTTTGAACAACTAACTTTAATACATCGGTTCATTCGAGCAGAAAGAACTGAAAATTGGCCTCTTCATGTAGCAATAGTTTTGAAAAATGATATCATACTTCCATGCGGCAGGACATATCTTATATGCATTGTACGCACAAGAAATGCTTGAACTGGAATCTCTGGAATATTATTAAATATTCGCAATTAACTCCAGTGTTTTACAGTCAGAAAAAGTAACTAAGATGTTTCATAAAGGGTTTTACGCTGATTGAACTTTAATAGCTCGAAACAAAGTAAGCAAAATATGATTTTTTAAAGTCAAAGATGTTCGAAACATTATTGATGATGTTCTAATGTGGAATATGGTCAAAAGTCCTCCATTGGCAGCAATGCATCGTCGACAACGTTGTGAAATAGATCGATAAACCTGATATGATTTCTGTTTTGGAACGGATTCACAGGCAGTCTCAATCGCCTCTCTCATGGAATCTAGCATACGTGGTTTTAAAAATGAAATTAAACCTTTCAGTTTTACGTCCCACGATTATGCCATGTAGGCTCAAGGAGATGGTTTTTATGAGAAAGGAATGAAATGGTGGAATGAAGAAAGTGGGAGGAAACGGGAGAACCCTGAATAAGCCCACGAGAAAGGTGTTTATCCACCACAAAGTCCACACGGCGCTAGCTGAGATCGAACCAAGGACCCCAAGCACCGGAGGTGAACGCTCTACCACTGAGCCACCGCGCCCCACCTCGTACGTGGTTTTGTGGTATAGACAATGTTATTCGGAGTTCCCCACAGAAAGAAGTCTAACGGCATTAGATCGGGAGATCTGAGTGGATACTCGACACTTTCTCGTTGGCTTATCCATCTCTCAACAAATGTTCCATCCAGGAATTGCCGCACGTTTTGATGGTAATGTGGGCGGTGCACCATTTTGTTAAAAAAAATCTTCATCAGAGTACAGTTGATGAACAGCTGGCACATTTTTTTCTTAGTACATGTTAAGATACCCTACACCTGTCATTGTTCTTTAAAAAAAGAATGTCCTGACAAGTTCTCTGACAGACATACCGCATTACACTGATAACCCAGAAAGATTTTACAACTCATTCTTTCATAATATGGTGATTATCTCTGCCCAGTACACATACTTATGGCAATTGATATTTCCATTTAATTTTAAAACCGTTTCATTAGACCAGACAATAAGATCAATCAACCGTTCATTATTGCAAGTCCATTCACAAGATTGGAGGCACCTATCCGGATCTTCCTCACTGATTGTGTGAAACAACATGGGAATGTGGGGTTTCCACATTGCTTGCTTTAAAATGCGGTGAACACTTGATTTGCTTACATATGATTCACATGAAGCTTGCCGTATGGATTTCTGAGGGGATTTTGTGAAAGCTTGTAACATATCTTCCGCCCTTCTTTCGTCGACTATTAATTTCTTTCTGTCACTCGGTCCGTAAAATGATGTCGTAAATTTCGGTCCGTAAGTTGGCCCATACACCTAGCGTAAAAATAGGCGCGTAAAAGAAGAAGAAATAGAAGCGGTCATTTTTTGCTCTTCCTCTTGCCTGTTGTTTGAGCACATGGTCGTTTTCCAGTTTACTCAAGTTGCTTGAACAAGATGGGTCTATCTGAGGCCCTGGTTTTAAGTGCAGGTGCTATAAACATTGTGTTGTTAAGTAAAAGAATAAAAAGAAAGCATAGAAGAAACAGACTGGGAGCCACGCCGAAGAGGATTAAAAATTCACATTTTGGTACAATCTTAGATCATTGTACTTAGTGATCTGAGATCACTAATTATTTATATAAATCGTACTTCGAAGGAGGAGGACACAGGACAGGGAAAAAGTTAAATTCAATTTTTTACGATGTAGATTGCAAACATTTAAATTTCTAAACAGACACAATGATGATTTAATACAATCTGAACGAGCTTGATGTGTGGTTTCCTCTTACCTTCCGAAATAAGCCTATTGTTTACAACTGCAGCTTACAAAGAATAAGGGAGTAAAGGAGTGTTCCGATAGTTGAATAATTGATTAATTTTTTTGTTATACAATGTTTTAGGCTGTTGACTTTGGTCGTTAAATAGCGGGCTACTGAATGATAAATTCAATTTAAAGAAAATATGATTAATTAATGGTTGCAGCTTTCGTTTTCTTTTTCTTTCTTACAAAATTAACGAAGAATGTAGTAGTAACAAATAGAATAAATTATCCCCTCACGGGATACCAATTTTTACTACCTTATCCACAGCTCAAAAATAGACCAGAAAGGAAAAACAAGACTTATACAACTACCTCCAGCTCCATTCTTTAGAAATAGTTTGATCCTTGTTACCTCGGCTTTTGTAAGTTGAAGGGATCCTCCCCGTTGCTTCCACCTACCTTTTTTTATTTCAAAGTTTATCTTTCCATTTAGTTTTTATCTAGTTGTTAAAAATCATTTAAATATTTATTTATTGAAAGGTTGGGTGTTAGCGGACTTAGGTAATTTCATTACCGGAATTTTCGTCACCGGTAATTTTGTCACCAAAATATTAGCATGTAAGCTATTTCGTCACCGGAAATTTCGACATAGTAATTTCGTCACTTGCAATTTTGTCACCAAAATATTAGCGTGCAGGAAATTTTGTCATTGTCATTTTTTCACCTTTGTTGAACTAAGTAGAGACAAAATAAACGACCGAAACAGCTGACTTTATCTTAATCAAAGTTGGAAAACAATTCAGTTGGTGTTCGACTCTGGAAAATCAAAGTTTCGGATACTCGAAGCAAGAACAAACAGCAGTAAAATAACATAATGTCAGCTTTAGCAAATGTTAAAAGCACATGCAAAATGAGCCAGTAATGGATTTATATATCACTATTTACAAATATTAAGTTTTGGCAATATTAAAATTTCAGAACAGAAAATTAGCAAACAAAATATAACTTGTATTAATTCAATAAATGGTTTACATGTTCATTTTCTACTATTCATAACATTCCAAATAGTTGCGTGGGACATTCCTACTAGATGATGAAACTTCTAGTCCCACAATTCACAAATTCTATTTATCCTATAATTGCTGTTAAAGGTAGCTTGGTGAACATTCCAATTGAGTGGGGGATATAGACGGGGCACATTACGCAAACAAATATTCCCAGACCGACCTTTAACACAGCGATACGTGTTTGAGACGTAAGTGCTATCAAAATAGTCCAGAAGTTCCAGCTCTTCCTCCGAAGTCACTTGTATTAATCGATGCACATCTGCTATTGGAAGAAATGCAAATCTGTTTATTTTCTCGCAAAATAGACGAAAATTTTCATTGCTCTTGTACCGTTCTAAGAGTCCAAGCTCTTGGCTTGGACCTTCCTCCATGTCAACTGAGTCAAGTGAAAAAAGTAACGCTATAAACGAGTTGAATCTCCAAAAGTTGCATTTACAGCCAGCATTTACGCTATATCAAAATCCATTACCATAGTTACAGGTCCGGATATTCACTAAATTCACTGCACTGATGCACCACCGCAAGAAACAGTTCTTCATATGAATTTTGTGTCTTGGTCTACATTAGGGCGTATACCTAGTAAAGGAAGTCTCACCTCAAATAACATACACTTTTTTTTTTTTTTTTTTTTTTGGGAGCCATTGAAAAGTTGGCGTTCACCATCCATGTTTCACTTTTTAATAGCTTCATAAGGCTATATTTAAAGGAAACATCCAGAAATATTTATACGTTTTTCTTCTTTATAGAAATTTGTTCTCTTCACATATATCCAATAACAATTTGCCAATGTTTACTCAGAGTTGAAATATAATATAATTCTTTTAATAGCTACTAAAAAAAGGCCACTCTTTTCAAATGACTCTATTAGCTTGGAAGGTCCAAGAGTTTGGGCTCAGAGAACGGTACTAGAACGATGAAAAGTTTCGTCTATTCTGCGGGAAAATTAACAGATTGGCGTATCTTCCCATATTTGTTTGCTATTTTCTGTTTTGAAATTTTGATATTCACGAAATTTAATAATTGTAAATAGTGAATAATGAACCCATTAGTGCCCCATGTTGCCTGTGCTTTTAACATTTGCTCAAGCAGACATTATTTTCTTCTACTGGTGCTTGTTCTTGCGTCGAGTACCAGAAACTTCAATTTTGCAGAGTTAAACACCAACTGAATTGTTTTCTAAGTTTTATTAAAATAACGTAAGCTGTTTGATCGTTTGCTTTGTCTCTATTTAATTCAACAAAGGTGAAGAAATAACCGTGACAAAATTTCCTATATGACAATATTTCTGTGATAGAATTACTGGAAACTTTTATATCTTGTCTCAAATACGATATCTAAAATATGTAACTCTTTATTTAATTTTGATTATGCTGCATAGTTTTGCTTCAGTTGAAGATTAAAGAAAACAATTTCAAAAACCTTTTTGAAGTTCATTCATTGCACTTGTATTATGTTCTAAAAGACACTGGTGATGAAATTATCGTGACATTATTTTCGGTGACGAAATTACCTATATGGTAATACTTTGGTGACAAAATTACCGGTGACGAAATTACCGTGACGAATTTTCTGATGACAAAATTACCACCGCCCGGTGTTAGCATGCGGGGTCAGGTTAAATTTAGTTCTACTCTGGTTTTCGTTTATTGCCAGTTTATCACTGTTTATTTTCATGTTTTCTTTAAATGTAGTCTTTAGTAATTTACTGTATTAATTTTTTTTTAACACTTAATGACTTTTTTCTTCGTTCTTGCTGTCGGGTATGTGACATGAGGGTAAAATCCACCCGAACTTGAGGGTTTCCACATATACATACAAATCAATTGAGTAGTAGTAAGGGCGAACTCAACATCGGATAATTTTCTTTAAATTCGAGTGATAAGTTTCTAAACTTAATACTTTTATCATATTTCCAAGGGAAGGTTTTCGAATTTTCTTCCTATCCCCCAAAATAAAGGAAGTCCACTGATAGATGAAAATAAAAAGACAAACGCGATTTTATCGAAAATGACTCTAACGATTCTGCTCGTACATCAATATTTCATTACCACTTTTATTATCTGGCATAAGTTATTTCTGTGGTAAAAATACAAAAAGGTTAGTTTACTCTTGCCTGTGAGTTTTTTCGAGGTATTTTCACAAACACGAGTCAGTTAATTTTGTTCGTAATTGATAAATAAATGGTCTATTAATAACCGTACAATATGACAGAACTAATTTTTCCTGAAAAGATACACAACGGGTAGTTTACTCTTGAGGGAGAATTTGTTTCAAATTTCTGAAAAACGCCATAGGTGATACTTCATATTTCATAAATAAATGTTTAATTAATAGCCTGCAATATGGAAACATCCACACGAAGCAGTCTTGAAGATGAGTTTCTACTATGTTCAATATGTAATGTCTATGAAAAATATACACTATTAAGTAGCAGATTGCGTCAATTATGTCAATTCTCCTAATAATGATGCAGATACTACTTACAAACATAGTAAAACGATTGAGTTGTTAGTGTAATAAATTATTTAAATGACAAGTATTGAGTGTTACATAATATTTTATGGCAATATACCTCCATTTTATGGCAATATACCAAGTTGACATTTATCTAGGAATAGTGTTGTAAAAAAAGTTTTTTTCTGTGAAGTTTTTTTTCAATAAAAAACATTGTTCTTTTTCATGTTCTTTTAAATGTCTGTTTTTTTTTTCTGGCAACTATTATTTATTGATTTATGTTGCAGATTAACGTGGGTTCCTGTCACCACGGCATGGCGCGTCCTCAGGTTGCGGATCGAGGAGAAGGCCTCTAGATACAGAGGTTAGCTGCGAATATACTGAATAAGCAGTCGCGGACAGACGACTAGGAGTGGTCCTCCAGCTTGGGGGTTTGGGTAAGGCTAACACCCTCATCCTGTAAAAAAAGGTACTTGTTCAGAAACATTTACAAAAGCCTCGGACAAGGACTGATAACTTGGCACGACATCAGCAAAAGAAAATGGAAATGAGATTTGGAACATGGAATATTAGAAGTCTTTATAGGGCAGGCGCGTTAAAATCTGTAACGAGTGAGTTAAGGAAATACAGGATGGACTTAGTAGGAGTTCAGGAAGTTAGGTGGGAAGGAAATGGATCTGAGAATTCCGGAAATTTTACGTTCTTTTACGGGGAAGGAAATAAAAATCACCCGTTAGGAACAGGGTTTTTCGTTCACAAACGAATATTACCAGCAATTAAACGGGTTGAATTTGTTACTGACAGACTTTCTTTTATTACTCTTAAGGGACGGTGGTGTGATATTATTGTTTTAAATGTACTTGCTCCAACTGAAGATAAGGGTGACGATATAAAAGATAGTTTTTACGAAGAAGTGGAACGGATATTTGACCAACTCCCGCGATACCATATGAAGATTCTATTAGGGGATTTCAATGCGAAGGTAGGACGGGAGGATATTTTAAACCGATTATAGGGAACGAAAGTTTGCATAAGGAAAGTAATAATAACGGTGTTAGACTCGTGAACTTTGCAACATCCAAAAAACTAATCGTGAAGAGTACAAAATTTCCACATCGCGACGTTCATAAATACACTTGGACATCACCAGACGGAAAAACACATAATCAAATTGATCACGTTTTAGTAGATAGAAGAAGACAATCTAGCATAATTGACGTCCGGTCGTTTAGAGGGGCTGATTGTGACACTGATCACTACCTGGTAGTAGCGATAATACGGGAGAGATTATCGTTGAATAAAGGTAATACTCAATGTCCGAAAACGGAGAGATTTAATTTAAAAAAAATTAGAAGAGAGCCAGGTAAGAGAGGAATACCAGATTGAAGTTTCGAATAAATTCTCGGTTTTAGAAGACTCGGAGTGCACTAGTGTTGAGGATACTTGGATTGAAATTAGAGATAGCATTAAAAGTTCAGGAATAGAAAAATTGGGACACGCGGAAATACGTAGGAACAAACCATGGTTCGACCAAGAATGCATTAAACTAGCAGAGAAGAGAAAACAGGCAAAATTACAGTGGCTACAAAATCCGAATGAAGTAACTACACAAAATTTCGCAGATATCAGGCGGGAAACTTCCAAAACTTTTAGAACAAAGAAACGGGATTTTTTGAAAGCTAAAATTAAGGAACTTGAAGATAATAGTAAAAATAAAAATATTCGGGACATGTATAAGGGGATCAGCGAATTTAAGAAAGGCTATCAACCTCGTGCTTATATATTAAAGAAATCTGACGGGACAGTTCTCACTGATACGGATAGCCTCTTAAATAGATGGAAAGATTTCTTTGACGATTTGCTGAACACGCAGCCAAAAACTAATGTGCGTGGAGAAAAGGAGATACACACCGCAGAACCGTATATTCCAGAACCCAATCGAATAGAAGTAGAAATCATTATAAAGAAATTAAAGAAACACAAATCTCCGGGTGTAGATGAAATTCCGGCTGAGTTAATTTTAGCTGGAGGCGAAAAATTGTGGAACAAGATACACAAACTCATTCTCCTTATCTGGAACAAGGAAGAATTGCCACAAGAGTGGAAAGAGTCAATCATTGTTCCAATTCACAAGAAAGGCGACAAAACTGACTGTAATAATTATCGAGGCATTTCTCTTCTGTCAACATCCTATAAAATCCTTTCAAATATTCTGTTAGCAAGATTGACCCCATACGCAGATGAAATTATTGGAGATTATCAGTGCGGATTTAGACGAAATCGATCAACTATCCACCAAGTATTTACCATTCGCCAAATACTCGAAAAGAAGTGGGAATACAATACCCCGGTACATCAACTATTTATTGATTTTAGAAAGGCTTACGACTCGGTTAGGAGAGAAACATTATACAACGTTCTTACAGAGCTTGGAATACCGAGAAAGCTAATTAGATTAATTAAGATATGTTTAAGTGAGTCCCAAAGTAAAGTCCGGGTAGGAAAATTTTTGTCCACGAGCTTCCACGTCGAAAATGGCCTGAAACAAGGAGATGCGTTGCCGCCAGTATTATTTAACTTTGTGCTGGAATACGCCATAAGGAAAATCAAAGATAGCAACCAGGGCCTAGAGTTGAACGGCATTCACCAGGTTATGGCATATGGTGATGATGTAAATTTAATAGGGGATGATAGGAGAACAGTAGAAATAAATGCAGAGATATTATTAAACGCTTGCAAGGACATGGGTTTAGAAGTAAATGCAGAGAAAACTAAATACATGGAAGTGCGTCGGGACCGTAATACGGCAAATTGTGGAGGCGTTAAAATATTAAATAATACTTTTGATAAAGTGGATACTTTTAAATACCTAGGATCAATATTAACAGATGGAAATCATATTCACGAAGAAATTAAATGTCGACTAAAAGCAGGGAATTCGTGTTACTATTCGGTTCAAAATCTCTTGTCGTCGCGAATTCTGTCGAGGAATTTGAAGCTTAAAATATATAAAACGATAATCATGCCTGTTGTTCTGTATGGTTGCGAAACATGGTCGATGGTCGCTTACTCTCAGGGAGGAACATAGACTGAAAGTATTTGAGAACAGGATCCTGAGAAGAATAATCGGACCCAAGAGGAACGAGAATGGGGAATGGCGAAAGCTTCATAACGAGGAACTACATAGTTTATACGGTTTACCCAACATTGTTAGGGTCGTCAAGTCTAGGAGGCTTAGGTGGGCAGGTCATGTAGCTAGAATGGAAGAAAGTAGAAATGCTTTCAAAGTCTTGACTGGTAGACCCATAGGAAAACGACCATTAGGAAGACCTAGGCGCAGATGGGAGGATAATATTAAGATGGATCTCGCAGAGATAGGAATACAAAGTAGAAACTGGATCCAATTGGCTAAGGATAGAAGTCAGTGGAGAGCTTTTGTGAACGCGGCACTGAACCTCCGGGTTCCATAGGCCATAGAGTTAGTTAGTTAGTTAGTTACTTTTATGTTGCAGATTATTGAAATAATCAACAGAAGTTGAGTCGGAGCCCTCGTAACTTACAAATCGTTTGTTTCTTTGTACCTATACGAGCAAAATTATGTGATTATTTCTTTCGGACCCAGGTCATTTTTGGCGTTTTCCTACATTTTCAGTTAGTGACTTATTGCTCAAAAACCATCCATTCGATTGATATGGTTAAGGCCTTGTTTTCTATAAAATGGATGTGGCTATTTTTGGTGTAAGTTGCATTGCAGTGTTGCCAACGGGTGGGAAATTATTGAGGGAAATGTAGAGGTGAAAATTTACAAAAAAATCCCTAACCGAATTTCAATTCTTTTGTATCTAGCACCACTGCTGCTATATGGGTTCAAGTCACCTAAAAAATTATTTGGTGTGTTGACAAGGCCCAGTGAAATCCTGAAGTCGCTGCCTTCAATTCAAAGAGGGAAAGAATAAATTCTCTGTCATCATACACATGAAATTTTCACACTTTTTACGCCTCAGAAGCAAAAATCAACAGATATGCCGGGGCTACAGCTTCTCTAATTATCCTATTGAAACTTTTTATGGTGCGTTATGTAGGCCAAAGAAGAAACTTTTAGGTAGTGGTACATTTGTTTCAATGTAGCCAGTAAGAGGGTAATAATAAAGGGGAAAGGGGAAATGTTCCGAATTTCTCACCTAAAATAGGGAATTAATTGTTTTGGCTGGAAACACTGCTATCAGACAGACGAAAACTATCTGAAAATAAACCTTAGTACTCCAAGAATATATCCTACAAGTATCATGGCGATCTCTAACAAAGAAAGTATGAAAGTTTAAAAAATATCTCATTCTACCTCAGAAATTCACCATTTTCTTACCATTTCCAGAAAATGGTTTATTCTAAACCTCAACTGTACTTCTCCAAATTATTCTAGTGAAACTTTTTATGGTGCGCTGTGTAGGGTAAGGACGAAGCTTTTAGACACTGGTACGTTTGTTCGAGTGTAGCCAACAAGAGGGAAATAATAGAAACAAAAAATGTATTTTTTTCCAAAATTTGCCTCCAAAGTCTGGAATTGAAATGTTCTGTAGCTGGCAACACTGATATCAGACACACACAAACTACCTTAAAATAAGCTTTGGTATCCCTCTAATATATTCTACAAGTATTGTGATGATATATAATAAAGTAAGCATGTCAATAAAAAATATCTCATTCTACCTTTTAAAAATCAGTTATCTTTCCAATTAGAGAACAAGGTCTAGTGTAAACCTCAACTGTACTTCCCCTAATTATTCTACTAAAATTTCTATAGTGCGTTGTGTAGGGCAAAGACGAGACTTCCAGATACTGGTACGTTTGTTTCGATGTAGCCAGACAAAACAAATAATTTTCCCAAAATTTCTCTCTAAAATCTGGAATTAAAATTTTATGTATCTGGCAATACTGCTACCAGACAGACGCAAACTATCGTAAATTAAACATCGGTACACCACCAATATATCCTTCAAGTATTATGGTGATATTTAAGGAACAAGCTTCTAATTACCAAAAATATATTACGGTAAACATAAAAGAGAAAAACTAGAAAAATCAAGGGTTAGAACCTAAATACGAATTTTTCTTGCGCTCCCTAATTACCCCATTGTAACGATATGAATTTGCCTTTGTTAAGTAAGGACAAATGTTCGATTGGCGTAAGTTGACTTGCACTCGGACGCATAGGTACGGATTTATAAACAAAATCTCGAATTTTTTGCCCAAATTTAGGGAAATTTTAATTTCCCTAATTGGCAACACTACGCGCAGGCCCGTTCAATTGACGTCAACAGTTAGGTATCCATCCGAGGTATCTATCTGGCAAGTCTTAAGGAGTTCTTTCTACAACGAAGGAAGCTACAGGGAAAAAAGAAGTAAAGGAAATTTGAAATTAGAAAATTCTCGAATTTTTGACGGGTGAAATTTGAGAAGGAAATTCGACACCAAAAGAAAAAGAAATTAATCTGATAAACTATCCCGATATCTTAATTAGTGTCCACACAGGAGCGGATTCAAAAAGTGACACAGCCGTGTGTGCCACTTTGGCCACCTGGTGTACATTTGATTACATTTTTTTTTAATACTAACCCGTGTTGTTGTAGTAGTTATAGTCTCGACTAATAATAATATCGTTGTTGTAAACAATAAGTTTATAAGGAAAATTTTCTCTCCTTTTTACATCTTAGTTCTCACACTGTTGGTGAGAAATGCAGGATGTTTTAAAAGGAATTTCGGGGCTTTAAGTCTTCGTAGTACTTATTACATTTTACGTACAATTATAAGCAATGCATCAAGTAAAAGAGAACCTCAAACCGTCTTTGCTACAAGTGTTCGATGTAAGATCGCTATAAATTCTTGTAAAGTTGAGAAAGTACTTAAAATAACAAGCAGCACATTGTCAAAATGGCAAGAATCGTCATCAAATTTCGATATTCAAACTCAATTATTTGCTCTGTGTTATCAGGGAAATATCGAATAGTATCTTGTTCATGGTCAGGATTACTACTATTTAAACTTACCTCGTAGGTAGCTATAGCTTTAATGCTGGTGATGCTTTCTTCGAATATTTTTTTTCAGGGAAGTGTCGGATAAAAAAAGAAATATTTGCATTAGTTGGTGAAGGAGTGTCCTGCACAAGAGTGACATGTAATTTATCTTTGTTATTGGGATCAGGTTTATTTGTGTTCGGCCGGAGGCAACCATGTTCCCGCAAGTATGCCTGGAAGAAACATTGCTGCTGGATGCACTAACCTTTTCTTTCACTTTCTTTTCTTTTCTTTCTTTGTTTTTCTTTTTTCGTTTTTGTAAATAGCGTGGCATCATTTATTTATTGATTTATTTATTTATAACAGGTTTCAGATACAGCACTAGGCCATTTTACTCTGAAACATTTTAATAATTTGATAATTTAATAACAATTTGAGGTCAAGATGGTACAAGACAACAGCGACATTACAAAAATAGCTTATTTATAGATGATCTGAAAGTATACTCACTTGAAAAAACGTCTACAGTTTCTGGTAACTGATTATAGGTACTGATAATTTTGTTTAGAAGGGACCTTTGGACAATATTAACTCTCACCGCTCGAGTGTAAAAGAGATCACTAGACCGTGTTGTTCTAGCGGGTACGCGAAAGTTGATCTGATTAACAACTGTTCATATCATATGTGGCCATTTGCAATTTTTTGCAAAAAATATTAGGTCAGAAATTTTCTTTCTCACTAGGGGAGGTTTGATATTAAGGGATTTTAAAACGCTAGTTTTTGGAAGTGTTCGGAGGTGAGGTACTCGGTAGGATACAATGGCTAAAAAGAAATTAATTACGGAATTTAATTTTTTAAATGAGTAGGGCAGGCCATAGACCAGATAGGAGAGCAATACTTGATAGTGGGAGCAACATATGATTTATAGATAATTTTCAATTAGGCAAGAATTGGTCAAATGCTATTGACAGTCATACTTTTTTTAAAAAAATATCACAACAGAGGGCCTCAGCGGCTCAGTGCTAAAGCACTTATCTCTGGTGCGTGGGGTCCCTGGTTCAATCCCAGTGCAAATAAGTTTGTGTGGGCAACATCATGTCCGTGGGTTTTTTCAGGGTATTCTCGTTTCCTCCCACATTTCATTCCACCAATTCTCTCATCATCATTCACTTGCCTTAATTATTGTATTATTTAGTCTAAATGGCATAATCGTGGGAAGTTAAACTCAAAGATTTCATTTCAGTATCACAACATGGGTAAATCTGAAGGTGTGATTTCATCTTTATATGCGCCTTTATCTGTGTGAAAAAAAAAAAAAACTAATGTCCAAATATTAAATTAAATCTTAAGTTCCTAGTTGAAAGGCATCAGGTTCGATAAGTTTAGCGAGCCTATATGAGAAGTAGAACCCGAACCGCATGAGCTCCCGCCTAGAGTCGAACAGGGCGCCCGCACCGAGGACGCGTACGCTGACTATATAGCCACGGAGGAGCTCTCATAATTTGCGAATTCAGATTTGGAAGTATTGGATTTAAATACCTTTTTCTCTGTGCACTCAAAATTAATTATGAATTTTAATTAGGAAATAATGTATCGTTTCGTGCAATAGGAAATATTAGTTTAGCCGAAACCGTATCTTGTATGGAAAGACTGAAACTAGATTGGAATGATAATTTCTGGTGAGTCTACCAGCAAACCTAAGCAACGATTCGCGAGGACAAAACAAGAACAGGTTTTCTTTTCTGAAAACAATAAGACCAGACCAGGGAGAAGGCCGTGGAAAGGGCAAGAGACCACCTGCTGCCCGGAAACCCTTTCATCTGAGCCGTTTTTAAGCGACGTATTTACGCTCGAAGTTAAAAGCAGCCAGACTTTTCCAGCGTATAAAAAATCGGTACGTAAACGTACGCCAGGTCCCATACACTAACGTATTGACAGCTGCTAACTAGACTAGCGCATGAAGTTTTATGGCTACGGCGGAAAAATACGTCAGTGTATGGCCGGTATTACACGTGACGGTGGCGCAGTACCAAATTCTGCCCAACATTATTTTCTATGCACTTCTTTCATATTTTCACATTTCCAGAAACATTTTAAAATCTTACTTTCGTTGTTCAGAAGAAAGGTACACAGCTACTTAGCTTGTCGATTACTCGTAATTATTATTGACGACTGAAATGAAAATAGAATATAAGAAAAACAAAACAAAAGAACGGGAAAGAAAACAAAAACAAAAGAATGGTTACACATGCTAATAAAGAGAGCTCCAAATAATAACAATTTAATCAGGTTATTTCCAATACCTTCCTTCTCTCTAATATCCGAAGTGGAACATTCTGTATTATTGTGATGAGGAATGTGTATGATGTAGAACACACACCCTTTGATGAAGAACCTTAAATCCATCGGCGCAAATCTGTCTTCAACATTGGGGGTGGGGCGTCGGGTAAGACCGTTCCCATATTATAAATATATATATATATAAGCGATGTTCAAAATATTTATGAAGTTGAAAAACAATGCTATGAAGGATCAGGGGAGCAGAATTGTCTTCAGTGGCGTATTTTGGAGGCTATTGGGCTCAAGCTTCTCCCGAAATAAATGTGTTAATTTTCGCATTCCATGTACAACAATAATCCTTCTTACCATTTCTAAGACGTCGACGTCATTGACTTTCCATTTCCTTATGCTCTTTGTTCAGAAATAATACTGTATTTGTCAAATTTCATTACATGTAAAAACTTTGTTCTTTTATTCCTTTTTTCGTCCATTTTACTTTCCTTTTTCTTTTTCTTGACGTTCCTTTCTTTCATTTCGCCTATCATATCCTATCGACCGTTGTCAGTGGTGATTCAAGTCGGCCGTCATCAGTAACACCAAAACTGAGGAGTTAAGAAAACGGGTGTTCCTCACCAACTTGCGCGGATATCAACATGACAGGACTTTATTATTATAACAAAGGAAAAATTATATCGTTTAGTTATTTTAGAAAGAAGGAAATGTTTGAATTAAAGAAAATCAAAACGTGGGAATAATTAGCTCAGAAAATTAGGAAGGCCCAGAGGATGCTTCCTTCTTCTTGTATGAATAGAATAAAGGGTTAGATTCACTCCTAAATATTTGTATCATATCATATAGGACTTATTCCATATAGGATTTATCATATAGAAAAATATTGCAGTAATTGAATTCCTTTCTTTGTTTACGAAGCATCCTCTCTCAAAAGAAAAGTCAGGACACGCGGAAATATGTAGGAACAAATCATGGTTCGAACTAGCAGAGAAAAGAAAATAGGCAAAATTACGATGGCTACAAAATCCGGATGAAATAACTACACAAAACTTCGTAGACATCAGGCAAGAAACATCTAAAAACTTTTAGAAAAAAGAAACGCGATTTTTTGAAAGCTAAAATTTAGGAAATTGAAGATAATAGTAAAAATAAAAACATTCGGGAAATGTATAAAGGGACCAACGAATTTAAGAAGGACTATCAACCTCGTGCTTATATTAAAGAAAGCCGATGGAACAGTTCTCACTGATACAGATAGCATTTTAAATAGATGGAAAGATTTCTTTGACGATTTGCTTAACACGCAGCCAAAAACTAATGTGTGTGGAGAAAGGGAGATACACACCGCAGAACCGTGTATTCCAGAACCCAATCGAATAGAAGTAGAAATCATTATAAAGAAATTAAAGAAACACAAATTTCCGGGTGTAGACGAAATTTTGGCTGAGTTCCTTTTAGATGGAGGCGAAAAATTGTGGAACAAGATACAGAAACTCATTCTTCTTATCTACAAGGAAGAGTGGAAAGAATCAATCATTGTTCCAATCCACAAGAAAGGCAACAAAACTGACTGTAATAATTATAATTATCCAGGCATCTCTCTTCTGTCAACATCCTATAAAATACTTTCAAACATTCCATTAGCAAGATTGACCCCATACGCAGATGAAATTATTGGAGATTATCAGTATGGATTTAGACGAAATCGATCAACTATCGACCAAATATTTACCATTCGTCAAATACTCGAAAAGAAGTGGGAATACAATACCCCGGTACATCAACTATTTATTGATTTTAGAAAGGCTTACGACTCGGTTAGGAGAGAAACATTGTACACCTTGTCTCAAAAAGGTTGAGCGCATTCTTTATTGGTGTTTTGAGGCAAAAATTTTCTAAGTCCAGCTTCGGGTATCTTCGGGAAAAAGTAAGCCAGGTTCGAACCTCTAAGCCAGCCTTGGCAATCGGGAAAAAGTTTGCAGATGTGTTTTTCTTCTTTTAAATATGATAAGACTTGTTACCAAATGTTTAAAAAAGCAACATTGATTGAAATACTTAATGATACAATATTTCGAAACCTTTTATTAATGTCACCATATGCTTGTTTGTCATTTAGCTCTCCATACGTAATGGAACATTTAAATACGTTAAAGAATCTTTCCATATGTAAAAGAATGCTCAAAGTTAAGAAATAGAACATAATTATCGCCTAAGTACTAAAATAAAAGTCAAAATAGAACAGAAACAGCGTTTGTAATGGATATGAATGGCATAATTATCTTGAGATCCGTTATACATCGCTAGAAGCATGGCTCCAGAAGTCCTTGTGTTAGCTCATTGGTAAGCTGTCGGATTTCAAATCATAAGGTTGAGAGTTCGATTCTCGTCTAGGTTAATGCTTTTTTTAAATTATATTTTCCGCAATGCATGAAAAATTATATAAAATAATTACATTAAAATACATAAGTTGTGTATATATAACATAATCATTGCAGAACATAGTAATTATTATGTTTGAAATATAACATCTGAGTTAATTTTCACAGTAGGTCGGTATTATATATGAGGATGTAAATACAAGTTAAGAAACTCGTTCCATAGCAATAAATAAATCATGTATGTATTTATTTGCAGCTATTTGTCATATAGAGGGTAATTCTCAACATTCATAATACAGAATGTCATTTATGTTCTTGAAAAGTGACTCGATGCATAAACAGAGGGTATAAACAGAGAATCCAAAGTCGGAACGCTCGCAAAACAACAACAACAACAAAAAAAAAAATCATGAACCCCAAAGGTCACGTGAGCAGACTGGAATTGTCCTTATGAAGCATGCCACAGCAGAAAGTCTTTACATAGATTTTCAATTCAATTCCTGATATATGCTTTTGCAATGTGGAAGTGGTGATGCTTTGAGTCGCCCTCTCTCGCTCGCTCGCTCGCTCACTCTCTATTTATACAGAATATAAAAGTTAATTTATGTGTGTGTTTCAACATAATTCTGATATATCTAGAGCAATTTTAACTATATTTCTTACTGTCTGGAAAAAGAGTACTGTCGGGATACATATCAAAAATGCTCGAAACGGGTCGATATTAGTATCGAATCCATAGTTTCGTGGTCGCTTAGGTGAATAGCTCTACTTTCAATTCAAGTCCAATTAAGCTCCCATTAGCACCCAGGGTGGTTACGTAGCGACATAAAGATATCGAAATCAACCGATATTAGAATCGAATCGTAAGTTTTCAGCGCCGCTAACAGTGCAGCATTTCCCATTAGTCCACATTAGTCCACATTTCACATTAGTCCCATTGCCTAGAGGGCAACATATTTGCAGAGTGCAAAGTTTATAACTTGAATAAATTTTTTTCCGTATGAAAAAGTTAAAAATCAAGAGCAAATATACTATTTCACGAACAATCCTCTTTTACTATTCTAATATGTTTAATAATAGCGTAAGAAATCTAATAGTAATTCAGAACATGTTTCACAGTTGCAGTGGTGCCCACCCCCCTTATGTCCATGACGCACCCCCCCCCCAATTGTCTACCCGTAGGTGTTCTTCCATGAAAAAATCTTCTTTTCGATTAATTTTTACACTCCCTCAAACATATTTATACAGATATTTTAACCCCCCAAATATTTCAATGACGCACTTTGCGTCATAGCCCCCCTTGTTGGCACCCCTGCACAGTTGTTATTTTTTGTTACATAGTTGTAGCTGTAGCATGTAGTGAGTGGAATTTAACTGTAATAAATTCACTAATTAACCATATTCGAATTAAGTTTTATTTTTAAGTTCGGGATGAAGGGGCGGAGAAATATGTAGTTATTGGGGGCACCGAGCTTTTCTACATTTTACTTTCAAAATCTCCATTTTTCTTTTGTCATTTTTTCCTAATAAAAAAAGTTCAGTCACTTTTGGATTGTCATAGGATAGTAGGAGTTGGATTTTGGGATGCAGCCTGTGAGATTCTAGATGAGCTAACTGCTTGAAAAAATATTTTTGAATCATCTGTAACATATGAAATGAGGATATGTATCATAAAAAATTGAAAGTAACTATGTCTGCGTAATCATCACGGTCAAATTGCAAAGTCAAATGAATTGACGTTTGGTATATACCAGGCTCCAATCCCAACTGGGAAGTTATCATACGCGTGTCACTTTCATTATAATACATATCCTTAGAGGGAGTAGAAGTCCGAATTTTTGCGAAAAATTTAGTATCTCACAAGCCGTTCAACTGAGAGCTGAAATTCAGCATATAACTCTTTATTAAAAATAAAGAGAATATGTCCTGGCATTTTTAAAATTGTCTTTTATGAGCGGGGGGACGGGGGTGCATTTTCTATATATTGGAAATTGGTAGTGGGTTGATTTGTAAAAATAATCGAAAACGATTGATATTAGTTGAGAAACAAATTGAGTAATGCAAACTAAAGTTCTTTTTGAGTTTTATACCCACTGCTTTCTATTTATAATTGCTGAAGCTGGTGTTTAATATATGGAGCGTTCCGAGCATAAGGCAATCAAGCCATAAAGTTAGAGAAAAATAGCCATAAAATTTGTATTCTAAACTTAATTACATGGGCATTTTCAATTAGTACGACATGCTTAATTATATAGAAAATTAGTTTCTCTCTCTCTTTCTCTCTCTTTCTTTTTTTTACGTTGGTCTACTTTTCCTTGATTCGAAACTTTCAAATTTCACCCTATTTTCTACTGAAATGTGTCTGTAAGGCAACAAAGAAATAATTATATATGATAAATTTAAATTCATTTTAATTCGGAAGATGAGAAACACTTTGCCATTATATATCGTAAAGTTCAGACCCACCAGTATTGTAACAGAGAGGTGCTTGAGCCATTGACGGTAGAAATTCAAACTCCGATAAGTGATAATTTCACAATCTTGTTTTATTAGAAGTGTAACCTCTTTAGTCAATGGAGAGGAGGATGTGGGTCATCGGTCAGAATTGATGTCGATGGGTTTTGGTGGGTCGGAGTTGGTCGCAATGGTTCAGAGTGGTTCATAGTTGGTGGTGGGTCAGAGTGGATCACGATGGTTGATGGGTCAGAGTTGGCCAATGGGGCATTTGGGTGGTGGGTGATAGTGGGTCATGGTGGGTCGTGGATCAAATTTACATTTACCCACACCATCTCTGGTTAAAATTGTACTAAAAATAAGAGGCACCGAAGATGCATGTCGGCTATTATGCTCAAATTTTGCGCATGGATAATACTCCACCAGAAAGCAATAAATCTGAAACGGTTCACGGTATCACCTCCTAGAACTCGAGATGTAGGGGTTTGTCTGAGTGGCTAAATTAAGACGTCAATGATTTATCCTTCAACAACCAAGCTTTTTATGATCGTTTCCGTGGGGAAGTCAGAAGAACACGTGCCTAGTAATCGTAATATTGATAGTTCACGTCCATCCCGGGGTATTTGTTTTGTGTTTTTTTTTGATTCACCTAAATATAAATAAATTACACATATAGGCATTTTAACATATTTTGGGAGAGTAATTTTGTGGTTCGTTGGCGTTTCATCGCGTCTCTGCCGCTGGTAGTAAAGTTTTCAAAATCGAGCTGGGGCCACTACGGATCGTCGCTGCGGGGCCACCAATTTCTGGCGAGAGGTCAATAGTTGACCATCTGTAGTCCACCGACGCTTACAACTTAGGATAATGAACGATGTCTTTGCCTTGTAGACTTCATGACTACCGACGTCGGCAGTCAACTAGCTTTTAGTATTCCTTTACTAACCATCTATCGTTCATGTTTGTACACGGTGTTGTCATAATAATAATAATAATAATAATAATAATAATAATAATAATAATAATAATAATAATAATAATAATAATAATAATAATAATAATAATAATAATTATTATTATTATTATTATTATTATTATTATTATTATTATTATTATTATTTGTAGTAATAGTAGTATAATTGATGATAGAATAATTATTGTCTATGTATTGTCTAGGTAGGATTACACACAGGATTTTGCTCGTTTTGGTTCGATTTGACTTTAATCCGAGTCGAGTTGGAAGATATTTTTCGCGCCGAGTCCAAGAGTAGACTTCAAAGATGTCTGTTTCGAGTCGAGTCGAGTTTCAAAGAAAAGTCGTTCGTGCCCATCCCTACTAATGAGAGCTTAATCGGAGTTAAGCGAAATTGAAAATCTCACTATTTATCTAAGCGACCCCGAAAACTATGAATCTAATATCGATCATTTTCTAGCAATCTTTTATATGTATCCCCCTCCCATTCACCATAGGTAACCCGACAGCACTCTTTTTGAAACTATAAGAAATGTGGTTAAAATTACTCTAGGCCAGTGGTTCTCAATCTAATTCCTATCACGATCCCCTTTTATCACACGCTCTTGCCAGCGACCCTTTTATAATTTGTTTTATAATAAGCTTGTGTGGGATTTTTAACATACCTATTTCTATAATAGTAGAATCCATTTTTTGTTTATAGTGAACAGTGCCATGGAAAATCAGCGCCCGGGGCGATAGTATAGTACGATGTCACCGTATATATGAGTGACGTCGACAGACTAGCTACGAAGCGCCGCCATGGTTGGCACGAAGCTCAATAACATTTTCAAAGTAAACCCTACCTTTCCTTAATTTTGAGCACATTTTACTACGTTTTTCCTTCTATTTTACACATGTGCACATGCACTTTCCTAACATGAGTAACACACTTCCTCCGAAATGTGTGGCCCCTTTTTTCGGCGCCCGGCACTGACAGTGGATACAGTAACTGTAATATATATATTCCCAACGACGAAGGTGCTGGTTCAAGATGGATGTTAAACTCCTTCATTAAAGAGGCCATTAATGTATCCTATCTAAGCCCACAACTTCTTGACCAAATAATAGAATGATCATGCGACAAGTCTTTGCAACTGGTTTTCTGTAACAAAGACTTGGACAAGTTCTGCCTGATGAGGAGAGAAGAGTATCCTGGTCTGGTGATTGCTGCTTTAAAAGTAATAATTCCATTTGCTATATCGTACTTGTGCGAAAGTGTGTTTTTTTTATGGTAAACATTAAAACAAAGATAAGAAATCGCTTATCATTTGAAAATAGCTTGATAATGTTTGTCATGAAGATTGAACCGGGCATTGCTGCACTAGTGAAATTACACCATGCTTAGGTATCTCATTAGGTTTTAATTTTAATTGTATTTCAATGTGCAGGTTTTGTTGCATGTGTATTTTTCTAGTATTTCTATATACAGTTCTCATTAGTTTTATATCATACCTCTTTGATTTAAATTCATTTTTAAACAACTTTACTAACTAACTAACTCTATGGCCTATGGAACCCGGAGGTTCAATGCCGCATTCACAAAAGCTCTCCACTGATTTCTATCCTTAGCCAATTGGATTCAGTTTCTACTTTGTATTCTTATCTCAGCGAGATCCATCTTAATATTGCCCTAAGATCTGCGCCTAGGTCTTCCTAATGGTCGTTTTCCGATTGGTCCTCCAGTCAAGACTTTGAAAGCATTTCTACTTTCTTCCATTCTAGCCACATGACTTGCCCACCTAAGCCTCCTAGACTTGACGACCCTAACAATGTTGGGTAAACCGTATAAATTATGTAGTTCCTCGTTATGAAGTTTCCGCCATTCCCCATTCCCGTTCCTCTTGGGTCCGAATATTCGTCTAAGGATCTTGTTCTCAAATACTTTCAGTCTATGTTCTTCCCTCAGAGTAAGCGACCATCGACCATGTTTCGCAACCATACAGAACAACAGGCATGATTATCGTTTTGTATATTTTAAGCTTCAAATTTCTCGACAGAATTTGCGACAAGAGACTTTGAACCGAATAGTAACACGAATTCTACACCCTTTGGAAATGTTCAGACTTATTTTTTTGTTGTTCTTTACAGTGTGTATAAAAAATAAAAGTATGCCTATCAGAACAAAATTAAAAATAATATTTAAAAATAATTTCTGGTATTAGATTCTAACTATATTTATCTCTTCTGCCTATCTTCGCGATTCCCTATGGGCCGCGACTCCCAGGTTGAGAAACCCTGCTCTAGGCATACATGAGTTATGTTGGAACATACATACATACACTTTTATATGTATAAATGCAGATAAGAGAGAGTTGAGAGAGAGCGATTAAGGAATTACCGCTCTCAATCTCTTCACTTTACTTTTGCGATTCGTGAATTTCTTACGTGACAGTTTGGGGTTAGCTAGTTTTTTGTCTTGAACCATGATCCGATTTTCGATATGCTCTACCTAAATGCTGTAATGCGAATATTGAGAAGTTATCTGCGATGAAAGTAGCTGCAAATAAATACATTACATAACTTATTTATTGCTATTACACGATTTTTTAAATTTGTATTCAATATTCACACATAACACACCGACGTTCTGTCAATACCTCAGATGTTATATTTTAAAGATAAGAATTACTTATGTCGTGAAATGATATGAATATATATATTCAACTGATATATACAACTGATGATACGAATATATATATTCAACTCATATATACAACTGATGATATGAAAATATATATACAACTGATGAATTGTAATGTAACTATTTTACATAATTTTCATGCATTGAGGAAAGTAGAATATCATAAAAGAATCTCACCTGAACGGGTGTCGAACTCACGATTTAAACGCTCGGTGGTGTACCACTGAGCTAACATGACCGCTTTTCGGAAGCTGCTTCTGAAATATAACTGAGCTCATATGTATGGAAATCACAATGACGAAACGAGAGTGTGAATACATAGTCTCGAAATATTGTATCATTAAGTATTTCAATCAATGTTACTTTTTTCTACACTTAATACCATTTCAACATGTCTTATTATATTTAACAGAAGGAAAAACATATCTGTACATCTTTTCCCGATTACTAAGGTTGGCTTTGGAGGTTCGAACCAGCAGCTTTAGTTTACTGTTTTCCGAAGATACCCGAAGTTGGACTTCGAAAGTGTTCGTCTCAAAACAGCTATCATCATATCGCTCAATCTGTTTGGTATATGGTATATGTTTTTATACGTGTAAAGTCAGTATAACAATTCATTCTTTAAACAGCTTTTCGTATGTATTAATATTCCTTTATAAAAACTGTTTTTAATATTATTATTACGGCGCACCATTTCAGATTTCTTTCGCGAGTCGTTGAATGCTCGGAATTATTCCAAAACCTGATCGAACTTATGCTAGATTCGGTCAAATTATGCTAGATTCTCATAATTACTAATTCAGGAGTTTAAAAAAACGAAGTTGAGATACGATAACGTAACTTAAAATACACAGAGAGCAAGAATGCATGGATAGAACTCAATACTTCACGCACCAAAATTTTAACTCAACTAAATTACTGGAGTCGTAGCCAGACTCAATGGCGTATATATCGTATAAATGATTGCAAAGTTTTTGTTTACATATTTTGAAAGAAAATTACTTCGCAGCATAAGCGGAGTTGGGAATCGTCTGCTGGGGGGGGGGGGCGGACTTTTGGTCGGTCTCGGAGCTGTCATTTAAGGAATAAATATGATCATGAAGTCAGAAATAAAGATGGTGAAGTTGTCAAAAAGTTGGGGGGAGAATGGCTCCCATAGCTCCGCCCATGCCTCGGAGTTAAAGGATTAGAAAACCCTGGGTGGAGCCACAAAAAAAAAAAAAGCCCAAAGCCGTTTCGAACTTACTTCGGAAAATAAGACTGCCTGTATGGTTTACCGACTGTATGAATCAATGGAAGAGGATACATTTCTGCCGTTCCTTTTCTTCTCACGACTAACTTCTTTCTCATCTCCAGGTTTTACGGCTTTTTGATAAACTTGCTGAAATTGTGCTAGATTTGGGCAAGATGCTAAAAGCACGATGCTAGATGCTAGAGACATGCAAATTATGCTAGATCTAGCATCATTATGCTAGATCTGGCAACGCTGTTCCCCACAATAGGCGTGTCGTGCAATTAACCAATCACACGTCAGGTACTAGCTTTTACCTATTGCTTCCTTCTCACAGCTCAGAACATTGGTAACTATGGATAGACGTACAGCCGTAATTGCTTTATGGGAGTTGGAAGGTTATTCTGCAACTGCAGCTAGCAAGCGAGTAGGTGTCCCGGCCTCTACAGGAAGGCGATGGATTCGGAAATATGGTGCTACAGGTCAGACTGGTAATTTACGATCTCCTAGTCGTCCGCATGTGTCAACCGAAGCCGAAGATGCGAGATTAGTAAACGAAGCCCGGTTAGACCCACTAAGGACGTCTAGACAGCTAAGGGAAGCTTCTCTCTTTCCTGGTAGTAAGCATACAGCTCTGCGAAGGCTTCGTCATGCTGGGTTACGTGGCCGTGTTGCTGCCGTGAAGGAAAACTCTCAGACGACCACAAAATTTACCGTCTCGCGTTTGCACAGGCGAATGTGGGTCTCAATTGGGAAACGTAGTTTTCTCAGATGAATCCATATTCACAACATCAAAGGAGGGACGACGTTTTGTGTGTCGTCCGAGAGGCACCCGATATGACCATGGATATATGGCTGCTTGCAATCGCAGTGGCCATGTATCTATTTTATGTTGGGGTTGGATTTCCAGTCGCGGAGCAGGACAGCTCCATAGAATTGAAGGACATCTGGACAATGCTCAGTACTTAGACATTATCAGTAATATCATGGTGCCATCTGTACGAGTATTTCAGCCTGATGGTGTAATTCAGTTCTAGCAATACCAGTCGCCAATACATACTTCCCGTGTGTTTCAGGAATGGTTCGCAGGGCACCCTGAGATTGATTTAATCGACTGGCCGCCTCGTGAAGCAGACCTCAATCTCATGGAAAATATGTGGGCAGAAGTGAAGCGTACTCTAAGGGAAAGTTGGCCTGAGGCAGATCCACCAAGAACTCATTATGACCTGTGGCATCTTGTTTCCGAAGCATGGCTGGAGGTAGGTGAAGGAGATAGATTTGTCACCCATATAATAGATTCCATGCCCAGAAGAATGGAGCGTGTAATAAATTCAGAAGGGTCTTGGACACAATATTAATGTCCCCGCCTTAACTCCCGAAAACAGCCCTTTTCAGGTCTACCTAAACGCTTCTGAAAATATTTCTAGAAGTAAACCACTCCTTTCATCCGATTTCTGTGCAATCCTACTAACAAAAGAATGATAATTAGCTGTAGGCTTTGAACTCAAGACATCTTCATTGGCAAGTCCGTACTCTACCAGTGAGCTAACATGAACACGCAAACCCAATCTGAAGAAACACGACTTTCAATTTCTGGTATTCGATGACAATGATGCTCATATACTTTGCAAATGTTGTATTCAACTTGGGATATTCCGCTACACACACACACACACACATAAACAAAGCGAAAGAGAGAGAGAGAGAGAGAGAGAGAGAGAGAGAGAGAGAGAGAGAGAGAGAGATGAATATACAAAAGCATATTCAACGTATTCGAATGAGACTCTAAGTAACGACATTCCGTTCTAAAGAGAATTTGTGTTTCTTCCCGTGACGTAAAGGGGATCGGGAAAAGTTATGTGTCTTGCAGCAGGATACGACTTTGGATACTCTGTTTATACACTTTCTATATCCGTAGGAATATACTGTATTTCACGAATGTAAATGACATGCTGTAATGAGAATATTGAGAAGTTACATCTGTATGACAAATAGCTGCAAATAAATACACTACATAGTTTATTTATTGCTATTAAACGATTTTCCTAACTTGCATTTAACATTCTCATATATAATACCAACCTACTGTGAAAATTATCTCAGATGTTATATTTTAAACATAATAATTACTATGTTCTGCAATGATTATGTTATTTATACACAACTTATGTATTTTAATGTAATTATTTTATACAATTTTTCATGCATTGCGGAAAATATAATTTAAAAAAAAAGCATTAACCTAGACGAGAATCGAACTCACAACCTTAAGATCTGAAATCCGACAGCTTACCAATGAGCTAACACAAGGACTTCTGGAGCCATGCTTCTAGCGATGTATAACGGACCTTAAGATAATTATGACATTCATATCCATTACAAACGCTGTTTCTGTTCTATTTTGACTTTTATTTTAGTACTCAGGCGATAATTATGTTCTATTTCTTAACTTTGAGCATTCTTTTACATATGGAAAGATTCTTTAACGTATTTAAATGTTCCATTACGTATGGAGAGCTGAATGACAAGCAAGCATATGGTGACATTAATAAAAGGTTTCGAAATATTGTATCATTAAGTATTTCAATCAATGTTGCTTTTTTAAACACTTGGTAACAAGTCTTATTATATTTAAAAGAAGAAAAACACATCTGCAAACTTTTTCCCGATTGCAAAGGCTGGCTTGGAGGTTCGAACCTGGCTTACTTTTTCCCGAAGATACCCGAAGCTGGACTTAAAAAAATTTTGCCTCAAAACACCAATAAAGAATGCGCTCAACCTTTTTGAGACAAGGTGTACAACGTTCTTACAGAATTTGGAACATCGAAAAAGCTAATTAGATCAATTAAGGCATGTTTAAATGAATCCCAAAGTAAAGCACGGGTAGGAGAATTTTTGTCACGAGCTTTCACGTCGAGAATGGCCTGAAACAAGTAGATGCGTTGTCGCCAGTATTATTCAACTTTGTCCTGGAATACGCTATAAGGAAAATCAAAGATAGCAACCAGGGCCTAGAACTGAACGGTGTTCACCAGGTTATGTATACGCTGATGATGCAAATTTAATAGGGGATGATAGGAGAACAATCGAAAGAAACGCAGAGTTCTTATTAAACGCTTGCAGGGACAAGAAGTAAATAGAAGTAAATGCAGAGAAAACTAAATACATGGAAGTGCGTCGGCACCGTAATACGGCATACATTGTATGCGTTAAAATATTAAATAATACTTTTGATAAAGCGGATACTTTCAAATCTCTAGGATCAATATTAACAGACGAAAATCATATTCACGAAGAAATTAAATGTCGACTAAAAACAGGGAATTCGTGTTATTATTCAGTTCAAAATCTCTGGTAGTCGCGAATTCTGTCGAGGAATTTGGAGTTTAAAACATATAAAACGATAATCATATCTGTTGTTCTATATGGTTTCGAAACATGGTCGCTTACTCTGAGGGAAGAACATAGGTTGAAAGTATTTCAGAACAAGATCTTTATTCGAATATTCGGACCCAAGGAGAACGGGAATGGGGTATGGCGGAAACTTCATAACGAGGAACTACATAAATTATACGGCTTACCAAATATTGTTAGGGGCATCAAGCCTAGGAGGCTTAGGTTGGCAGAACATATAGCCAGGATGGAAGAAAATAGGAACGCTTTCAAAGTGTTAGCTGTAAGACCAATCGGAAAACGACCATTAGAAAGACCTAGGCGCAGATGGGAAGACAATATTAAGATGGATCTCGCAGAGATTGGAATATAAAATAGAAACTGGATCCAGTTGGCTAAGGATAGAAGTCAGTAGAGAGCTTTTGTGAACGCGGCATTGAACCTCCGAGTTCCATAGGCTATAGATTTAGTTAGCTTACGAAGCATGAGTAGATGCCTAGGCAGATACTACAAATAGATTAAATGCGTATTTATTGAAAAGATGGGTTCTACTGACATTTGATAGTCTATATACTCCTCATGTGCTAGGGTCTAGGGGAGAGGAGGAGATAAGATTTCATATCAGGTTACGTCACGCACAGTCGCACGCCTTCATTTTCAATAAAAAAAATGGAAAAGTCAAAAGAAATAAATTTCATGTCACTTTTCTTTGTGGTAGTCGGACACAAATTATCACACTTATCTGGAAAAAGCAATTTTCAAATCGCATTATTGGGAGTGCCTCCAGTTCCAATGTTGGAGGGACATGTCTCCCCATTTCCCCGGAATTTATGCACGTACCTACAGCTGAGACAACTTTCCAGCATGAGGAGAGGGGCATATCCTCCTCCGGCATTTATTGCAATTTGTGCCCAAGTAGCGGAAGTGGAGTTAATACATATTAATGAGACTATTAAACGCACTACAGCACGAAGTTAGTTTGAAATATTACAGAATACGATTCTTTTTAAAAATGGAAAAGCCAAGAGAAATCATTTTCATCTTACATTCTTTTGTGGAAATCGGACACAAATCATCACATTTATCCCCAAAAAGCACTGTTTAAGTCAGATTATTGGGGGGACAGTCCCCCCAGGTTCAAGATTGAGGGGGACATGTCCCCCTCGTCCATCCGGGATTTGCGCCAGTGCTTAAACCAATAGGCGAATTAACACGTGGACGTAGTATTACTGAAAATAGTATAAGGAAACGGATACAGTGTCATCAACTTGTTCATGTAGATAGTTTAGCTAAAATCTTTCTCGACATATCATGTAAAACTTAGACAGGGAGTCGAAAGAGCAAGGATGCTTGCAACAAGGTTTTTAAATAAAGTGGCTAACGCGGCACAATCCGTTAAGCAGAAGTTAGGGGCTCTTATTTGTCTACCAACTGGAGTTGGCGGGAGATACTATGTAATTTGTGATGAAGCACTCACAAGAAGAGCTGTAATGGGAGCACTCGAAAGGAATATTTTATTCACAACTATCTTACAGAGAAAAGACAGAGTAATACCTCTAGCTGCGGTTAGCTCAAGAGTGAAAACTAGGAATAGTACTGTAGTCATTCATCAGGAATAAATTTCCTATCGAGTAGTGTGTGCCATAAAAACTAAAAGAAAGCTCAATTAGTGCCGAGACCTCCGTCATTATTCGACGACATATCAATGGGGCGGAAAACAAAGAAATTATCAATCATTGAAGCATTTAAACCAGAAAAACTGCCGCATAAATTGTTAATATCGATTTGCAACTTGGTAAATCCGTTACGACACTGGAACTTATTATATAAATAACTACCATTTCTGACCCACTTTATTTTAGTTTTAATAAATAAGTGTTTTTAGCTCTGATAAGAAAGGATAGTTATTTATGGTGAACATGTGTTGCATTTATTCATTGGCCGAGGCTTTCAACTTACGGAATTATTGCAATTATGTACAGTGATGGAAATTGGTATAAAGGCATAGATCCATTTTGAAACTGAAGAAAGCAGGGGTAGCGAAGATGGATAAAGATGATATATTTAGAAAGTAGTAATGTAAACTGTACAAAATCAAAAGCATATATTTTGCAAATAAGTCAATAACACGCGTAGTTTACACAAAAATAGAAATGAGACCATTTTCGGGTGGAAATTAGTATGAAGGCACCCAGTGTCTTTGGCAAAAATGAAAGTATAATTTACAGTACAGAATGAAAATAAAATATTCATTACTTAATTGACCCTCCTTTCTTCTGAATTGAGTTGGAATATAAGCTTAGGCATTGTAATTTTGAGATTTGTTAGTTGTCGTGGAATCGCTGACCACTCTTCTCGTATCGCGTTTTTCAACTCAGCAATCGTCCCAAATTGCCGTCATTGTGATAAACATTGCGCCCAAGGATGCCCCATAAGTTTTCAATCGGGTTAAAATCCGGACTTCTCGCTGGCCACTCCATAACTTTGATGCCTTCATCTTGAAACCACTGTCAGGTTGCTGCTGCACTGTGGAAAGCAGCGTTGTCCTGCTGGAAAAAGAGGTTCTGATCGTCCAACTCCTCATACGTCTGAAGCAATCCTATTTATAACATCTCCGTGTACGTCGATGATTTCAGTTCGATGTATATTGGAAGCCATGCAATGTTGGATTATTTTCAACACAAAACGCTGCCCAAATCATAACATATCTTCCATCAAAATGTCTGCTCATTTGCACTTGCTCCTCTTCCCTAAGGTCATGCCAATAGTATTGAAACCATCGGGACCATCTAAACTGAACTTTTTCTCATCACTAAACACAACGTAATTCCATTCAGATGTCCACAACATATGTGTTTCCACAAACTGCAGTCTCACCTGCTTATGCATTGAACCAAGGGGTGATTTACACTTCCGTTTCTTGAAGGTAAGATGTCGATCTTGAGCTAAAATTTGACGCACTCTTCTGGATGTGACAGGTACCTTGCAAGTAGCAACAATTTGGAGAGAGAACATATTTCCGGCCTTTGCCTTGCGCATAACTAGTCGTTTTGCAGCCTTCGAGAATTTTCTCGTTCTACCATGCTTCCTGCTCTTTCCGTATTGTGCGCCCAATCGAACGTAATTATATCAACTACACAACTTGATCGATTTAGCCATTTTGCAATTTGCCGATTTGATAGGCCATTTCCTTGTACGCACAAGTATGTACTTGTTCCTCACTCGACAACTCACTTTTCCACGAGACATGGTCCACACAACAGCGCACAGACGTTTACACCCACACTTCTCTTATTGTACTGTATCAGCTGATTCTCAAAGGCGCATCAGGAGTAGTGCTGCACGTGTAGAGGCCGCCTAACAACAAGTAATTATGAGTGCCTCATTTCTCTTTTTTTGTGAAAAGGACGTGTCATTGACCTACTTGGAAACGACATGACTTTGATTTTGTACAGTATACAATGTTACTTTCAAATATATCATCTTTACCCATCCTCTGTGTTCTTGCTTTCTTATATTTTTACATATCCCTTTGTCTTTATATCAATTTCCAGCACTGTATGTGTCATATATTACTCCTCATTATGGTACAAATTGCACTGTCGTTTTTGACGATTTCTCAGACAATCCTACCACTAAAATTCAAGAACAGAAGCAACGAGGAAGTAGAAAGACATCAGCGGATATTTGAGTGGGGCAACATATGATTACTATTACTACACAAGAGGAGTTTGTCCCAACTCAAAACTACAAACGATGCATAATAAAGATTATCAAAATCTATTTAGAATAAAATAAAATATCAGTTGAAGAAACTGAAGCTGACTGACATTCTCTTCATATCAGTTGTCCTACAAGAAACTAATATGAGAAATGGAGTTGGTGTTGTAGGTTACAAAATTATATTTCTGGGCATTACTAACATCTATAGCATACGTATGAGGGATGACATGCTCCGGCGATCACATTACCCATGAAATTGGGGACTTAAATGAGCTGCCTGAGACCATTATGTAACATGTCATCCCTTCATTTGCCTGGTGTGAATGAGGGAAATCCAACAAAAACCTCAATCAGAATGGCTGGCCGGAAAAACCTTTTACATCTTGTCGACCGAGTGCTCCCACCGACAATCGAACCCCAGATTACTCGCGCCAAAGATGAGAGCATTAGCAATTATGTTACCCTCCTTATTTAAAAGATTAATCAATCATTCACCAGTTTCCTGAGTACCCGAATTTCCTCGTACAGGATTCTAAAGTTTACCAAAACGGAGAGGGACACGAATCCGAACATATTCAGGACAGGTAAAATTCCGACCGTGTTCTTCGGATCATGAGCATGAGGCTTAAAAACTTAGTTATTTAATTATTTTTCGTTTAATAAAACAAATTATATGCCAGGATATTATTAATTTCGTATTTACTTTTCTTCGACTTGAGTTTTATGTGGCACATTAATTAGCAAGAGAGGTATGGCGTATTTTGCACATTTCCAAATAATCAGCCATTTTCCCAGATGGCTGCCAAAGAACAATATGATTTTTCGGGGGATTTGGCGTAATGATAGGAAACCAAACGGAAAGTTCCTTGCTTGTATGAAATTTTTCCGTGAACTAAATGTTGAAAATATTCTCTTCGACAAACAAATTAGAAATTACACCAAATAAATACAGATAGATAATATTAGATAATATCCACCACTTTTTTCCTACCTTACGACTAGGATTACTAGATGTGCTTTTCTATCCAAATATGCCCTCTTTTTGGGCTCTAAAAATGATCTTGGTGGTTTTCTTTTTAATGGAGGAATGTCATCTCCTCTTGGGGGTACAATCAACTCCAAGAATCGCATATACTGTATTTTTGTAATATTCAGTATATTGCAAGTGTGTTTCGTTCCTCAGAGTTCCGAGTGTTGCTTCCAAACTATATCTTATTTAATATTACCTACATTTAAGTTATAACTACTTGTTGCAAAAGAACCTGTCCTTTGAACGTTGAACCCTTGTCAAGAAGCCATTACTAACTATCCCTCACTGTTTTTGTTCTATGATAGGTGTTGAAACCAAATGGATAATTTAAACCACTTCCTGTTTGATTAGGAGGTTAACGTACAAGACATAACCTATTTTTAGGACCCTGAATCGATCACAATAAAACCACTTTTCAATATCTCTTACAATTTTTGCTCAATGGAAATTAGTATTGACACTGGGAGTACTAGTAAATTCGAACCACTTCCAGTTTCTGAAGAGTGTTTCGGGTTATGATCATAGGTTCTATAGAAATTTTGAACCGATTACAGAAACTGCTTGTTGCTATCTATTACCGTTTCTGTCCTATCGCTATAAATGTTCAAACTGGAAATGAATAACTTGAACCACTTCCAGTTTAAATTGATAATTATCTAAGAAGATGGAACATATTTTTGGGACGCTGAATCGATTGAAAAAGAAAAACTTCTTGATATTTCATACCATTTTTACTCTGGTAGTTGTCAACAGACGGACGGACGGACGGACAAAGCCGTTCTATAAGACCTGTCACTTATGTACAGTCAGTCTAATAATTATTAATGTCAATATATTTGCAATGCTGAATTCCCAAATAAATGCAACGCGTCCAACAAATCGATACTGTAAAAGTTTAGTTCTGTAAAATATACTTGGTTACTATTCTATTCAGAGAATTATCAAGTAATTTGTATATGTGTGTGTGGTGAAACAGAGTAATGTCCTCTTTTTTAAAGTCTGCAATTTGGTAACTCTATCTACGACGTCATAGGAAACAAATATTTCCTCGTTGATAGTCCACACGAATTTGCTTATAGATCTTTTTCAAATATATTTCAAAGTTAAAACTTTCCATAATAAATTAGTGTAGCTTCATTTTAACATAACCTGAGCCTGCACGATGCCTTAATAATAATAATAATAATAATAATAATAATAATAATAATAATAATAATAATAATAATAATAATAATAATAATAATAATAATAATAATAATAATAATAATAGATTGTGCTTATGAATGTTCAAAGTCTTGTCACGACTTCACGCATTACGTCTTCGAATGATGAAGTGTAGACTCATAATTTTTAATGCTCAGGATATCGCTTTTCCAGATTCCCTTAATGTGGTTTCCTGAATGTCGACGGTAATCACTGGCTTCATAATTTTCTTTCCTTCTTTTGATACTTACATAGATAAATACATACAACTGATTGTGACTGACGTAATTTCAAACTTCCAGGAACAAATAATCTCACCTTAAACTGAGGACGACAGCTATACAGACAATGGAGACTAGAGCGTATGAGAAACACCATAAATCATTAAAGCATCTAGGATTCCACATTAACAATACAGGTAACATTTATCACTGACGCCACAAGCGTGATTACTTATGAGGGATTTAACGCACTTATAATTACATATAAGAAGTATCGGCATTTACTTCGCTCGAACTACCCATTCACAAGGCGGTTTCCCTCCATAGCATCACTATGAATATATTAACTATGCATTTACCTGGTTGTGTACAGATGCGAACTTATCAGGCACATTTACTATGAAGCATATCGTCATCATCAGTAATTTTCAGGCGGATTAAATATCATTGGCTCAATAAATTACTTAGTATCGCAATAATAAAGAAGGATTATAGCATCTTGTAACGTGAGATCGAATCATTTGAGGGGACCCTGAACTAGTTTAGTCGTACATATTTTCTATCGTACACATCGCAAAATTATACATTAAATTCTTAACAACAACTTCAAAATCATTATGGGAAGTGTTTTAATGATCTTTAATTAATTTACAACACATCTATATCTCATATAAGATTGCGAAATCACTGAAAGCAGTGTCATTTAATTTGTAACTTTTTTAAAATAATAATTTTATGACAAGACAATCTTTTTATCTTTCTTTTTCTTCTTTTTAACGTGAATTAGATTTCCGATTTACAATCTGTCGAAATCAATACATATTTAATATATTGTGCATATGAAATTATTCTAATTAACGATATAATTTTAATAAGACGTGTTTTGTACACATTCAGTGGATTACTTACGTTCAATTATAATAATTAATAAA
Organism: Thermobia domestica; assembly: GCF_964235325.1. Lineage (NCBI taxonomy): Eukaryota > Metazoa > Arthropoda > Insecta > Zygentoma > Lepismatidae > Thermobia > Thermobia domestica. Next base: position 93,163,288 of record NC_137462.1, on the reverse strand, counting down.
TCGTATAGATAAAATATAGTATGGTACGAATATTTAAAATTTTATATTAAACAAAAGGTCATATTATGGTACTTCTTAGCATAAATAATCTCTGATATGAAATACTAAATTCAACATTTTTCTTACTTCTCCGGGACGGAGCTACTTAAAGAGATGTCAGAGTTTATTTTTCTGTAATGAAACAAATCTAAAATTTGGTTCGTTACAGTCTCTCAACATTCATCAAGCCTTACCTAGGAACAGGCTAAGTGGTTAGAAACCCTTACAGTTCTCCAGTTCACACAAGATATATGATTGCCATCTTAAGTTATTTTCTAGTGACGGAGACAAAGAACATTGATGCTGACGTTCCTATTAAACCTAACTATTCATTCACTCACTAAGTCATTTTTAAGCCTCTGATAGATGATCTTTTAAAATTATGATGATAACTATATGGGTCTTGTTCCGTAACGGTTTGAGTCAATCCAACGCAAAGTCTGTGCTCTAGTTTGCATAATAGGCGTAGAAGGTATAGTTGATTTCTGCACTTTTTGCGTTGTTTTAAAATCTGCAATTATGCGAAGGCTGGTAAGTAATAATATCCTATGATTTTTTTAGAGCTATCTATTTACTCACAAGTAAGGTTAGGCAGCATTGTATTTTTAGTTTATTTCTGATACACTAACTAACTAACTCTATGGCCTATAGAACCCGGAGGTTCAATGCCGCGTTCACAAAAGCTCTCCACTGACTTCTATCCTTAGCTAATTGGATCCAGTTTCTACTTTGTATTCCTATCTCTGCGAGATCCATCTTAATATTGTCCTCCCATCTGCGCCTAGGTCTTCCTAACGGTCGTTTTCCGATTAGTCTTCCAGTCAATACTTTGAAAGCGTTTCTACTTTCTTCCATTCTAGCTACATGACCTGCCCACCTAAGCCTCCTAGACTTGACGACCCTAACAATGTTGGGTAAACCATATAAATTATGTAGTTTCTCGTTATGAAGTTTCCGTCATTCCCCATTTCCGTTCCTTTTGGGTCCGAATATTCGTCTAAGGATCTTGTTCTTAAATACTTTCAGTCTATGTTCTTCCCTGAGAGTAAGCGACCATGTTTCGCAACCGTACAGAACAACAGGCATGATTATCGCTTTATATATTTTAAGTTTCAAATTTCTCGACAGAATTCGCGACGACAAGAGATTTTGAACCGAATAGTAACACGAATTCCCTGCTTTTAGTCGACATTTAATTTCTTCGTGAATATGATTTTCGTCTGTTAATATTGATCCTATTCTCTGTTCAGCGTAAGTTCTAAACTCCGATAAACAAAATATTTGTATCTTTCCGCTTGTCACAATTACGATTGGCTAGTAATATATCACTCCCACTCCCCACGGGGAGGAGCAAATTATACGCGTGGATTTTGACAACACTGTCTCGTGTTGTCCAGATACTTACAGCAGCAGCAGAAAAGAAAGAAAAAAACTCGAAAGATTTTTTAAAAAAATGAATTTCGCTGGTAAACAATTGTTGCCTAATGAGTAAAGGTTTACCTTGTTGGTGTTTCAGCACAACACTCGTGGAACCGGGATTCATGCCAACCATCTTTCAGACTTTAAAAGCAGAACACGCCTTCACAGTTGAATTGGCGCCATAATTACTGCGCATGCTTAGTTTTTATTTGTATTGTTTCATTAACCACACTCGATTGCAGTATTATTAGATAGTCTGCATTATATTTTTGTCATTTATAATAACGTAGTAGTTTTATGTGGAGCTTCATAGTGAAAGTAATAATCAATTCATATGAACTATTTTGCGGAAGAATACAAACGTCGGTAGGCCAACAGCAAATCAGCTAGGTTTAGTTTCACGTTGCTTTGTTTATTGCAGTTTAGAGCTTACGCCGAACAGGGAATAGATATTTGAAAGTATCCACTTTATCAAAAGTATTATTTAATATTTTAACGCATCCACAATTTGCCGTATTACGGTCTCGACGCACTTCCATCTATTAAATTTTCTCTGCATTTACTTCTAAACCCATGTCCCTGCAAGCGTTTAATAAGATTTTTGATACACATTGGATTAATGTAGATAAAGACATGTGTATAGAGTAAGTGAGAAAAGCAGGAGAATTATGTTTAAGAGGCCTCATCGTGGCGAAATTAAAATACCACTAATTTTACAGTAGGTATGTGGTGTCTTCAAATATATAAAAGATAATCGAAAAGTGGAACCAGGACCTCTCCAGGCAATATTATTTTGCATGAGATAGCGTTATCACGACTTACTTATTTGCTTTCGATTTCCAGCCATTAAGAAAAACGGCATTTATTTTCGCGTTTATAAATACCTGCAAACGGAATGCTACTAGGTGACTCGTGATATAGGTGCCTCATGCAAAATAATATTGTCTAGCGCGTTCTTGTTCCACATTTCAATGATCTTTTATCTATTTGAAGATATCATATAATTACTATAAAATCAGCGGTATTTTAATTTCGCAGTGATTAGGGCTCTTAAATGCTAAAGTTAATCTTAATGACCATTGCACGATGATATTTTCAAGTTCCTCACATATACGTACAAAAGCAACGAATAGGCAGTTATGTACACAGTAAGATATTCAGTATATGCAGATAACATAATCCTTTATGAATAAGGCAAATGGCTTAGGTGACGTTTTATTATACGCATTACTTCATACTTTCATGTAATTGCTTGCAATTTTACTAAAAATATAAGCTTAGACAGTCCCGAATATTCTATGTACGTACGTGCTTTGTACTTGTGATGTTTCTTAAACATCTTAAACTTGAAATGTTCTATATATTTCTTTTCTTTCTTCTGTAATGTCAATGAAATACGGGAGACCCTCAAGAAAGGCAAAGACTATTTGAATATCTTACTCGGTTCTATGTATAACGGATAATAGTTGGACGTTATTTGAAAACGGAGACATTATCTTTATTGCTGGACACAAAAGGAAAACTGCGAAACATTCATGTACGATATTCCCCTTCCCATAGCTAAAAAAAAGTTGCACATTTTGTAGCTTTTGGGTGACCTTGTTCTTGTGGTGTGAATGTTGTCCGCATATATGTATATGTCTGCGTGCTTGTTTCTATAGCAACTGAAATCGAGTAGTGCCTGTTCTCTGCTACGCTGTAGGAGATGGCTGTGGAAATTTCCACTTGACACGTAAAAGCATTAGAGCATGACACTGCGGTAACGCAGATTTTTTTGTACAAACCGCCCTCAACAAAGACTATCCAGTTGAGGGTATGAATTATTTTCCTTAATGTTTATTGTGCAGATATATTTTCAATTCATTCAACTTTCATTTTAGGAGTTTATTCCCAAAGGGAATATTTCCATCTCCAGTGTCTTGCTAACTTAAATCTACGGGATGAATTCTATCGGATTGCGTGACAGTGTAAAGAGGAATATATTGATAAAAATCACAATGTAAAATTAGTCGTGTCTATGAATAAGAAATAAATCCATCTCATTCATTCAATTCTACTGTAAAATTAGGAATTATAGAACATTTGGTCCCAAAGATTGAGGAACCATTAAAGGCCAATTTCGAAAAAAAAAGAAAGGAAAGAAAAAAAAGAAAAAACTGAACATGGAAATGTTTTGTTTTGAAACTAAGTTCCTCATTTGCTGTAATGTTTTACTGAGTTCCGGTGATTCCTATAAGATAACTTTGGGATTTTACCTTGTTCGTCCGTATAGGGTGAGTATATAAAACCTAGATTCATTGAGAGAACGGGTAAAGACCACATGCAAAACACTCTTTGCATATATCTATGTGCCTTCATTTTCAATCCTCTAAAAGTTATCGTGTATCTTTGAAATTGTTCAGCATGTGAGGATCCATAGCAGCCATTACAGTGATTTAATTTTCACTCAAATAAGATTTATATGTCACATGTTCATATTATATACATGAAACTAAAATCTCCCATATTACAAAGACAATAGGATTGACATCATGTGCGTCTAGACCCTGTTCCACAAATTTTCTTCTTTGAATAAACCTTGGTATAAAAAGAATGTTACTAGAAATAAAATATATTGCGCTCAAAAACTAACATGGTCTGTAATATCTCTTTTCAGCATGTGTAAAGAATGCGTTCACAACTCTTGAGAGGTCCGTTCACTAACAAAATGATTGCGAGCAAAATGTGTCATTTCATCAGAGGACGAGTTGCCTAACGCTATGTGAATAGCTCGACTATGATAGCAGTAAAATGCTAAAAGTATAAATAACATTGATCTCATCAAATTAACACTGTAGGACTGTGTACGGATTAGAGATTTCAAAAATGATAAGAGAACTATCCACCTTAAACAGTATGTCCACGTCTTGTAACAGATTTGGTGGTGAAAAGCAATGCTACATTTCTATAAACAAATAAAGAACATATATAAGTAACTATATGTTCTAATTCCATAGTAATTCTATAAGGATAAGTTAAACTTAATCAGTTAACAGTTCTGATCTTGCTATTATTGACCCTGAAGAGAGAAACATTACGCTAAATTTGATACGAGAAGTGTTAACACTTTAACCGAAACATGGCTCTCTGAGACCCAGTGATAAATTTTCAAACACAATGGTGACACACCTGGTTGCTCGTGAAAGTTTATTTCGCTCATGAAAGTACAAAACATAAGAGCCAAATAAACTTATGCTTTCACGAGCAACCAAGGTTGCCACTAGATTCATTCCCGTTGTGCCTAATTCCCGTTTTGCCTACAGAGCCTCTAGCACTTTGTAGAAAATATTTTTAATGATCTTATCTTTAGGCAGAACGGTAATTTCCCGTTCTGCCTAATCTTTCGAGAGGCGGAATTCTGTGCAGGGAGGAATTTTTGTAGGGAATATTTCTTTAGTAATTGCAAAAGCTTCTGTAAGAACAACAACTATCTCTACAAGTTTCATCATACATGGAAAATTGATTGACTCAGTTGCAAGAAAGCCGTTAGACATTGTATCTGAAACAAACATAAAAAAGAAAACAACTTACTTTGATCTAATATCAAGTCAAAACAAAATTTTATTTGGGTTTCCAGTACTTTACCTCCATTGGGTGTAATGGAAGAAACATCCACGAATGGCTGCATCCGGAAAAATACTAGTAATGGCATTGATAACTGCTCTTTCGAAGTCTATACGGTGTTTATCCACCACAAAGCTCACCTGGCTCGAGCTGGGATCGAACCACGGACCCCATGCAGCAGACATGAACGCTCTACCCCTGAGCCATTGCGGCCCCCCTTTTTTTACAATATAAGTACGACATATTGCGTGTAGTACAGAATCATGTGTAGAGGACAAAGCACCTGATCACGTATAGAGGTGATGCCGGAAAAAGAGCTGTGATGTAGAAGACAAAGGCTCTTTTTAGAAAAAAGAAAGCAGACCGAATTATGCATCCTCTTGCATTGTTTGTTTAATATATGGCCGAACATATCTTGAGGATGTGAACCGTAGCACCTTTTACGTACTGCGAGCCTTAGGATGGTGGAGATGAACTACTGGAAAACTGAATAAAATTTTGTTGTGAAATGACTTGATATTAGACCGAAATAAGTTTATTTTATGTTCGTTTCAGTTGCAATGTAACGACTTTCTTGTAACTGAATCAATTTTCCATTTCTATGTAAGTATTAAAAAATCACATCTTTACTAAAGTAGACGTGAATAACGCTGCTAATAGCAGAACTGTACCTAGTCATTTTTCCGAGAAGAACTGAATGATGAAACTTGAAGAAATATATGATGAAACTTGAAGAAATAGTTATTCTTCTTACAGAATCTATTAGAATTACTAAAGAAAAATTCCCTAAAAAAGATCCCTCACTGCACAGAATTCCCCGTCTCGAAAGATTAGGCAGAACGGGAATCACTGTTCTGCCTAAAGGTAAAATCATTAAAAACATTTTCTACAAAGCGCTGGAGGGCCTGTAAGCAGAACGGAAAGACACCTTGCCACTATTGTGTTTTAAAATGTACTACTGAGTCTCAGAGACCCATGTTTTGGTTAAAATGTTAATACGAATTTTAAAAAAGTGAGTTTCGTTTCACAGTATAAAACTACAGTAGATTTTCAAACTTTTCAAATTCCATACTGAAAGTAGTATCTAAACAAGTTCTGGCCGTGATAAAGGGATAAGATCAAAGAACCTGTTCCTCGGATGCTGAACTTATATCGAAAAGTCATTATTCACTTTCACGGCCGTGTGCACCAACGAAGTTCAACTGTTGAATGAGGATCATAGCCAAGTTCAGTGAAAATGTCTGTTGCACCAACAACGTTCAAGGATAAGTCTCGGTCAAATGGTGGATGAACTTGGTTTTAGCTTGAACGGCCGAATTTGGTGGTTTAAACTTCTTTGTTCCAAGTTTTTGCTCTATGGAGATCAGTATTGAAACCAGGAGTAGTAATAAATTTCTACCGCTTCCGGTTTTAGAAGAAAGATGCTGGTGAAGATAATACAGTGTATGCTTCCTTGAGATGCTGAATGGATTCCGATAAACAGCTTCTCGCTATTTTTCACTATTTCTATAGCAACCAGTTTGAAACCGGATATGGTTATTTTCTACTACTTCTGGTTTGAGTAGAGGGTTAACGGATGAGATTGAACTTATTCTGCGGGCGTTGAACCGATTTCAAAAAGCTACTTCTTGATATCTCTTTGCTGTTCTTGATGTGATACCTGTAGACATACAGATCTACACAGCCATTCTTTGAGACCTACCAACTTAGTTTTGAAGTTTAAAACATACTATTTCTGAAATTCATTTATGTAAATGGTAGTAACAGAAATTGCAGAAAGACCAATAAAAATACAATCCATTAGACTTTTTGCAAGCTGCGAGGCAGTACTGTACCCAAAGCGGGTATTGGGGTTTCAACTCCCCACCTTTAAGCTCGATATTATGAAATAATGAACACCAACTATATGACGATATATGTACAGTCGAGAGCAAAAGTAATTCCTCCCTGACTGCTATAATTCCGTTAAATCTGGTCCAGTACTTTTCCTGGTATCACAAAGGCCTATTTCCTGTGAGTGTCATAGATCAATGGTATTATAATACGTTATGTGTATAATGTATTATTTCAATGCATACTATATGTGAGAAAAAAACAAAAACGAGTCACTGATCATACATGAGTCAGAAAATGGTTGAAATAAACTGAAAATATCAAATCTGAAAAAAAATCGAAGAAAATAATTTTGTAGATCTTTGTCTCCATTCATGGACCTGCTCCATTTTTCCGTCATTCGAACATCTGTTTCCTTCTGCACAGGAGAAAATCTTGCATATTACACCGAGTTTTAATACGTAAAAAAAATTCGGACATACGGGAAGCATGTTACAGATTCAAAGCAGAAAGGAATTACCTATGACGACCAGTTTAGTTGACGTTACACAAAAACTGTTAGCTAGTTGGGAACCTTTCTTGTAAGACTTGTCCAGATACTAAGGCATGTATGAAGAGACTATAATTACTTACTCATCATTTCCTTCTTCTACTCGGAAATAGGTGATTGGGCCGCGGTGGCTCAGGAGTAGAGCGTTCACCTCTCGTGCTTGGGGTCCATGGTTCGTATGCGTGGGATTTCTCAGGGTTCTCCCGTTCCCTCGCACTTTCTTCATTCCACCATTTCATTCGTTTCTCATCATCACCGTGTCCTTTAGCCTAACCGGCATAGCCATGGGACGTAAAAATTAAAGATTTCATTTCAAAGATTTTCGGAAATAGGTGAAATAGACATTGCTCAATATGGAAAATATATTGAAAAGTTCCTAAAGTAAGAGCTGAGGTTTCAATGTTGGTTGTGCAGCCTAGGAAGTAGAAAAGATGCCAAGCGTTATTTTATAATTCCTTCAATTGTATAAAGACGTGAAGGAATATTAGTTAAGTTTCGATACATTTTAAAGTAAAATATGTTTAGCAAATATATATCTTGGGTAGCTAGTAGTTTTATTTCTTGAGTTTTTCATGAATTACTTGTAAGGTATTGTATTGTACGAAACTGCCTTATTAAAGATCATTCAAACCCCAAAATTTAACGGGATCAAACTGTTTTACATTAGTTATTGTGATGTAAAAAAAAAAAAAAAATGTGACTACGTTTATACGTCACGAGAGCTGTAACTCTCAATTATTCGCACGAAACTCAATCGTATGTGACTATAATCAAAATCTAGTATGAAGCAGAAAACATTTTTTTGTAGAGTGGTTTTCTGCTTCATCCTAGATTTTGATTATAGTCACATACGATTGAGTTTCGTGCGAATAATTGAGAGTTACAGCTCTCGTGACGTATGAACGTAGTCACATTTATACAAAAGTCAATACATTTCCGAAGCCACAAGGGTACGCGGTGGATGCATGCCCGCTACTCGAAAGAAGTATAACTCTTCTCTTTCAGGCTTCTATTTTCTGAGATAGAAAGCTTTCAGGTACATACTTTCTTACTACCTTAGTATATAGAAAATTGAAATATATTATGATCTGTAATTAATATCGAAGTAGTGAAAATAATATTTAAACTGTGTATCTGTTAACTTGTACTCTATTATCACCTTGTTCTGTATAAACTGTAAAACAATACCTGCCAGTGTGCAGTCTGCCTGCCGCTAGAAGTTATATCAATAAGAATAATGGAAGTAACTTTTGCAATGGTGAATTCTGAAATTGAGTAGTTTCCATTGAAAAATAATTAGATGTAAGCATGTTCCTTCCTTACCTGTCCAAAACTGAGTAAGAAAAGAACATACTTGTCGAATCATGGGAGTGGCGGATCCAGATTTCAGCGGAAACAGACTTCAGCGGAAACTGAAAACATTTCTGTGGATAGGATAGTAAGGATAGAAATAATGCCAGTAAAAAGGGTAAAGTAATAGAAATTGAAATTAATTTTATATTGGATTATATTAACATAAGAATTAGTTCTTTTGTATGTATAACTGAAGGTGAGAGAGTAACTGGAAGATGTTTGTATATAACATTTCCAAATTTTAAGACTCTCAAATTTAGTCTATAATACTCAATTCATTTCGATTTTACTTTTTCTGCCTCGTTTGGACTATGTTCAGTCTGGTTGGTTGATTCTCTGTTTTGTGTGCCGTTCAAAACATGGACTTACATCTTTATGTGGGATCCAAACCACATAAGTTCCCTCCGGAGAATCGAACCAGGCTCTTCTGCGCCAAAGGCACGTACTCTACTTATAATTACCAGGAGTTCAATGTTCAACCTAATCGGGAATGCTTCCCAACACAAAATGGGTTTTGCATAATCTGAAAATTGATTTAGATAGCCTTTCCGATGGTGTAACATATTCCAAACTGATAGATGGCAATGGGCATAAATAATTAGTGATGTGAGGTGGAAAATTTTCCGCGGAAAATTTTCCGCTATATTTTTCCGGAAAATTTTCCGTTCTAAAAAAATCAGTAATCAAGTAACAATTCCTCAGTCCCAATTGTAATCATAAAATTGGTTGAATTCATGTATAGAAATGTTCAAAATTGAAAGATCGTTTAAAGAATCTGAAAATTTTCATGGTTCAGACAATTTTCAGTACTATGTAGGAACAAGTGAAACAATTTTTCATGAATCGAAAAATTGTCTGTCCTGTACAGTGATGAAAATTTTCCGGAAAATTATGAAACGGAAACTTTCCCGATTCATAAAAACATACTCAACTTATTCCTACATCGTTGTTTAGCCGTAAAATTTATTGGTAATAAATATTGTCTTAAAAAGTTTCATGAAGTGAAAATCTAACGATTCTCCATTTCGGGAATGTTTGAAAAACTTCAATGCGTTCTCCCCTCAGAATCCACCTTTGATCTTACTGTATTAGATTTCATCAGTTTAATACGCATAAGACGGTTTTCTCATAGCTTTACTACTTTTATAGATTTACATACTGCAACATTTATAAATACGTAGACATAATATAAAGTGGCTTCTGTAAATTTTTGACTACCCAAAATTCGATTTTAATAATAACTCATGAAAGCAAATACTGACCATTTTCTGGAAATAAACATTTATTTATTCATTTCATTCAAAAGAGAGAGTGAAGTATAAACAATAAGAAAACTGATTTGTGTAGTTGTTCTTACAAGAAAATAATAAAAGAAACATAAAAAGCTCCATTATTAGCGCTGAGTTCTAAAAGCAACAAGTAATTTCATTTTAATTTACAAAATAAAAAACATTTCTTTATATATATATATATATATATATATATATATATATATATATATATATATATATATATATATATATATATATATATATATATATACGTGTATATATATATTTGTTCTATCGAATCGTCATTATTTCTAAAACATTTTATACATAATAATGGTAGTTTTACAATATAAATATCTGCTCTAAGATGTTGATTATACAAAATTCCAATATTGAAATTACGATTTACAAGTGTTAAACGCAATAAAATCATTTTTTTCTTATTTTCTGTTACAAAAATAATCTTCATAAGGAACTTTTATGTAGTTATTTCATTACATAGGCAGTCCTACATGTGAAGAAATAGTGGAATTTTCTGTTTCTGAAATTGATAAATTCACAAAGGTTTTTTTCAATTTCTTGTTACAGTTTAAATATTGGAATGGGATATTTGTTCTCTACGAACTCCATGTATTTTCCCTGCACTTTACACACATACACACACACACACACACACACACACACAGAGGGAGAGAGAGAGAGAGAGAAACATTGTATATTTTTACTTTCCAACTTGAAATATTACAAAATTTTCTGGTTTCCGAAAGCTAACTGGAAAAATGATAATTTGTTGCTGTCTAACTTCCCTCTACAGGAACTGAATTTTATAGCTGAATGTGCAGTTAAATATAGTGGTAAATTTTTCACCAAACATCACCATACATAATATCCAAAATTGTCCGGATTATGAAAAGTTTTTTCACTTGTTACAACATTGTGATGAAAATTTTCCGATTCATGAAAATTCCTTTCACTTGCTTCGACAGAGCAATAAAACTTTCCGATTCACAAAAAATTGTTTTACCTTTTGCTTCAAAATGATTAAAATTTTCCGACTCATAAAAAGTTCTTCAATTTTTCCGAGGCAGAAAATACTTCGATTCATTAAAAATTGTTTCACTTGTTCCTACATAGTAAAGAAAATTGTCTGAGCCATGAAAATTTTCATATTCTTTAAACGATCTTTCACTTTTTAACATTTCTATACATGATTTCAATCAATTTTTTGAATACTGAGGAACTGTTATTTGATCACTCATATTTAAGAACGGAAAATTTTCCGGAAAAGTATAGAAGAAAAATTTCCACCTCACATCACGGCTAAACAACGATGTAGGAATAAGTGGAGTATGTTTTTATGAATCGAAAAATTTTCCGTTTCATAATTTCCCGGAAAATTTTCATCACTGTACAGGACAGACAATTTTTCGATTCATGAAAAATTTTCACTTGTTCCTACATAGTACTAAAAATTGTCTGAGTCATGAAAATTTTCAGATTCTTTAAACGATCTTTCACTTTTTAACAATATCTATACATGAATTAAATCAATTTTATGAATACTGAGGGATTGTTACTTGATCACTGATATTTGTTAAGAACGGAAAAATTTCCGGAAAAATATAGAAGAAAATTTTCCACCTCACATCACGGCTAAATAACGATGTAGGAATAAGTGGAGTATATTTTTATGAATCGGAAAATTTTCCGGAAAATTTTCATCACTGTAAATAATGAAGTTATGGCGCAATAAAGATCTGGGAAAAGTGAACCTAGACAATAGTAAAAGGATAAGATAAATTCCAAGAACTTCAAATATAGTTTAGCAATCTATAACACATTTATTTATACAATAGCTTTATTTATACAATAGAAGCTATTCAAAAGCATTATCAGGACTAGATAATACAATATTGCCAAAGCTTGTATTAAGTTTTTTTTTCAAATGGCACTACAATATATTATTATGTATATACAAGAGGACTTCATAGTGATGAACACAAATATATATCTAATACGTAACAGTGTTGCAAACTTTAAGAATTATTTGAAAATGTTTATTGCTACAGTGTTGAAACAATTCTCAAATAATGTTTTTGATGAAAGTAGTTCCAAAGAGAATTATACTAACCTCAAGTACAAAAATATATACCTACACTGACTCAACAGTGTTGTCAGAATACAACACTACCTTTTAATAATTTTGTAAAGAATGTTGTGAACGAAATTGTTCCAAACTAATACAACACATTTCTCATATTAAAATATTGCAAGCACACAAATCATATAATATCATAATAAATTAAACAAGACCAGGAAGAGAGAGTGAGCTGAAAATAATTAAAATGAACTAATTTTACCAGTTCTTGGCGTGATCTGGTAGTTAGCGTGCTGAATTTTCATGCAGCTGATTATGGTTCAAATTTTCCCCACATCAGTTTTTTTTTTTTTTAAATTTTACGTTTGCTTTTGCCATTCTGGAACAATATTGGAGGGTAGTAGAAAATTTAATAGGTATGCGAATTTTTATCATTAAATGCTAATATCAAACAGTGTGGAAGTAATAGCGTTTCTACCCTGTTATACAAGTAACGATTCTGCTGGAAACTCAGTGCTATAACCTTGATCCATATGGGGTAAGTGTTAGAAAAAATTGACACGAGGCTTGGCTAAAAATAACGGGACTAGCAATCCTGTCAGTAGTATACTTGGAACAATGGAGAGCACACGAGCACGGAACAACCTTGAACTTACGATAAGAGAATGATATACATGAGTTGCCGCTCTCAATTGGGTTATCTGTGAGCAGTGATTGAAGAGAAATGTGAGCAATCCTGTTGCCGGAAGAAAGGCAGATGTGAAAATTGAGCAGAATATTAACTCGAAATTTCTTGTGAAATTAAATAATAATAATAAAAAAAAATCACGAAGTGAGTTTGTAAAACTGTTGCAAGATGTGTATGGCGATGATACGATGTCACGTGCGCGAGTCTTTGAATGGCCCAAACGCTTCAGCGATGAACGCAAAATGTTGATAATGATGAAAGACCGAGTCGTCCTGTCACAGCAACAATAGAGGAAAATGTGACAAAAGTGACTAGCATTGTCCAAAGAGATCGCAGGCTCAGTATTGCAATGATAGCAGACATGGTGGTGATCGATAAAGAGTCTGCCCGTGCAATTCTGCACGACCATTTGAATACGCTCAAAGTTCGCGCTTAAATGGTACCAAAAAAACTTACAAAGAAGCAGGAGGAATTCCGGAAGCACGCGTGCAATGACACAATCAAATGAATGGGAGTAGAACCGAATTTGTTAACGACAGAAGAGTAAATCGAAAGTGAAGATCATGCTCATTATGTTCTTTGATATCAATGACCTGCCCCTGATGACTGAAGGACTACCATCAGGTCAGACAGTGAATAAGCAGTAATATCTGCAGGTTTTTGGTGAAGTGGCTAGAACCCGTGAGAAAGAAATGGCCCCTCTTGTGGAAGACTAATGAATGAGTTGTGCATCACAGCAATGCTTCTTCACATACTGCTTTGACCGTTAAGCAACTAAGAAGAGTCCAGTGTTGGAACACCCAGTTTATTCGCTGATGCTATTTTTTTTTAAACTGATGGCACGATGCTATTTTTTTTTTCGAAAATGAAACTTAACCTCAAGGGATCTCATTTTCTGCCTGTGGAAGATGTGAAGCAGAAAACGACAGCGGTACTCAAGACGACCCCGACACCTAAATATTTCCACAACTGCTTTCAAGAATGGAAATTTCGTATACAAATGTGTATAGAGGAGAAAGTGAAATATCTTGAAGAGGATCACCTTTAATTTGTAAGTTTGTGACAATAAACTGTACTTTTGGCACCAGTTTCGTTTTCTTTAGCCAGACCTTATATATCATTATCACTTTATTAGTTCATGCATCTTTCATTTTAGTGTTGTATTAGCAGTGTTTGTAGTTCTGTAGTATCTCTAGGTTGCGATGTCTAAAGTGTTCGCGTGACATGTAGAGTCTGTTCAGTTTGAGTATTATCACCGACTCTTCTTGTAATGTAAACCACTAAAGGCTTATCCAAAAACATAAAACACTCTTTTTTTATTTACTATTAAAATAATGTCATGCCTCGCTGCACAACCGTAAACCCTTACCGGCTCACTTAGCGTTTACTAAAATTAAATATTTTTTCTAGCACAGCGTGATTGGTCAAGAACTAGTTTTGAAAAGTCTTTGAATAGACCGAGAAGGTAGGAGGATAAGGCAAGATTTGGAGAAAATTGTCAAAAAACTAACTGGATTAGGTTACAAGTGGGAAGATTCTGATTATAGGCTTTATTAGATAATATTAGGTTCAATATCTTCTAACCTCTGTAAAGGATTCATCTTTCTGATATTATAAGAAGCCAGAACATCTTCCATAGAAGAAACATTAATTAACAAAAAGTGTAAAATGAACATTAAATCAATATTTATCCAAGTTTTTGTATGCGTAGCATTCTAAACCATAATTTCACATTTCTATACTATTCAGTTCTTATTATACACTTTTCAACCATAAACGAAACAAATAGGTAATTTTACTTACTCTGTACTATCTTAGTGGCATTCCCTCGCTACGATCTTTACATAAGTTGACGTAGAACCTACCTTCGTGCAAAACAATCCGACAAGACATGATATTATTGCATTTTAATTACCGTAATACTAACTACTAGTTATATAAATTTACATGAATTAATAAATTATTACGGGTGCAACAATAAATTTCATACTCATATAATTTTCCATTAAGAATTTCCCAATAAGAACTATAAAATATATAATATTGAAAAAATATATTGTCTGTGATTTCCTGCATAAGAATCTAAATAAAAGTGATACCGGTAAACTCGTATCTAAACTATTTACCTAACATTCATACGTTATGTTTATTGACACTTCTTATAATGCTTAATCTCCTTTCCTGAAACAATTGTGTAATAACTCGATTATCAAACATATTATACTAGATGCCAATCCTAATCCAAGAACGAAGAAGGCACACATCAAATTCTGTAGAGTAAATGCGAACTTTCTCTCTTCATCTTCTACATTAGCAGCGAAAACATTTGAAATAAATTTGTAGTAGAAAATATCTTTTTTCCACTTTCCAAGTAGTCCCGATCCACTACAAATATCAGTAATGAACCTAAAATTATCCAAAAATGGCGATCCCTTTGTCATGAAATACATTAAAGGAAAGATTGAAACATCTATAGGAATGATATGAAACACGGATTTACCGTATGAATCCAAAAACCTAAAATCGACAGAAACTAAGAATTCTGTTATTTCGCGTGGGAAAATGGTGGCGAAATTTCTGTCATACAAAGTTCTACTTATGGGATCATCTTCATCAACAATCCATTTCGCATACATAGCCATATAAGTAGGGTCAGTGGAGTTTTGGAAGAGGTAATCACGCGCAAGTGTGTATCCTCCAAATGGTAGATCTGAGTGCGCAAGGTCTTCTAGAGAGTTAATATCAGGATACCTTTTGGGCTTAGTAAGAAAGCCGTAAAAAGAAGCTTGGTATCCGGTGTTCAAGATTAGCGAACAATAGATCCAGGTGAGAAAGACAAACTTTGCAAGAAATCTGTCAGGGATTGAAGCTACCGATATTCCTAACAGAAGAGACAAATGATAGAGAAAGACTGAATGGACTTCAAAGATTGTCCGTTCTACGTAACCAACCACTGCTTTAACAGTTTGTAAGCAAATACAGTAAGTGAAGTAAGCAATAAGCAAAATTAACCAAGTAAATGGTTTAAAAGGAAAGAATGTACTCATCCATAGAGGATAGATATCAGATCGAGGAACCAACCATAAAAGACCTCCAAAGTATCCACTAAATATTTCCTCAGTTTCAAAGAAATCATAATCGGTTGGAGCCTGTGAATAGAAACTGCCATCTATGTTGAGACAGAGCATCCATTTAGTGTGTGTAATCTTTGAACAATTATCTTCATATTGTAGATAAAATGTGTTTAGAGTAAAATTAAGATGTTCAGAAAGAACACTGAGCAATTCAATAGTAGGTCCTTCTAAAAAAGTTTCATTCCCAACGGCGACTTCCACAACAAAAGGCACATTGAGAGGTTGTACGCCAAGTGTAAGAGGACAACCATTTAAATTATTTACTTTCTCCTGAAATACACTTCCTTTATGTACAAACTGACCATTTTTCCAATAATTTGTATTTATTGGCTTACCCACAGATCTGCAGTGAGATCTTGTAAACGGAGAATAGCTCCAAAGGGAAATGAATATTTCAGTTGAAAATCCATTATTATAATTGCTTCCACTTATAATAATAACATTTAATACATTTTCCTCCAGAAAATATTCAAATATCGTCACAATATCTTCTTCAGTTTGGTGCTGAGTTGGAATGATTACCAAAAACTTACTGCGAGCATTCCAAAATGGAAGTTTCGTTAGTTCTCTTATCAAATTGAACAAAGATTTCCAATCTTCTAAAAGAACCAGGTAAGATATGTTGTTCCTTTCGTATTTCCAAGTTTCAGGGAATTCAAGATCAAGTGTTGATTTATTGTTGTAATTAATATTCAAGTACTGGAATTCATTATATTTTTGAATATTTCCGCTTATTATGTCTGTCTTTTTATTTTTAATGATAGCGATTAGTCTTGTATTTAAGTCTTTCTCCAAAATGTTACCAATGCAGTCTCTAAACGATTCTACTTTCTTTATTTCTAGGTAATCTATGATTAGCTGTCCTTCAACTTTATAAAATGGTAGAATAATCCATGGCATTAACAATAACTTTGTAAGCAACATGATTTTACGTATTAGTATTATTATTCAGAATACATAGTTTGGACATCAAATTGAAAATGATTTTTTAAATGGAGAAATAAGGTATTTTGATTTCTAAAACGAGGTTGAAAGTTTGTGAATGTTTCCAGTTTTTGCTTAGTAGCTATTGGAATATTGAGAGACTATATACAAAATAAGTTTTAAACTTCAGCACTAAGTTAAACTATTTAAAATCGAGAGCTCTTAAAATTAATAGTGTGCTTATGTTCATCGTTTCCTCTATATGCTATGATCAAAATTTTGAAATAACAGTCAAAATTGAACATGTAGAAGACTACTATTATATTATTGAGACTTTGATTTTTGTGTCACACTACAAAAGTTTTATTATATTATTCACTACTATATAGCCATAATTTCGTTTCAGTGGCAAGATCATTTTGATACAGATTACATGCAAGTCAACATAACACAAAAGTTAAAATCAAACGAAACAGTAGTCTACTTTACACAGAAAGAAAAACACATATAGCTATATAGATGCTTCGTATTTTCTTATCTGCCTCATATTAAACGTATATTCTTCCAACAAACTTCATAGTCAAAGTGTCTGCTTATTGAATAATATTCTTGTTGTTATTATGTGGTATACAATATAGTCTGATAGTTCTTCTTTTGTAAAGTAATTTATAACTGACATGTGGTTGCAAATATATTCACCAAAACAGGAAATATTATTCATAGTGACTGAAATTTGAAAGTTAATTTATTATTCCACTGTATTTGTGAAACATATTCGTATATGAAATAATTTAGTTTTCAATAATTCTCCGTAGAGTATATTTTTTTAGAAAAAGAAAGCCTCACAGTTCCTTTTATAGATTTATCAAAATCATAACATTTTGAATCGGCATTATCTGTATTATTCATATGTCAAATGAGTCGACAATCATTTATTTGAGTGTTGTAAATACGAGTTTCAATGAATGTCAACAAAATGAATGAATTACGCATTTTTACCTTCGTTTTTTTAAAAAAAAAAGAAATTAAAAATATAATTGGCCAGTGGCGTAAGAACCTTCTCCGGCCTAAGCAACTTCAGCACCATCTATTAACAACCAATTGAACTACGTTTAACCTAGCGATTATTAGATGGTGTGCGGAGCCCTGCCTCTACTACGTGTATCAGGAACTTTCTGAACCTTCTGATCAGTAGACTACGAAGCCTAAATACTAACAATAACACACATAATAATTGCAAAAAATGACTTTTTATTTTCAAAAGTTTAAGTATGCCCCATACTCATTAAATTCTGAAGAAAAAGAAGAAACAAAGTATTTTAACATCCCTGTATTATTCCTTCAAGATAATGACTAGACAACCGCAAGTGAACGATGAAATGATGAGGTAGGAGGAAACGGGACGTTCGAGGGCACAATGTTGTTCACAACAAACTTATATGATGTGTGATCGAACAAAGCTTCTCCATGTTAGAGGTGAGCACTTTACATCTAACAAAGAAAGCTTCCCAACTGTTAACATTACTTTAGAAAATCAGAAAAAAAAGGATTTAATAGATACCCTGAAGATGTGACCTTCTCTAAAGTTGTAGCTGTAAATAGGTATACATTACAATTGTAGTCCAATAAAATAATGTTCGTAAAATCAGACACTGGGGAAATTTGTGAATACATTAAAATGCCTTCAACTGCACGTAACTTCCTTGAGAAACTTTAGTGATATGATACACACGTATATACCATGTTCATAAGTATTATATAAAAAGGAATAAGCAATACAATGTTGCTAACTTCTTAGATTTCTTTTTGTTTTCAAATAGCCACGTTAAATTAATACATTTTCGTAGCTGTTGCAGAACCCTTCGTTAGCAACACACAAAGCAGTGTTCCAAACTTGCAAAGAAACAGGAGAAGAGAGATTGTTCATTTCTCGATTGAGATACATTGAGAAAACCATATTCTAAACCATGAAAGTAGTTCTGAACAGGATCAACAAGCATTACTTCCAAAAATTATACGGACCGAGCAAACAATATTGTCACACGTAAAATAATTTCTCAGTAATTTTGTAAATAATAATGCAAACCTACACTGTATAATAAATGCTTGTCATCAAAATCAATAAGCTTTTCTCATGTATCTTAAAGCACGAATGAGTGTTAAATGATACAAAGTTCGCAATAATGTTTACCTTGATATACAAGGTGATCCACAATTGTATCCCTAGTTTCATTTCATTATTATTCTTTCATTAACAATGTTACATGAGTGCTGTCAATTCGATTATGTACTATGGTCCTTACCATTTATTCAACGTAGGTACCAGCATTAGTAGCAAACCGTTGCAATCGGGGCCCAACGTTCCTCACAGACTGTTACAACATGCCGTTTGGTATCTGCGCACACTCTTCCTTAATGACTGTTTCCAAAATGTCCAGATCACGCGGTTTTCTGGCATATACTTTCTTTTTCAATACCTCCAGAGGAAAAAAATCCAGTGGGGTCAAGTTGGACTTCTAGACGGCCACTCAACATTTTTGCGACGTCCAATAAGGCGGCCTGGAAAAGCATTGGCAAGCCATTGTTGTGAAATCAACGCTAAATGAGGAAGTGCCCCATCATGCATAAAGTACAAATTGTCCACTCCGTCCCAGGAAATAATGGGATAAACAAACGTTTGTAGCATGTGCACATACCTTTCTGCATTTATTGTTTCACGAAAAATGTAAGGACCGATAAGAGTGTCATCACGAATACCACACCACATATAGTCAGCGAAGGAATTGACTGGAAGTTTTAAATTGTAGTTACAGGACTGTTGTTACTAGGGACCCGGTAATGGCAGTTTTGGCGATTTATGAACCCACCTTTGTCTGACCACAGAATGTCACTCAGGATATCTGATTCTTCTTCCATCCATTGCAATGGATTCAGCAAACTCCATCCTCACATCACAGTCTTCTGGTGACAATGCCTGGACAAAATGTGCTTTTCATGGTCTCCAGTCGATCTCCTTCGTTAGTCGTTGGACCGAACCATACGATAAAACAGATTATCTATGATATTGTCTCAGGAACTTCGTGGGACTTTGCAAAAACGCCGCAGCAGTGTTGGCTTTAGCCTCTTCAGTATCAACTCTCTTTGGAGCGCCAGCACTCTTTTGGTGAGTAACCGAACCTGTACGCAATAAGTTCGCATGTAGTGTCTTTGTTGTTTTCACGTCCAGAGTTGCATGTCTCCCCTTCTCCCGTCTCCACTATCATTGCACCATTACAGGAAACTGCCATTCTTCCATCCTCGCTGCAATCCGAGCACGGTCAGCAATGTTCAGTCACTGCACCATCTTCACTCAATTACTGGTTAGACCTGCAACAAACAACAATAACGTAACAATTACATAATGGTACGTAATAGAGTAGAATAGAACATAATATAACGGTAGAGTTATTTATATTACATCGTTTATGATAAAATAGTAGTAAAATAAAAATAAAGACATACTAATGGATCACCCCGTATATAAAGCAGTAAGTCTTCTACTTGCAGACCCTTATGTGATGTTGAAGGTGTGCAAACGCATGTACATAAAGTAATCCTCTACTATCTTTCATCTGTGCGAAATGTCGATGTGCCTTATTCGAGAGAGTTTCCTCTGTGGCCAATCCTTCCATGAATGCTCACTTGGACCTAATTTTTTTTCACT
Source organism: Thermobia domestica (assembly GCF_964235325.1). Lineage (NCBI taxonomy): Eukaryota > Metazoa > Arthropoda > Insecta > Zygentoma > Lepismatidae > Thermobia > Thermobia domestica. The sequence continues at coordinate 93,142,673 of NC_137462.1, read as the reverse complement.
GCATTTCCAGGAGTCTCTTACTTCCTTTGACGAATCTCACACGCAATTGTTCCAGAGTTCTGAATGAACTATTTTTGAAAACTATGGTATTTCTGCAGTATTTTTGATAACATCCTGTTCAAGACTGATCCTGTTTTTCCGCTGTAGAGCTTCCCCAAGTTTACTTTAGCAACATTTCGGCCACTCATATCTCTGAAAGGAAGCCACTTTTGGCCTTTGTACACATAAACTTTCTTGTTTGATTTTGTGCATAGATTAATCCATCAAATCTTGTAATAGAAATATATACATGTATTTATGGAAAATTTGGAAACAAGTTTGTACAAAGTTAATAATATTGCATTTCTTCGAACGCTATGGATATAATACTTGTGAATAGTGTATGTGTGTATATATAAAAGTGTGATCAAAATTTCTCAAAGATTGCTTACGTGGATTTGATGATATTTTAATTTATTTCCAAATTTTGTCATGTAGGGTATTCAGATAACAAGAGAATCAAATCTAATTAACAATGTTGTGAGAAAGAAAAAAAGACAAAGTTTATACTAGGGATGGCCAAAATTTTCCAAAATCAGAATTTTCACTTTCCGAATTTCGAAATTTTTCCGAAATCCGGATTTTTCCCGAAATTTTAATTGTTTCGAATTCCCGATTTTTCGAAGTCCGGAATTTTCCGAATTCTGAACTTTTTCCGATTTTACTTTCCGGATTCCGGAAAGTAAAAATTCCGGAATTGGCCATGAGAAGTTTGTACGGTATCTTTAAGTACATGGAAAAATTAACACTGTTTTTCACATTATAAGTTATTTACAATCTGGTCGTGAATCTTTTAAGATCTAAAAGGAACATCAGGTAGAGATCTTAAAGATGAAATACGTCCAACATAACCAAAAATGAACTTCATTCATAAGAACTAAACTTTCGCGAAACTTCAATACATAATTAAAACGACACAAAATATTTTCAAAAGTACTACATAATTTTTTATCTATAATGATATAACTTAAATTTCATATTTACGAACACAATGCTCTAGAGCTTTTATTAATTTTTGTTTCGTAAGCTAGGTTTTAATAAATTATAATCAGCATGTTTTAATATTTCTAAATTTCGTCGAAACTCAGGAATGCTGTTTTTAATATATTTTAGCAAGGCAATGTGGCTTCAAATGCATAATTAAAACTACAATATTGATGAATTATATTTGTTTTCGGGCAATCAACCAGATAAATTCCAGGTCGTTCAACGTTTCGAGAAATGACAACATTGTCCTCGTCTTGAGAACCAAATTTGAGAGACGGAAAACAGAAACCTTTATTATATAGGTGCTGGAGGAAAAGCGGGCGGAGTTTGATTGGTCAATGGCGACGTTCAATCAGCGTCAAATGTGGCCTCAATTGTGATTGGCTGGTGTGACAATATAGATTTTCTAAAACAAAATTTCTTCTCTTTTAGTCACAGTCTTCTGCAGCAGCAGACAAGTGCAATATTTCTTCAATAAAATTTTGAATGGTCTGCAGACTTAGTTGCTAATAATAGGGCGGTGACCAGAATTGACGTCCTAGAAGTCGGTCACTTTGTCTGGCTCGAAAATTTGTGACGACTGAAGTTATGTTTTGCTATCAAGAGACCAAAACATTGTGAATAAGTTGGGCAAATACTAGGCCACTCAAACAATTTATATACGCAGAGTCGACAGATCACATTTGGTCAACCGTATATAAAAGAATTGAAATATTACTTGAATAGAACTATTTATTGCGTATCCTCACGTGCACTGGAATCAATATACATGTATTCATAAAAACACTTTACGCGAAAAAATAAAATAAAACAATAACAATGAAGGTAATGTACTGATACTTTTAATATACAATATTTTGTCCTTTACGATGCCTGTTCTATCTTTCTCAGATTCTGATTTGAGATTGGATTTTACTTACACGCAACACATTTCGTTAACATTATTGGGGAAGGGGGGATCTCAAATTTGATCCATATATGTATGCCGCTCTCCTGTGAAAGAAGTAAATGTTTATGAAGATTTTTCTCTAGCCAACGAAAAATTTTGTCACACTACAACTTTTATGCAATGCCTTTCTTTTTGAGAATTAGGTATATTTCTGGACTTCCGACATCAATGACAATTTTAGCCCGGGAAGCGGCCTCGGGTTCGATTTTCTGTGGGACACTCGTTTGGAAAGATGTAGAAGCCTTTTTAGGCCAGGTTCATCCTAAGTAAGTTTTTTGACTGCATAATTATGTTCCAAAGATATAACCACACTTGACAATGTGTTATTAAACATTTGAATCGCTGATTTGAGAAACGTCATAAGTCAATAATGTCAATAATGCCGTGAGTCAATGATTTATGACGTTTTTCAACTCAGGAACACTTGTTGCAGCTCGATATTGCACGAACTATTAGCGTGACTCTCACATATCACAACCCAACAGTGTAGCTACCCTTCAAAAATCAAATTTTCGGCACATGACTGACTTATAACGTTTCTCAAATCAGCGATTCATTTGTTCTCGACCTTTTGTGGTTATATTTAAAATTAATTAATCTAGGCAATTATTAAGTTTAGTGTTTATTACAAAAGATATTTGCACTCAGTTTCTGATTAAGCAAGCGACCTGGGGCCCTTATGTTAGGTACCATTCCTGCATTTGCCTGATTTAAATGAAGAAAATTCAGGAGAACCTAACTTACGATGAATCTGGCCTGAAAGTTTTCTTTCCGAACGAGAAAATCGAACCCTAAGCCGCGGCTCTGGCTAAAATTGTCATTGAAGTTGAAAGCATAGAAATATCATTCATAATTCTCAAAAAGAAAGGCATTGCATAAAAGTTGTTCGTAGGCTAGAGAAAGATCTCATTTTTGCAGAAACATTTCCTTTATTCACAGGAGAACAGCATATATATATATATATATATATATATATATATATATATATATATATATATATATATATATATATATATATATATATATGGATCATATTTGACATCTTCCCCTTCCCCCCAGTAGTGTTAGTAAAATGTGTTGCGTGCGAGTGAAATCCAATCTCAAATCAAAGTCTGAGAGAGAAAGAACAGTGCACCGTAAAGGATAGAATTGTGTTTACTAAAAATGTCAATACATTATCTCCATTGTCCACTGTTACTTTATTTTCTCGAATAAAGTGTTTTTGTGTATATATGTGTATTGATTCAAGTGCTCGTGAGGATACGCAATAAACAGTTCTATTCAGGTAATATTTGAGCTCCTTTACACACGATTAACGAAATGTGATCTGTCAGCTCTGCGTATATAAATTGTCCCGATGGTCCACTGTTTGCTTGAGATATATTCATGATTTTTAAGGTCTCTCAAAAGCAAAGCATAATTTCTGTTGCTAGAATATTCCGAGCCGGACACCTATCTGAACCACGCAGCCTAATAGGTGATTGAATTCAAGGCTGTCGATTGTGGCCACCACGCCATTGGTCGCAACTTTAGTGAAAGTCACATCTTCACAGGATCTATTAAATCCATTTTTCTGATTTTGACTAATTTTAACAATTGGGAAGCTTTCCTTGTCAGTTGTAAAGTGCTCAGCTCGAACATGAGAGAGCTTTGTTCAATCTCATATCATGTAAGTTTGTGGTGAACAATATTGTGCCCATGAATTTTCTCTCGGACCTTCCGTTTCCTCCTACTTCATCATTTCACCTTTACTTGCGCTTGTCATGTCTTTAATCTTGAAGGTATAATACTGGAATTTAAACTAAATACTTCGTTTCAACTTTTCCTTCATTATTTGATGAGTATGGGATATAAAACTTTTAAAAATAAAAATGTCATTTTTAAAGTATAATAAATTATAATATAAGTAATAATAATTATACTTTAAATATAAGTATAAATTATAAGTATTATAAGTATTTTTATTAGTGTAGTATTTAGGCTCCGTAATCTACTGGGTAAAACATGGGACTCACGTTCGCATGATCCTAGGTTTGATTTCCTGCAGGCTATCCGAATGGTCGGTGTCCTCCCAACACCATGAGTCAAACTGAGGAGACACGTGAATAAAGACTTGAGGGCTATTAGATCCAGAAAGCTTCTGATATGTCTATTAGAGGCAAGGTTCGCAGCGTGTAGTCAACGTGTTCATCACTAGGTTCGACGTAGTTCAGACGGTCACTAATATATGGTGCTTAAGCGGCTCAGACCCACAAAAACCGTCACGCCAGTAGTCAGTCATATTTTCAATTTTTTTCCTTTTTTTAGTATTTTGGGAAAAAGGAAAAGCAAAGATCGATAATTTATTCATTTTGTTGACATTCATTGAAACTCGTATTTACAACACACACATATATACACAGACAAACTAAAAATGATTATAGAGTCATCTGACATATAAATGTCGATTCAAAATGTTATACTTTTGATAAATCTATAAAAGAAATTGTAAAGACTTTTTTTTAAAAAAATATTCAACAGAGAATTATTGAAAACTGAATTATTTTGCATGCATGCATGTTTCACAAATACAGTGAAATAATAAATTAACCTTCGAATTGCAGTCACTTTGAATAATATTTCCTGCTTTGCTGAATAGGTTTGGGACCACATGTCAGTTATAAATTACTTTACAAAAGAAGAAGAACTACCACACTATATTATATATCACATAATAACAACAAGACTATTATTCAATAAGCAGACACTTTGACTGTGAAGTTTGGTGGAAGAATATAAGTTTAATATGAGGAAGATAAGAAAATACGAAGCATCTATATAGCTATATGTGTTTCCTATCTGTATTAAACTACTGTTTCGTTTAATTTTAACTTTAGTGTTATGTTGACTTGGATGACACCATGAAATGAGTTTGTCACCTGAAACGTAATTATGGCTATACGTTAGTGCATATAATAAAAATTTTGTAGTGTGACAAACAAATCAAAGTCGCAATAATATACTAGTAGTTTTGTAAGTGTTCAATTTTGACTATTATTTCAGCATTTTGATAATAGCATATGTAGGAAATGATGTACGCAAATGATGGTTCTATTAATTTTAACTACAATTGATTTTAACTAATTTAACGTCGTGCTGGCGCTGGAAACATATTTGGTACATTGCCTCTCAACATTCCAATTGCTACTAAACAAAAACTGAGAACATTCACAAATTGAACTTAGTTTTAGGAATCAAAATATCTTATTTGTTCGTGGAAAAGCTATCTTCAATATTAGTTTAAAATATTTACTTTAATAACTTCGTTTAGTTCGTTTTAATGGAAGCGTTCTTCTTCTTCCAAACTACTTGTTCTGTATAATACTAATACTTAAAATGATGTCATTTTCAAAGTTACTGTTAACACAATGGTTTATTCTAACATTTTATAAACTTGAAGGACAGCTAGTCATAGATTACCTAGAAATAAAGAAAGTAGAATCGTTTAGAGACTGCATTAGTAACATTTTGGAGAAAGACTTAAAGCATACAAGGCTAATCGCTATCATTACAAATAAAAAGACAGACATAATAAGCGGAAATGTTCAAAAATATAATGCATTCCAGTACTTAAATATTAATTACAACAATAAATCAACTTTTGATGTTGAATTCCCTGAAACATTGAAATACGAAAGGAACAACATATCTTACCTGGTTCTTTTAGAAGATTGGAAATCTTTGTTCAATTTGATAAGAGAACTAACGAAACTTCCATTTTGGAATGCTCGCAGTAAGTTTTTGGTAATCATTCCAACTCAGCACCAAACTGAAGAAGATATTGCGACGATATTTGAATATTTTCTGGAGGAAAATGTATTAAATGTTATTATAATAAGTGGAAGCAATTATAATAATGAATTTCAACTGAAATATTAGTTTCCTTTTGGAGCTATTCTCCGTTTACAGGATCCCACTGCAGATCTGTGGGTAAGCCAATAAGTACGAATTATTGGAGAAATGGACAGTTTGTACATAAAGGAAGTGTATTTCAGGAGAAAGTAAATAATTTAAATGGTTGTCCTCTTACACTTGGCGTACATCCTCTCAATATGCCTTTTGTTGTAGAAGTCACCGTTGGGAATGAAACATTTTTAGAGGGACCTACTATTGAATTGCTCAATGTTCTTTCTGAACATCTTAATTTTACTCTAAACACATTTTATCTACAATATACAAATAATTGTTCAAAGATTATACTCACCAAATGGATGCTCTGTCTCAACATAGATGGCAGTTTCTATTTACAGTATTCAACTGAATATGATTTCTTCGAAATTGAGGAAATTTTTAGTGGATACTTTGGAGGTCTTCTATGGTTGGTTCCTCGATCTGATATCTATCCTCTATGGATGAGTACATTCTTTCCTTTTAAACCGTTCACTTGGTTAATTTCGCTTCTTGCTTACTTCACTTACTGTATTTGCTTACAAACTGTTAAAACAGTGGTTGGTTACATACAACGGACAACCTTTGAAGTCCACTCAGTCTTCCTCTATCATTTGTCTCTTCTGTTAGGAATATCGGTAGCTTTAATCCCTGACAGACTTCTCGCAAAATTTCTCTTTCTCACCTGGATCTATTGTTCACTAATCTTGAACACCGGATACCAAGCATCTTTTTACGGTTTTCTTACTAAGCCCAAAAGGTATCCTGATATTAACTCTCTAGAAGACCTTGCGCACTCAGATCTACCATTTGGGGGGTACACTTTTCCGCGTGATTTCTTCTTCAAAAACTCCACTAACCCTACTTATATGGCTATGTATGCGAAATGGATTGTTGATGAAAATGATCCCATAAGTAGAACTTTGTATGACAGAAATTTCGCCACCATTTTCCCACGCGAAATAACAGAATTCTTAGTTTCTGTCGATTTTAGGTTTTTGGATTCATACGGTAAATCCGTGTTTCATATCATTCCTATAGATGTGGCAATCTATCCCTTAATGTATATCCTGAGAAAGAGATCACCGTTTTTGGATAATTTTAAGTCCATTATTGATATTTGTAGTGGATCGGGACTACTTGGAAAGTGGAAAAGAAATATTTTCTACTACAAATTTATTTCAAATATTTTCACTTCTAATATAGAAGATGAAGATAGAAAGTTCGCATTTACTCTACAGAATTTGATGTGTGCTTTCTTCGTTCTTGGATTAGGATTGGCAACTAGCATAATATGTTTTATAATGGTGTTATTACACAATTGTTTCAGGAAAGGAGTTAAACATTATTAGAAGTGTCAATAAATATAACGTATGAATGTTAGGTAAATAATTAGAAACGAGTTTACTGGTATCGCTTTTGATTATATTCCTATCCACAAAATCACACACAATGTGTTTGAGATTTGATTGAGATTTTCAATTTAGCGTCCTTTTCAGTAGCAAGGCTATATGAGACTTGGACCTACAGCTTAACATTGGATCCGAAGCACATGAACTCCCGTCGGGAATGGAACCCGGGTCTCCCGTGCCAAGAGCACATACTCTAACCGCTTAGCCACGAAAGAGCTCACGCTTTATATTACATATTTTAGTTTTTATTGGGAAATTCTTAATGAAAAATATATGAGTATTAAATTTATTGTTTCACCCGTAATGATTTATTAATTCATGTAAGTTTTATAACTAGTGGTTAGTATTACGTAATTGAAATCCGATAGTATCATCTGTCTTGTCGGATTGTTTTGCGTTCGAGGGAAGGCCACTAAGATAGGAGAGAGTAAAATTGCCTATTTCTTTCCTTCATAGCTTAAAAGAATATGTAGAAAACTGAATAGAAGGAAATGTAAATTTTTGGTTTGGAATGCTACGTATACAAAAAGTTGATAATTATTGCTTTAATGTTCATTTTACACTTTTTATTAATTAATGTTTCTTCGATGGAATATGTTCTAATTTCATATAATATCATAAAGATGAATTCTTTACAGAGGTTAGGAGATAATTGAACCTAATATTAATTAATAAGGCCCATAATCAGAATCTTGCTATTTGTAATCCAATCTAGTCATGATTAGTTTGTTGACCATTTCCTTCAAATCTGACCTCCCTACCTTCTCGGTCTACTCAAAGAAACTTCTACTATCGGGTTCAAAATTAATTCTTGAAGACTTCTAGTGTATATATAGTTTGCTCGTCTTTAGTATGAACATTAGACACGATAGTAATGCGGCTGTCATCATAACAATGGAGATTAGTAGCAGGAAAATTACCAATTGGATTGTTTCTTCACGCTATGCTAGAAAAATACGAGGTAAATGCTAAAGTTATCTGGTAACGGTGTACAATTGTGCAGTGAGGCAAGATTTGATTTTAATAGCAAATAAGAAAGGTTTTTCAAAAAACATTTTTGGATAAGTTTATAATGATTTACATTACAAGGAGAGCCGGTGGTTATGCTCAAACCGAACACACTATGCATATCACGCAATTACTTTAGACACCGCAATCCAGAGATCCTACAGAGTTACAAACATTGGTAGTGCAACACCAAAATGAAAGATGTATATGAACTAATAAGGTAATAATGATATATGAGGTCTGGCTAAAAAGTGATGAGACATGCCGAAAGTAGTTGATTATCACAAACTTAAAAATTAAAGGTTGTCCCTTTTAATATACTCCACCCCCGTTCTATACACGTTTGGATACGAAATTTCCGTTGTTGAAAGCAATTGTGGAAATATTAGGTGACACCGACTTGAGTACTACTGCCACTCTTCTGCTTGTCCTCATCCATAGTCTGGAAAGGAGATCTCTTGAGGTTGAATTTCACTTTCGGAAAAAAAAAAGAAAAATGCACAGTACCAAATCTGGCGAATGCTGTCTGTATTTGAATACTGGAGTCTTCTTAGCTGAAAAATTGCTTAACGGTCAAAGCAGTATGCGAAGGAGCATTGTCGTGACACACAATCCATTCATTGTTTTTCTACAACAGGGCTCGTTTCTTTCTCACGCTGATATTACTGCTTATTTGCTGTCTGACTTGATGGTACCCATTCAATTAGGAGTAGACCATTGATATCAAACAACAAAATGAGCATGATCTACACTTTTAATTTGCCCTTGCGTGCCTTCTTCATACGCAATGATAAGCGAGTTTTCCAGTGCATGGATTGCTTTTTCGTTTAGGGATCGTATTGAAAGATCCACGTCTCGCCACCAGTGACGATTTTCATTAACAAATCCGGTTCTGCTTCCAGGCATTCCATTATGTCACTGCACACGTGCTTCTGATCTGTGTGAAGTTTTTTGGTATAATTTTAGCCCAAACTTTCCATGTTCTAATGATTGTGCATAATTGCGCAGATAGACTCTTTATCGATGCTCACTAGCATTCGAATGCTGAGCTTGCGATCTTTCCGGACAATGTCAGTCACTTTTGTCGTATCTTCCTATGTTTTTTCTGTGATAGGACGACCTGATCTATCATCATTTTCAATGTTTTGCGTCTCTCGCTGAAGCATTTGTGCCACTTGAACACTCGTGTACGTGACATCTTGTTATCATCATACACACCCTGCAACAGTTTTACACACTCACTGGGTGATCTATTTAATTTTCACAAGGAATTTCAAGAAATGCGCTGTTCAATTTTCACATTTGCAATTCTTCCGGTAACACGATTGCTAGCCTCTTTCTTCAATCGCTGCTCACACACTGAGAAAAATCCGTTCTCCGGACAACGGTATATTGTATACTCGCGAAAGAAAATATTCTTTAGTTGGCGAAATTTATTTTCCTAATAACTCAATAATAAATTAACCTATTAGAGTACCAGTTTTGGCAAGTCATCAGATTATAATTATTCTAAGAATAAAAACAAAAAAGATCCAAATTAATTCATTTGTTCCCGAGATATTGGCAAAAGAAAATTTGTCAACTGTCAAATACTTTCTTTCCTGTGGGTACAAATATACGGAATCCTCTTGCTTACTTCAGAAATCAGTACGGAGCATACGTTATCCGTATGTTACATAGGTACTGCTCCTAGATGTTACATCATCCTGTTGCAGGATGTCTGATATCTAACAGTCTTCCTTATATTACATACATATATAGGCTATATGTTATCTTCGTCAGTTATATGTTATGTACGTCCATTTGTATGTGAGATCCTGACCATCTATATTGTTTCATACGGAAAGTACGTACAGATGGAACACTTATACGGAAAGTATTATAAAACGTGCGTTTCCAGTTATACGTTTGCTGAACGTTAAGTCAAAAACTACAGAATTTACAAATGTAACATACGATTTTACGTACGCCACATACATTTTTTCTCAGTGCAGACTAAACCTGACTGAGAGTGGCAAATCATGTAGATTATTCTCTCAAAAGTTCAAGGTTGTTCTGTGCACATACACTCCCCACTTCTTCACGTATCCTACTGATAGGGTTGCCAGTCCAGTTATTTTTTGCCATGTTTCATATATATGGCAATCTCTGTAATTATACGGGACTCAATCGATAAGAATGGTTGACTTATAGGGAAAATAGAGGTAGCTTAAGCAGTTGTTCATACTAACATAAGTTAGGAATTGGACTAAGCAGGTGATACCAGCGAACGTAAAATGTTTTACATAGGTCTATAAATTACTAGTTTAAAACCTAGTGTGATCTCTCTAAAACAAAATTCTATTCATTAAAGTCATTCCATTGAATTATTATGTCCTCTCTTGTCATATAGGTTCACATTAACAGCAAAAAGTTTAGAAATTAAGAAAAATAATCGATTTAAGAATTTTTCGGAAGTTCAGGTTTGTATAATTAAGGAATATGAAGGGAAAAATTGAACAAGAAAAGATAATGAAACGAAAGTAATAAGCAAAACATTTCTGAAATAGCTCCAATGAAAATTATTCACTTTCGTTGTTGTTTCTGTTGACTTCAGATCTCACGGTTTATCATGAACAACGAAACAAAGTTGTATTAAATGGAATGAATGATGTCAATAGGAAAGATTTAATCAAATAATTTTTATTGGCTGACTTTTTAGTTGTCAAAATAGTATTATTGTCCTTTAGGATTATATTAAAAAAGATAATTTGTTTGTTGCTTTAATTTATGCACTGTATTTAATTGACATACTATATATGAATTGTATGTAAATAATATACATATGCAAATGTAAGAAAATAAATATACTTTCTTGTCCGTGTTAAATATGATGTTACTGTATTCACTTACTTAGTTTTAGGCAAACCTAACTTTACTTTATACATGCAGTTAATGTCTTCTCAGCAGTGCCGTGCGCAGAATTTCGTCAATCAGAGGAGAAGAATAAGCACTCAATTTCTTATCTTTTCAGGATACATGTGGATTTTTTGGCCAGTGGACATCAAAAGTAATTCCGCCTGATCACTATGACACCATTAGGTCGGATCCAACACCTTTAATGCTATCACAAACACTTGGGCAGATAAAGCACGGGCCAAAATAAACGTCCAAGATCATAATTAGTTTTATTAGCGTTTTTGATCGTTGATTTTGCCCCGTACTTTATAATCCAACTTACACGTAACATTTCAAACAGGCGACAAAGCCTGTGGTGGCGAAAGCAATTGAAAAGTCTATGGAACATTCAAACACACTTTTATTGTGCAGTTCATGCACGTAAAATTTCTCCATTTTAAGATTTATCTATTATTTGGAACGTGACTGTCCAATGAGTGCCATGTATAATGTAAGCGTCTAAACAAATCATAATGCACTTTGCTGTCAGGACAGCTAATCAAAACAGCTAAAAATGTAAACAAAAACTTGGTTTTGATTTGCTGAAACTGGAAATTGTCAACAAATTTTTGCTTCTTATTAGATACTGAAATGAGCACAAAAGAATTACTTCATATAGAATGTGTATGGCAGCGTTTAATTTTTATTTTGTTTATATTAAAGCTATCTAGGTATATTTTCATTTTCATGAATTTATTTCTCCCTAATGAATAATTTTTCTTTTGAAGAGTGGAAAGATTGGTACATTTACACCGAACCAGCCTCACACGTAAACGTCCTTAAACTAAGACACCCGTACACCGTAACGTCCTACACTGAAACGCCCTACACTGACATAGTCGTATTCTGCGCGTAACCATTACAGGATTCAAAATTTTTGTCAGCTGCTACGAAATACATCCTTATTCCAGAAATGTTATATATAAACCAAATAATGGAAAGCTAATGTAAGAATCTAAAGATCATATATAGATATACCTTTTTATTTTATCGTTTAACTATATATATATATATATATATATATATATATATATATATATATATATATATATATATATATATATATATATATATATATATATATTTGAAAATTGAAATACTTTGCAAACGCGTTGCCGTAACTGTTTCTACTGTGTACTCACAACAACGAAACAAAACTCTATTATTGAACTGGGCATAACCACAGCACGGATTTTACCCTAGGTCTTAATCTACAAGTATTTTCTGAAGCTGAAAATACAGTTACGATGTACACATAGCAACAAGTGAAATACAAATAATCGTTAAAAAAATCGTTATTTATTTGAGTTTCCTCTCCAAGACTGACTTTTAATTGCTATTTAAACAGCATTTATTATTCCCAAGGTATTGATTTCAAGCTTTGTGCATAACTTAGGAACCGAAAGCCATAATATTTCATATGCTTCTATCGTAGGTATAAGTTTACCACCATGCCAAGTTTGATTCACTTCGAATGAGTTCAGACATTCCATTTCTTCTTTGTTTTCGAAAACGTGATAAATATTTTACTGCCCATAAGCTGGGAATTAAAAGCCTGCACAACGTAGTATTTCACGGTTATACACATAGCAGGTTAAGGTATACCATCATACCAAGTTTGATTCCGATCAGAAGAATTCGGTGTATAACTTCTTGTTTTCGAAAATATGACTTAAAATTTGACCACCCATACTCAAAAACGAAAATCTTGCTCAGCATTACATTCCATATGCTTATATAACAGGTAAGGACCTACCAATCATGCCAAGTTTGATCCCGATTAAGTAAGTTTGAAGTATGACTTTGTTTTCGAAAATGTGAGTCAAAACTTGACCGTCCATAACTCGGGAAGCAAAATTCTGCACAACGTAATATTTTATACGCTTATATGAAAGACCAAGGTCTACTAGCATAAAGAATAGATCCCGATCGAATGAGCATGACCTTTTTGCTTTCGAAAATAACTCAGAATTTTACCGCTCTAACTCGGGGACCGAAAACTTTCACAAAATAATGTTTCCATTCTTCCATAGGAAGTCAAGGTCTACAGCCAATGGCGTATTTAGAGGGGTGGCTACCAGGCTCAAGCCCCCCGCCCGAAATAAATTTGTTATATGCAAAACTCCATTCAAATTTATCGGCACCCAAAAGTGCTTATTCACCTGTTGTGCATAGCCCTCTCCGAAACAAAATCCTAAATACGTCACTGCGGCTATGCCAAATATGACCTCAATCGGATGAGTTCGGTTGATCTATAGATTTACATATCTATAGATTTATCAGTGTCCTTGATTTCTCAAGAACAAATGAAAACTGTAGAAAACAATGTAAGTGCCAAAAACAATAGTTACTGTAACAGAAGAGACAAAAGATAGTAAATTGTGCCCAAGCGTCACAAAATAGAAAATACTATTGCTTAGAAATAGCTACAACCTATCATATAACGAAGTATGAAAATCTAAGTAAGGCAAAAACGTATTGTAGAAATAAAATAAGTGAAACAATTTCAATGTGGCACTTACTTTGTTTTCTACAACGAGTCTTCAAATGATGGACTCAAACAAGTAGTGTAGCCACTATATAGCAGAAGTGGCTAACTCACAGCACTTGATCAAAAACATTAATTGGACTACTAATAGATCTAATCATCCAAATCCCCTTTTGATTTCTACAGCGCTCCCATTCTACAGCGTACTCGAACACCTTCTAAGTGATACGTGGTAAGTCGTGAAATATGTTTTACTTGAGGAAAGTAGTTAAGTTATTGCTAATTAGAATTATTCAACATGAAGTATGGAAAAGACATACTACTTTTATCGTTACCCAGTCAAAGACACATAAATATACAACTTCTCTTCTTTCTTTTATAGTACAAATTCTTTAAAGCAATCACAAGCAAATGGCAGTGTTCGGATTTGAAGATATAGGCCTATGAAAGTTTCAGAATTATAACGTACTTTTCCCAGCTTTTTTAGGGACTTAGGTCTAAAGAAAAACAGCTATTTTTTACGACAGTTTTCTCCTACACATTTGCAACTATCACTATAACGCTCGTCTATTTCTTGAACAGTCACTTGTGTTGGTAGTGCATTATAGAACTTCTGGCAAATGACTTGATTGTCTTACACCAGTACATGTAAATCTAAATCTTAAAACAATAACTGAAGAATACTCTCTTTTGGAAGTATGACACTTGTAGGCCTGCACAGAAATTTGAGCACACTGGACTATTGTTTACGGGGACAAAACAGGTATAGTTTTCCTCCATTCCTTGTGAGTCCTCACTATTTTATAGTTTTCGGCATACAATTTTTGACAATATGTTACAATATATATATATTGTAACATATTGTAGAAATATATACGATAAACCAGAAATATGTACGATATATATATATAGACCTATATATCGTACATCCGGTGGAAGAGTGTTATAACTCAAAAAATGGAAATTTTGAGTTATCATCGCTCAAAAGAGAATAGGGAGAGAGAAGGGAACTCTACCTGGTGATATTTTCGCATAAACCTAACTAAACTTACTCCTAGATGGCGGAAATACCAGTATTCCAGGGATATATTTTTATAGAATAACAAAAGTCATGTGCCCACAAATGTGTAATTTTGACTTGTAACAGTTTTCCACCGGCTGTGCAATATACATAGCAACATATTGCCAAAAATGATTGCTCTTCACTAAAAAATATATTGGGAAGATCCAATGTGCATCCGCAAGTGCTGAAAAGTGAAGATCAAACATACTCTTGGAACATATAATCTACTTTAAAATTAATTTCATGCAAGCACATATCATTTCTGCTCTATGTGGATTCCAAACTGAAAATGGAAGCTTTTAATAAACAACTTCCGAATAAAATATAGTGATAAATGCGAAGATAACGTCTATTCCTGGAACGTTCAATCTATTTTTTAAAACATTCTAGCTATCATCAGCACTTTTACTCTATTGGGATCCAATATTTAAACCAGAAGTTTCAATAAGGGGAAAACTGCAGAGGTGGAACCTATTTTGGGGACACTAAATCCTTATCAAAAATCTTTGCTAGCTATTCATTACACTTCCTGCTCTATGTTGATGAATATTGAAACCAAAAATGGTAGTAAATATCCACTATTTTCGGCTTTAATAGATTGACAAGGACACGGATGCGGTCTATTCTTCTTGGGAGGTTGAATCCATATAGAAATCCAATTTTTCGTATTTCTTCACGTTTAGGTGTATGGAGATCAATATTTTGAAGCCGGAAGAGACATATTTTCTATCTTGCAGTTGCAGTAGAGAGGTATAAGTGGTGAAATTTTTGTTTTACTTTGGCCTTCCTTTTCACCATCATGGTTATATGAGACGTCAACCTGGTTTAGGATGAAATTCAAACATCCATCACGCATTAAATGGAATTTCTCCCACTGGGAGTAGAAGCAAAGGTGCGAACGCTAGCCACTAGACAAGGGGAGGGAAGAGAAAAGAGGGATCTTATTCATCAGACGCTGAATCCACATTAGAAGATAACTTCTCAGTATCTTTTATTTTATTTATTTATTTATTTTTTTTTAAATTTTTGTGATGTCTATTGGCAGACGAACGAACTTGCCATACTTACCCATAGCAGTGACTGAAATTGTAAAATTATATGAACAATATGAGGATTCGTTGAACAGAAATGCAATTTGTTAGATTCATATATCAGTTAATCACTCTTCTTCTTATAAATGTTCTGTTTATCAGCGGAAGTTGTTAAACAAGTATCCTTCGCACATGTCTTGCACTGTTATCTGACCATAATAAAGGCTGTCCAAGTATTTGGAACAAGGTTTTTTTTTTTTTTTTTTCAACTTCTGCATCGACAACTACAAGGAATAACTACCCTGAATACTTTAGGTAGAATAATAAAAAACACGAGCAGTAGAAAAATTAACCCATTTTCAAAACCTATTAGTAAACTTGATATATAAACTTGAAGAATTCACAGATGGAACTGGTTTCTAACTTAGGAAGACCAGTTTGTCGTTAGTATACATGTGAAAACAATGAAAATAAGAAGTAATGTTCTACTCTTCTTTGTATCACTCAGCATTATTATAATACATGTATTTTCTGTGTCTGCATGGCGATTTGCAGGTAAAGAATTCTGAATTATTTTTCAATGTTAAAATTAGCATATTCGCAGCATCGTAACCAGGAGATTTGCTGAATCGATAACACACCCTTAATAACATTATTAAGATTTGTTTAAAAGTGTGATACGGATAAGTATGGTTTTTGATTTATTTGCAAGAAATGGTTGTTTAACTTCGGTTCTTTTAAATAGAAAGAATGGTAGAAAAAGGTTTATAAAAGTTTCAGTTCTCTCCGTAAAAGGAACTCAAGGTATGCACTCATCTTCACTTGAAGTTATTCTGTTGTGAGTAAATAGCGGGTCTTCAGGTACTAGCAAAACATGGAAAATACGCAGTTCTAATTTAATAAATATGCGGTAAAATATGCACTAAGATCTAAGTTATAATAATAAACATGATTACCTCTTATTTATCATTTCAACAATTGCAATACTGTACCATGCAAAAACTAAACCTAAAAAATTAATAGTGTTGAAATACTAATAAATCAGTTATTTACGCCTTAACACTTCATATAAAGTTCAAAATTTTTAGTACCGGTACTTTACACACAACAGCCCGATTTGAAAAAAAAATATTAAATTCATTTTGTCGGTATGTAAGGAGGAGTTACCGGTATTAATTGTGATTCTCATAGCAAGTATTAGGAGTAAAAAGTTAAAACACAGTTGGCGTAAAATGTTATTAAGTAGGCACATGTCTTACGAGGGAACCTATCCAAGTGTAACTCTGACTTCGAGTCGAGACTATGGCCGCTGGATACCTTGTCCCAAAAGAACATAACACGAAAAGGGATACATTCTCGATCGCAACCGTCGCGGAGATATAAGCGTGAAAAGTTAGAAATTAAGCTCTATACTATACATTACAAAGTCAGATTCCGGGTCAAATTTTTCGGAAACGGTCGAGTAAGGAAACTCAGCGAAAACATACCAAATTAGTGTGGGGAGCTCAGAACCTTTTGAATGAAAAATTTGTGTCCCCGGGGCACTCGCAGAGTCCCAGGTGGGGTTCAACTCAAAATTTGCAAATGGAACCGAGGGTCAAGTAGCATATTGTATGAAAGCTATTGTTAAATAAAAGAATATAGAACAAATCTCAACTCTCTACGATAACCCTGTGCAAACGGGCAACTGGTCAAAATGTCAATACAACCTACATCAGAAAATCTATGGCCACGCTTTTAAATCCGTTAAGTTGCGACAATAACAAAACAGAAAAACACGTTTGAAAGTGCAAGGTATTGAAGTAAAGCAACTTGCTGCAATTTTTTTTTTCCAGTTGCCAATTATTTTTCTAAATTTTGTCTTGGATGGCATAAGACAAAAACATAATAAAAATAAATAAAAATAGACTAATCACTCTATTACTAGGAACGTAATCTGGACATATTTAAATCAGGAAAGATCATGAAGCAGTATGAGAACGCAGATCACGAATCACCGACTCATGTGGGCCAAGACTTATCCGGTGATTTGGGTCTGGGTCTCATTTCTCAGATACAGACTAACCCAGTGACTGGGATAGGACCGATGAACCAGATAGATAGACAAGGTGATTAGGTGGCTACGGGAGATGGCAATAATGATGATAATGAACGAAATTGCGGATTGAAGGGAACGGAAAAAAACGGGAGAACCCCGATAAAATCAATCCAAACAATGTTTTACCACCACAAAACTCACATGGCGAGAGTTGTGATCGGGCCAGAAACCGCTGCACCAAAGATGAGCCACTGCTCTACCACTGAGCCACTGCGCTCCGCTCTCCCCATCGGTGGTTGTGGGCTTTGCTTTTAGGGCAAAAAATAACGGATTTCCACAACCCTACAAGAAACAACAAGAACAGGAAAAAGTGTGTAATTTTAGAGTTCGTAAATTACAGTAACATTTGAATTCGGTTATGTATTAATCTTAAATTCAACGGTTGTGGTTAATCAAAATCTGAACTCCTAATCACATTACAACATATTTGCACATATTTGCTTCAGCATTACATTTTTGATTCTATTTCGTAATGTTTGCAGTTTGCACTGTTGCAGGTAGACAACAAGATCATTTACTTTAACACTTACATGTTAGTCATAAAACACACGATCCCATATAAGACATCCAAACTATGCGGTGCATAAGTACGGGAACCTCTATAGAACTACACTGTACATTCGTCCGTCTGTCGATTGGTATCAGAAAAGAAATGGTTTAGAGATAGCGCTGTTTGGATTTTTTTTTTTTTGTCTCGATTAAACATCACATTAGTAGGTTCCATATCCTCCATTCTTACCCTACTAAAATCGAAAGTGGTATTAATATCGATGTCCATTAGTAATAAGCACGAGACGATGAGACGAGAAATAAATTTTCTCATCTACTCTCGTAAATTCTGTAGATTTAACTTCGTCTCGATTCTCGGATGATATTTTCTAGTTTAGCCGCAATTCTCGAAAAGGTTTTCTCGTCTCGTCCCTGTTTGTAAAGGTATATACGTACTTAACTTTTGTAAGACTTGGTAGAATTGTGCAGTTAGTAATAGGAAATTCAAATGCTAAATATTGAGCTGTAGGATAATTAGCACTAATTGAAAAAATATAAAATGTCAGCCAAGTTCCTTAATCAATGTTCATATCCAAACAAACATAAAGGTCATTCACACCACAGAATTACGAAGTATTTTTAACAAGACAAATTTTTAGATTAAATACGGAATGCAAAGAGAGTGGCTAACTTTTTGACTTCTTACAGGTATAAGCAGTGGCGTATTTACGATTTTGTTTCGGGGGGTTTGCTAACTTTCGGGGAGGGGGCTTTGCCTGGAAATGTGAAAATTCTGCAAGATATTTCATTTACTTTACTATACTAAGTAAGATTTCGGGGGGCTTAAGCCCGGAAGCCCTCCCTAAATACGCCACTGGGTATAAGTAATGGAACAGAAATAATAGTGTACAATTCATCAAACATTAGACAAAAGACAGGATTAAAAATTATTTTATGTAAAGGAAGTATAGCTTACCCTCTAACACGGAAATGATTTCTTTAATAGCAAATAACTGAATATCGCATATATAGTTTAATGTAGTTAAATAGTATTTCATAAATAGTTCAAGTCTAAACTATTAAATGAAGCAATGACATACAAGACAACAGTTTAGCTTCAGACCTTCATTACTTCTCATAACCCTATAAAGTTTCTTACAATAAGAAATTAACTATTCAGATAATGTTAAATTATGGACTAGAGTACGATAATAATGTATTAAATTGGAAGATCTACAGTTAAACCATGTGTATAACTAGAGTATGTTGTGTAACTACTTGCATATTTTTAAACATTCTCTCTTTCACTGCATTTACAGTAAACTTTATTATTTTTTAGTCTTATACTGTGAATCATGTAGAACAAAAATAGTGTTTGAAATCAAAGATTTGAGTGAACTAGTGAAATTTCGTGAAAATGTTTGTTTGTCTCGAATTTTAAAATGAACTCTTCGTCTCTTTTGCAAGATGGGGGATACATTTCCTGTTTCCTAGCAACACTAATCCCCATACAGTACAAAAAAGGGTAAGGGATAGTGATAGATGATTTTATACGGATTTAATGTTCCAAGATTAGGTTTCATTTCCGCCTTTACTCTTCCATTGTAGCCCCGCGTAGCGTACATGCTAACGCTCTAGTCTTTGGTGCAAGCGGTCCCAGATTCGATTCCCGTTGGGGACACTCGGTCGAAAAACTGTAAAAGCTTTTTCAGGCTAGCCATCTTGAGTGAGGTTTTCTTCTTTCACACCAGGCAAATGCTGGAATGGTACTTAACATACAGGTCCCAGGCCGTTTCCTTCCTTCCCCTTCCTCGGATAGTTTATAGTGATCGCTGAGGGTCGTCGTCCCTCATACGTGACAAGCTAACATGGCCATAGATGCAAAAGCCCAGATATCTAATTCCTAATCCTAAGCATCTCTAGTTTTACATATGAGTGAATAAATAAACACTTAAAAGTAGTTTCTTATGTTATAAACATTTTTTTACAATATCTAAATCAAAGTAGAAATTAGTTTTTTAAATAAAGATTTTAACTTCCCACGATTTTGCACCGAGACTAAGGGACACGTTATTTCATATACTTGCCCCTATGTGCATTACATAGTTGTGACCTGGACCTTTTGAAACTTGCCGATAGTATACTTGAGTTATTTGCATCGACTCACACTTCTCTGTAAGACTTTGCACTTTCAACAGCCTTCCTACTTATGTCAACGTTTGCAACCACTAAATGCTCACCACGATGACAATACAAGATCAGGTATAAATAAACTCCTTTCTCTTCCCCTACATTGTTCAAAATTCTACTCCGATGTGTTCTTTGCATCCACTATCCGTGCGTGGAATGACCTTCCATCCAGCACAAGACAATCACAGTCAATCAATCTATTTAAGAAGTCGGTTGAGCAGATCCTCCATAAGTCTATCAAGGCTTACTAATATCTAAAAAAAAAAAAAAAAAAAAAAAAAAAAAAAAAAAAAAAAAAAGATGATTTTTATCCTCCTACCTTTTATTTCTTTCGTTCACTAAATGTATGTGACTATTTTGTGTGGTTATCTGTAGTAATCTAAGTAATCTATGTGTGGATGTGATGTGATGTGTGTGTGTGAAATGAAATCTTTAAATTTTAAGTCCCACGGTTATGCCGGATAGGCTAAAGGAGACGGTGATGATGAGAGATGAGTAAAATGGTGGAATGAAGAAAGTGGGAGGAAACGGGAGAACCCCGAGAAAACCCACGAGCACGGTGTTTGTTCACCACAAAGTCAACACGGGATCGAACCAGGGACCCCAAGCACCGGAGGTGAACGCTCTACCACTGAACTACCGTGACCTCCGTGTGCGTATGTATGTGTGTATGTATGATTAGGAGTATTTTATATATATATTTATTATTATTATTATTATTATTATTATTATTATTATTATTATTATTATTATTATTATTATTATTATTACTATTATTATTATTATTATTATTATTATTATTATTATTATTATTATTATTATTATTATTATTATATTACTAATTATGATACTATTGTATTGCATGGTCAAGTGGGAGACAAGGCATGATTAGCCTTAACTTCGCCATGTAAAATAAGACTAATAAATAAATAAATAAATAAATAAATAAATAAATAAGGGAGATCGTGATGATGTGATAGATGGTAATGGTGGAATTAAGGAAATGAGAGGAAACGAGAGAACCCCCCAAAAATTCCCCCACACGGTGTTTGTCCATTACATAGTTCAGTTTGCGAGAGTTAGGATCGAACCAGAGACTTGACGCACCAGAGGTGAACGTTCTGAAAGTGAACAAGTGTATTGTTATGAAATCGCAAGTGAAAAAATCGGATTAAAGTTCAGTTTTCCTATTGATGTTCCTATGAGCTTACAATAATACTACTAAAACACAGGATAGCCTACTTTGAGTGACTATATATAGTCAGAGACGTATGCAGGAGGTGGGTTATTGAGTCGGCACCTTCCCCCGAAATAACGACTACTATGTAAATTTAGGGGTAATTGAACCAATTTTAATTTAATTTATCCTCATTTTGAATTTGGATCCTCCGAAATGCTTTGGACTCCCCCAGAATAAATTCCTGCGTACGTCCCTGTCTAGAGTAATATTTTCAGAAGTGATTACAAGTAGTATGTGTGTCACTGTTAGAGAAAATCAAGCAAGAATAGACACAATCTGTTACTAAAGATATTTTTCATACACAGTACATAAATAAATAAATAAATAATATATTTCAACAAAATAATAAAAAAGCTGTATCTATACTGCAGGAACTGTAACAGGTTGGCAACAAACAAAAACTACTCAAAGTCATAAAGTGGACCGCGTAGCATAGTCGCTAACGCTCTTTAGTGCGAGCAGTCCAGGATTCGATTCCCAGTGGGAATACTCGACCAAGGAAGTGTAAAATCTTTTTCAGACCAGCCATCTTGAATAAGATTTTCCTGAGTTTCCTCATTCACACCAGGCAAATGCCGGGATGGTACCTAACTTATAGGTCCGAGGCCACTTCCTTCCTTCCCTTTCCTGGGATAGTGTGATCGCCGAAGGACGTCATCCTTAATGCGTGACGGGCAACATGGCCATAGATGCTGAAAGCCCAGAAAACTAATTCCTAATTCTAATCAAACCCATAAAAATTCGTTTTTCTCGATTGTTTCAAAAAGTACGCATGAGAATTTACCATCAAGCATATCATTTTGTTTTGCTTGGTATCATCTATCGATTATTATATTTCTAGTCTTCGGACAATATTACAGTAAAAGAAAAAAAGGTAAAAATTAGGAGTTTATCATAATTTTGGAGTATATCCTATTATAACCGTATAAGATCGTTTTACTTGTGTCACAATTAAATACTAGATTAATTGTTTACTTTGGTATCAATTTCATCTTAATAGATAATTCGGTTATTGTACAGGATCGTTTCTTTACGTTTACAAAAGATAATACTTTTCCCCAATTTTCTCGAAAACTACCATGCGCATGAGGATTTCTACTCACCCATGTTATTTTGTTCAGCTCAGCAAGTTCTATCGATTGCTATATGTCTTACCTTTGGACAATAACTCTCCCCCTCGTTAAACACGCATAATATAATATTATAGAGTTAGTTTTTGTATTGACTGTACTTACTCACTCTATAATGTCTTTGTTTCAATTTCAGAAAGAGCTAACAGAGTGAAAAGAGGTTTCGTAAAAGTTGACAGCAGCAGTGAGACAATCATTACGAGCAATGGCGGAGGCTCCAGCTTTGTTAGCGTAAGTGACAGTAGCGAGGAAAGCAGTGAGGAAGACCCGGACGTGGTTCCCGGTGAACAATGCAATAGACAATGCAACGGGAAACACAAAGTGTGCTACTTCTCTTGGGTTGCGGAGGACTACATGACTTTGACAGAGTAAGTACTTCACTTAAAATAATGTATATTATGAAAATTTACATAGGTTGGATAATAAATAGTGTCAACACTATATTATGAAGTGCGACAAGCAGAGTTGCCAACCTCAGAGAACAAAATTATCGATTTCCGTCCTTAAAATTATCATATATTACAAAACAATATCGTATATTCGTTATGCACGTGATAATTGTAGCAACAAGTATAATACTAGACCTACCAATAATATCTAATAAACTTTTCTAGTAATCTTCAGTTGTGAACTCCAAATAGGGGTCACTGTCTTCACATTAAAAAAAAAATCTTTATTAACACTACTCTGAACAAGAACAATGTTTGTACCTCCTCGTAAACGTAATTGAATGTAAAGAGTGGATGCAGGGTTGCCATTCCCCAATTCTCAAATAGTTATTCATTATTTATTTATTTATTTATTTTTTTTTACAAGGAATGACTGTTAAAAACCTCAGTGTGGGTGTTTTTATAATAATTTAATGTACATCTACAATTATTATAAAAGCGTAAATAAAATCGAAATACTCGCTGTGATGTTTAAGTTGCCCAAACCTTTTTCTTAAAGCTAACACAATGACGTCCAGAACTTTGTAATAAAAATCGATCTTGTATTTTGTTTTGCGGATCTTCAATAGCTTCATCCTCTGCCTCGTACTGAAACTGTCTCTTCTTCTTTCGACTTCGAGCATGCACTGTATTACCTATCCGTGGATAATCCATATCCAATACTGATATCAACTCCATCGCATCAACTAAGTAAGGTTGAAACTATGCATAATTTCTGCTCCTCTGAAAGTATTTAGATATATTTTGAAGAAACCCGACTGCATCCGAAACATGATAATCAATGCTTTGGAGACTTTTGCTTACTATGTTTATGTGGAGTGAAAAGTCAAACCAGATGACGAGTGATCAAAGAAAGTAAAGCCATGCAGCTGGTTTGCTATACATAGAGAATCGCAGGCGACCATTCTGTTTGTTCTATTGTCATTACTTATTTGAAGTAAGGCATTATAAACCTCTCCTATTTGATATCTAAGTGGAGTTAGAGCATCAATTTCGGCTCTCCCACCGTGTGGTGCTGAATAATTTTAAAGTGAGGCTGCTAATATGTTCCTTTAATATAGTCCAACGTTGAACTGACGCAGAAAAGGAGTCATAAACTTTTTTTAACTATATAAAAAATGAAACGGTGGACCGAGGTGTTCTGGTTGCATCGTTAACGACAAAGTTTAGTAAAGGAACATAAAAGGCTTGGGAATTTACTTCTAATATTCTCTTCTGAATACCTCTATACCTGAATGTTTGCTTTTCGTATTGGAACCATTGTCATATCTTTGACCCTTCTTGTCTTCGATAGGAAGTTCATTTCCTTTAGCTGTTTAATTATTACTTCTGCCAGTCCTAGACCAGTGGTGTCTGTTACTGGTACGAAACCAAGAAAGTGTTCGCAATTTTTTACAAAGCACTCTTCATTACTGTATGTAATTTGTACAAAACGATTGTTGTCATTTGCTCTATACCAGAAATATCTGGTGTACAGTTTAATATTATACTATAATATGTTGCAGCTCTCAACAAAGACAGTATTTTACTTTCAATTTACTCACTAAGAATTGGAATAATTTCATTTTGAACATCTTTTCCTTAGTAATGGTGGTATTTATTTTGTCCTCCCATGGTTCTTTTAATGTGTTCGGCCATGACACTGTCAAACTTATATTGCTTAAATATAAAAACAATCTATATTATAAAAGAGAACGTACAAATCCTTTGTTCCCTCATCACGCTAATACGGCTGAACCAATTTCTTTCATTTTTGGGGGGTTATTAGGATTTGGACCCTAGATGGTTTTTATCATATCACTTTAATTTTTAATTACCAGTGTCTTGAGATAATTGACCATTCAAGTGTCCATACGTACAAATCCTTTGTTAGTTCATCATAGGTAAAAATAAACGTATTTATATGCAACCCGCATGACCGTGTCACTCGGCGGGTTAACATAAATGACAGGCGCTATAATGTTAACATTTACTGCAATTTGAAAGCAAAAAAGTAAAAATTATCTAAGTAACAAAGTTTATTGCGTTCCGGGGTGACCGCAGCGAAGCGGGGCGGGTTAACATAAATGACAGGCGATATAATGTTAACATTTACTGCAATCTTCTATGGTTTTTATCATATCACTTGAAAGCGAAAAAGTAAAAATTATCTAAGTAACAACGTTTATTGCGTTCCGGGGTGACCGCAGCGAAGCGGGGTGAACGCTGCTAGTTATATATAACGTGTTCTCTAAAATATATATTGTTGATAAGATATGAAGAATTTGTAAATTGGTTAAAAACTCGCTGCTAGAACCTAAATGTATCTAGGTGTTGTAGGCTAGAACCGCCTATCTCAAGTGGGATTGTACCTTTTGCATACTTGGAGTGGAGCGTTAGAATATTGCTGAATAGAAATATATATATAAAAGACACTTGATAATATCTTCCCTATTTGAAAGTCTTATCTACGCCGCTGCAAGGGAAATCTTGAACGAGATACCTGTAGCTAGTAGTTTGATAATTGAAAATGAGGGGGAATGCTTTGATTTTCTTGAGTGAGTATTTTCCTGAATGTGAGTGAATTAAGTTTAATTACATTCCCAGGTGAACAAAATTTTATTTTTCCATGTGGGCCTATTACGAACCATTATATTTTGATACTATTCTTTTCTTTTCCAAATTTTGCCGCCCACTAGACGTGCCGCCCTGGGCGGTGGCACGGCTCGACCCCCTCGCGCCGGCCCTGTATATATATATATATCTTAAATTATCGTATATCACGATAAATTATCGTAAAACTTATGGTTGGCAAGCCTGGTGGCGAGTGGTAACAAATGTGTGTTAATCAGTCGAAAGCAGCAGTCCGCCTTATGCAGAGTCGTTTTGACGGATGATTAGCGTCATACTAAAAGCCTGACTACTGCATGAAACATGTTAATCGAACTCTTTAGTATGGGACTAATCATGCGTCAGAACGACTCTGCATAAGGACCAGTGAGTCTTAAATTAGAAGAGAAAAGTGGTAACACCATAACAAAACCGTGCAAAGACGAATAACATGAGTGTATTACGATTGAAATAGCACGTGGGCGCAGTGCGCAACAATGCTTTTATGGACTTCGCGATTACCTTTCCGGCGAAATGTGGAAACAACTTCGCGGGAAGTACTACAACACAAAAGAAACCATCGTGCATGTCATTGGCGGTCCCTGCGGTAGATCGACAAAGATTGGCGCGCTGAAGGAGTAGGACGCCATCCACAGCCACAATCCTTTTTCATACACAGCAACTGAATTGGATCACCGAATTCCGCTACTAGTATGAACGGAAATATAAGCCAAGCAACTGATAGCCAGGGTTAAAAAAAAAAAAAAACGTTTAAAAAAAAGAACGTTTTTCATGTTTAAAACATGATTTTTTTGTTTAAAACGTTTTTAACGTTTAAAACAAAGTACTTTGTTTTAAACAAAAAAAGAAATGTTTAAAATGTTTGTTTAAAACAATGATCTAAATAGGCATATATATTACATTTTTAAACTCTTAGGTATTGCTTGCCATCTACATTCAACCGCTAGATCAAATTTCGGGAACTTCCCTAATCTCGATCCGCCCAAATGTTCAATTCCGGAGAAAGAAATCGGGATTTTCCCGATCTCCGCTCACAGAACATGTAGTTTAGTTTCTTTGTGTTACGTTCTACTGGTCGTCTGCATTCTTAACCTTTAATCGCCCATTGACGCAACTGCTGTGTCAGGGTTTTAAACCTCAATGGCTCAGTCTTAAACCTCAAATTAAGGCTTGAAGATGGTTTTGGTACCAATTTATTCCTGGGAGATGCAGGTTTGCTGATGTGCATTTTATGTATGTGGGAGGAGGGTAAATATCGTGTTTTTTCAACAGTTTTTTGGGGGTCATTCCCCCTCTTGGGGGATAGATTCATAAAAATTGTTACGTGAAGAAATGAAGTAGGCAACTACATGGTAATATCGTGTATTAGTACTTCTTGCTTATATGAGGGAGCAGGGAGGGGGCAAAGTTAGCCAATTTGTGGAGTTTAAGTTTTTTGACGTAAATTACATTTATTTTTACAACAAACATCAATAGCTCAGTCCTTAATTAAGCTAGAAAGATGATTTGGTACCAAAGTATTTTTGAGGGATAAAGCTTTCCGTCAGTTGCATTTTGTGTATATAGGGGGTACGTATGTACGGCCGAGAGAGGGAGGATGAAGTTGTTTTTTTTTTAATTTTTCATCATTTTTTTTCATCAGGTTTTGACGGGTATTCCTCCCCCTTTTGTGGTACATCCATAAAAATTGGTATGTGAAGCAATGAAGTAGTCCCCTACATGATAGTAACCTATATATGTACTTGTTGTTTATAGAGGAAGAGGGGTCAAATTTGGTTTATTTACATTTATTTTCCGGACGGTCCCATATAACACAAGATATATTTCACTGAAGTGATCTAGAAGCATAATTCTTGTTTGTATGCATGATGTGTGCAGCAAAAATGATTTGCATATGGACGTGGTACTATAGTGGGGGAGGGGAGAGAATGTCTCATTCAATGAATGTTTTTCTGCGCATATTTAAAAAAAATATTTCCTACATAAAACGAATTCATTACGCAATGGCAGCAATGGCTACCATTTCTTATATTATTGTCACAAGTATGTGGCTTATACATTAGCATCATTTTATCAGCGTAGGGTAACTGCAAGGTTTGCCAGGGCTCGCAAAGTCAATATTTTCATATTTTTAATGATTTTTTATGTCTGTTCTTTTTCTACGAATACGGCGGGAATTTCACGAAAGTTATCTCGTTGGAATTTGTGGTCTATAAGCTTTTCAATGGTGTATAACTCATGACTCTTTGATAATTAGGGGGGTCACCAGAGCCCCGAACGTGAGAGTCTACCATTTTGTTAAAATCCTTGGCGGGTGTCTAGAGTTAATTGTGTTGTAATGCCGTAGACACTAATCATTATTAGCTACCCACGTTGCACA
Source organism: Thermobia domestica (assembly GCF_964235325.1). Taxonomy (NCBI): domain Eukaryota; kingdom Metazoa; phylum Arthropoda; class Insecta; order Zygentoma; family Lepismatidae; genus Thermobia; species Thermobia domestica. The sequence continues at coordinate 93,114,246 of NC_137462.1, read as the reverse complement.
TAGAGATGTATCTTGAAAACTGTTTAGTCAAAATGTCATTTGCTCCTTGTAGTCTAGTTACTGCTCTTTTCTATGAGTTGTATTGTATTTGTCAGAGCACTTCTAGCTTATGATGTGAGAACTGTTCATTATTATGGAAATGATAGTGATCAAAAAATACCAAAGTTTTGAATTTGTGAATTTGTATCTTAGAATAGTGTATAGTGTGTTTAACCTCCGTTATTCTTGGAAATTAAGAAATGTTCAAATACTTCACTTGAATTTCTGTTGGTTTAGTTATACGCACACTGATGTGCACAATTTCGTTCAGTAATTGCTGTTATAATAAGAATATAACTCTGCTTGTAATTTACTCCATGCACAAATCCTGCGGAGGATGGGTTATTTGTTAGAAAATTAAATTAGCTTCTTCAATCTGATATTTTAGTTGTTTTAAACATGTCCAACCAGCATCGAAAAAAACCACGTTTAAAACAATTTGTTTAAAACGTTTAAAACAAACTGAATAAAACAACAGCCCTCGTTTTAAACATGTTTTAAACACTTGTTTTAAACATTGTGTTTTAAACATATCAACCCTGCTGATAGCAGACCCTGATACCTTTTTTGGTTTTATATGCTTTTTTTTCTTTCAACACCCACGGTTTTCTGGGTAGTGACGGGGTTGCCAGGACACATAAGAAATATATAGAAATGTATTAGCGCCTAGGCTATTAGACCATATTAGATGTAAATCTACGGCTTTAACTCAAATCACAGTACCTACCACCGCGAATCAAACCCGGCCTCCTGCACAAGCAGCGAAGTTCTAACGATTTAGGCACGAGGAATCTCATAGGTGTATACAGTGGCGTATTTACGATTTTGTTTCGGGAGGGGCTTTGCTAACTTTCGGGGGGGGGGGGGCTTTGCCTGGAAATGTGAAAATTCTGCAAGATATTTCATTTACTTTACTATACTAAGTAAGATTTCGGGGGGGTTAAGCCCGGAAGCCATCCCCCTAAATACGCCACTGGGTGTATATTTTGTTCTGTCAACAACATATTTCCACATTTACTTCTTTCCTTATTGATTGAATAATAATAATAATAATACTAATAATAATAATAATAATAATAATAATAATAATAATAATAATAATAATAATAATAATAATAATAATAATAATAATAATAATAATAATAATAATAATAATAATACATTGACCTGGAAATTCTTCATTTAGCAAATAGGGTGGTTGGAATCGGATCGGCTGCAGTGTCCCCGTGCGAAAGTTTCGATTTAAGACAATGTTTTTACGCTAGAGCAGACAGTGGCAGCAACTGCGGTGCTCCGTATGAAAGCTCTAGACCTAATTTAAAGCATGCTTCACAAACAGTCTCGCAATATGTAACAGGCATTCTTCTGTCCATAAAACTAGATACAAATTATAACAATGTAACCATCAATTTTTGTCCAGTCCTTAAAGTAACAGGAGAATATGACACTTCCATTAAAGATAGCTCATTGATCTTATATAGAGGATAATTTTTCTGTTTTTCTTGAAATGAACGGAATTTTAATTATTATTTTTCCCTGATTTCTTCTTCAAATGTATTTAATTGGCCCTTACACCATAAAAATTAATTTTGTTATACAAGTATACAGGTGCGTACCCTGAAATTTTTGTTGGAAGGGGTCTAAGCTTCGTAGCGAGGCCCAATACTACAAGCCATTACATCTATGTAGTATTGAACGGGTATTATTTTGCACCCGAAAAGAGATAAGTCATTATAAAATATCTCCACCTATATTTGCAATAAATAAATAAATAAATAAGTAAAAAATAGAACTATTGTTGGAAGGTAACTGAGTTAGTGAGTGCCAGTTTATGGAAATGAGGTTAATATGAACAAGGAATTAAGTTCAATGTGGGTTATTATGTTCGTTTATATGGTTTTTGCAGGATTATATTAAGTATTCGTTTATATTGCCTATATTTTATGTATGTATTCATATTGACAATTTCTGTGGATAATTTAAGTATGAGGAAGTTTATGTGTAGTTAGGCCGAACTAGTAAGCCTAACGCTATATGGGAAACTCTTGTTTATCTATCTACTGCAGCACCCACAAAAAATTCTATAATTGTAATAACTAGATTATTTTTATAAGAAAAAGAGTATGGATGAAGTGTACGATCAAATTTTAATCTAAACAATACTAAATAAATTTATATTGAATTCAAACTCAATTAGAAAATAAAGTAGGGTCATTTAACTATAGTTGAAACCACCATAATTAAATTCCATTTAATTTTAAAGAAAAAAAAAATCATATAAATCAATGGGCTAAGAAAAGAAAAACAAAACAAAGATGGCGTGTATACTGAACAGCGTTAATTACTAATCAATCAATTAATCAAACATACGGTATCTTGGCATATAGCATATCCTCTTGTGGTTTGAAAATGAATATACGAATATATATTGCATAGGAATAATATTTTTTTTTAATGTGTAAGTGTAGATTCAAATTGGTGTCATTAGATCATAACGCAAAAATCATATTCAAGTACGTTTTGCACTGATATTTTGTAAGGTTACTTGAAAATGTTTATTGTATTTCTAGTTGAAACCCAGAAAAATACCCGTAAGAGTCTTCTCTGCCGAAAACGAGAATGTTAAAAATGATTTTTCCAGGAGGAGGAAATCTCGTATTTAAATTTGAAAAGTTTTTTTAAATCATTATTTTCAATTAAATAAATTATTTTCAATAGCCTACGTGCCAGAACGAAATTTTGTTTCTATTTGTTTATTTGCAGTGCATGCGGAAATTGTACAACTGTAACCGAAGATTGTTATCGGCCGCAATGTGTTTCAGGGGATGGTTACGAAACTGCAATATCAACTATTAACAGGCAGTTGCCAGGACCAGAAATACAGGTAAATTCTGTATGATTTTAATAACTTAAAAAGAAAAATAATACTCATTCGGCAAATTTTGGATTTTAAAATAAAGAGAACTCTATATCGAATACATTAACTTAGGTAATAATTTAATAAAGCGAGTCTTGACTCGACTACGATAGACCTTATAGTTTTGGAGCTATGAACCTTTAAAATTCATTTTTTTCATGTTTTCGGCAGCCTATAAATCGGAAAGGAAGCATTTCTGCACCCAGGTTGGTCTATACTTTTTGTCTTATCTTTGTGTCAGGAATTACCTCCCAAACGTTGTTGGTGTTGTTTTGAATCACAATGTATATTTATTATACCCTGTAATTTGTTAAAACAACGTTAGTCAATCAAGTTTGAACATTAATATAACCTGGTATTGTGTTTGTGAATATGAAATTTAAGTCATAACATCATTACAATTCAAGGAATTATGTAATATTTTTGAAAATACTAAACATGGTGTGGTTTTATTTTTATATTATTTTCTTTTAGTTTCTCGAATGCTCAGTTTTCATGAATGATAAACAAACATTGATTCATATAATCCTGACTTACAATTGGGTGACTAGGTTTCGATCCCCTGTGAGGCCAGGATTTGTTCTCTAGTTCTCACCCTAGGGATTCACTTAGCAACTGAGGAACCTGATTGCAACATAAAATTTTGTGCGTAGCTATAATGACAAAATTATATCTATTTTAAACTGACGGTTCATTGACAGAAAGTCATAACCATTATTAACTGAAAATAAAATGAACGCCTAGAACTATACAAAGCAATGGCCTCTATTGATTGTAGGTTTAATTAGGAATTAACGTCTCTTCTCAGGACTGATGTTATCAGGGAAATTGACATTGATAGATCTTTTGTTCAGGGAAACTGTTCAGAATTTTTGCTTTTATTGTATGAGAATGCATCTTGACGTCAAACTAGAAACAACGTTTTCGGAATTGCATCTACGTACAAACTAATGGTCTTTATCAATAAATCTTTAGTTCTTCTGATTTGTTCAAAAGAAAATTTCAATTCTGCACCTGTATGCATATAAAGGTGGTAAGCATAATTATAACACAATAGGTATACGGGATTGTCTACATTGAGAAAAAAAATGTAGGTGGCGTACTTAAAAAGATAGGTTACACGCGTAATTCCTGTAGTTTTTGGACTTAACGTACAGCAGACGTATAACTGAAAACGCATGTTTTATAATAATTTCTGTATAAGTGTTCCATCTATACGTACTTTCCGTATGAAACAATGTAGGCGGTCAGGATCTCACATACAAATTGACGTATATAACATATAGCTGACGAAGGTAACATAAGTATATGCATGTGATATACGAGAAACTGTTAGATGTCAGACATCCTGCAACGGCATGATGTAACACCTAAGGGCAGTGCCAGGATACGGCAGGATAACGTATGCTCCGTACTGATTTCTATAATAAGCAAGAGGATACCGTATATTTGTGCAATATATCGCTGTCCGGAGAACGGATTTTTCTCTGTGTAATACTCTGAGAAAAAAATAGTTTATTTAAATGTCAATGGGTATTATTTTTATTTCAGGTTTGCAAAGGTGATATAATACTTGTAGATGCATACAACCAATTCATTAGTAAAGGCCTATCCCTACACTGGCATGGAATATCGCAGCGCGGAACACCTTTTATGGATGGTGTTCCGATGGTTACACAATGTGAATTTCCACCTGCTACAAGATTCAGATATAAATTCAGAGCTCGCGAAGCTGGAACATTTTTTTGGTATTCGCATGTTGGTAAGTTAGAGTAGGCCTACATAATTTAGTAAATGTTCGTATTAACGTACTACGTGGTATGCAAGCCAAACAGACCTAATAGACCTAACCATTATAGATTGTTAACACAATGTTAAGATAAAAGTAAAGATAAGTCTGAAACTTTCTAATCCTATGTGTTTGTTTTAAATCTTGGGCGCTTCTCTAATAGCTTTACATAAAAAAACAGGCGGCTCGTGAGGGAAGTCACACCGATAAAATTTAAAGATTTTTCGCATGAAACTAAAAGAAGAAATAATTCTCAACGTATAAATTGTAGTTTACAACAATTAATGCATTAGATAACCTTTATTGCCTTATTTTCAAGCGATAAAACATATTTCCACCAGTGTGACTTTCCTCACGAGTCGCCTCTGTATCGTGCGGTTATACAATACACAGTCATGTATAGTGAAGAAGCATGCCGTTGAAATAGATATACTAGGAGACAAAAGTTTTCTCCAAATATTTGCTCAAAAGATTCACAAAATTTTAACCAAACAGTATCCATTAAATCTAAAATAAAAACAGGACTCGCATTGTATGGACTAAGACAGTTATAATTCTGCATACGAATAACGTAGACATATGATAGAAGACGATTTACGGGAAATAAAATAAAATAGAAACATCTTTCTCACAGTATGTCAGGAAATCTGCCTGAAAGTGAACGTAAATAATGACATAGTGACGAGGCAAGAGTGTATTCGGTGAAACATGGTAAAACAATGACAACAACGTAGAAGTACAGTAAATGGATTTAAACTTAGATATAATAGTAAGAAATGAACGAAGTCAACAACGAAATAATTAAAAATACACTCGTTCCTAGTTTCAAGGCACTAAAAGGGGGAAACAACAATTCAATGTTGCCGATTTTCGGCAATCTCCGACAAGAACATTGCAGGGGTTAATTTCCGCCATTACATTACGAAAAAAGGGGGAAAATATAGTTTTACTCTTTTAATCAAGCACTCTATCTAATCTCACAATGTAAAATACCTGTGCAGTATATAGGTTTTATAGACTGAATCGGCGGCTATAGATTTTGCCCGTTGCTTCCGAAGGCCGTTAACCTCTTAACTGACAATGACGACTCAACTCGTTATGATAATTTGGCTTGTATTTGCAGTCTGACAACTATGTTCGTTATAATAAGATTCCTATTGGGCGTGACAAATTGATACGTATTTTTCGTGGGACGTAAAACTCAAAATATTTCATTTCATTTCATAATACGTAATTTATTCCCCATTCAGATGCAACTTTCTGATTTGGCAACTCCTCAGTTAACAGGTTAAATGAAGATCCGTTAAACCGAGGGATGAGTGTACAATTTGGCAAGACTATTGCTGCAAATAACATTAAGAAATTATAGGTAAAAATCTATAAAAGTATTATTCTCCCTGTTCGATTCTATAGACGTGAAAATTGATACAGGTAGTATGTAAATAAGAGCACATGAACACAGGTTTTTCGAAGCAAAGATTAGAGGAAAATATTATATAGAAAAGGGATATGAAGAAATGAAAAAAGAAAAGATATGAACAGAAACATAAACAATACAGAACTTCACAGAAGTCAGAAATCGCTGAAAATAATGTGGATATTAAAATCGAGGTGCTTAAATTGAAAGAGAAGCGTCGTTTACTTGAGATATTTAACTTAACTAGGTGGCAGGATTAGATGATTGGTTAAATCAAGGACATGCCATAATGATATGAAACAATATCTTAGGGAGATGAGGTGGCGGTTCCTAATGGAAGTCATATAGAGAAATATTGGAATTTTATCGTTGCAGCCTGGAGAAGAACTCGCCTAGTGAACTAATTTAGGTATATAATAACTGCCCTTCAATGAGTTTCCTTCTCTTCCTTTCTTGTGATAGAATTTTGACTTTTGCTGATTTAACTTCTCTCAAGAACTGCCACTGAGCAGATGAATAACAAGAATCCTGAAATAACAAAAGTATTGGAACTTGACGCTTAATTTTCGGTAGGGACACTCGATCGGAAAGGTATAACTGCTGCTTTTTTTTTTTTTTTTAGGCCAGCTATTCTGAGTGAGTTTTTTCTTGGGTTTTGACTCAGTGATTGAACGCTTACTTCTGGTACGTGGAGCCTTAGTTCGATCCCCGTCTAAGTAAATTTGTGATGGACAACATCGTGTCCGTGGGTTTTCTCGGGGTATTCTCATTCCCTCTCACAATTCTCATACCAGCATGCTTCCATCGTCATTCATTTGCCCTAATCATCATCTTCCTGACCTTAAAGGGCATAATGGTGGGACGTTAAACTCAAGGATTTCATTTCATTTAATGTTCAGTGGCGTTAGTAATCACGTTTTTCGTGGAATCCAGCTCCAGATGACGACTCTATCGGCTTTTATGAACTGTCTGTAGTCGTTCTATCATTGATAGTGCAGCTCATATATTCATACATTATTGCACAAAATCCTTTCATGTATGCCTTTCGCTCATAGTCAATACTAATTGATTGGAGAAAGGGAATCGATTTTTATCTGTCTCGATAGATAGGAATAACAACTGTTGCTTGACCACTCGAATGGTAAATGATGGTGAAGTGTTGATTATGTCACCGCTGCTGTGTGGCAGTGGAGTACTGTTTTTTAAAATTTCGATTGAGAACTATGTGAGTCCTTAAATGTGATATATGCCTAAACACTTCATCAAAATACAGCTTTTTAAAAAGTCAAATTTTCACTTTATTCTTATTTATTGGAAACGAGTCATATGACCATACAGTATTCAATACTTTAGTGTAGACAAAAAGTTTTGCTTTTAGTGATAACCCAACATACATAATCTTCAAATATTTAATGTATGGATTTGAATGTTTACATGTGTAATATGGGGGCTAGTTTTTCAACCTCCGGTGAAGTGTAGTATACAAGCAAAACGAACGTGAATGAAGTTTTATTTACAAAAGTCAAGTACGATAAAATTTATGTTCTAACATAGTAACCGTGACTATTAAGGCATTTGTCATTGACACCCGCGTTTCTAACGACTCTAGCAGAGGTTTAAGAAAATAGCCCTCGAATTTAGAAATTAAATCAAGTTTTAGGAAAATGATTTATTTCCATTTTTAGGATTCGAGAGGATTGATGGCATATCTGGACCATTGATTGTACGTCAAAAGAAGAGCAAGGATCCATCTGGTAAATTATATGACTATGATGATCCAAAGCATTACATATTCATTCAAGACTTAATGCATGAAATTACACTTAATAACTTTCCTGGTCGAAGACTTCGTGACGCAGATATCTCTACTGACAGTTATGTTATTAATGGTAGAGGTAAATACACTGTAAGTAAATAGTTTGTATCTCTTGTTTGTGTTTGTGTAAAATTGACCACGTTACAAACGTTACATTAGAGAATATTTCGAAATTTCGAAAGAAATGTGTTCTTTTTTGTATGTCGTACTCAATATATTAAACAGTATCATACTTACAGCTCCAGGGAAGACACTTTGAGACAATAAATATTCTGGAAGGATAGTGGTAATTCATTTCTTTTATGAAAGTAGTGTACCGACGTTTGTGTAAAGTAACTGATGTGCAAACAAGTATTTACTAATTAGAGAATCTTTATACTTTTTCGAAGTAATTGGAAATGACTGTTGCAGTCGGTTTCGTAGCCACTGCCAATGCGACTTCTGTCGTGTATAACTCAGCAGCAGCCACTATACTATTGAGATACTGTATATAGTGCGATTCGTTAACTTTCGGAAGTACTTTGTTTATGGGTTTGTTTCTTCAGACAAGAACTGCGGAAGCAGAAGTTTGACAAACTTGTTGCGTAATATTTTCTGTATGTGTTAAATATTGTATATTTTCTTTACGTATATTGATAATAATAATCTACTTACATTACGCATTCTACGTACTTTAACCTTTAACACTTCACCTAAAATCTTGTGCAGTAATTATGTTAAGTAAGGATAAGAAAGTTTTGTTAGAAAATTAAATCTTTAAGTTTAACGTCCCACGGTTATGCCGGTTAAGGAGACGGTGATAATGAGAAATGAGTGAAATGGTGGAATGAAGAAAGTAGGAGGAAACGGGAGAACCCCGAGAAAACCCACGAGCACGGTGTTTGTCCACCACAAAGTTCACTTGGCGGGGGCTGGGATCAAACCCGGGACTCCAAGCACCAGAGGTGAACGCTCTACCACTGAGACACCACGGCCCCGAAAGTTTTGTTAAGATTCCTTCATTAAAGTTACATGTGTGCTATATACTACTGATATACAGATAATGAACAAAATAATAATATGAACACGTAACAGAAAATCGGAATAATTTTTCTTCCATTACGACATCTAACACAAAAGTCCGCCACCTGGTAGAAGTGAAGGTAAAGGTATCTACCAGCACCAACCGTACGTTCTGAGTGAATATTTTGCTACCAGTCAAACGCCAGGAGCTCGATAATAAAATATCTTATGTTGTTAATGACGTTTTCTAATCAAACAGTCCAAACCACAGTAGCTAAATCAATTAAAGAAATGGGAAAGCACAAAAGTTTTAGCTTTAAGGAGCCAGGGAGTAGAGATATAGAAGATATATGATGCCACTTTGTGTAAGTATTTATGTTGATGGAAAAAAATATTGCAATGCTTTTATGGAACGTGAAGCATTCCGTAAAAGTGTTGCAATATTCTTAATATGAAATACATAAGTTAACACTTATTTCTGACTTATGTAATTCATATTAAGAACATTGTGCGCGCAATATGTTAATTGAGAGAAGCTTTTCGCTAGCAAGGGCGGCTCTAAGAGAACTTCACCAAAGCAACTAAAATTGCTACAACATTGTTATCATTTCCAATATAGTTATACCGGGCTGGAAATTCTTTAATAACTAAAAGCCGTAAACTTATGGATAAGGTAAGGCTTATACTATAATTATTGTCGACAATATTGATGATTCGGCTTTCTGCTTTTGTCAGATAATGGTCTATGGTAATATAATTTACTTGCTATGAATAGCTCGATTTCTACCAAATTTGCAGATAAGATCTTTTGCCTTTGTTTGATCAGTAGTTAACTATTTTGGGATTTTAAAGGTAGCCCTAAATTTTAGATTTTCAGTCAGGCAGCTAGTGCAGCATTACTATTTACCCTAGAATAATGGCCCATACCTCATTCTATGATATTACCTACGAAATATTCGATACTTGCGCCCCTCGCAGGAAAAACTCTACCTCGAAATTTCCGTGCTGGTTTACTAAGGATATAATTAATAAATTGAAGGCTAAGGCAAGTTATCGTAGGAAATTTCAACTAAAAACTAGCAATAGTATCTCCTGTTACATGGAATTTTCTCGTTTCAGAAGAGAAGTTAAAATTCACATCAAATTAGCCTATGAAACATTCGTATATAATACTGAAAATATTTTTACTAAGAATTCAAGTGAATTGTGGAATTTTAATCTGTGTAGTAACGAGGAAATAGCTAATACTTTTGCGAAGTATTTTAGTTCAGTGTATGATTCCTCTTCAGAAACGATATTGATCCCAACATAGATCTGGAAGATAACAGATATGGTAGCATAGGGGCACTAAATATTTGTCAGATAGATTTGAAGGAAACAGAAATGGCTATTAAAAACCTTAAGTCCAAAACGGCAGTTGGTTCTGACGGATTTCCCTCCTACATTGTGAAGGGTTGCGCTGATATATTTAAATATTCTCTATTAATTGCATTCAATTTATCACTAAGAACAAGCACTTTCCCAGACAAATGGAAAACAGCTTTAATTTGTTCAATTCCGAAGTCCAACAATAGTCAAGATATTACCAACTTTCGACCCATAGCAACATTACCTGCTTTTGCCAAAGTATTTGAGCATATCTTGTATCGACGAATCCTTAATCACGTCAAAACGGTTATCTCAATTAAACAACATGGCTTTATTTCACAAAGATCCACAATAAAAAATCTTGCAATTATTACAGATTTTATAGCGAATTCATTAGATGTAGGCAGCCAAGTAGATGTGATTTATATTGACTTTGAAAAAGCATTTGATAAAATTAATCATAACATATTACTATTTAGAAAAATTAAAGCTTTTCCACTTTTGTCCGTCCCACGATTAAATTCTTCTCACCATACCTATCTAATCGTAAACAATCCGTTCTTTTTAATGCATACAAATCTAAAGAATATATTGAATCCTCAGGAGTCCCTCAGGGTTCAAATTTAGGACCATTGTTATTTCTCTTGTTTATTAATGATTTACCTGACTATATTCCTGACCATGAAAAATTACTATATGCCGATGATCTAAAAATATGCCAAAATAAATTCTGTAGACGACAATATAAAGCTGCAGCAAGGTCTAGATCATACTAGTAACTGGTGCTCTTCGAATCAATTTGGGGTCAAGGCAAGCAGGTGCAAAGTATTATCATTCACTAGGAGCAAATCACCTCGTCACTTAAATTATGAAATTAGTACATATATAGTAAATAGGCATGATTCAGTTAAAGATCTTGGTGTTACGTTTGATCCTAAGTTAACGTTTGACAATCATATTGTAAATATAAGAAGTGAAGCATTCAAGCTATTAGGATTCATAATTAGAACGGGAAAAGAATTTAAGAACTGTTCAACATTATAGAAGTTGTACAATGCATATGTTCGCTCAAAGTTAGAGTATGCCTCTACTATTTGGAATCCGACTCACATAAAACATCGTAAGCAATTAGAAAAAATACAGACACTTTCTTTTTAAATTTCTAACATACAAAGAAACTCATATTTATCCTACTTATGAAAGCTGAAAAACCATACTTGCTAACTTTAATCTTCCTACACTAGAACAAAGGGGACATATGATTGATTTATTATTCATTCAAAAAGTAACGCAAAATATTTTGGATTGTCCTGATTTAGTTTCTTTATTGAATTTTCATGTCCCCACATTAAAAGTACGTAGAAACACTGGTCTTTATTACTGCAAGAAATCAAAAACTAATATAATGATGAAATCACCAATTTGGAGGACAACAGCTTTGTATAATAGAATGTGTGCAAATAACAATGAATTAGATATATGTGATATGTGGCCTAAGACATTTAGAAATGCCATTATCATCAGTTATCAAGAGTTGTGAACTCAAGTTATGTTATCAGGAGTTATGAACATGTAATTGCGTAATTTACAACCCTGATGATTGACACAGTGCCTGTTGTGTTGACAATAAATAAATAAATAAATAAATTCTCTTCAGAATAAAGCAACCTTCCGATCGGTACCACTCACATGTTCGTATCGTCCATACCTGAAAAGGAGAATACGAGGTGTGGCAATTAAATAATGAGACTGCCCACCTCCTGTCGCGCAGGATCGTGGGGGGAGCTAGCTACTGATGTGTTGTAGATCTTGAGCCTTCATGAGCAGCCACTGTTTGTTTCATGATTCTGAAAGCTTTTCTTTTCTTTGCAGGCTTGCAAGAGGACAGTGTTCTGTCGTAGTCCCGGAACCATGGTGAAAAGTAAAGTTGAGCAGCGCATTAACATCAAATTTCTGGTGAAATTAAACAAAACACCGTCGGAATGTTGTGCAATGTTAAAAGAGGTGTATGGTCATAATGCTGTGTCACGTGCGCGAGTTTTCGAATGGCACAAACGATTTTCAGAAGGTAGGGAGGAGGTTGAAGATGATGAACGACCCGGCCGCCCTTTGAGTTCAAGAACAGACAAAAATGTTCAAAAAATTAATGAACTTGTGCGGAAAGACAGACGTCTGAGCATTCGGATGATCGCAGACATGACGAACATTAACAAAGAGACAGTAAGACAAATTTTGCATGACAATTTAAACATGGCAAAAGTTTGTGCAAAAACTGTCCCGAGAAACCTCTCGCAGGAACAAAAAGACATTCGAAAGACCATTTGCTGTGACGTCATGAAACGACTCAAAGCAGAACCAGACTTGCTAAGACGTGTCATCACATGTGATGAAACATGGAATTTCCAGTATGACCCTGAGACTAGGCGTCAATCCATGCAGTGGAAGACTCCCACAACGCCAAGAATGATAAAGCACGAATGAGCAAGTCGAAAGTGAAGGCAATGCTTATCGTTTTTTTCGATAGCAGGGGTATCATCATGACTGAATGGGTGCCTCAGGGTCAAACGGTGAATCAGACCTACTACAAAGAAATCCTAATCAAGCCGAGGGAAAGAATCAGGAAGAAGAGACGGATTTGTGGAAGAACGATGCATGGATCCTCCACCACGACAATGCGCCTGCCCCTAATACCCTTTCTGTGAAACAGTTTTTAGCAGTGAAGCGCATTCTTCGTGCTCGATCATCCTCCGTATTTCCCAGACTCGTGCTCGACTATCCTCCCTGTGACTTTTAGCTATTCCCAAAAGTGAAAAGTGCATTGAAGGGAACACATTTTCAGTTTGTAGAAGAGGTGAAACGAAAAACGGCAGAGTTGTTGAACAGGGTGACATCTGATGACCTATAGCATTACTTTGAACAACGGAAGGCACGTATGCAGTGGTGTATAGATACGGGGGGGAGTATATTGAAGGGGATAACAGTCAATTGTAACTTTCTTTGCAATACATGACATTTATGACACCAGTCTCATTATTTAATTGCCACAACTCGTACAAGGAAAACGGGAATTTTTCTGAAAAATAATCTTTTTCAAAAGTTTAGACCCTCTAGAACAGCCCTGTGTTAAAGCACAGATCTCAAAATCACTTGAAAATGGTGTAACACGAGTGCTCTGTCTGATGTTCATGTTGACTATCCCTAAACCGGCACCCCAGTCTCTACCGTCTCTGTGAAGCGCAAACAGCCAAGTTTCGTTACTACGATAAACTGCTGTGAGATCGAAGGACATGGGATAAAAGAACGCTTGTAAGATGTATAATGTCCCGAAGACTACTCTTAGAAAGTTGTTTAAAGAAAAGTATGTCGATCCAATGACAACGGTAAGTTTTACACGTCAAAATGTTCACAAATTCTTCAATATTTTGGAAGAGGAATTTCAGAAGCATAATTACCCGCATGACCGAGTTCATAACGTCGATGAGTGGGTTGATCGTCGTCCACAGTAAAATTCCTCAAGTAACTGCCCTTCGTGGCAAGCGACAGATTGCATCACTGTTATCCGCTGAGCGTAGTGCAATAATTACCATCGTTATTTGCATGAATGCAGCTGGTGGATTTGTTCCACCTATGGTAATTTTCCTACGTAACAACAAATTTGTCCAGCTACAGCGTGGTGTTCCTCCTGGAACAAATACTGAAGTTCATTCCTCGAGTTGGACACAAATGAAATGGTTCCAACATTTCGTCAAGGTCACTAAGCCCACAGAAGTCTCCAATATTATTAATTCTCGATGACCACTTTCCCCATACAAGAAATATGGACGTTATCAGTTAGGCTAGAGAAAATCATGTTATAATCATCTCTCTTCCTCCGCATTTTACACATAAGCTCCAGTCTCTGGATAGAAGTTTCATGTCATCGTTAAAAGCGTATTACAGCGAAGAAGTGCGACAGTGGTTGCTGACTTGTAATGAGCCTCTTAGCACGTATTATGTTATGGAGCTTTTCGGTAGAGCTTACGTAAAGCGTCAGAGAGCAGAAATTGCAATTAACGGATTCCTTGTGGCCGGGCTTTACCCTATAAATAGAAACGTATTTGATGAGTCAGATTTCATTCTTGCAGCAGGAAAGGAAAGGTCTCCAATCTACGACTTCGATGAGGATAACATTTAAATGACGCCCCCTAAGGAAGAAAACGAGCCACTGGGGAACCGGAAACCGAACATCTACAGCAACAACAACTTCTTGCCTTCGAGAGATCAGCAACCATGTCAGTTACTAACGAATATCCTTTGTCGAACTGTGATCCATCTACTTCACATAGTACATCTTCTTTCGAAGTTTTCAACCATCTACCTCTGCAAATGGTTCTACAGTTCCCGCAACTTCTACATCTTTCCAGACAAGATCTTTTTCTGTTTTTCCTATGCCTCAAGCAAAGAAAACAATATCTATAAGAGGTCGCAAACCGAGCTGTGTTAGTGTCATCACCTCGTCTCCATACAAAACTAACTTCAGGTTTCAATTGACATAAGAATGACTGCATCTGTACTTGGAAGAGGTTGTGGTAAAAAGCGAGCTCAGCAAACACAATCGCGTCAAGACTTATGAGGAATCCAGTGATTCTGAAAGCTCAGTATCTCAGAATTCATGTCTCTCGTCAACCTTGAAATCCCATTGAATACACTGCTCCACCAGAAAATGATGTTTCATGTATATTCTGTTCAGAGAAATTTAGTGACGATCGTGCTGGTGAAATGTGGGCTATGTGTTAAGACAGGGCACATGTTGAATGTGCTGAAGCTGACAAAGACTATTACATATGTGACTTTTGTCGATGATTGTGATTGGTGTTTTCTTTTTTTCTTTTTTTTTTGTTTGTTCGTTTATTGAACAGTTTTCATAATTATATTGAATATTTACGCAAAAGAGCGCATATATACAATGAAAATAAAAAACGTTTATATTTCTTCAATATTTTTGTGTTTTATCAGTCAAAGTACTTATATTTTCTAAAATAAAGTCGTGGTACGTCATTATCTGGTCATAATTAATTTTCTTCAGTACATTTGGTAATTTTTAGGTAACTCACTGCAAGTAGTATATGAGGGTCAGATTTAGGCTACATTTTTCAGACTCACGAATTTGATAGGTTTCAGAAGAAACTTCACTGCTTCAACCACGCCAGGTTTATCAACTTTCTACTGCCAACTGGACATAAGAAACTTGTTTAACTTCTTATATCGAATATTTAAAAAGGGCAAATTCTAATTCTGCGAATTATACGACTGAAAAACAAACTGGAGTGCCAGATTTGGCTACTTTCCCATCTTTCTCTCTCTCTTTCTCTATACATATACATGTGTGTGTGTGTGTTCTTGAATCCCATAAAACCTTTTAGACAGCATTTGCGAGAGAACAAAATAAGCCTTTTGCGTCGTACTCTTGAAGGAAAACAGATGACGTCATGATCCCTACCAACTTGACGAGCTCCTTAAAACACATGTGACCTGTTCCATAATGCATACAAGACTGAACAATAAGAAAATCCAGCAGTAATAGATGTTATATGAGCGTTTTAGGACAATACACACGTATGGCATACAACATGTATATACCATAAATCCAGAAAGGGTTAATATCTAATTATTTCTCTCGTATACCTAATGCCACATGTTTCTCTTCGTTGTCAAGTGACTGACGCAAGTGATCATGGGTTCAATTTCATTGACCTCGGTACTCAAGTAGTGGTCGATACAAACTAGAGTACCGATCACAAACTAGAGTAGTGATCGATACATATTTTAAACAGCAAGTCCTGTCTTATATAGTCTTGGAGCTGAAAAAAGACGTTAAACAACTAAGTTTGCCAAAAACATCTAATCAATTAATGCAATATGGCTATGCTAGTTTGAAGTTAACATTCCTTTCAGCACCAAGAATGTATAAGAGGACGACATGCAGCTTAACATGAGATCTGAACCACATGAACTCCCACTCGGAATCAAACCCTAATCTCCTTCGCCAAAGACGTGAACGCTAGTAGGGAAAACCAGAAAATATCATAATGTCGGTCAATATAGTATGTTATATGATCACTCCTTTCCTAACAAACGGCACATTTCTTTCCTAATAATACTCTTTCCTATTAACTGGAACTCTCGCGACTTTGTCTTGCACTCGTCATCCAGTGGCTCCGACCACTCGATTAGACATGTTGCAGTTTCTGAGAATTGAGAAAGTAGTACACAATGACTTTACCCATAACCTTACCCTTGAAAACACGGGAAGACGTACAAAATATTTGTTGCAATCTTTTGATATAACGCCTCCTACTTAGTTAGCAACACTTGCTTTTTCAGATTTCCTCGGCAGCTGAATACTCAGGTCTGGCTTACACGCTTATTCTGAGCTAAGAGAAATAGTGGTAACGCTAGGGAGCACTTTCCTGAATTACACTCTTAGACTCTTTTTGGTGATTGGTCTTCAGTTTAAAGTCCCGTGTTAGCACTATGGCTATGACACGTACAGTAAAAGTTTATCATGGGATTTGAAACACATAAACTTAATTAGAGATCGAACTCAGCGTGTGGTCCCTGGTTTGATTTCAGCTCGTGCCAAGTGAACTTTATGTGGAAAAACGACGCATATGTTGGTTTCCTCGGGTTTCTCTCTTTTCCTCTCACTTTTTTTAACTCCTTCTTTCCATTTCGTTCATCATCAACAGCATTGTCTCCTTTAGCCTTGAAGCATAATTATATTACGCTAAACTTTAAAAAATAATAATAAATAAAATCATATTATCTGTAGAAATTTGAAAAATATCGTGCATGGTACGCATGAGCTCTGTGTGATACAATATTCCAGTAGCTTTATTTGATCAAGTTTTGTAATGACATTCAAATCGATCTGCAGCAATACTTCATCAATTTCTGTTGATTCGTAAACTCGAATGACAATAAAATTTATAGTTTAATATATTAAAACAAAGGATTAATTGATCTAAAACTTCAGAATTTTGTTTGTAATATCAAAGCAGAACGTAATTTTCAAACCATATTTACCTACTGGAACTTAGTTATCTCATCACGGAGGGCCCCTCATGAGATTTTTTACTGTAGAACATTGTAATTATCACTGCATTAAAGTATCAAATTTTAAACTTAGAAAAACAATAGAATTATGTACATACAATTTATTAGTGTGTAGCTCACACATAAAGTTTCATGGTTCTATTCTCAACTGCTTAGCAGACCTAGTGAATGAAAAGAAAATGAAAACCCAAATTCTCTCTTAGGGGCCACATTAAGTAAATTCCCACCTAGGATACACAGAGAAAACTTATATAAAATTTCATGTCTATGCTCGACTGCTTAACATAGTGAACGAAAAGAAAATGAAAACCCAATTCCCCTCTTAGGGACCGCATTAAGTGAATTTCCATCTAGAATACACAGAGGAAACGTATATAAAATTTCATAGTTGTTCGCCTGACAGTTTCAGAGATCCAACGAATGGAAAAAAGTATTTCAACTCCATCTTTCTCCTTAAGGCTTGCATACTTATATCGAGTGTTGCAAAATAAGTGTTACAACTCTTGGGAGGTGACTCCTGCCACTGAGACAAGAAAAAAAGTTCTCTTCAACTTTCAGCTATCGGACTTAGTTTCGGATCTACAACGTGCCGAAAGCGTGGGAAAATGACTTTCGGAAGCCAATAGTTCGGAAACTATCCAACGTAAAGAGGACGGGTAAAAAATTCACTGAAAAAGTCATACCTGCTGTATTGAATTTTGCATGTTTCACAATTCTACCATGCACGCGCAAGGGATTCCCCAAAGGAACGTAGGGAGTCCCTCATAATCTGTCAAATGAAAATTGGTCTAAATGGATATGAATTGATAGGGCTTCTACCAGGTAACAATAATTCGTTTGTATTAAGTCGATATCTAGAACAAATACAAAATGGCGGACACCTTCACGCCCGTTGTGTGTGGTTGCATAATCGCCAGGTACGGATGCTGGCCAACAGTTACGTTCTGAGTATTAAGTGTAGCGAATTTGTACTCAAATGCTCTAGAAAGACATCTGGAGTGTCGGTAGAGCACAACACATGAAGCAGGGTGATTCACATGTGTGGAAACACGTAAGGAAAAATACCCAGAAATGCACTCATACTCAGTAAACGTGAGTTCAAAGCGTCGGAAACGTAAGGATTAGCGTCAAGAACATGAAAGCCATTGCCAATTCACCAATAATATTCCATCAATCGGATACAATATGATGTGCACGGTTGCATACGAATAAGGATACAACTGAGGCCAAGTTGAAATTGTGCAAGGGGACTCACAAAGAAACTGGGTAAACTAAATGAATGTCACTATTGGATCGCATGATCGATATTGAAATGTGGCCAATGTGTGTGTTGATATCGACATGTAGCTAATGGACAAATGTCAGCATGTCGCACTACTACTGGGACACCGTCCCACGTGCGAAAAATAGGAAAATAACTACTCGGGTCTTGAATCGGAGGCCGTGGGCTTCCAGTAGTATTGGAAACTGTGACCACGCGAGCGAAAGCGAGCGCTCTAGCCCTGATTCTCGAGGGAGCCTCACTTTCTCTGCATTTATTTCTTTGAGGAGCACCCGCTTTGTTTATCAAGCGCTCTTGTACAGCCTCCCGACATGCTTGTGTGTTTCATTTTGTTACTCCTATTGCACAGTTGTAAACATTCAGAGCTTTAAGACGTTCCTTCCTATTTCTCATGTCGTTCTATTTTTCATATGTATGGTGTTTCAGCTGTAGTGTTACATGTGCCAAATTGGTTCATTTTCGTCTTTGTGTTGGCATGTTCACTGTGTGTACGATACGAATTTCTAAAGGTATTTTCCTATATTTGGAGTACGTAAGACATGGGACATGATACAAATTTATTATTTTCACGCTCTGTCAGAATTTGAACCATGGATTAAGATATTTCTTTTCATGTGTCAACTGTGGGACAATGTCCGAAACAAAGAGAGACATTGATACAATCGTGTTCTAGTTACGTTCTACGAAAACGTGCACCAAATGTAATAGCAGAATGTACAATGTTATTTTCCTAGTTTTCGCACGTGAGACAGTGTCCCAGCAGTAGTGGGACATGTTGACATTTGTCCATTAGCTACATGTTGATATCAACACACACATTGGCCACATTTCAATATCGATCATGCGATTCCACTAGTGACATTCATTTAGTTTACCCAGTTCCTTTGTGAGTCCCCTTGCACAATTTCAACTTGGCCTCAGTTGTTGTATCCTTATTCGTAAGCAACCGTACACATCAAATTGCATCGGTTTGAGGGAATATTATTGGTGAATTGGCAGTGTGTTTCATGTTCTTGACGCTAATCCTTACAATTCCAACGCTTTGAACTCACGTTTACTGAGTATGAGTGCATTTCTGGGCATTTTTCCTTGCGTGTTTCCACAGAATCACCCTGCTTCATGTGTTGTTCTCTACCGACACTCCAGATGTCTTTCTAGAGCATTTGAGTACAAATTCGCTACACTTAATACTTAGAACGTAACTGTTGGCCAGCATCCGTACCTGGCAATTATGCAACCACACACAACGGGCATGAAGGTGTCCGCCATTTTGTATTTGTTCTAGATATCGACTTAATACAAAGAAATTATTGTTACCTGGTAGAAGCCCTATCAATTCATATCCATTTAGACCAATTTTCATTTGACAGATTATGAGGGACTCCCTACATTCCTGCGGGCCGCGGTGGCTCAGTAGTAGAGCGTTCACCTCTAGTGGTTGGGGTCTCGGGTTCAAACCCTGCTCCCGCCAAGTGAACTTTGTAGTGGACAAACACCATGTGCGTAGGTTTTCTCGGGATTCTCCCGTTTCCTCTCACTTTCTTCATTCCAGCATTTCACTCATCTCTCATTATCCCCGTCTCCTTTAGCCTAACTGGCATAATCGTGGGACGTAAAACTCAAAGATTTCATTTCATTTTTTCCCTACGTTCCTTTGGGGAATCCCTTGCGCGTGCATGGTAGGATTGTGAAACATGAAAAATTCAATACAGCAGGTATGACTTCTCAGTGAATTTTTTACCCTTCCTCTTTACGTTGGATAGTGTCCGAACTATTGGCTTCCGAAAGTCATTTTCCCACGCTTTAGGCACGTTGTAGATCCGACACTATGTCCGATAGCCGAAAGTTGAAGAGAACTTTTTTTCCACGCGAGCAGCCATTTGGCGGTCATTGATTAGATTGGCCAATTAGTAGTCCTGTGATAGGAATTTATCTTCTCTTTGTGACTCCTTTATATCTAGTATAGATCCTATACATTATGAACACAATGGACATCTTCAATGTCGATAAGTCTATAACTTACAGTTATAAAAAAATATGGAAGATAAGATTAGTTCTGAATTTATAAGAAATATGTCAACAATCGTTTCCTAGATACTACAAGCAGAATATCTCAATACAGTTCGTTCAGAGTATTAAGTGTGTGCCTTCCAGATGAACACGTATATTAGAAATGTGCACGATTTTGTAATTAATAATAATAATAATAATAATAATAATAATAATAATAATAATAATAATAATAATAATAATAATAATAATTATTTTTTTGTCTAGGATGAATCTGGTAACACTACAAGTACTCCTTATCATCAGTTCAAAGTAGAAACTAGCAGTAAATACAGATTCCGATTGGTTAATTCAGCGTCTATGCCATGCCCTCTTCAATTTCAAATTCAGGATCATCGAATGCGTCTTATTGCTACTGATAGTGAGCCTGTGAAGCCAATATATATTGATACACTTATCTCACATTCAGGTATGAACTTAAATTATAGTTGCCAGACTTAAGTTATAATTTACGAGTCCCGTCGAAAAAAGTATGCGACCTTCTTTGTTTTGCGTCATGGAAAAGGAGCCCATGATGTCTTTAGCCTGCAGATAGTGTTACTTTCATTTTCATCTTCTGTTGTAGAGGAGTGGTTTATTGGGTGCTTTTCTGTGGTCTCGTCACGGCTAAAATGATAAAGACATGGGTGTACGGGTAGGATGAAGTCACAGTCGTTTCCGTGGATACATCCAACCTTGCCATACGCTGACAAAGCTCGCGAAGATCTAGAGAAGATCACCAGATGCCTAGCAAAATCAAATCAATGTTGATTGTGATCTTCGATTGAAGAGGTAATGTGCAATATGAATACGTACACGAAGAACATACAGGTACAAAGGACTTCTCTTCAGACATTTCCCGTCTTCTACATTACGTTCTTTGACCGTAATGACTGGAACTGTGGACTTCAAAGCTCCAAAGACTGCACAGGACAATGATTCCATTCATGCAACTTCTGTGATTGTCCTTTATCTCTCTACTCTCTGGGTATAGCCTGAGACGTTTACCTCTTCCTAAAAATCGAAAGGTAACACAAAGAAACTCGCTTTTGCACCCGAGAGGAGATTTAGTGCAACACGACGGCTGCTTTCATAGTTCCAGGCCTGTTTCCAGCAGTAGAAAAGCCAACAAACTCGGTACGTGGAAGCAGAAGGAACTAGTTTGAAGGGAATTAGGACGGAGAAAAGGTCAGGTGAGTGTATTGGTTTCCCGGAATTATGGTCGGATACTTTTCCGACAGGCCTCGTATATCTAAATATATATTTTTAATTTGACAAATTAAAAATGACATTTTATTATACCTTCATGAATAATAATGTTTGCACTCGTTTTAGACACCTTTGTCTATGTTTTTCCAGATTTCTACTTTTAATTTTTTTTAAACATATTTAAGGAAAACACCCAATTTTGCATGTGTACATCAACAGGTTTATCTCATATATTCTTGATATTTTATCGCTTTGAAATTGTTCAAAACAGAAAATTATCTGACTCCGAGAGCATTTCCATTCTCGGCTTAATATAAAAATAATATTTTCATCCTTGCTGCGTAATTCCATGCACATTCTTTTCGTTAAAATTTCGACTCTCTGGTGGGCGGGAACTCACAGGAAAAAAGGGAAGCAATATTCATTTTTATCGTTCTGGCGTCTGTTTGTATTGTTGCGTGACGTAACACTAATGATATTTAATTGTCCCTCTTCACAGCTGGACAATAATTTGCTCAAAAATTAGTTGTGGTCTAATTGTCAAAGTTTAACACGTTCACAAGTTTTTTTTTTTCAGTGATAATGTAAGTCGTACAATGCTTGTAGTTGCAATTTCAGTACAAGTTTTAGGCGGGATTATTAGAAGAGAGCAGTTAAAATGCCACCAGATAAATAAAGAACTGTGAAATTAAGATTTTATGTAAGTGATTTTCTGAACGAGAATTTATCAACAGATGGTTGCTAATGCGTTCAACTATTTGTGTGAAAAATAACACTAATTTATTTATTTCAAAACTGGCTGTGTGCTTATTAAAAGTTGAATAAACAGACCGACAATATCAAAAAAATATTTGGTCTAGGAATTAATTCGTGCGGTTGGTACGCACACATTGAAGCTGTAGTACAAACACAAAATACATAAATACCTTAAGAAAAATATTGTCCATCGTTAGCCACCACTTTCGCCCATCTGTCAGGCAATGTACGGATTCCGTGGCGAAAGAAGTCCTCATCCTTGGAAGCGATCCAGTCAGAGACCCAAGTTTCGATATCTTCTGAAGAAGTAAACCGCTGTCCAATCAAATCGTTGTTCATGCAATCGAACAAGTAGTAGTCCGAAGGAGCAACGTCTGGTGAATACGGCGGGTGGGGTAAAACTTCCCATCCGACATTTTCTAAATAGGTTTTGACCGGTTTTGTGACATGTGGGCGAGCGTTATCATGTTGAACAATAAGTTTATCATGTCTGTTCTCCCATTCTGGTCGTGTTCTGGCCAGAGCTTGCTTCAAACGCATTAATTGTCGTCGATAACGTTCTCCATTCATAGTTTCACCCGGTTGCTGCAGCTCATAGTACACCACACCTTTCATATCGCACCATATGCACAGCATAACCTTTCCACAGTGAATATCTCGTTTTGGTTGTGATGGACCTGGTTCACCTGGTTTCACCCAGGCCTTTTTTCGTTTAGGGTTCTCGTAATGGATCCACTTCTCATCACCCGTAATAATTCGATGCAGAAACCCCTTTCTGCTCTGAAGTTGAAGCAGCAATTCCCAAATGGTTTTTCGTCTTTCAACGTCTCTGTCTTTCAATTCATGTGGAACCCAATGTGACATCTTTTGAATCATTCCCATGGCTTTCAAGCGTTTGGAGACTGTTGTTTGATCAACGCCTAATGCTGCTGCAAGTTGTTCCTGCGTTTGACACGAATCCTGCTCGAGCAATGCTGTCAATTCTTCGTCTTGAAATTTTTTTGGCTGTCCAGCTCGCTCTTGGTCTGCCAAGCCGAAATCACCACTTCTAAACCATGCAAACCACTTCTGACACGTTCGCTCAGCTAGAGCATAGTCACCATACACTTCCACCAAAATACGATGACTTTCAGTCGCACTTTTCTGCATGTTAAAGTAATGCAGCAGGACACCCCGCAAAAACACTTTATCAGGCACAAATTGCGCCATGTTCACTTAACTACAAACTGGTGTTGTTGACGCTTTAATCCACTGCCCTATACTACGAACGATACGCGATGACAGGGGTTTGCAACACATGTGTGAATACACGGAACTGTGGGACGCTCCGTTCGCTGCGCCATCTCTTGTCCACCCGCACGAATTAATTCCTAGACCAAATATATTCTGTAAAGTGTTATTCGCAATAGAAGTTAATGAGAACATTAACAACCATGTAAAATACGCGTATTTGACAGCAGGATATATTTTAAATCTCATCCATTCGATTAGCTTAAGTTCGATTCCTGTGATTCTTATTAGTGTATTGAAATAATTAATTGTTTATTTTGTTTGAAACCATATACAAATTAACATACTGTAGCATTTCCATACTTCCTGAGTTCAAACCGCGGAACATGAAAACCAATTTTCTCGCAAAGGAATACTTAGAACGGTACACCAATATCTGAAAACGTATCGAGGCGCTACACTGCCAGTACGAAAAGTACTAGGATATCACCTAGGCGCGCCTTCGATTTCATTTCTGGTCATCAGTGTGTTTTGAACGCTTAACACTATTGCTGTATCTTACTTTTAATTTCTCAAGGGCATAACTTAAACTTTTCATTATTAAAAAAAAAAAAAGCGGTGGAAGGGCGTAACTGACTTTTTCCCGCCAAAAATACAACGTAGTCAATCTTCAATACTATCTTCAGAAACAGTAAGGTCAAAGCTTTTTTGCTACAAACTTTCGCTAAACTTTGTTGAAAATGAAATGAATAGTAAGGTATAACGTTATATCAACAATTTCAAATAACTTTCCTGTGAAATTAAGAACATGCAGATACGATTGTACGTGCCTTTACCGACGATATAAATCCTAGCTCCGATAATTACATTCTGATCGAATTGAAAATATTATATTTGATACTTGTTTGACACGATCACTAAAGCACAAAATACGTCCATATATAGTCCTACATATGGACGCATTCTGTGCTTGTATATGCATTAGAGTGGTCCTTAAACTTTCATTTCCATTTTTTTTACTTACTCCTTAAAATGGTTTCATATACAATATGAGACAAAGACGCCTTGTAAGCTCGGAATGGTTAGAGGGAGTAATACCATGTCTTGAATAACAGTTATGGACGTATAGCCGCATCTACTACGGTATAATACCATCGTGGTGGCCATGTTGGAGTCCGCCATCTTGGACACAAGTTCAAAATTTTTAATATGAAAGGAGAATGCGACACACCATTTTGGGGGTACAAAGACACACATGACAATACTTTCATTTATCTCTAATAATTTAATTAGTAATGGTCTATGGTCTGTTATCTAAAGTTATTTAGAAGTATGTTATTCCTAGAGGTATACCAAGACAACGATGTGTTTTTTTAGGAGGACAAATCAACATTCTGTTTTATATTTAACATAAAATAAAGTTTGAATTTAATTTTGACATTATTGCCATAATCGATACTAATAAGCGGTGTTCAATCACAGGAAAACTCAGCTGTCTTAAATTTTAGAGTTGTCGCAAAACAGTTCTGTTTAGCTCAAGGGTAGAGTGATGGGTTTGTACTGAAAAGTGTATGTGTCGTGGCTCCAAATCCTGTTCGAAAAGCATATGTTTTTCAGTTTTAAATATTGAAGGAGAAATATTTCTAAATTCCTTTTATCTCGTAAATCTGAATAAGTATAATGAAATGAGAGAAAAGAAGAAAAGTTATTATATTTGCTATTATAATCATATCTAGGTCGCTCTGAAACGTTTCTAATAGTTTAGCTTTTTAAATTTCCTCTCTTGTATCTGTCTTGAAAAAAGACTAAGGGCCGCGGTGGCTGAGTTAGAGCTTTGACCTCTGGTGCATGGGTCCTTGGTTCGACCCCAGCTCGCACCAAGTGAGCTTTGTGGTGGGCAAACACTGTGTGTGTAGGTTTTCTCGGGATCCTTCCGTTTCATCCCACATTTTCATTCCACTATTTCATTCATTTATCGTCATCATAGTATCCTTTAGCCTAGCCGGCATACACGTGGGACGTAAAACTTAAAGATTTAATTTATTTTTTTTCAAAAGAGACTATTCTAATTCTATCTTCTTGTTTAGTAAATCAATTAGGTCTTGTAGATGTTCGTTACATCTCTTTCTTTTCATTCTCTCAACATCATTTCTGGAAATGAATGTTGTGACAAATAGGCTGCATGCGGGAGTTTCATAAATAAGACGGTATGTACTGTGCTGATATATATATTATAGTGGTTAACTTAATGCGCCAAACAACAAGTCGAGAAAACCGATATAGTGCGCCACACAACGTTCGGAGCTTACTATAGCTATTTCCTCATTTCAAGATAAAATAACGATCATATTTAGTAATTTGTCAATTGAACATATAAAACACATTTAAGGACGTTTGAAAAATTTATCTGTCGTTACTTGCTTATCATGTTATTTATTACAAGGTTTGAAATTTGCAGGAATTATTGTAACATGAAGTATGTGATTTCAAAATACCACAAGCCAAATCTGGAACCGAAAGAATACAAACCAACTGAACTATATAATACTTCGGAAAAACTATTAGAATCTACAGAACTCTTACAGGTATCAAGTTTAAAGCTATAACGCAGGAATATAAAGATTCCACATTAAATAAGAGGAATTCTGTTCAACTTTACTATAAGAATAACCTTTCCAGTGAAATCATGGTAAGCGAAAATAGTAACTTAACCACCAAATAACCTAAGATAACATTGCCAGTTCTTTCTATTATTACTATATAAATTTAGTATAATTCTATATAAATGCCATGTCAATTCACATTCACGAAGCTAATGTGAGACAGGAAAAGTGGCAAGACACCGACAACCCAATTCTTCTCAAAGATGATATTGCACTGATGCTAGAAATCTGAGCCTTAATTACATAGGCCTAGTCGTTAATTCTCTAGCCAAAATAAAAACTGTATCGAGGTTGCTTATGCAACTTTCTTTCCCTTTCTTATCCTTTCTTATATTCTGAAGGCGCAATGGAAACGCACTGTAGTACACAATCATACATAAACAGACCGAAGACAAAGCTCTTGTTAGCTTATAATATTAGTTACGTAGCAACAAAAAATATAAAAGAAAAGATATGGTCAAGTACATACTTCGCCTGCTACTAAAAGAAAACAAAATAAAAACGAACTTCTATGCTTCTGTTTCTGCAACACAGCTATTTTGAACAGAATAATTATGTGGTATGTTTTAGTGATATGTGATATGTGATATGTGCTATTTTCACTTTTTCTGATATCAGTGAAGATTGAATTGATATAGTATTGCTTTGCAACAGAAGTGTGGTTCACAAACTCATCGTAATAAGATATTCCTAATGTTTTCAGAGATCTTTTCGCTTTTCGGCAGGTGTGTAGTGATTTAGACATGAATGTATTTCGAATAATAGGAGTTGAGTTTCTTAGAACATATTTTCTTCTAACTATGATTTGTATACTTTCTTTTTCTTTTGTTCGTAACTATAAACAATTAGGTGAGAGGTATGATTTTGTCCTGGAAACGAAAAATGAATCTGGAGCATTTTGGATGCATGTGAAGACTCTTGGATTTTGCGAATTTTCCAAAGTAAATCAATCTGCTATCCTTCTTTACAATGGAGCAAGCACAGATTCTCTATCAGATCCTCCGCAGTATGAGAACGACTATCATCCAAATGGAGTGGTAAGTTGTATACTAAAATGCTCTAATACTGCTCATATTAATTCTATCACAGTAGAACAATTATATTTACGTGCCATTGCCTTATTATTCTATTTTGCGTTTTGTGCTTTGTTATAAGTAATGTTTCCTTTCACAATATAATGAGAGAAATGAAGGAAAAGAAAGATGTAGTTGGGATAAAATCTTGTGTAGAGTGTTACAATTTGAAACAAACTGTGACATTAGGAAAGACCAATTTAAAACAACTGAGTTCGGAATGTGGGTGTACAGAAAAATTGAGAAAAACAGGAGGGAATGTTATCATAAGATGTAGGAAGATTAAGACTGGAAGTCAGTAGCGTATCCTAAAAATTTATTCATATTTACCACATAACATCTTAACTTTATTTTAATATTTCTGAGCATCTGAACTATATTCTTACACAATAACTGTATTTGCAATGTATCTGATAAGTATCATTTACAGTTAGTTTATATTAGACACTCTCATAAATATATAAAAGTCTGTGGTGGCTCAGTGGTAGATCTCTAACCTCTGATATGTGGGGTCTCTGATTCGATCCTGGTCCACCAAGTGAGCTTTGTGTTGTGTGTGGGATTTTTGGTTTCCTCTCTCTTCCTTCATTCCATCATTTAGTTTATCGTTAGTTTCACCGTCTCTTATCCTCGGACCATAATCGTTGAAAATTAAACCATAAATAAATAAATAAATAAATAGATAAAATGGATTATTTAGTTTTAGGCAGTACTATAGTAACTAACTTATCATAAACTGTAAAGTCTCTTTTCTGTAATTGCTTGTAATTATTTGAACATGAATTCCAATCTCTTTCTCTTTTTCTGTAAACCTCGTAATAACACAGTCATAAAATTCGAAGCATGAATCTTGTCTCATTTCACATAACATTTGTTTTCCGATGAAAGTCAGAGCGCTAAGGGATTGAGTCTTTCCTGTCCTTGTGTGAATCGACAGTAAGCCTTGATTCTTTTTAAGAAGAAACGCTCTACCGAGTTTGTCATGGATGGTACTGTTGTTATTAGTGTCATTAATTTGTATTTTTCTGGCATAGCCCGCGCTAAATTTCTCTTATTCATTATCTTCACCAGTTCGTGGCAAGATTTGCTTCAAAAGTTGATCATGTAATAAATAGAAGAAGTTAATTTGTTCTTTAAATCCACTGGATCAAAAAATGCTCCATAGTTTTGACGTAAGGTGGTGAGATGTGGAAAGTCATTTCATGAAATTTTAGCATTATCGAGAAGAGAAAATCCTCCAAATTGTCAAAATCTCTCAATCTTTGAGTAACAATATTATTTACAACTTCACTGAAGACAATTTTATAGCTTGTTTCAACTGAATCATATTTTACCCCCTTGCTCAGAAATGTCAGTTAAAATCATGACGTGCTGTAATCCAAACTTTCTTAAAATCATATTGTCTACACTTGAGTAAAATATTTTTGACATCTTTTACTTTAGAAAAACAATACTATATATCCATACTCTTGTTCTGCAAAATGTTGAAAGAAAACGTGTTTCGGAAAAGATATTAGCAAAAACTTCAAGAAGAAAATTGGTTTCAAGTTTTGTAAGAAATACAAGAAACCCTTGAGCCTGTATTAAAATATCACGATCCCATTCAGTGCTATGATCTAGATCAATGTGATGTTCAAAGAAAAGAAGAAGAGTGCTTCTTTGTCCTCGAACAATATTAGCAAGCCTTGAATTAAAATTCCATCGTGCGGGTGGAACTATGGACAATTTTCTCTGAAGGAAAGATCACAAAAGTTCTGTTCTTTTGGTAAACTTAAAAAAAAAAGTTAAGCCAGAAAGAGTTTGGAAGAAGATACGGTACTCTTTGATGCCTGAAACAGATTACTGTAGTACTAAAGTCAAAACGTGATTATATCAATTAGCATCAGGAAAAGTTCCCTTGACTTTTGCTTGAAATTTCATATTAACTCTGAGTGGCAATCCTATCTGGCAAATTCGACAAGGTGCGAATTTTTTCTGAAGAATTACTTCAAGCACGTTTTCCTTGTCCGAAAAACTATCAGAGAAAGCACACACTGCTTGATGTTGTCAATATTCTCAGACATAAAGATAACACACTCACCCCATAATCCCCAGTGAGTAATGAATGGAGAAGTTGGAAGGATCAGGGCTGTGGTTTCTTTGTGAGCTTCATTATGATTTATGGTATTCAGAAGAAATTTCTCCAGGGTAGAAATGAACTAAATCGCAATATCTTATTGATTACTAATGGACTCTAAAATCCTATAAGGGGAATGTGCCAAATATGTTAATTGGTTGTTTAACAACAGAAACCGTGTATGAAGTACCTGATCTCTGACCATCTAGGCACTTTTATGAAGTTAACTTTGCACTGTACTTACATTAATTCTCCAATTCATACATCTTGCCCAACATGGGCTCCATTTCCTAACTTGTGACGGAAAACATAAAAACGCTCGAAACATACCTGTATCTAGTATGACCCCCACATCAGAGTCTGACACTTTTCACATAATTATTTATGCGGTTTTGTAGCTGAATGTGTGTTTTGTGGTTTCTTCTTTGTGTGTGTTCTCTCAAAGCACTC
The DNA here is from genome assembly GCF_964235325.1 of Thermobia domestica. Taxonomy (NCBI): domain Eukaryota; kingdom Metazoa; phylum Arthropoda; class Insecta; order Zygentoma; family Lepismatidae; genus Thermobia; species Thermobia domestica. The sequence goes on along the minus strand of NC_137462.1, from coordinate 93,083,975 downwards.
TAATCGGTCCTGACATCCGTGTGAATATTTCGAGAAATTACTTGAAGATTGGGTGATTGGAATTATTGATTGGACATATAAATCAGTATTACAATCTTGTCAATTTCGTCTTGAAAAGACTGTTTGATTAAAGATTATTTACAAAAGAGATTGTCGGGTTTTTTCTTTGAAGATTTTAGAATGTAGCAAGGATTGTGAAAAGGAGATTAGGGGCAGATTTAGGTGCAAAGGGTCCGAAAGGAGAAAAAGAGATGCTGGAAACTTACCTCTATTTCCATCCGAAGACAACATTTAATACAATGGGTACTTTATGAGAATTGTTTCTTGCTCTAAAAGAAAAAAAGTGTACAGCTAAAATCCCCCAACCTACTTAGTACCCCTATACTTAAAAAAAAAAAAAAAAATCCGCGTATACTGTAACTCACGATCTTTCGCAATTATTCCATTTTCCTTACGTATATGGGTAAAATTTAGTTATTAGTAAGTGGAGATAATAGAAAGCAATCCATCTAAGGACATATTTCCAAACAAATATAATAAAATAATAAAAATATAAGCAAAAATGAAAATTATGTTCGGTTTTGTGTATACCAGCAATAATGTTTTCGAGGGATTTTTGGAGCGAATCCCATCCCATCCCATCCTTTTCTTTTCTTTCTTTTTTTTTTACAAAACATTATAGAAAGTATATAATTTTTATGTTAGTACGAACAGAAACAATATAATAAGGAAATAACTTTTTGTTTCCTCCGATGACGTATTTATTCAGAATTAGTGTACTATTAGTAATAGCGATCGTTTCCAGTTTATGCTGTTGTATACTTCTTCTCTCATCCTCTCTTCTTGGAAAAAGAATAATTTTGTCTCCAATAAATTGTGAAATATATATAGACAGAAACAGGCATCTTAGTACCAAACGTGATTTATCGTGATGAAATGAACAAGTTTCCCGTTATTACGAAAGAAAGCTATAGAAAATTATTGAAGTTGGTCTTTCTTTAGATTTTCACCATGCTAAATATATATATTCTTTATAAGACTATACTTTATAAGGCAGAATGTGCGATCATACCCACAAATTTAGCTAGTGATTTAAAGATGTTTTCTTTACAAATATTTTACAGGTTTAGGTGAATGAAACACCAATACGCCGTGGTCTCGCTTATCTGACCTTCGTTTATTCCACATACCGTGTTATCCGACATATCATTGCCGGTAAAAAGTAGGATCAATGGGCAAGAAGAACTGCAAGTTGTGGTCTTAGTCTGTTTTTGATGCTCTGGACTCTAACGCCTAGCACGCCTGTGTACACCATGATTCATACGTCTATAATTCAGTGCAGGCACGTATCCAGGTTCTCTTTTCGAAGGGGACCCAACACGAATCCTCGTAAGCACGTAATTCTAATGTTTTAAAAATATCAATATCCATATCAATACTACTACTACTACTACTACTACTACTACTACTAATAATAATAATAATAATAATAATAATAATAATAATAATAATAATAATAATAATAATAATAATAATAATGTAACAGTTCTGTATTTCTCTTAAACTTTTTCTTACTTTTCATTTTAGAACCGGTTTACTTTAAACACACTGCATTGTATCACAAACGAAATCAAAAAATATTTTCGAGAGACATGTAAGGATAACTGTCTGCTACGTATATCACATAACAAAAATAGCAAATGGCAATGAATGTATTGTTCTAATACATTAACGTTATAAACAGAACGGAAACGAAATTGTAATCCCATTTAAAAGTGTTTTTTAAATCCACCTTGTATCAGTGGCATTACGGCATGTTCTTAGAATTATAACAACAACGCATTGCCCAGAGTTTGGACACTGACTCAAAGTAATCTGATACGAAAGAACCTCGAAAGGAAAAAAAACAGGTTTATTATAAAGTGTTTGTGTTTGGAAGGGGACAGCATCCAGGACCTCACGCTGGATACGTCCCTGATTCAATGCATTATATTTATTTCTTACAAAATATGATTATTAGATACATAGTTTGACTTTTAATAGGTCTTAACACATCCATATTATCCGGCGTTATGCCTGCCTGTTTTATGTCGGATAAGCGAAACTCTACTGTATTTCCAAAGATAGCATATACACAGGGGCTAGAGGTCTGCATGGGCCGGAATTTTTAGCCCGGAGCCAGCCCAACCCCTTGAATTTATAACCTATAAGCGGATCCAATGGAGCCCAGGCTCCGGGACCCCCAAGCTCAGGGGCCCCCTTAAAATCCCTCTGTTTAATACTAAAATATAGCAATCAACTTATTATATTATAGGCTTCAGACATATGCAAAAATTTTCTCCCCTCGTTACGCTCGTGGTATCGCTAGATTTAAGTCTTTCCATCATCAGCAATTAACTGTTAAAATTGAATATAATTATTTAACTGTTAATAATGAATCTAACTAAACTAATTATTGTAAACTTGGACCACATTAGAATATTACAGCATAGTTCTCGGTGGTTCGATAAGCCTATAAGGCTGTGGAAGGCAGCAAAGAAAATTTATGCGCTGGAACTATTCGTAACATAGGGCCCCCCTCAAAAGAGTCGGCTCCAGGGCCCCAAAAGCCTTAATCCGCCCCTGTCTATAAGCAATATTTCACGAAAAGCCGGCATTTTTTAACAAACGTGTTCGTCATCAAGTTTTCATAAAGTAGGCCCTTTCTACTTTAAATAGTTTCAGAGGCCGCGGGTTTCAGTGCATGGGGTGTTTGGTTCCATCCCAGCTCGCTCCAAGTGAACCTTGTATTGGGCAAACACCGTGTGCGTGGGTATTCTCGGGGTTCTCCCGTTTTCTCCCACTTTCTTCATTCGACTATTTTATTCAATTCTCATCATCACTGTCTCCTTTAGCCCAGCCGGCATAAACGTGGGACGTAAAACTTAAAGATTTCATTTCAAACAATTTCAATCGAAACACAGTTGCAAGAGTTGTATTATTTATAAAATTCTCACGAACCTTATTTCTAAATCGAAGGGTAAGAAGACTAAATTCACTCTCTTATTAGATGCATTTTAATTGAAGCAGTTGAAATAGTTGGGAAAAATTAAAAAGCCATACCCTATATTCCAGTGTGCCACAATCGGTATAACGCGACACACTGGTGTATCAAGCAAAGTGAACAGTGTGACGCAAACTTTTTCCTATTATTTGCAAGAATATTTGTCGAGTTTCTGTTATTTATTATTATTATTATTATTATTATTATTATTATTATTATTATTATTATTATTATTATTATTATTGTACATTTCTTAACACGTTGATTGCCATGTGTATGGAATTCTATACACACGGCTCTTCCGTGCAGCGCCGTGGGATGATTTTCCATACACAAACAATATAGATATTCAAAGTTTGTTGTGTGCAATTAGATACATATGGCGTAGAAATCAAAATGTAATGTCCACGCCAGGTATGTGCAATAGGGCGGAGCGAAAATTCACTTTTTTATATATCGAAAACGCAATAGTGCGGAAAAGTTGTCAATTGATGTTGATAAAATACTGTAAAAATTTCATCCCTGAAATCAAATATCTTCGGGTGGCGAATCGCCAAAAAAGATTTTGTGTATTTATAGGGTATGCAAACCCGCCGTACACATCACTCTTTTGTGTTTCTATGGTAAATGAACAGAAGCATTACCTATATTTCTTAACTTAAGCAGTCTGTAAAACTGAAGAAATAATTTCCAGATGATTTAGGCAGATTTTGAACCATAAAATAGCCCCTTTTATCAAAACAAATTATTCTATACCATACACTGTAGTTGTGGTCTCATATAAGGTTCCAGCATTGAATTAATACGCCAATAAATGTATTCATTGTTCATTATAACTTTTCCTTCAACACTCTTTTTCTTTTTAAAAAATTCTCGTACTGTTTTATACAGCTTACTTTGCTTCCCTGCGTAAGAATGTAACTTGGACTAGTCCAATTCATAGTAGCAGTATTAAAAAGAAACAACATTAGTATTCGATAACTTTGTTCAAGTATGGAAGACGATCTTTTCAAGATATTTTGCGGTATTAACATTGCGTTTCAGTGTTTACTTCGTTGTACGTAGTTGATAAGTATATAAACAGTTTGTTTGTGTACTGTAAATTAAACTTTATGTAATTATGTGATTCGTATTTTGCATCTATATTGAAACTCTAATCATGCCAAAGATAAGAACAAGATTAAGAACGACTTACCCGTGTTTGAACATTCAGCTGAGCTTTCTGGTGTTCAGTTACACACAAAATCAGATGTAATAAAGCATTATTTTCAATTGGTAGAGCTTGAAAAGTGTGAGAAAGGGTATGATCGATCTGTAAAGATGGTGGCGAGAGACGTTGCTCAGTGTGTGAAATCTGTTTAGGACAAGTCTTCCATCCCTACTGTGTCGTTAGAACGTAAAGTTCAGCTTATACTTCGCTTGCACGGAAAGTATACAAGAAGTTGGTAAATCTGATAAGAAAACGAAAGCTTCTGTTAATTTAAAAAAATGGATATATTTAAACAAGATTACACGAAGTTCTTTGATATATTTCCTGTAAATGTCATGAACTTTCCATGTGCTCATGTGAATTGAGAAAGTAAGTACCCAGGAAGGAATGGACATTTCTGCAAGATCAGAGAACAACACGAGTAGGCAGAGTAGAGGGAGTTGACTACGAGGAGTCTTTAAAACTAATCGTACGCACTAAAAGGAAATCAGGAGAGACCACCTTCCAGTAGTCTTCTCACATATCACAAACGAGTACTTCTAATGAACTCCAGGCTTATACTTCGATGGTCTTAAAGATCAAACTCTATGCAGGAAAGGGACTGGAGGTCGCTGATTTGTAGTAAAAAGATGCCCTACTTGTGAAGATAGACCTAAACACTTGTGGCTAATGAGAACTTCAAGATACCACAAAAGGAGCGGCAATTGGTTCAGGAAGTAATCCAAAAATAACTGTTATTTCGCTAATCCGGAGAATATATTGCTTTCTATGGTTGACAATGAAAGACTTCAAGTCAGAAAAGAGACATGGAGAAAGATAGTCAGCGCAAGGGGAAAGGCTACGAACGAGAAGAGTGGAGATAATGATAGTAGCAACAGTAGGAAGACGAAACGAGGAAGACCTTCAAAAATAGACAATGAGTCATATGTAAATAAGAAATATGCTACCAACGCGCAATTTCAATGCAAACGATTACACTGATCTTATTAACTGGGAATCAGTTGAAGTGACGCATCCTCCAGCGCTGTCTTGTTTTGCAGTAGAGAAATCTACAGTAATAACAACGAACGTTCCTTCATAAAAAGAGCTTTGAAATATTCCTGTTACATCCAGAATACAGAACGCTGCGTGAAACTTGTAACAGAAGCATCTGCATCAGTTTGTGGCAGAGATAGTTCTATCAGACTTAAACTAAAATCCCAATCTGTAAACTCAAAAGTAGAAGCAAAGGCAAATTATGCTCTCCAAAGAACCAAGATCTAATTTTGAACACACGTGTATGGATGGTGGGGTGGGCATGGGAGGGACCCGACCTGCATCCACGTTCTCGTCGAGGGTCCTGGGTCGTTTCACTGAAACAAGCAAAGAGATATAGAAAAAATATGTATTTTGTATTAAGTAGATTGTTATTTTGATCAGATTGGCTATTGTGAGATTCAAAATCTGCCTAAATCATGCACAAAATATTTCTTAAATTTCATATATTACTTAAGTTAAGAAATATAGATAATACTTTTGTTCATTTTCCGTAGAAACACAAAAGAGTTATATGTACGGCGGGTTTGTATACCCTATAAATACGAAAAATCTTTTTTGGCGATCCGCCACCCGAAGATATTCGATTTCAGCGACGAAATTTTTACAGTATTTTATCAACATCAATTGACAACTATTCCGTACTATTGCGTTTTCTATATATAAAAAAGTGATTTTTCGCTCCGCCCTAATGTGCAAAACCATACACAAAGAAATTTACGAACAAAGACATTGAGTTTGAATTTAACGTCTCGTTCAGCAACGAAGGTATATGAGACGTCGATCTATTAATTAACGTAGACTCCGAACCACGTGAGCTCTAGCCGGGAATTAAACCCGAGTCTCCCACGCCAAAGGCGCGTAGTTTGACCACTTAGTCATGAAGGAGCTCATGAACAAAGACATTTATGGGCTAAAACAAAGGCGAAAACAAAGAATTACTGCCGAATTGCTTTCCGTGATGCACTGATGATAACGGTCAACAGTTTTAAATTTAAACAAATATAGTTTTAATTAAGCAAGAATTTAACTTACAGTGTACAGTGGGGAAGGCTCAGGAGTTCACTAGGATCGTTAAGATATCGAACCCCGTGCAAACCTGTGAGCAAGCCCTTAGCAATATTAAGCAGATATTGTGTTCTAATGTTCATTTTAATGCAAACCTATGTAGGCCTACGGACTTTAATACTCGCCTTCAAACGAAGGTGCAGACTATCCATGATTTGCAGTATTAAACTCTCTCTCACCCTAACAAATCTCCAAGCGATTACAACATTTTTGGTACCCCAATCACTTCTTAGTAAGATAGCTTTATCTAGAGGCCACTGATTAATCTGGCATTGTATTTTTTTTTTTTGTTTTTTACCTTTGGAACTGACAATCATCGTTGGACATTTCAGTCGCATCTACCTAATATTAACAATTTCGATAATTTCGCAACATTGTATTGTTTCTTTGTATTATTGATTAGCTTGGTTAAGCTTATTTAAACACTTTTTCTTTGCACCGACGTGTCACGTACACCTTAACGTTGAACGAAAATACATTATCTCTCACCGGGAATCAAATCCAGGACCAATGCACTTGAACCAGTTGGCCACAACAAAGCACATTTAAACAGAAGTTTCAATGTTGTTAGGAAAATTGTAATTAAGTGTAACATTTAAAAATATATTTAAGAAAGGTTACGGACGAACCGCACTGAACTTTCTCGCTCGAGTTTCTTACACTGACTCGTGTTAGGCTGCAACTATTATTGAAACATTTATTTGGGAAATTGCGAATAAAACAATGTGTTTTGTAAAACTTTGTTAGAAGAAACTTTAGGCCCAAAAGTAAAGTACCCATTGGTCATATTTCTGTTAGAAATAACTTAAGCCATATATTAGATTTATTAAGGATATAATTGTATGTGAACTATAAGCAAATGCATTTGAATAATTTCTGAGAAAATCATGAAAAAAGTCACCCCCAAAAATAAACTATCCCTTATGGATCTTTTTAGGACAAACGAGCTATGCTATATTGTTAGTGTTTTCATAAAACATTTATTTGTGAAATACGAACACAATCGCCTGAGTCCTTCTTGAGAAAATCGTAGGGTAAAATTTACTGTCAAAAGTAATATACCACTTTTGTATATTTTTTCAGAATGAGGGAATTCTACCATATAGATAGATTATTTTTGTAACATTTGTTTATGAAATATGAACAATAAACATCTTCTGAGTTGTTTTTGGGAAGGTCATCGGGAAAAATACCCCCAAATGTGACTATTCCATCTGTACATAATTTTGAGGATAAACGATTTATGCCATATTGTAAATTATTTATAAAATCTGGACCAAAGTAGCTCGAGTATTTTTTTAAGCAAATCGTCGGGAAAAGTTTCACTGTCAAAAAAATATCTGTCTTGGATTTTTCTTTTCGGAACAAGCGAGTTATATCACATTGTAAGATTACTACAGAAAATATTTTTACTGAAATTAGAACAAATTTGTCTGTTATTACTGAAAAAATTGTCAAAAAAATCCAACCTTTGAGAAAACCGCTCCTTCTGAATGTTATCAGGATATACGATTTATGCTGTATGTTAGTTTATTAATGAAACATTTCTTTACGAAATATGAACAAAATTGCCTGAGGCGTTAATGGGAAAATCATCGGGGGAAAGCTCACTCTAAGAACAAACTATTCCTTCTGAATGTTTACATGACAAACGAGTTGTCATATTGTTAGGTTAATAATGATACGTTTATTTATGAAATGTGGTCGAGAAAATTGTGCAAAAAGAAGCATACCGTCAGTAAATTACACCATATGTATTTTTTCAGATAAATGGTTCATACTAGGGTGGAGAGTTGTTAATAAAATATATATTTATAAAAATAAATAAAATCGTTACAGCTGTTTTTTTTGAGAAAATTGAATTATGTTAAATAGGCCTACACCGACACGTAAAGTGATAATTTGTAATCCCAAAAAATTAATTTATGTTTAATGTGTTGTCATGCTAGCAAAAAACCTTATGCCTGTTACATCATTTTATTATCAGTTTTTCACGCTACTGTATAATTCAGAAAAACTGTATGGGTATAGTTAATATCCATGACATCGTTTGGAAGCATTCGTGTTCCTCACGAATAGAGCTTTATAATTTAGTTTTGTTTAAAGAAAGAATTCTTTATTCTTTACACAGACTTATGATTGAATTTGTTGTATTTGTGGATATGAAAAAAAGAAGAGAGAGAGAGAGAGAAAGAGTCAATACTCTAAAAAGAAACACACACACAAACACTAGAACAATAATTTAATATCAGCTTTTTTTTTCATGACAATCAACTATTCTACTTCATTCGCTGTACCTGTAAGGCTGCAGGTCGCGCATGTTTTTTTCTATTCCTGACTCAGACACACTCGAAGAAGTTGAAATTCATCTGCTGTGGAAAAAAAGGAAAGGAAAGGAATAGCATGCCATACCATAAACAGCGAACAATTGCTGTTAAGAATAGTACTCTAATCCTGAATAAATACGTCGATTAAAGGACACTATCAATAAGTTATTTTCTTATTACCTTCTTTCGTTTCTTATACACTTTCTATAATGTTTTGTAAAAGTAAGATGGATGGAATGGGATTCGATCTAGTGTCAAAACAGTATAAGAACTACCAGTCCGCCACTTGAGCACAGGGAATACCTTTTGTTGTCTGTCATTTTCTTCACAAATAAATGCTCATGGCTATAGAGCATGTCATTTCCAAACTTACGACAACAGTTTGACTCTTTGTTTCTGTATTTCCGTACAACATCTTGGTTACAGAAGCTAATTTATATTTGGCAGACAATTTACACCCTAGGTTTAAGCCAATAAATGCAATATTTTACTCCACTTTCTACTTTCTTGATTCAACTTCTGGATACTACGATACTACCAATCGTGAAATCCCCTCTGCAATCGTGATCGGCTACTGCAAAAATCCCTCGAAATTATTATTGCCAGTATACACAAAACCGAGCGTAATTTTGTTTTTGCTTACATTTTTATTATTTTATTATATTTTTTTGGAAAGGTCTTCTTAGATGGATTGCTTTCTATTATCTCCACTTACTAATAACTGAGTTTTACCCATATACGTAAGGAAAATGGAATAATTGCGAAACATCGTGAGTTACAGTATACGCGGAATTTGTTTTGAGCATGAGGGTACGTTATATACTGTAGTTTTTGAGATATTGCTTAGATATGTAAAAAATCTAATAATAAAACATTGAATATCGTACGAATTTCAGTACGTCGAGCGTTTACTTTGGTTGACTGGGATTTTGACGACCCAAATCCCTGATCTGGCTAGTTAGTATATTCAGACATGAAATATCATACCTTAGGCTAAGTAATAATTAGAAATTCTTTTTCGAGCATTTCTTTCTTAAAAAAAAAAAAAAAAAAAAAAAAACATATTTTTTTCTTGCAGATCATGAATGCCCTGGATGTTGATTGCAACAATTCCAGCAAAAGTAGTAACAAATTGTGTTTAACAGATCTCACATATGCAGGGAAAGAACACAAAAACCATTTGCAAAAGATACCAGATTTTAAATTGTATCTCCCTATTGGATTTTATCTGTACAAACCAGATGAACTATTTAACAAAGAAACGATATTTCGTTACTTTAGTAAGTATTTTACATATTATTTTTATTAAATATTTTTTATTCATTTGTGTATGTGTATTGCTCTTGCAGCAACTGATTTTCGTCTCTTCCACTTTCTTTGTTTATTAATTTGAATTTAGAATGTGAATTTAGAAAGCATTTTTGGCTTTAACATTTTATTATATTAGCACTTAATGTACACGTATTTTGTCTACAGCTCCTTATGGGCCACAACCACCGGCTGCAAGTGTAATGGGAAATAATATATCATTCGTAACTCCTCCTGCACCTTTACTGACGCAATCCGATGATGTAGATTCAGATATGATTTGTAATCAATATCACATTCCTCGAAAGTGTGTTGGAAAGAAGCCCTGCTATTGTACGCACGTTGAATCTATCCAATATAATTCCAATGTTGAAATTATTCTTTTCAATACTTGTAAGTATATAAGTGTACTTTCACTTTATTTCATAAATTATTACATGGATTTTTGAATGAGATAAATCTGCTTTTGCAAAGCCAGCTTAGCTTGTAAGGAAATAATTTAGGTTTATTTTTGTAACAGTTTAGAAACATTTTACAAACCAAAATAATATTCACGAAGAAATATAATATTGACTAAAAGAAGGGAGTTAGTCTTTTCGGGTACCGGTACACAATAATATCCGTTCATAAGCGTAGTGACATGTAGTATTGTAACTCCCAACACTTAAGAGTCTTCATCCCGGCGAAATTAAAATACCGCTAATTTTACAGTAATTATGTGATATCTTCAAATAGATAAAAGGTAATTGAAATATGGAACAAGAGCGCCCAAGACCATATTATTTTGCATGAGGTATCGTTATCACAAGTCACCTAGTGGCTTTCCGTTTTCAGCTGTTTAGAAACGCGAAAATAAATGCCGATTTTCAAAATGGCTCGAAATCGAAAGCAGATAAGTGAGTCGTGATAACGGTTTTTTATGTATTTTAATTTCGCCGCCAGGATGAAGACTCTTAAGACTTTTCCCAACAAAAATTTCTGGATTCGCGCCTGCCCCTATTAGAAATATGATGCACACATAAATTGTAAGATTGAAGGTAACATTTTTATTTTCATTTTTTGATCAAATCTAAGAATCCATTTCTTCTATTTTTTTGAATCTCGAATACGTATTATTGTTATAAATTAATAGACTGACATGTGTATTTTTTTTAAGTTCAAGCTGTAAACTTGAGTCTTCCATTCCATTTACATGGTCATACGTTTGAAGTGATTGGCCAAGGATTCCTGCAACAAGGAGGCGACAAGGCATTCGAAGAAATTAAGAAAATGGAGAGGGATGGTTCACTTATTCGCAACTACGAATCACCACCACGAAAGGACACAGTTCCTGTATATTTCAATGGTTACACAGTGATACGGTTCAAGGCTGATAACCCAGGTAAAAGCTTTATTTTTAACCTAAAAAACGCTTAAACTAAAGCAATGTTTTAAGACAGAAAAACTATTAATTTATCCTAAGTGTCTAAGATACTATTAATTTTTAACCCTGTAACTTAACATTTACTTTACAGGCGTCTAACACATTATTATTTTTTAACTCTGCAATTTAACATTTATTTTACAGGTATCTAACACATTATTATTTTTAACCCTGCAATTTAACATTTATTTCACAGGTGTCTAACATTATTTTTTTAAACCCTGCAATTTAACATTAATTTTACAGATGTTTCCAAAATATCTACTTTTTAGTGATGAAATTTTAATTTTTAATGTGATAAATATAAGGTTGCCAACTGATCGGTATTTTACCGGCAGAGAAAATAACATACTCTCTACATATCAAAAACTAAATTAAAACAGTTGTCCTGTTTCTAAGTTATAACACGTAGGATATGCATACCTATTTTTGCGGATCATTGTGCTTGATTCTGTACAGCATTTTTTATTTTACATAATCGTTTTTACTAAACGCATTAACACGAAACACACAGTAATACACAATTAAACAGAATGTAATTTCATCCTGTAATGGTAACAGACTTAATTAATTTAATTTTATTTACTACAGGTCTGTTTCCTGTACATAGATTTTTATTACAAATTGTATGATTTGTCTCTAAGCTGATAGTTGTTAATAGATCCAACAATGGCCAAAGAGGTTCATTGTATATAAATACGAGGGGGGACCCAAAAGAAACCGGATTGAAAGAGCACTGCTCTTCCTAGGTGTAGTAGAGAGTTCTTCTGCTAGGTGGGTCTAATAGAAACCTTCCCAGATCAGTTGGTCCAGCAGCGTCTGCGTAGGAGATTAACGTTTGATCGTTTTTCTAAATTGTTCTCGTTTGCCGTCTGCGAAATCGTTATGGCAGATTCAAAGGAACAAGGAGTGTGTTGGCTTCCTACTTGGTAAATCGGAAACGAAAACTTACCAAATGCTTCAAAAGGCTTTCAAGAAGGATACTATGAATCCCACACAATTTTTGGAGTGATTTGGAGGCTTTAAGTGTGGTGAGTTGAGTGTTGAAGATCATGCTCATTCTGGGTGCTCTTCATCATTTCGAAACGACGAAAACATCGAACAGATCTGCCCCAAACACAGCGAGGATCGTCGTTTCACGATTGATGATATTTCAAAACAGGCAGGAGTGAGTTGGAACTCGTGCCAGCATGAGGTTTTGCAAATGAGACATGTTGCCGCTAAGTTTGTTTCTCGCCTGCTTACAAACGATCAAATCATTCGTCTGAATTTGAGCCAGGACTTGAAAACTCAGATTGAAAGTGATCCAAACTTTTTGACCAACGTCATGACATTTTCCGAGAATTAAACAAAATCTAAAAGGTAAATGTTTTGATGGTGTAGAGGCTGTAAAAAGAACTTCGCAGAGCGCATTGGAGAATATAAAAGTTCCAGAGTTCCAGAGGTGCTTCAAATAGTGGAAAAGAAGATGGGAAAAATGAATCGCATTTAATGGAGAGTACTTTGAAGGAGACTGAAAGAATTTTGTAAAAAATGTGATAAGTTACTTTTTTTTCGAACGAAAGTCCGGTTTCTTTTGGATCATCCCTCGTATATGCTTTCTTTAAAAATAGAATAGTCTGATAATTTTATGTTACCTGGTAATTATGTAGGATTTACAATTAGGGGTAGAAAGTACAAAGCATAATTGTTGAAAAGATATTCTACATGTTTTAGTGTTACTGACTGTGAGTTTAAAATATCGTTTCATTTCCTAGGTTATTGGTTGTTCAATTGCCATTTCTTACATCCTATGGTAACTGGGATGCAGATGGTTCTTCGAGTGGAAGGACTTGTGCCAAGACCACCAAAGAAATTCCCCAAATGTGGAAACTTTCCAGAGTAAATGAATATATGGATTGCATAAAATAAATAAATGAACTGTATATGTTATAATATTGTACAATATACTGTGATTTTCTGCAGTAATTCATCTAATCATATATTTGTGAAGTATATTGTTTTTTTTTTTGTTTTTTAAATTTTAGTCTAATTTTGTCCAAATGAATAAAATATGCTTGTTGTATTTCTTTTTTATTTCTTTTCATGTTTTCTTACATACATCGAGTTCAATTCTTGGTAGCAGTATCAGGTCATCTTCCCACGTCAATTATAGATCTACCTGTTATATAGCCTCAGTGACGATAAAATTTACGATTTACCTAGAGGTATGTTGAAGGAACCCACATTCATTTCAAATATCCCTTATGATTATTAAAAGCGTCTCTATTCTTATGATGCGTTAATATAGGATGAGTACAAAAATAGTCCCTGATTTGAAAAGGGTATAACTTTAATACCAAAAGCGCTATTCTGCTGAAGTTTTTGCAGTAGTTAAATAAACTCCAAAAGGTTTTGGTGGTGTTGATTGAAATTAGAAACATGCGATGAGCGCGTCATCAGTTAACATGGGAATCATCGAGACGATAATCCAGCTCCAGCCAAATCTTGTGGAGCGTAATCGATGCAATGGCATTTATAGCTGGACTGATGCGTTCCTGAAGAGGTCTACCAGATTTCCAGGATCACTGTAGTGCAGCTATAAACTTCATTACATGTTAGGCATCACAAGATTTGACTGGAGCTGAATTATCGCTTCGATCGTTCCCACATGACAAAATCGCGCACATTGCGTGTTTGTAAACACAATCAACACCACTAAAAACATTTTGAGTTTATGTAACTACTGCGCAAGTTTGAACAGAATAGTAGTTTAAATATTAAAGTTATACTCTTTTGAAATAAGGGACAGTTTTGGTGCTCACTTTGTACATCACATTATTATTATTATTATTATTATTATTATTATTATTATTATTATTATTATTATTATTATTATTATTATTATTATTATTATTATTATACTAACTATAAAACATAGACTTCTCAGTTTTTCAGTCTGTGCATCACACATATTCCTAATAGTAAACAATCACGATAATATTTATCGCTACTTGCGCTGCCTGCCTTAGTAACTTCAATAGATGTTCCTAAAGTGCAGGAAATTCGACGATTTAAAACTATTTGAACGATTTAATTACCTTAAAGACAGCATTATTTCAATTTAAAGGGTTCTAATCACGTTTAAATTGAGAATTAATATATGTTTATTTCTACTATAATATATTGTGACTATTTAATCGCAACTTACACTGCGTTATTTCAATTTAATTATTTTACAATCGATATTGATAATACTGAACAGAATATGCTTTCCTATTTATTATTAGGACAAGGGGCGGAACCACATTTAGATTTGAGCAGTAATGTTTGAATGGTTGCGTAATGGGCTAACCAATAATAATAATAATAATAATAATAATAATAATAATAATAATAATAATAATAATAATAATAATAATAATAATAATAATAATAATAATAATAACTAACTCTATGGCTTATGGAACCCGGAGGTTCAATGCCGCGTTCACAAAAGCTCTCCACCGACTTCTATCCTTAGCTAACTGCATTCAGTTTCCAATTTGTATTCCAATCTCTGCGAGATCCATCTTAATATTGTCCTCCCATCTGCGTCTAGGTCTTCCTAATGGTCGTTTTCCGATGGGTCTTCCAGTCAAGACTTTGAAAGCGTGTCTACTTTCTTCCATTCTAGCTACATGACCCGCCCATCTAAGCCTCCTAGACTTGACGACCCTAACAATGTTGGGTAAACCGTATAAATTATGTAGCTCCTCGTTATGAAGTTTCCGCCATTCCCCATTTCGGTTCCTCTTGGGTCCGAATATTCGTCTCAGGATCTTGTTTTCAAATACTTACAGTCTATGTTCTTCCCTCAGAGTAAGCGACCATGTTTCGCAACCATACAGAACAACAGGCATACTACTACTACTACTACTACTACTACTACTACTACTACTACTACTACTACTATTACTACTACTACTACTACTACTACTACTACTACTACTACTACTACAACTACTACTACTACTACTACTACTACTAATAATAATAATAATAATAATAATAATAATAATAATAATAATAATATATTCGTTAGAAGAAAACGACACAAGCTTTTGACTAAGCGTAAGTTTCACTTATAGTGTACGGCGAGTCGAAGACTCGGACGTAAAAACTTATTAAATTGCGAAGCAAATTATACATGCTTATAAACCTATCTTGAGTTTCGCAATATTACCAAATGACGAATAAGACAGCTTAATCCACAGATCTTTAAAATTAATATGTAAATTTTAAGCTTTCTTTTTTCTTTCTTCGAAAACGACACGTATACTTAGGTATAACATATACGTTTAGCACAAATATCTATTCTTCATATGGGAGTAGATAAGATTAATTATGGGATTTTTTGGCTGAAATACATAGTTTTCTTGTTGAGGAAACTCGCTGTCGCAAATACGACTTCCAGTATGGCCTCTCAAAGTTCCACAAACTACTTTTCTCGAAGTCAGAAATAGTAAATTTTTTCGTACTTGTTAACAATTAGATTTCTGAATAGTTCTCTAAATGAATTTTAGCGAACTTGAGATTGATTAAACTATTTTCGCATCCGGAAAAGCCAATGTCATCCAATTTCACCGTTAGTTCAACAGCCTTTCTGGGGTCAGAACATGGCACTTATGCTTTTGGCACTCAGCACATCGGCTTCTCTCACCATTAATGCTGGTTTTCTATACCGGAATTCGGTTCTCAGGATGCTGGATGGACGCTGCTGTGTCAATACCATCTGGTTAGTACGAACGGTCACACATCTTCCCTGTGACCACACCCGACACTACTTGACTTTTCTGATCTCACAAGAAGCAATATTCCAGTGTGGTTTGTGTATTGGCCTAATTTCTTACGATAGTTTGGTAACATGATTAATCACCTCTCCCTAAATTAGTGTTCGTAGCCATAAATGCCAGTTTTATTTTCCTTGAAGCAATTAAGGTATTGTTACAAACATTACTTCATATAAAGATAAAGTTGAAAACAAATTTTCAACCATTTTAAGGTTCAAATTTCTAAAATTTATCTTTTAGTCACCATGTACAAGTTAAAAAATATATATAGAGGAAAGTAGACAAATATGGAATACCATTTACATTTTTACTTATATCTAGTTAATATACAATGAAATATATAAATTGCCAGCAGCGCCATATACTTACATAATTAACTTGTAACGTCCCAATGATATATCCTGTGACAATGTAAGGATATAAGGAAAAATTGAACAATCATATAAACATAAGAAATGTGTCCATTATAGAAAAGGGCAACAAATATGGAATACTTGCTCCTATGTAACATTAAAAGTAATTACAATGAAGATATTTTCAATTATTGATTCAGAACTATAGAAAAATGTTTTATTAACAAATAGTCTACAAGTACTGCATAGTTTGGGATTACATATGAGTAATATATAAAAAGTGTAGCTACCTAAAATTGAGGGCCCACAAATAAAAAAGAGCTCGAAAGCAAGTTCAGTGATTGGCCCAAGAATGACACACGTTATTTGCAAGAAGTGCACACATGCACTCCCCCGCTATATCCTACACATTCTTCGTGTTCCCATCCTTCACATATCACGCAAAGGACCCACTTTTCGCCTCTACAATCCTCCGAAAAACGACCATTACAAAACATACACTCGGCATCTGCAGAGGCAGGATTCTCATCTGGATAGTCTAACTCACCATCTGATGAGGTATCGTGAACACTGTATAAACTGTCCTCAGAATCGTCACTATCAGAAGTTGAATCACTCTTCCCTGAACGCCTCTGAAGCTTCAGTTGCCTTTGACGTTTGCCTTGAAAAGATGAAGTTGCCCTTTTGGTGCCATGCTTCTTGCTGGTTGATGGGTAAACTTCGGGTCGTGACAAAGCGTTTTTGTAGGGGGACGAAGTTAGTACAAGGGATGAACCAGGTTTTCTTCCGCGATTGGAACTCTTTCTCCGCAACTGTGGTACTGGCGAAATGTCAACAGGTGTTACTAAAGGGTTCGGCGTTGGGTGTGATATTTCACAAGAAGGCTCCTCTGGAACGGTGAGATGAATATCTTCTCTTGTCTCCTCATTTGCTGTCGATCTACTTGGCACAGCTGTCATGGATTCATCATTACCAACGTCCGAATATCTCACACAAGTGGAACTCTCTCCTGGGGTTTCCTGCGACTCTTCAACAATGAATTCATGGTCGTCAAATATCTTGGAATTCAGTGGATATATCCCTGTCGCCCGGAAACCGTTGACGGCTATTGCGCCTGTTTGCGCTTTCAAATATGCTTTTCCAAATAGCTCACTTAACTCAAAATGTGTCAACGGACGAGTATTAACTCTGAGCCACACTCGAACTTCTTCGCTGTAATATGCCTTTAAAGCGCCCATAAATGTTTTATCCAGAGGCTGGAGTTTGTGGGTGCAATGCGGAGGCAAACAGACAATAGTAACGTGGTTTTCGCGAGCCAGCTGAATGACTTCAATATTTTTAGTGTGACTGTGGTGGCCATCTAGAATCAGAAGTGCTGGATTCTCAGCTGATGGTTTGACTTTCTCCAAAAAATGGCGAAACCAGAGCGAAAATAAATTCGTCTGGATCCACCCAGATGGATGACACGCAAATATGGAGCCTGGTGGTGCCCCTCTTGTAAGTTGTGGGCTCATATTTTTTCTGGGAAAAATAATCATCGGAGGTATGTATGTCCCACCTGCACTGTTGCAAACCACAATTGTGATCAGAGTTCCTCTTTCAGCAGAGGTAAGTGTACCAATTTGCCTTTTTCCCTTTTGAGCGATTATTTCCGGCATTCTTGTTGGAACAATGGATAAACCCGTCTCGTCAACATTAAAGATCATGTCTGGCGAGTAATTGGTCTTCTCCATTTCTTCACTAAGGATTGCGAAGAACTTGCTGACGTTGGATTTGTTAAATCCTTTGACTCTTGCAGCAGACGTTCCTGTAGGCCTTCGTATAGAAATCTTATCACGGTGTCGCTTCAGGAACAATTTCAGCCATCCTTTTCCTGCTGTGCCTAACGCTTCAAAGGGATGCTTAATGTTATTACGTTTGGCAAGTTGATACGCCATGTTTCGAATATCTTTACGTGTTAACCCGAAAAACATTTTTTCCATGGTAATAATGTACTCCACGAGCTCATTTTCAAGTTCTTCTGGGAGAATAGTTCTTCTTCCCAGAGGGCACTTTTTCATTTCACCTGTATCGCGTGTCTCATGGCAGTGACGAAACAGCGTTGAACGTGGCACATTAAAATATTTTGATGCTTTCAGAAACCCCAATCTTTTCGCTTGTACGGCGGTGACGGCACGTTTCATATCTTCAATGTGCCATGTCTGCCTTCTCTTGCCGGTTTTCTTTCCTTTTGTAGGCGGAAGACTCATCTACAAAGAAACAAAAAAGAAATATTTTTGAGTCTACAAATATGGAATACTATTCCATATTTAGCTCTACTTTGGTATTCCATATTTGTTGCTCCGCCATATTTTGTTTCACCCATTGTTAACACTTTGATTCTATGCCGTGAATAAAAAATGCTACCGCCAAATAATACCTCGGAATGGGCACATTTCAAAACACATATTTAATATAATCTAATTACTAATATAACTACAGATTTAAAAGTCCAACAACATACCTCCAGAAATTTTTGAAACGCCGAAAACCCTTTTTTGTTTTTCTCTGCTTCTCAAAGACATACATTCATTCTGCAAACAGACTCACAAGTCATGGCTGGCTGTCGGGTGCTAATTGTCCACACTTGCGATAGATGGATACACTTACCAGAGCCAATATTCAGGTATTCCATATTTATACCTCTATTCCATATTTATCTACTTTACTCTACATTTCTGTTAATTTTATCTGAGCAGATCAAGAGAAATAGTGTTATCAGTAAGATAATAGGTGGTAATTCTATTGATTAAATAAAGTTCCTACTCTTACGTCGCACGTTTATGTCCTTTTAGGATAAAGGGAACAGATGATTATTGAGAGGGAATCATTATATTGGTGGAATGAGAAACAGTGAAATCGGGAGAACTTCAAGAAAATCCTTGTTATCCACCACAAATTCTCATGGCCGGGGGTCAAACCAGGTCCCTTCGCACCACGGGAAAGTACTGTACCACTGAGGCATTGAGTCTCACTATTTCTATTCATATTCTAATAGGTAGCCTTTCAAAATTCAATTGCAACAATTTTTGGTCTCAAACTTTCGTGTTTGACGTCATCATACACATTACTTTTTTTTTTTTTTTTTTTTTTTACTTGAAGCAATGACATTTATTCTTGAAAGCTATCTTTATAGATACTGCGCAACCTAACCCAGTGAATCAATAAAACCGAAGGAAAAACTGTCAGATTTTATGGAAAGTTTCGCGTAACAGCCGCATTTCTCTCCCTCATCAATCAATCCCATACACCTACTTGTTGCGTTCCCAATAACATTTTAACGTAAGCTACAAACATATTGTATTACAAGAACGAACGAAGAAGCTGATTTGTGAAGTGTGAAAAAATTAAAATGAATTTATTTTCTTAGATATGTGTAAATACTATAGATTTATGAATAAAATTACACAACCTGATTATAAATTTCATAAATTTGTGGTACAGTAAAACATACGGAGTGCTAATGAAGAATTTAAATGTAATAGTAGAGCCAAAAAATGTAGGAAGCAGTTTCAAAGTCATGTCAATTCATTTACTTAATATGTCCTTCTTTGTGGTCAAATGCGTATTTTTTCTGTGGCTGTGGTGTCGAATTCGTGGGAGTTGCTTTCATCGGATGCAAAACCAAATAGTGATTCGTATCCTTTGCTAAAGTATCAAAAAGAGACATTAAATTCTATTTAATCTATTATACTTTTAACGTGTCGAATGTCATTTGTAATTACTTCTTTTTCCCCTAAGAAATGGTTAAAACATAATATTTTGTACTGTCCAAAACACTCATGGAAATTTATAATGCACTAAGGGCCATAACAATATACCGGTAATTCTGCTAAAGGCAGCAAAAAAGATCAAGCCTATAAATTTCAATTTTGTCCGGTAGATGTCAACCGCTGAAGGATGTTTGCTGCCATCTAACGGCATGACGTATAAGTTTTAGTATTCTATAATAATGCACATTTGTTTCACTAGTAGAAAATGAAATATGGATAGCCATAAATTTGAAGTGACACAAAATAAATCGAGCTACAATCTTATTCTTATGGAGCAACACAATAATTCGGAAATCCTTGTTAAATTGAACATTAACTTTATAGAAATCGAAGATGTTGAGAATGCTATTTAAAAACTTAAACCAAGGTCAACTTGTGGGTCGGAAAAAATATCACCACATATCATTAAAGGCTGCTTAGAAATACTGAAACATCTCCTACAAGATATTTTTAACAAGTCAATAACTTCTTCTACATTTCCTACGAAATGAAAGATTGGTGACGTCTGTCCCATCCCCAGAACGGGCTGTCCTACTGACTAAATAAAAAATTATCGACCGGTAACCCTACTATCTGCCCCATCTAAGGTATTTGAAATTATTATATACGAAAAAGTTTACTCACATGTACAGTCATCGGTCAATAATATCTCCCTTTCAACATGGTTTCATGCCAAAGAGATCAACTGTAACCAATCTCCCAGAACTCACACATTTTATAGCTAATCAAATTGATAAAAAGAAACAAGTAGAGTAATTTGCACAGATTTCTCCAAGGTGTTCGACGTACCATAATTAATCATGATATACTTCTCAGCATATTTGTGACATTCAATTTCTCATCTTTGCCAACTGAAACATCTTGTTTAATACAAGAATATTTTAACTAGAAATATGTCTTAGACACTGGTGTGCCTCAGGGATCGAACTTAGGACCTCTGTTATTTATACTATTTGTTAACGATTTACTACCTGTAATAACATATTCCCACAAACCATTGTTTGCTGATGATCTCAAAATCTATCTCGTATCTCCACGGAATTAGACGCAATTTCTTTGCAAAATGACATTATTGCTATTTCCCAATGGTGTGAATCAAACATGTTGCTGCTAAATATTAGAAAATGCAAAGTAGTAACGTACACCAGGAAAATGTACTAGGTACGCAATGTGTATACTATTAATCAAACGCCAATTGAGAGAGTGGATTATGTTATTGATCTTGGAGTCACTCTGCAGTCAAACCTATCATTCGATATTCATGCCAACAGAGTAGTTGGTGAGGCCTTTAGGAACCTTGGCTTTGTGATGAGATTAGGAAGTGATTTTTCTAACACTAATGTCCTCAAAACATTAAACGCTGCCTATGTACAATTTAAGGTGGAATATACAGATATAATATGGGATTCTAATAGTAAGAAATATATAAACAAAATCGAAAACATTTGAAATAAATTTGTGCGCTTTTTGACATATAAAGAAACAGGGGTATACCCAAAATTTGAGAACTAAAAAGATCTTTCAAACAAATATTCATTACAATTTCTTAAAAGTAGGAGAAGTCATTTAATTTTATCTTTCTTACATAAAATAATTCATGGTGCAATAGATTCAGTATACACCGTATTTGTTATCAGAAATCAAAATTCACGTCCCACATAGAGCGACGAGACTCCAATAAGAGCGTATTCCATCTCTCAGCACAAAGGACTAATGCATTGGATGTATCGCCTGTCAGAAAAATGTGTATATTGTATAAAAAGATGTCACAAGGACACCCAGATATAGATATTTTTAGTTATAAACAAAATTATCATTCTATATAAATTTGCTGTATCCTGTACATCGTGCTATCTGTATTTTAATATATATTTTGCTTTCATATTATTATTTTATTATATACGGCATGTATTTTAGAGTGTATTACGATACAATTGAGATAATATTATTATGTTATTATATGTGTATTTTAAAGTGTGTTATCACACAATGATCGAAAACTGTAATTAGATATTTGCCTGTGGTTTTTCCGAAATAAATAAATAAGGAAATTATTACCTTGAAAATATTAGCGGATTGATTCTATTAACAAACTCGGTCGATGTAATCGCTTTCGTTATCTGACACACAAAAGAATTCAAAACTTTACTTTCGTTCCAGTTATTTTGTGGAGTGCGTACGTGCTTACAGCACAATCTGAAAAGTGATTGTAATAACATTACAGTCTTAACGGGATTATAATAACATTACAGTCTTAGCGTGATTCTAATAACATTACAGTGTTAGCGTGATCCTAATATTACAGTCTTAGAATGATCCTAATAACATTATAATCTTATAAGATCCAGTCTTGTGGTTCTAATAACATTACAGTTTTGGCATGCTCCTAATAACATTACAGTATTTAGATTGATCCTAATAACATTATAATCTTATAAGATCCACTCTCGTGATTCTAATAACATTACGGTCTTGGCGTGATTCTAATAACATTACAGTAATTTAGCTTGATCCTAATAACATTACAGTCTTAACGTGATCCTAATAACATTAACATTACAACCTTAGCGTGATCTAATAACATTACAGTCTTAGCATTCCTATTTCTGCGGGATTCATCTTAATATTGTCCTCCATCTGCATCTAGGTCTTCCTAATGGCCGTTTTCCGGTTGAACTTACAGTTAAAACTGAAAGCGTTCTTATTTTCTTCCATTCTGGCTGCATGGCCTGTCTACCTGAGCCTCCTAGATTTGATAACCCTAACAATGTTTGGTAAACGGTATAAATTATGTAGCTCCTCGTTATGAAGTTTCCGCCACTCCCCATTCCCGTTCCTTTTGGGTCCGAATATTTGTGTCTTAGGATATTGTTTCCAAATACTTTCCGTATACGTTCTTCCCTCAGAGTAAGCGACCATGTTTCGCAACCATACATTACAACACGTATTATTATCGTTTTACATATTTTAAGCTTCATATTCTTCGACAGGACTAGGACGACAGAAGATTTTGAATTGAATAATAACACGACTTTCCTGCTTTTAGTCTACATTTAATTTCTTTGTGAATATCGTTTTGGTCTGTTAATATTGATCCTAGATATTTGGAAGTATCCACTTTTTCAAAAGCATTATTTGATATTTTAACACTTCCATAATTTGCAGTATTATGATTCCGACGAACTTCAATGTATTTAATTTTCTCTCCATTTACTTCTAAACCCATGTCCCTGCAAGCGTTTAATAAGACCTCTGCATTTCTTTCTATTGTTCTCCTACCATCCCTACTAAATTTACATAATGAGCGTACATTACAACCTAGTAAATACCACTGAGCTCTATTTCCTGGCCGCTATCATTCATACTCCTTATAACGTACTCCAGGACAAATATTGCAGGAATTTTAGGTTAAAATTAGGGGTTTATATATAAAAAATTCATACAAGCAAGGAACTTTGCACAGTTGTAGTACTTGACCTCCTTATCAATACTAAAAGTCCCCTAAGATTAACCTTGAGTTTCGGCCGCCATATTGGAAAATGGCTACCAATTTTCAGTTTTTCGCCGATAACTTCAAAATGAGCAGAGATGCCGTAAACTATAAACAGTGATGATATGTAGAGGATAAAGAAAATACATTTAGGTATCTAATACATCTCTCTGGCTTTATTCGTTCGGCAGATATGAAGTTTTAAGTTATGAGAACTTCTTTATTTTGTGCTGATCGTACGGTTTCTCTAGCAGAACTCGATCACTACATTGGCAGATTCGATTGCATACTTATTCAAATTGTGAATTAAAATGAAGAGGATAAAAATATAGGGCTTGTAAATCACTAATCACACTGTAACAACGCTTGTAAATCAAGTGGGGATCAGTAAAGATTCTAATAAATATGAACGTCTATTGAGGATAGTTATTATTATTATTTTTTTTTAACAAATCTCTGACTTAACATTTCTGCAGTGTTATTTTCAGAGTTGCTATTACATTTTTATATCTAAGTATGCTAAAATACATTAGAATACAAGAATTTATATTGGAAATTAATATTAAAAATATGTTCTAAAGTTTGTTCTTTTATTTATGTAATTTAAATATAAATGCATCTAATTCATCCTCATTTTCTTGCGAAGTAGAAACATCTGGGTAGTTAAAACACCCTGGCAATAATCACACATGGTCTAACAAGGTAACCCAACGTTGAAAAAACACAATCATTCTTATAATTATCCTTACACCCACAAGATATTATGTGTAATAACTCAGAAGGAGCAGGTTTCAGGTCTGAGCAAACCAGCATCTATTTGTTGTGAGATTGTGTCCATCCCCAATTTGTAGGTTGTAATGAATTTCCCTTCTATTCTGTACTTGATGATATACACGTATAGAGTGTTGCTTTGCGGCTGCACTTGTTGCAGGTAGCACTGCGAGATCAAATCTGGAATTTAATGTTTGCTTACTGATGAGAAAATTGAACCCATAATAACGATACTCATCAAAGCTCTGGTTTATCTTGACACCATAGAGTTGAAGCAGAAATCTTTCACCAGCTTCGGCTATTGTTTCTTTGGTAGATAATGAATTATCGAACACTAAAACTGATGTCCTTAAATCTTTATCTTTCTGGAGAAGACGCATGACTTGAAGTTTACTCTTTCAATATATAGCCGAGGTTGTATCACAACCTTTTGATGCATGCAAAAACAGAAGTACATGACAAATAATAACTGTTGCTGGTAAATATTCCTGTTTCCTAGTCCCACAAGCAGGTCTTAGAAACCACAAATCACACTTTGCCTTTGTTAATGCTGTTAATAGAATCAAAAGATCAGTGTCCTGACCGATAACAACAATAGGCACTTGATATTTTGTATTTTCCAAAGCTACAGTAACGATTGAAATATCAGCATTAGCTTCTGCTTGGCAAAGTTTCACATTGGACTGGATTTCAACAACGAGCTACCAAGGCATTCATTAAGGCAACTTTATTATTGCGATTACCTAAAAATTCAGCTTGAGTACAAGTCGTAACTGAGTTTCCTTGAAAGTGAATTGTTGCCGCCTCGTTTCCTTTAGTCATTGGCTGTTCAGGATATCCACCCAAATAATAATAATAATAATAATAATAATAATAATAATAATAATAATAATAATAATAATAATAATAATAATAATAATAATAATAATAATAATAATAATAATGGGATACTACCTAAGTATGTACGACATGTAGCAGTCAAGAATATCACCGTATGTTGCTGGTGTTCGCCATACAACAGAATCCAGAATGTGTCCTCCATTTAAAACATGAATAGCATTCCTTGGTACTTTGAAGTTGCTTTCTTCTCATTTGGTAGCTAGATGACTTTTCTCATTGAGATGTTATCAAATAATGAAGGTGGTTTTGGGAAACATTCATATCATAAGCAATGTTTCAACTGATCAGCTCCTTTTACGACATAGATAATTATATGGAATACTTCTTGGCTAATAATAATTACTACATTATTGTCTCGGATTTTTATTCCTGCATTCATTCAAGGCAGAAGGATAACTGTTCTTCCGTTTCAGTTTAAGAGTACTGAAATTATTTCAATGCACAATTTGAGTAAGTTTGCAATCTGTAGTGATCGAATTCTGCCAGAGAAACCGTACTATCAGCACAAAATAAAAAAGTTCCCATAACTTAAAACTTCATAAATGCTGAACGAGCAAAGCTAGAGAGATGTGTTATACACCAAAATGTGTGTGTTTTTTTCCTTCTATACATATCATCATTGTTTATAGGTTACGCTATCTCTACTTAGATTGGAGTTACCGGCGAAAAACGCAAAATCGACGGCCATTTTCCAATATAGCGGCCGAAGCTCAAGGTCAATCTTGGGGGACTTTAGTATGTTGATAAGGATGGTCAAGAGTCAAGTACTACAACTGTCCAAAGTTCCTTGCTTGTATGATTTTTTTAAAAAGAAAATACCTGAATAATAATGTCGACAACGCATCTCCTTGTTTCAGGCCATTCTCAACATGTAAGCGATGTCAATTTTGGGGGAAAGGGGCGAGAATACCGAGACCTCTAATAAGGGACATGAGATGTTATGTCGATGTCGTTACATCTATTTCTACAGTACATGGTTATTCATATATGTATAACGATCACAGCTATATGTAACTAACTTGTACATATTTCATTGATAGTTCTTTTGTCGATTTTGGAATTCCGTACATGACACCGCAAAAGATACTTCTTGCATGAATGTGTGAGTGTCTGTCGTTCAAGAATCATTTATCATAAAAACAAATAAGAATGAACACTCTTTAATGATGCATCACGAGGTGACGACCACATACAAGGAATTCAGAATGATGTCCGAATACAGTAAACAAACAAAAACTCTCTGAGATAAATATTCATAAGACAGGAATTTCTCCTGGGAAATATGTATAGTTCTGTATCCTGGAGTCTGAAACTCCCCTACTCGAAATCTCAAGTTTTTATACATTTGATCTAATTTTAGGACAGATTTTACATTTTTAAGAATAATTCATCCTCACATTGAATTTAGACTCCACCAAAAGTTCACAAAATAAGTTCCTGCGTATGTGCCTATTCGTAAAGTAATATCTATACAAGAAAATTCTTTGAAAAAGAAGTGATTAGATTAGAGCATTAATTATATCAAAAATAGAATGTGAATAATTATTACGTTCTTTCATTAATTTTAGCCAGTCAACCATGTCAGGCAATAAATTAACGGAAGAAAGAACACAAAACTCAAAGGCACGAATCAGCTTGTATAGAAAATATTTCCCTTCCTGCTGGGTTTTCAATTACTACTACCACGTGTTCTGCCTATAAAACGAAGAATTAAAACAAGAAAATGCGTGGTATTGTTACAGCAAGTTGCGATGTCACATGTAAACCACGCGAATAAGTTTGGTTTATATGGCACGATATTTTCTTATTTCATGTTGAAACCGGAAGTGGTAATAGATTTATACTACTTGCAGTTTTAGCAGAGGATATGAGTGGAGATTCAGTATATTTTTCGGACACTTAATTGATTATGAATGGATGTAATTTTTTAAAATTTTGAAATACCCTAAGTCAAGAAATCATGATTTTGTGGAATTCTTTATTATTTCCAGTTCTCTAATTCATACAAGGGTTGGATTTTTAGTAATGGCAACCACGGTATTGACGGTAAGAAGTAACGGCAACAACGGCAAGAAGTAGAGTACTTACAATGTTCAAAGTTCTACAGGCCCTCGATGTAATCACCAGCATTGTGAATCACGCGTTCCCAGCGATATGGAAGCCGCTAGATGCCGTTGGTAGTGCCTAATCTCTGGATAGTGGGGATGGAGCGATCTGTCGCCCGGAGGAGACCATCAACTATATGGAAGCGTGTCTCACGAAGTGGTTGCTTCATCTTTGGGAAAATGTCGTAGTCGCAGGGACTTAAGTCTGAAGAATAGGGGGGGGATGATACAGCACTTTCCAGCCCCAAGATGCTACAAATCAGTAACCTCACCTGCTGAATATGCCCTTGCATAGTCATGCAGAATGATGGGTGGGTTCGTCATGAAGTGGCGTTACAGCTACTCGCAGATTGTTTTGAAAAAAAAATGCAGTAGTACTCTGCACTAACGGTGTGTCCTTGCGGGACAGTATGGTTTATGTTTACACCATCCTAATCGTAAGCAATGGTGAGCATAGCTTTTACATTGGTTGGGGTATTCCGAACTGTTGTTTATTCTCGGTGACACAGGATGACGCAACTCGTTTGATTGCCGTTTCAGCTATGGTTCATACACTGTGGTCCAGGTCTCATCAATAACAATGATCCGCCGCAAGAAGGCATCATCTTAACGTTGATACTGCTCCAAGTGTGTTCGAGCGGTATCATATCGCAGCCACTTGTGTTCTTCAATCAGATGATGTGGAACAAACATTGAGGCGATTTTACGCAATCCTATGTTCTTCTTCAGAATTTTCAACATAGTCAAATGCGCTAGTCCTGTACCGTTGGCCAATTGATGAATCATGACGTTCCGATCCGCTAGTACTTCCGTTCACGTTCTGCACATCATCTTCACTTACAGGAGGATGGACGGAGCGAGGCATGTCTGTGACATTTTGTCGTCCGTCATTAAAGGGTTTGACCCACCTTGCTACTGTACAGTATGGTAATGCACTTGCATTGCAAACAGCTTGCAATACTTCGTAGCACTGTTTTGCATTCCTACCTCTAGCGCATTCAATTTTCAACCAGCTCCTCTGATCTTACCTTGTAAACATGGCTGTATTCCGCGAGCACTCACGCAGCGTGACTGTAGTCCACGAGCACTCACTCAGAACTGCCAACTGCTGGCGCTGCACCCGCATTAAGGAGAGGGCAGACGAGTTCATTTGTGCTCTGAGGGAGGGTCGGCAACTAACCTACCGTTGGTATGAATTATAATGGATTGCTTTATTCCCGAGTATATGTATAGTAGTGTTCCCATTACTAAAAATCAAACCATTGTATATTCAATTTACGTCATTAATTCACGTATAATCAAGTTTAAGTAATGTTTTTCTTCTTAATCCGAGAAAGGCCGCGCTAATTTTACCTTTAAAAGGCCCAGGGGGTGCCTCTGAGGCTCTCTGCTGCATATACAAGCTACTTGAACTGACCGCGACCATTTGTATTTTCCGTCATTAATAGGAAAGGCTAGTCACTACTTTGCTATGAAATCATTTGTCAATTGTAATAAACAATGAACAGTATCAAATAATTAGAAAAGTACATACTTCAATAGGCGCCTCAGAGGCAGCCCTTGGGCCTTTACGTTAGTATAAAAAATAACGCTATTTTTTCTGAGGTAAAGAAAATGCTTAGGAAACGCAATCAGAGGGCGTACTTCAAAGAGATAGAAGAATTCTAGAGCGCAGGATACAGGACGAAATATATATTAAGAATAATGGCATTAAAAATTGACCAGGGTGCCTCCGAGGCACCCCTTGGGCCTTTACATCAATATAAAAAATAACCCTATTTTTTCTGAAGTAAATAAGAAAACGTATGAACAACTCAATCAGGGGGCATATTCTAAAGAAATAGGAGAATTCTAGAACGGAAGACGCGCGACGAAACATCTATTAAGAATAATTGCATTAAAAGTGGACCAGGGTGCCTCTGAGGCACTCTCTGGGCTTTCTCGGGTTAAGTAATTATAATGTAGAAACTAACTCACTCTGCACTCTGTTGTTCTAGTTGCAAAATACTTGTTCTAATTTTTACAGTCAAAGCACTATAAAACTGTGGAATTTAAGTAAAAAAATTCACTGCAGGAAAAATCTCTAAATTTACCCATGTTTGAGTTAGAGAACAAGACCACTTTGCATGACATTTATACAAGGTACAGGGATGTAATATAATTTAAATATTTCAATATATTTATTTCATATTATTAAAATAGTTTATTTATTTTGCCTTAAAATACTCTTTTGTGTGATTCTTCACTATTTTAAAATTTCGATGACTATTGAACGAAGGTGAGCGGCTGCTTCCTTGCTATTAACTATATTTGCTTCGTCTTGGAAAGCAGAGCGTAGTTTGACTGGTTTGCAGCGCCTCAAGACTTATGCATGAAATACATTGTCGAAAGGCGCCTGAACGCTGTGGCATTGTGTCATGCACATGAGGACATACTCTGATCAAATCGATGTGAATGATCTTGTGAAAACTTTCATTGAAAGTTTAGGTAGAAGTTGAACCGAACCACATTTGGAAAAGCTGAGTAACAGCGCACACATACCTAGTAGGGTATTATTTATATTTTATGTTCTTGGGATGAAAGTAGATGTTATAAAGACAAAAGTCATAGTGATTGCAACGAAGCGGTCGGTGTCAAATATAGAAGGGATGAAAATAGAACAGGTAACTAGTTTTCGATACCTGGGTGGTGATATTATTAGTGATGATATGAACTGTGAACGTGATACAAAAGCAAGGATAGGAATAGCGAAAAAAGCCACTAGGAAGAAGAAAATTTTATTTTGTGAGACCTTCAATAGAGTTGAGAAAAAGACTCATAAAATCCTTCATGTGTAGTATTGAACTGCATGTGGCAGAAACATGGATACTGCGCAAAAAAGAATAAAGCGACTGCACGCATATAAAATGAGAGTGTGGAGAAGAATGGAGAGCATTAGCTGTGTCGAGCGGAAAACGAATGAGAAAATGTTAGAAATAGTGGGGAAGAAAAGAATATTTTTAGATATTATTGAGAAGAGGAAGAGGAACTGGTGGGAACATTGGCTAAGAAGGAACTGTATCATAACTGACGAACTAAAGAGTATGGTGGTAGGAAAGAGAGGGAGGAAGCGAAGGAGATTACAATGATGGATAATATGAAAGCAGAAAAATCGTACGTGAAGATGAAGCGGTTAACCGAAGACCGTGGAGCATGGAAGCTTCTCAGTTGCGGCAAGTGACCTGCCAATAATGCAAGAACACGTATGATGATAATGGTCTTGTAACTGAAGGATGTTTGTTTTTATTAGAACTTAGCATGATTTAGCAGTAAATTTATTCTATGTTACACAAATGTATTTACATTTTGTAATACCAGTAGAAATACCGTTGTAGATTATAAGTATATTCTTAACCATTATATCGTATTTGGGAGGGGGGAGGAGGAAAGAGAGAGATAATGAAACAGACTTGGACGGACCCAAATCTATTCAACGTTGAAATAAACTCTATCTTGCTGTACGGGACATTGGCTTTCAATCACTACTAAGGAGCTCAATGAAGGCCTTTAAATAGATCTTTGTCTTGTTTCTTTTTCTTTTTCTTTTCTTTTCTTTTTTTTAACTTAAACGGTTACACTATGTATTCGGTAATAAAGTTTTGGAATTCTGAATTTTACTATATTTTTGGTAGAATATAAGAATGAAATAAGGAATCCTATAACTTGCATATAACAAATCTACAATTTCAGTAGAGCAGGATCCAACTAATCCGGAATCAACTCTATGATAATTTAAGTTTTGCTTTCTATCCTGTCCAGATGTTCTTTTAAAGTGAAGAGATTCTTGGATTCTATTGAGTATCTGCAGATAGATTGTTAGCACGAAATTCTCTCCAGGGAGCTCGTAGCACAGGAACTCTATCAGTCGCCTACGGGGGCTTCGATGGTTGGAACACAACACGTAGGAAATGGATTGTATCTTTCTAATGTAGAAATCAAACAAGAAAGGAAATTGTCAAGGACAATCGTAAACTGCATTTTGTGATGTCACGATTTTTAACAAGTGTATTTTAAAACTTGTTTCAAATAAAATTTTGATATTTTCATGCATAGGATGTAATTTATCCAGGAAATTTTATAAGTAACAGATATTAAATATAAATAAGTTCTAA
The DNA here is from genome assembly GCF_964235325.1 of Thermobia domestica. Classification (NCBI taxonomy): domain Eukaryota; kingdom Metazoa; phylum Arthropoda; class Insecta; order Zygentoma; family Lepismatidae; genus Thermobia; species Thermobia domestica. Next base: position 93,052,168 of record NC_137462.1, on the reverse strand, counting down.
TGAGCTCTTGGGATATAGTTTAGGGATAGCATTTCAATATGATAAAATGTTTTAAGGTATTATGTATCAAATGAGGAGCATAATAAGCCGTAGAATTCATGAGATGGGGCAATGGAAATTTGATAAGAGGGGCAATAATGAGAAGTCTATGACTATAAAGAGGTTCTTAATGCAATTCTAGAACCGTACGATATAGCTAAATATGGAGTGAATCTTCCATGTGCTGCAGTCAGAGCTATGGGAATATTGTATTATCAATGGACATCAGGAGTTCTAGTTCGGCTAAAAAAATCGTTCGCCATGCTGCTCATATTCGAGACATCGACATTGCTTGCTGAAGACTGTCTTGCGTCACAAGTAAGGTGGCGACGATTCTATTCACACATGTTAAATAAACGACATTTCGAGTGTACACGCAAGCCAGAAAAACTGGCTCGAGGTAGACGTGAACATTTTGAGATACATGTGGTCAGACATTGTCCTGTTGAAATTTGTATATTCCGGAGCTATCAGGAAAAAGGGCGCAAATTCTCCCCCAAGACTTCCCTGATGTAGCGATCACTGATAAGGCTATCATCAATGCGTAACCGATATCACGTGCTTTCCTTAGTAGCGCCCGAGTACTTAATAGCATGACATTCAATCGTTCTGATATCCAACAGTGCAAGCTGGCATATTGCGTTTACCACGATAGCGTTTACTACGTATGTGCCCATCACCATACTAGAAGTTGAAGCGAGACTTGTTTTAAAATACACCCTCAGTATACCAGTGAGGGTGTTCACGCGCTCATTATTTACCTGATGCTTTTGAGGTTCTTGACCGAAAGATGCTGATGGAAAAATAGGCTCAAATGTTCAACAGACGCCGTCTAGCCATGAACACAGAAAATACACGCCCATTACCATGCTCCAGCTTTAAGTTAACACTATTGGTGACGCTGAATGGACTGACAAGGCCATGTGGAGGTAATGTTTCACATTTCACGATCTAAGGCCTGATCATTGGTGCGTAAGTTAATTTCTTCCCAATGCTTCTTTACCCTCATCACTGTTATGGCAGCATGACATGCATACGTGTAAGTGCATAATGTTCTCGGTTTAGAGAAGCTGCCTTGTCATAGACCATCATCCGTTGCCGTTGAAAAGCAGCTGCTTGTTCATATTGAGCTTTTGACGTCGACAGAGGGTAGAGACGCTTGCCCATATATCTCATACTCGCTTAGCTACTCTTGAAACTGTTCCATTACGGCACTATTTCTTGCATTGAACCGAGTTAGCTATCGGACTCACGGATGCCATCGTGCTCAAGGTTTACTTGTTAGTATACCAAACATTAGTGTAAAGATCCTGTAATTTGGACGTATTCCCATCTTGATGCAATTTTTAGAAACTGCAGTCAAATTCCCTACTCGCACTGATCCATTGTTTTCTGTAAATGATTCAAGTTAAGCAACACTGTGAGTAACCATTGGGAAAGTTACTTTAATAAAGAAGGAACAGGACCTCTAACAAAAAAGTCAGGATTAAGGTCAAGATGAATCTGATGTCCTGAGTACACGTTGTCTCTAAGGTACGAATGTCAAAACGTGTAGCCTATAGCTATTATGGGTTGTTTTGCCTCGGAAACAAAGATGGATATTATAAATGATTGTTACGATGCACAGCACTTGTCAGAAGTAATACGACATGAACAAAATTGTATATAAAAACTCCAAGTTTTTGTAAATTTTCAAACCCTTGATGTTTTTACCTCTAGTCTTTCTACATGTTTGATCCAACTAAGCCACTTCGTATCAAACTTTTCTTATTATATATCTGCTTTAATTATGTCAATGGTAGCTATAATTCATGCTTTCATTTCTGGGATTGCGCTAAATTAAGAACGGGAAGAAAAAACGACTTATAATTAAAATAACGTCAAAATCGCATGATTTAGAACTGGAGGACGATCGGGTTTGCAGAATAACTCCTAGTTATTCATAGTTCAACGCTTGATCTACCACTGAATTAAATATTGGTTCAAAAAGTGCTCCGCGTTCCTCGTAAAAATGAGGTATAAGTATTAATGTGCTTCTTCAATTGGTGAATTCAGCAATTTCATTGAGTTCTTTACTCTTCCAGTTGATCTCTTATTAATTCTTCGGATATCTTCCCTTAAGTGGCAGTTTCCCTTATGTCATAAAGGAACGAGCGGAATTAGCCTCTCTTTTTATATAAAAATTCTCCTGCAACTTTACATACAACCCGCAAGCATAATTGTCGGATGGCCGATCCTTGGTGAATTGACCAGAGGATGCCAACAGCTTTAGGAAATTTGGAAAGTGTGTGCAGTAATCCATTTCGTTTTGATATTTTCTCCGGACATGAAGTTATAGTTAGTGATGGTTACAAATGTTACCAGTTAATAAACAGTTTTAATTAAGTTTTCATTTATCCACTTTTTGACAACCATCAAAATTTCTAACATATATATATATATATATATATATATATATATATATATATATATATATATATACATATATATATATATATATATATATGTGTGTGTGTGTATGTGTGCTTTTCAGATATTTCTTTCCAATACATTGTCATTGCATGACCTTACTATTTTAAAAACTTCAATTTTCGGTATTCCATCTTTATTCGTTCGTTGTATTTCAACTTAAATTTCAAACTCAGAAACTATGTTCAACTACTCTCTGTCTCACCCTAGGAAGATTATAAAACGGAAATGACATTAAACGTGACGTCTTACAGCGCAACGTTGCCACTTATTATGAGCAGAAGGTGGCTGATTTGAGAAAAAAAACGAAAAAACATAAACCGAACAGCGCAACGGTAAGCGACTCAATAATAATAATAATAATAATAATAATAATAATAATAATAATAATAATAATAATAATAATAATAATAATAATAATAATAATAGAAGAGTAAGTGTAATTACTCACCATACGTACGTAATCTACTCCTGGAGACAAGAAACACCCAAATATTTACTCCACACAAGTTCAGTGGTAGAGAGTTCGCAATGATAAGGAAGAGACGAAGAACTTCATGTCCGGCTTCTTTTGCAATGCGGTCTATTCAGTAGGAGACATGTGTGTTAGAAGTAACTTTATTTAACATTTTTATGACTTCAATTTTTTTCCAGCTTGAATCACATCCAACACCTTTATTTTTTAACCACTCTACAATTTCTTTTTTAATATATGATTTCGAAGGGATTTTTTCGTCTTTTACTGAGTGTGTGGGGTCATTATCAATAACAATCATGGAATTTGGTGGTACATTCAGAAGGAGTTTTTCTTTGAAATGTTGTTTATGTATTGCTACATCTAATTCTATGTGATAATCACCTATTTTTGTGCCGCGAGAAACTAGGCCACCTCTAGGAATTAACAAACTCTCAGCCACTGTATGAATCACTATTGCTTTCCCCCCTTTCCAGAGGGGTCATGCCATGTCAATCGCCTAATTTTACAACATGGCCGTGTTTTAATGTCTCAGGATCTCTTCAAAATTTTTCATACATAAATACCAATGAAATTATGTTAAATTAACTTTTTCCGATTTTTTGGATGAGAAATGGGCCGAAGAGAATTTTTTGAAAAATGTGCATTTGCAGACAATTTCACTTTCCAACACTCAGCATCATGGAACTAAAATTACCATAACTTCCTTATTTTTCAAGTTATTAGGCTCATCCATGTGTCAAATGAATGCTAGAGTTTTGCTCTTTCAGTAGAATCTTGCAAAAGGCTACACTGTCAAACATTAATAGGCACACAAAGCAAATTTTAGGGTTTTTTACAAATTGTGCCATTGCTGAAAAGTTACAACTATGAAACTTTTGAAACTTTTTTGTACATCTATCTTAACACGTACATGATATGGTTAAAAACAAAAAAGTGTGCTTTCTTTTGTATTTTTGTAATTATTATGTTTTTCTATTTTACATATACGGAAATACACAGTTTTAAGTTTTGTTTCAAATTATGTCATTTCTCGTAAGTTACAACTACTGTATGAAACTTTTGAAACCTTTTTTTTCCTTATAGAATCATCTTAGCACATAGATGATATGGTTAAAAAATAAAAGGGGTGCTTTTGGCATTTTTGTAATTTTTATTTTTGTAATTTTTTTTTGTTTTTTGTTTTTTGTTTTACATGTACGGAAATATACAGCTTTAGGTTTTGTTACAAATTATGACATTGCTCATAAGTTACAACTAAGAAACTTTTGAAGCTTCTTTCTATAGTATCATTTTGGCACATACGTGATATAGTTAAAAAATAAAAAGGGTGCTTTTGGTATTTTTGGAAATGTTATTATTATTACTACTATTATCATTTGTATTTTAAATGTATAGAAATAAACAGTTTTAGTGTTGTTAACAGATTATCGCCAATTCCGTAATTTTTACTTTCCGGATTCCAGAAAGTAAAATCGGAAAAAATTCGGGATTCGGAAAATTTCCGGAATTCGAAACAAATCCGATGTCGGAAAAATTCTGATTTTTTTCCGAATTTCGATTTTTTTGGAATTCCGGAATTTTTCCGAAATCCGGAAAGTGAAATTTCCGATTAAGGAAAAATTTCCAGAAGATTTTGGCCATTACTACTCTGAAGTGACAACTGTCATACTTTAAAACTTGCTCAAATAATCATCTTAGTAAATATTAGGTGTGCTTAAAAATAAAACTGGTGTAATGTGTAGTTTTGGTATTACCATAATATTATTATTTTTTTGTGTTTTAAGTATGCTTTTCTTTTCTTCCCTATTGTACCATTGCTAACAACTATCAAACTTTTGTAACTTTTTATAGGATTAGTTTGCATTTACTTGGTATGGTTAAATAACAAAACGGGAGGCCTTTTTCGTAATAATTTTGTGGTTTTGTGAATGGAAAATATATGTCTATCATTGTAACGGGCTGAGTGATTATTACAAAACTTATTAACAAAAATAAGAAATAATAGACTAACGTCCATAGATGAAAACAATAACCATACATACCTATAATACGTCTCAGTATAATACAGATTTACATACAAAATGTTGTGTTCTATATTTTGCAGCTCATTGTTTTCACTAATGATATGATGTAATTGCTTTCAATTAAGTCCGGGCTAATTGGCGTGTAAGAGGTGGAACAGGAACTTCAAAGAAGATATTTTCAAAAGGTGTCCAACAAAAGTCTTCATTTTCTGGCCAGCAGAATATAGAATGCCCAGAGCTATTCATGAATTGCACACTGACATACAAAATAATAATTACAAAAATACCAAAATCATTTTTTTTTAATATTTTGACCGTACCATTTATGTGCTAAGATGATTCTATAAAAAAAAAGTTTCAAAAGTTTCAAATTCACGTGTTTTAAAAAATTCTCCCCGGCCCATTTCTCATCTAAAAAATCGAGAAAATTAATTTAGCATAATTTCATTGGTATTTATGTATGAAACAATTGAAGAGAATCTGAGACATTGGTCTATTGAGTTGACATGGAATATCCCAGAGGTGCCTTGACGCCTAAGGAAAAACCCTCTCTCCAGCTTCACTACCTGGTTTCGAAAATATGAATACCCGTTTAATAACATGTTTTTTTCACCAGTGGAAAGAGGTTTCCCTTTCTTTCTTTGCTTCTTATAACAATGTGGGAATTTTCAACCACTGTCTTCAAAAAATAGCACTATAGCAGTTAAAAACAAAATCTATCTATATATATAAAAGAGAACGTACAATTCTTTGTCCGCTCATCACGCTAATACGGCTGAACCAATTTCTTTCATTTTTGGGGGGTTATTAGGATTTGGACCCTAGATGGTTTTTATCATATCACTTTAATTTTTAATTACCAGTGTCTTGAGATAATTGACCATTCAGGTGTCCACAAATCCTTTGTTAGTTCATCATAGGTAAAAATAAACGTATTTATATGCAACCCGCATGACCGTGTCACTCGGCGGGTTAACATAAATGACAGGCGATATACAGCGGAAAATAGCTTGAATCTTCTGTTTAAAATTTTTTAATTGATTTGCTTATTTTTAGAGACACTTTTACAATATGCCAGCACCGGGATGACCGCAGCGAAGCGGGGCGGGTTAACATAAATGACAGGCGATATAATGTTAAGATTTACTGCAATCTTCTATGGTTTTTATCATATCACTTGAAAGCGAAAAAGTAAAAATTATCTAAGTAACAAAGTTTATTGCGTCCGGGGTGACCGCAGCGAAGCGGGGTGAACGCTGCTAGTATATATAAAAGAGAACGTACAAAATCCTTTGTCCGCTCATCACGCTAATACGGCTGAACCAATTTCTTTCATTTTTGGGGGGTTATTAGGATTTGGACCCTAGATGGTTTTTATCATATCACTTTAATTTTTAATTACCAGTGTCTTGAGATAATTGACCATTCAAGTGTCCATAACGTACAAATCCTTTGTTATTAGTTCATCATAGGTAAAAATAAACGTATTTATATGCAACCCGCATGACCGTGTCACTCGGCGGGTTAACATAAATGACAGGCGATATACAGCGGAAAATAGCTTGAATCTTCTGTTTAAAATTTTTTAATTGATTTGCTTATTTTTACAGACACTTTTACAATATGCCAGCACCGGGATGACCGCAGCGAAGCGGGGCGGGTTAACATAAATGACAGGCGATATAATGTTAAGATTTACTGCAATCTTCTATGGTTTTTATCATATCACTTGAAAGCGAAAAAGTAAAAATTATCTAAGTAACAAAGTTTATTGCGTTCCGGGGTGACCGCAGCGAAGCGGGGTGAACGCTGCTAGTTAACTAATAACAACACTAATAATAACACACAAATGACGCACGGAATAACTATAACAATAAAATAAAATAAAATAAAACAGAAGAAACGCACACAACAAAATTCATTGAACTATCATAATAAACGCGGTTGAACTCAAAAGGAAACTAATAGATAATAGAGAAAAGGACCAAATCAAATTATTTATATTGAACGCCTTGTTTTTTTAAGACCGAGTGTTTTGTTAGACGGATATGTCCTATGCACTGAAATACTCGCACTATCCTTCCATTTAGTTAATAAAACAGTGTCTGGACAATAAACTATTATCTTTGAGAATGAATTTGTAAATGTTGAGCTACTTTTCACAAGGAACACTGTTGTATAACTGAACAGTTCTTGATCTGTTGTGTAAAATCATGGTTCACGGTACATACCAAGGTAAAAATCGAGAAGCACTTCATAATGAAATCCTATTTTAGTACAAAACGTATCAAAGTGTTTGTTTTCCAAGATTTTCTGCTTTATATGCACCCAGGTAATCTAGGCAAAACTATTTAGATAAAGATATTTCTCATTATGAACGCAAGACGCATTAGGCTACCAGGAACGTCAGTTCATGCTAAGTCTTCACTAGTTTCGCCACTGTGTATCTGATGTCAAAGATATCACTATCTTGCACGGAATTTGCTGACGATCCTAAGGCTTTGGGGAAGAAGTAGCAAATGCTTTGTGTAAAACTTGCTTGTAGTCCTTTATTCATTTTTCTCTCCCAAAACTCAAGGACAATATGTGGAACGAGTTCAACCGAACACACATGATCTGGACCAAACTTGGTGCAGTGGTAGTCCTTCTCCTCGTCGTCCCTCCAGTTTCGCGACGATTCTTTCCCATGTGGAGTCACCCAAATACTACCTGCAAGCCATGATGTTGTAAGTAACACTACCACAATACAACTTAACAGCTCTGACTGACATACACTGTCTCGTCTGTTCATTGAAATGAAATAAAATCCTGAAGTTTTACGTCCCACGCTTATGTCGGTTAGGTGATGAAGAGAAATGAATGAAAATGGTGGAATGAAGAAAGTGGGAGGAAACGGGAGAACCCCGAGAAAACCCACAAGCATGGTGTTTGTCCACCACAAAGCCCACATGGCGCGAGCTGGGATCGAACCACGGACCCCAAGCACCGGAGGTGAACGCTCTACCTCGAAGCCGCCGTCCCCCGTCTCTTCATTCAGCTGCTTCGTGTTGAGGGAGCAGATCCTTTGGGCGCTAAAATCATGCTGACGTCACGTTATACAACGTCTTCCTTCCTGTGCAAGTATGGAAAACCTTTGGCAACATGCTGCCGAGCTTTTATTACGAAGTATTTTATGTTACAATGTTAATCTCTTGCTCAAGTTTTCGTACCAGTGTATTATCGGTTTTGCTCTATAGTGATCAACGTTAAAACTTGTCATGGTTGGCTTTACCATTTGTAGTGGATGGATTGCCTCCATTAACAAAGCCAATTCTTTACATTTGATCCACTGCATCCTTGCCAGAATTGATTGTAATACATCAAATAACACTTGAGATTTTTTGTCTCCCGAACCTATGGGCACGATAAACCTATGGGCACGATAAACTTCTTAAAAATTAAGTAAAAATCAAAATAGGGGAAAATCGTGAAATGTAAAGTTTCATGGTTAATAGAAGAGATTAATATGGCCTACAGTGACTGTCTCAGGTATATTGTGACAACATTGAACAATATATATTGCAATATGCCTCATATACCGTATATAGAAATTTATGAGGTATTTTTTCATTGACAAAACACTGTTGCAATTTGATTTTTTGTAACTTTCCACACGAATACTAGAGATTAAATAAGGACATCCGTGTATGTATCTGATTCACGGGAAAGCCAACTCGTTTGAACATTCCGAATATCCAAGAAGGATATTCCATTTGTATGTTACTTATTACGTACACTTTTGATTGATTGATTGGTTGCAGTTCAATAATTCTATTGAGCAATTGAGCATAGACGTGCGATTCCATATATACTCCATGCAGCTATCCAAGAATTTTCTTTTAAAAATAACGATCCTATAAGCACTCCTTATTTCGGAAAGTTGATAATTATTTATTAAGAGGAAATCTTATGTTTCTCATAATTTTGCCTTTTTAAAAATATTCAATATATTCCGATCTTAAATTCCAGCTATCTGCTAGTAACAATAATTTACATAACACTCAGTAAATTATATACAAGTACGATGTGTGTCACTGTTAGCAGTATGTGTCACTTATTGTAACACACATATATATAATTAAATATTGCTGTCCCAGTTCGTTCAAAATTACTTTAATAATCACCAGAACTTACCACGATAATTATTCCAATAAATTAAACTATTTTTGTTATTTTTAAACTTTGTATTTCCTTAATACTTATCATTCATTGCACAGAAATTAAAAATACACTTCAATCAACTATGGCTTCCTCACTTATTATATCTTTAACAGCATAAATAAAACAAGTTTAAACAAGTCTGGCCATAAGATTCGTTATCATAAGATACTGGACTATTGTCCTAGTTGACCTATAACTAAATATATTTAACGTTATTGTTGCATTACCGAGTGAGTTGCGTCGCTATTAGGAGTAAATATGTCATCAATAGAAGAACAGAAAGACCAAATTATATAATATACTAGTAGATAGTATATTTTTACATTCAGAGTAAATAAAGGAATAAACATTGTTATAAGAGAATAAATACCAGAACACTTATTGACAAAGAGCAACAAACATACTTTCAGCACCATTAAAATTCGTTTTTCTTGCAATTCTACGAATGACAATTTATCCTCTTGGCACAGTGGTTCCAAACCTTCTTTTTGACTGGCGGCACACTTTACTGAATGACCAAAACCAGGGGCGGATCCAGGACTGACTTCTGGGGGGGACGGTGGGTTGTCATACTGCTACTTTTAAGGGCTCCAAACTTTGGGATGGGTTTTATTTATATATAAAAAATAAGAAAATTTCCTTTTCTGGGGGAGAGGGCGATCGCCCCCTGGATCCGCCCCTGACCACAACACCGAGACAAGCATGTTTGATTTCCTTTTGTTAATAATAATATAAATTAAAATGACTTACTTTTAATTTATATCAGGAATACAATGTAGAAAACTGGATCCAGTTAGTTAAGGACAGAAGCCAATGGAGAGCTTTTGTGAACGCGGCATTGAACCTCCGGATCCTATAGACTGTAGAGTGAGTGAGTTAGTAAGTTTATATTATAAATTTCTATGAAGTTTCTATAGTTGTATGGGTCAAGTTACTATAAAGTAGTGAGTCTGTGTAGTACTGAGCACTGTTGCTGTCGCTGGAAACATTAACTGATAGACTCTTGTTTCACAATTAATTTTAACTATGTATTAAATGCTTCAATATTTTAAAATTCAAATATTTCGCAATACATCCGATGGAACAGAGCGACGCATCGGTTGGAAACCATTGTTTCCAATGAATAGATTTCCAATATTCAAGCTCAAGTATTCATCAACAGTTTTAGATCTCTCCCATTTGTTGTCTCCTTGGAGAATGATTCTTCCTTTTAACTCAGCTTTTTATGAAGAAAGAAAATACATAAAAATTGATTAGTCCAGTGATATCCCAAATGAACGCACATTTTAGTCAAGCAGAGAAGGAGAGAGTTGGGTACCCAATTTTATTTTTCATCTAGGACAAACGTAATTTTTATATATAGTTTATAACTTAATATAGTAGATTGCTAATTTTCCATATCATCTTGGTCAAAGGGTTTAAATTTCGAAATCCCCTTGCGTACGCCACTAGATTAAAACTTAGTGTTAAAATTCAGTTTCGAATAAATCGCACCTCGACATAGTTCTCGGTAAATTTTCATAATAAATATTCTAACAATTTAAACTTTTCCAATTCCTTTCTAACAAATATTCGTCTCCATTCTTAATAATGGAATATAAAACTCCAAAATATTTAAGCAACATTATTTTTATCTCCTTTCAGTGAAATTGTAAACATAACGATTTCTTTGTAAACAAACGTTTACATCAAGCATAACAAATTTCAATTGTTGTAACCTTCATAATCAGCAACCTGCTGATATGAGAAAATGCCAACAATGTAGATAAGATACGTTTTTAATTTAAGTCATCTTACGAGTTCTAAAATCCAGTAAAATCCGTGGAAAAGGATAAGTTGTTTATGTCTTCAGTTGTTTATTACGTGAACTTGTTGTAATATAATAAATAAACAATTAACTATTCTTTAGTGACTAGTAAAACTAAAAAGAAAAAAAAGTTTAATTAAACTTGTATTAAAAGTATCATTATGTAACGATGTTCACTTAAAGGAAGAAAAAACAGTGTCCATTTTATGGAGGCCTTGAAAGTTCTGATCTTAAGAAATAAGGAAGATGAAGAATGAGTGAAGCGGTTATCGAATACCCTCAGATGAAAGAGGCAACTCTAAATCAAATTCAGTTACATTTCTCAATTTCTGTAATTGAAAATATCCCATCTTATGACATTGTTAAAACGCGTTTGACATGATCTAAGTTATACAGGAAGTCCATCAAATAAATTGAATCAGTCTTCAGTGCAGCGGCTCAAGCAAACATTAAGGTATTCCATATTAAAGGTACCACTATTGATAGGACATTACAATGGAGAATTAAGGTCTTATGTCACACTATGCTGTGACCGAAGTTCTGGGAATGAACATTCCGATTCTATGATCGACAAAAGGTCTGATCACTGATAACTGGCAGCAAAGATGGTTGGAATGTGAGCAGATAATGGAATTAGATGACTAGGTTGTAGCATCAGGTCCCAGACGTTTAGTAAAGCACCATCAATAAGGAATGTGATACAAGCCCGTAGCCAGCCCAAAAATTTAGGGGGGGGGGCGGTAGAAGTTAGGGGGGCCCGACCCAATCATATTATACTTCATCATCATATTATAGTTCATTTCCGAGCCTACCGTGAAATTTTATGGGGGCCAGCCAAAGTTTATGGGGGCCTGCCCCCTTGCCCCCCGTGGATACGGGCCTGGTGTGATACCTCAGTGTTTTCGAATTGCTAGGATATTATTCTAAGGGACAATCTACCCAAAGGGTGTTAATTTCCGGCGGCTGTTGAGAATTACGCACAGAAAGGTATCTCAAAATATACTGTTACTCTAAGACAACGTGTACTAGTTTTACATGCACTGTTGATCTTTAAAAAAGCATGTGATCATAATAGGATAGTGTGTCGCCACACCCTCCGCAACAATATATTTGATTACTTCAGATTTAATAAAATGTTCACACTGAAACTTGAACGGAGAGAATTAAACAGTAATGATTAAGCCATGACAGGTATTGATGAATTTTTCAAGTGTAAATCTGTTAATGTACAGACAGGCTAATAAGAATCTTAGACCAATGAAAGAAGTGAATTGAATGGATTGAGTAGCGTGATTTTAGGATTTTCCGAAAAGAAGGGGAGGACAAGATAGTCCAAAGACATAAGACTTTCACATTCATATTAATATATTAATATACAGTTTATGAAAAACTCAAGGGAGCAATTGTACTAGAAATAAATATAAAGGTAAAAAAGAAAGTTCTGTCGCTTTTTCATATATCACCTAAGACGTACCTGGAAAATCAAAAATAGTCCCCATCAACATCGCCAACGTTCTGGAAGACCATGAATTCCATCGCAGTAGAATTTGGCAGACCTTGAAGCGAAGAAGTTATCAAGATCATTTTGCACCTCTACTAGGGATTTGAATTTTTGTTCTCTAAGAAGATTGTCCAAGAAATGGAACAGGTGATAATTGGACAGTACAATGTCAGGGAAGCATGGGGGATGCAATAGTGTTTCCCATGCACGGCGTAGAATGGTGTCTCGGGTCATCTTAGCTACGTGGGGTTTAGCGTTGTCCTGTAACAGGAAGACAACTTTGCGATTCAGAAGTGTTGGCTCCAGAGTTTTGAGTTTTTCTTGAACACGCTCAACTGCTGACAATACACAGTTGCATTGATACTCTGACCAGCTGATAACAATTCCTGATGCACGATGCCACGAGCAGTCCACCAAACACACAGGAGGACCTTCTTCTGGTGCAGTTCTCATTTCGACTGTTTTGGAACCGGTTCATGAGATGCTAACTAATGATGACGGCGCCGTGGAGATTCGTACAGAACCCACTTATCATCACATTTCAACAACTCGTCCTGAAATAGCCCCTTCTTCAGACGAAACAGCTAAGAAACACAGGTGTCTGCTCGCGTTGTTTTCTGGCCTGAAGTCTAATCATGTGGAATCCATTGACCCAACTTGTAGTGCTTCCCAAGTTGATGGAGATGCTGCCGAATGGTTTCTCCACTCACACTGACTTGTAGTCCCAGTTCCTCACATGTCTGGTCACTGTTCTCCTCAATTACTGCATGAAGATCTTAATTCTGTACATGTGTTGGTCTTCCGGCACGTGGTACGTCTTCGAGTGTTTCGTCACTGACCTTAAACTTGTTAAACCACCGCTGCCTCAAAGGCCTGGCATATGTTCCGCCCCGCTGCAGAGACGTTTGACCCCAGTTTGAACTCGTACAGCATACACGCCCTTATGACGCTCTGTGGAGGTCCCATGTTCACTTTGCTTACGCAAGTTCACGGTGTAACTGAACTGCCACAACACGTAGTAAGTTGGATGGCTGACATCCAGAAGTCCTAAACAGCAGAAGTCCTAAACGGCAGAAGTCCTATAAATATAGGCACTAGTCCTAAATTTTAGGACTTCTGCAGTTTAGGACTTCTGCCGTTTAGGACTTCTGCAGTTTAGGACTTCTGCCGCGATATGATTTTTAGGACTTCTGGCGTTTAGGACTTCTGCCTTTTAGGACTTGTGCCGTTTAGGACTTGTGCCTTTTTTATTCACTTGCTTTAGTTCTGAAATTCGCCACCACCACACGAAATTGGGACTATGCAGCAACTAGTTGGCAATAATGTTACGAACGTAGCTAATTCCAACAGTAACAGCTATATTTGTACTACTAAGATTATTATTATCACTATCTGTTCTGCACTTATACACGAGTTACATAATACAACCTATTTCATTCTAAGAATTAATTACATAATTAGTTAAGAAATTAGTTTCATTCGAATGGAGATACGAGAATCCCAAGACAAATTCCTAAAACAAAAATAAATAAATAAAAAATGTTTAAAAAGCATATTTTACCAGACTTCTGAAACCAAGCAAACATTCAGAATTGCAATATATACTATGCGGAGCGTATTTTATTAAGAGTAGGACAAAAATCCACCAAAGTTTACTTAATTAGGACAAAAGCTCACTAGACATTTCACGAGTGAACATTAAATACCAATTGTATACATAAAGAACGCAGTAAATTTAAAATTGAACAAAGAACATTTATTATGCGATACAGTGGGTGACATTTATAAGTCCTAAAAGGCACAAGTCCTAAAAATATAGGCACTAGACCTAAATTTTAGGTTCTGTGCCATTTTTGTAGAAATTACTACATAGTCGTTTAGGGGTGTGGCCTGCAAATTTTTCTAGGGGAGCAGGCTTTTTATATATTAAAAGCAAATCAAAAGTTTATTTCCAGATTACGAAAGCTTCAATAAGACAATAAATTTATACATATTACACATGTACATAATTACATAATATTATTATATTTCCAATTAGTTCCTTTTTGAAACCTGGACCTTGACAGAGTGTAAATTTAAAACTACAGCTTGCGGGAAATGTATGAATAAGTTAGTTATAAGAAATCGGAAACTGTTCATGGAAGTCCATTTGTTTGACTGTATTTATCTTCTGTACTCTTATATAAAAGAGTAAAGATGAATGATTTTTTGGGCATACTACTACAAGTAGAGTCGTTAAATTTTAATTATAAAATATAATTTTCTTATGAAAGCAGGACATAAGAAAGAATTTTTGGAAATAAGTATCGTAAAAAAGGGTGGGGCAAGATTTTTTTAAAGGGTAGTGTATCTCGCGAGTTTCTGAAGCTAGTAAAATGAAACTTGGCATATAAACTTTCCTGTTAAAAAAAAAAAAAAAACTGAAAATTGAACACATAAAAGGGAAAGAGCAAAGGGAGCACCTTTTTTATGTTCGAATTCCCCATTACTTACTCAGAAAATATGTAAATAAATTAAGGAAGGATTGTTTAAGTTAGATGCGTGAAACTCGGTATTTGAACTTTTAACTAAAAGTAATAAAATACTATATGTTTCAGCGTCTTGAAAATTACACTTCTAAGGGGAAGGAGGGTCAATTTCTATAATATTAAAATATCCCACCGCTTATGGGATTTGGGCAGAAAACTCTTTTCCTTTAGGCCTCGGTTCATCCAGTTAAGCAAACGAGAGTACTAAGTGGCTGATTAATTAGGTTCTTTTAATTATTTTAACATGTTGACGTAGTTTAATTCTTTTAAAACTGTATTCTTTCACATTCTATTATAAACATCCATCATTTGCTGTAATTATTAAACACGTTTAATAAACATAAAACAGACTAACCTCCGGTCCCGGCCAGGAATGTGTTTTTGGTGTTAAGCCATCATTTGCCGTTCGTAACATAACCTTTGATTTTAACTTCACGTACTATCAAGACTCAAGTCTCAGAAATGTAGCATATATGAAATATACTACTACTACTTCTACTACTACTACTATTACTACTACTATACTACTACTACTACTACTACTACTACTACTTCTGAAATGCGTATGTATCTATGTGTTATTAATTCTTTCATAATCTTGAAAGAAACTTTTTATTTGGTTTTAGTTTGTAAAAATCAAGGCCCTCTAGAATAACTTGCTGGCTACTCCCTGAATGACTATGTATTGGTTTCTGTACACGTATTGTGTTATCACTTGCTGGTCTAGTGTTATTTGTAGAACAAGACAATGGTTCTTGTCTTGGAATATTACTAGTTTGGTGTGGGAGTACAGTGATAGAGTGTGACCTATAATTTAATTTCTCTGTAGGGTATGCTATCTGCAATGCAATAAACTGTATATGCTTCTTCTTCCTAACAAGGCTGAGCGATAAGCCCCTGCAATTCCATTACAAATAAGGACGAAATTATTTTATAAACTACTTGGTGAATGTTTGTTAATATAACGCTATTAATTCTTATAACCTTTTGTTAATCTTATTAAACAGTTGCAAAATGGAATAAGAGAGAAAATATATAATGATGATGATTGTTTATTTACATAAGGTATACATACAACAAAAGGGAATCTGTTGGTCACTACTGCGTATCTACTAAACTAGGGTCAAACTCTGTGTGTCACAAAAGTTAGTTTAACAGAGTTTAAAATAATATATATTTTGTTTATATATATTTTGTTTGACTTACAAAGATTATCATATTAGCAAAATGATTTGAAATAACACACCAGGCATAAGATAAGCCTTGGGCTATATCGCTTAGAACTGTTTTAAGAGTAAATCTATCATTTATGCATTAAATTTAATTACTGGCTACTTACACGTTTCAACCTCCTATTGGAAGTCAGCTTCTCATGTTCTTTACATATCCCACGATAACTGTTTTAATTGCACACTAATTATAGGCACTACAATTCACTAGATGTATCACGTGTTCCTCTTCCAAGCCTAGAGTAGCGATCAGGTTTGAGCCCACTACAAACCTCTTTGTGTGGCTACGTAGTCGGGCTCGAACTTTTGACCTCTAAAGACAGCATCAGTGGTAGCCCACAGCGAACCTCGTTGCGTGGCTATATAGAACGGTATGGATTTCAGGACCTCTGAGGTAGGCAACCGTCACAGCCCACAGCAAACCTCTATGCGTGGCTTATGGAGCTGAATAAAACTGAATTGAAATCTGGGCCTCTCTCTTCCGAAATCGAGGCAGCCTGTTAATCAAGAACTCCTCGGCAAACGTGCAGCACCTTGGCCTACCTTCCGAGAAGGACCTCCGTGACCTCAAAACCCGGAGTTTAAATACTCCTTACTGTTCTTGTTTTTTCAGTTCACGAACTACTTTCTGTAACTAAATTTTACTTGGGAAGTTAAGTTTTAGTTAGTGTTCCGTGTCTTAATGCAGCCACGGAAAATTTTCCAACGGTTTCTTGTTAACTTGTAAGAAAACACAGTTTTATTTTGTTTAATATTAGAATTTTTTTTCATTCTCACAGTGTATACTGTCCTGATCGTAGGTGATCATTACATTTGTTTATTTTTTCTGCTTATACATGGGGCTTCGGCGGCTCAGTGATAGAGAGTTCACCTCTGGTGCATAGGGCCCGGGTTCGATCTCTACTCCGGCCATGTGAACTTTGTGGTAGTCAAACACCGTGTGCGTGGTTTTCCTCGGGGTTCTTCTGTTTCCCTCCACTTACTTCATTTCCTTCATTTCTCATCATCACCGTCTCCTTTAGCATATCCAGCATAACCTTGGGACGTAAAACTCAAAGATGTCATTTCATTTTTACGCCTTTACTCGTACATAGAGTGTGTATTTAATGTTTAATCATAAAATATGTATCTAGTGGACTTTTGTTCTAGACATGAAAGCTTTTGGGTGGGTTTTGTCTGCGACCGAATGTATTGCCAGGTGACCATCAAAGTGGAATTTTCTCCATCTTGCTGGCCGCCTATCAAAGTTTATCATGAAGAGTCTTACACTGAGAAAAAAATGTATGTGGCATACTTAAAAAGGTAGGTTACATGCGTAATTCCTGTAGTTTTTAGACTTAACGTACAGCGGACGTATAACTGAAAACGCATGTTTTATAATACTTTCCGTATAAGTGTTCCATCTATACGTACTTTCCGTATGAAACAATATAGGCGGTCAGGATCTCACATACAAATGGACGTATATAACATATAGCTGACGAATGTAACATACATATATGTATGTAATATAAGGAAAACTTAGATATCAGACATCGTGCAATGGCATGATGTAACATCTAAGGGCAGTGAGTATGTAGCATATGGATAACGTATGCTCCGCACTGATTTCTTTAGTAAGCAAGAGGATTCCGTATATTTGTACAACATACCGCTGTCCAGAGAATGTTTTTTTCTCAGTGTAAGAGTGGAGACTTTCATATCGGACAAAGATTGTTTCGAGACGAGATGGCATTTGCATCATACCACAGGAGACAGCCTACAATCTTCTTTCGCCTCATCTCGTGGCAATATTATTAAATTAAGTAACTTTATCTTAGGAAGACTTTAAATGTCAGTAACAGTCGAAAATGTTAAAATAAATGAACAAGTAGTGAATTCCTGACACTTATCGCATTTCGAGCACTGAATGTAGTTATTCACCACCAACAATTACATAAATGTTGCCACTAAGATGGAAATGAGAGTATTTTTTTCTTTTAATTCCATGAGTGCCAGTAGCGAAAAATATGACATTTATTATATAGTTCATATGAAGAAATAAAAAAAGTGTTTATAATCTACAAAACGATGTTCCTAAGAACGCAAAGAAAAGAAATAATTTTTTATACAATTACAGTAATTGCCCACACTCTGCTTGAATCGAATGTATTATTCAACTTCACATCAAGCAATGGAAAGTGTTGTTTTCGAAGCTCGTTTGGTGCAAGACTGCCGTCATGAAATAACCATGTGTTTCGTTTTACCTTCGTATTCTATCACCTCGGATACTTTTGCTGATTTTGCGTTTTATCAATGAATAATTCGTAAGTTGTAGAAAATTGCTCCATTATATAAAGAAAAGGAGAGTTAATACCGTAATAGGGACTCGAATCTACGTCCGTAAAATTGCAAGCATTATGCCTTAAACCCCTTCGCTACTCTGTTAACCTAGTAATGGTTCACAAAAGCCGTGAAATATTAGACAGTCCTTTTACCTTGTTATGAGAAATCATTTAATAAAGTGAATAATTTACCCTCGTTGCTATCAATACTTCAATTCAATGTGAAATGTATTCGTACAGTATGAATAGTTTCCTAACAAGTAAATAATGCTTTTGTGTTTAAATTGATGTTTCTATGTTTTCTATTTTTTTCTTTCTTTTCCAAAGAACATCGAATGTACACATCACAGACGCAGAGCATCTAGTGAACCGTATTCTACATAAAAGCTATTCACTTTGGGAAGCTATTTACTATTTGGAATCCCCTCATAATATGCAGTATATTCTTACGTTACTCTTCTGTTAATTTCTCCGAAGAGGAAAGCGAGAGGTCTTTTTCTTATGAACTCGGTGTCTTTCTGTTCTGCCTAAGGGCCCTCTAGCACTTTGTAAAAAATATTATAAATATTCTTATCTTTAGGCAAAACGGGAATTCCCGTTCTGCTTAATTTTTGAAGGTGCAAATTCTGTACAAGGAGAGATTTCTCCTAGGAATGTTATTCTTCTTAATTGTAAGAGATTCTGTAAGAAGAATAACTATTTTTTTCAGATTTCATCATAAATTTTAAATGTTATAGTACTTGTTCTTCTCGGAAAAATGAGTAGATACAGTTTTGATATTAGCAGCATTATTCACATCTATTTTAGTAAAAATGAATGTGATTTCTTTAAATATCTGCAGAGAAATGGAAAATTGGTTGACTCAGTTGCAAGAAAGTCGTTTGACATTGTAACTGAAACAAACATAAATCAAACTTAATTCGGTCTAATATAAAGTTATTTCAAAACAAAATTTTTCTCAGTTTTCCAGTAATTCATGCCCAACATGCTAAGGTTAGCAGTAAATAAAAGGTATGACATTTCACATTCCCAAGATATGTTAGGCCATACATTAAACAAATAATCCAAGAGGGTGCATAAGACGGCCCTTATCCTCGATTATCTGACCTTTTGATTCGGTTGGAACTCTATAAAAAACATACAAGTATTTGAAAGTGTTATATTGATATTTTGAATTGGTGCTAGTTACAAGCTTGTACATTGGCAATATAAATATGAGAATAGAAGTGTTATTGCTTATAGTATAGATTTATGTATAAAAGACAAATAAGCTAATAAGGTAATGCCGAAAAAGAAGTTGTGATATACAAGAGTAAGACTCTTTCTTAAGGTACTCCTTATGCGTTCTCTTGCATTGCTTACTTAATATGTGGCCAAACATCTCTTGAGGATGTGAACTGTGACACATTTTGCGTACTGAGAGCCTTAGCATGTTGGAAATGAACTTCTGGAAAATTGAATAAAATTTTTATGTGAAATGACTTGATATTAGGCCGCATTAGGTATGTTTTATGTTCGCTTAAGTCACAATGTCAGATGGCTTTCTTGCAACTGAATCAATCGATTTTCCATTTCCCTGCAGGTGTTAAAAAATTACATTCATTTGTACTAAAGTGATGTGAATAACACTGCTAATGACAGAACTGTATCCTAGTCATTTTTCCGAAAAGAACAAGTAGAATAGCATCTAAAATTTATGATGAAACTTAAAGATATGGTTATTCTCCTTACAGACTTCGTTAGAATTACTAAACAGATGATTATGAATGCAAGACAAAATCCAAGAGGATAAGACCTTGAAAATTCTGACAAAATGAACTAAAATCAAGGGACAGAATCATAGGCGCAGAATAATAGTAGGATGATTATTCTTTTCTACAACTGTCACACATCTTTGACAGAGGGAGGGGTGAAGAAGACTACAATTGATGGACGATATCAAAACAGAAAAATCGTACGTGAAGAGAAAGAGGTTAGCAGAAGACTGTGGAGCATGGAAGCTTCTAAATTGTAGCAACTGACCTGCCAATAATGGCAGAATACCTATGATGATGATGATGTCATGCACCTAAAATGTTATTTGTAATTCTTCACTTTATAAGTAACCTGTTTAAAATATTGAAAACTCAATAAAACACGTTAGCCAGTTGTACAGACGTGTTCAAATTATTCGACTCACTCTCGAAAAATGCGAAATTGATGTTGCAGTCCTAATTTCGGAGTTCTTGAACATGTAATTTAATTGTTTAAACCACCAATATAGGATTCTTCATTTGTTTACTGTAGACTTGAAGTGGTGATATCACCGTTGAACAGCAGATGGCATTAGTAGAGGGGAGAGAGTTCTGAAAGTAGTATTTCAGCTTAGACAGCTGTTGTGATTTCGAACAACAAGTTACAATCTGAAGTATTGTGTCGTAAGCGGTTACGACATTCAAAGCGTTCAACAGTTTGTATGGGTCAGTTCGAAGTGATCTTGACGTATTTTGTGTATTAATCTTTTAATGAAGTCCTGTAATCGCGGCATAATTTGAAAAACCAGAGACCTTTCTTCCCGTAAAGAGGAAGTTGCAAAAAGATTTCTGGTTAAAGGAAGATATACACGACAAATTGCTATTAGAGTTGGGGTAGAGCAAAAATCTGTGAGTAAAATATCCGTTGCGATGAGCAAGAAGCAAATGTGTCAGCAAAATAGGCTTTGGAAGTGTGGGTGAGATCCAAAGCTATCGCTAAGAGGTATCAAAAAACTAACAAAGATTGGCTCTGGGAAACAGAAACGCAACTTCTAGAGACTTAAGCATAAAAATGGCTGAGTATGGTGTAGACATTTCGCCTGAAAATGTTCGAAGGGTTCTCTGTATTAAGGGAATAAAAGCACTCAGGCCAAGAAAGAAAGCAAAAATTACTCCAATTATTGCAAAGAAGCGCCTCGAATGGGCACGAGGCAAAGAACATTGGACTGCTGATGATTAGAGAATAGGAGTTTTAGTGATGAATCATGTGTCTTCGTGTCTGATGAATGTTCACAATATGTGCGACTAGTGTTGCAAAGGTCTAGAAAAAAACAACGGAAATTTTGGGTAAAAAATCAGTTTTTTTTACCGTTTTTCCCGAACCTGAAAAAAACGAAAAGATTAGGGAAAATTGAAATTTTCGAATGTTTCACACATTATGCCTTTAAAATGAAAACTTTCTTATATTTACTACTTTACAGTTAAGATCATTGAGTAGTTATGTTTCTTGTATTAGAATAGGGAAATTTTATGGTAATAAATATATTTACACCATTCCTTTAAAGTTAGCACCGTAATAGAATGGAGTTATGGCTACAAAAAATACTGAAATATAAACGAAGTTAGATTAAATAATATAGACGAATTTAAATTACCTTAAGTAATCTTATAAAGTTACCGTTTTATGGCAGGGAAGTGTTAAAATAACAGGATGGGGACACGTATCTTCCTTGTCCTGTGTAAATTTTTGTAAATTTTGAACCCATTAGAAAAAAATCTTTTGTTCGGAAATATTGGCAAAACCCGGATAATATAATTTAAAAACTATTTATTCGCCTGATGCTAATCTTATTTGTTGTAACGTGTTTGCAGCATCTATACATACAACGTATTTCGCTAGCAGGAAAAATAGCTAAAGCAACATCTTTTAGTTTTACTTTTTAGTTTTCTGATATAAATACCTCTATTATTTGTATATTTTTCGAAGAACTCAAAAAGAGAGAGGATTTTCTTTACATATACACACATACACCGCATAAGTGCGTAAATTTGAGCAGCGACAAATATATTAAAGAATTTAACATGTGAACTTCCGTTCGTTATTCTTAGAGAGTAGCAGAATACACGTTCCTCACACGGGGAGAATAGTTTCATTTTCGGTATAAGGAGCATCACAACTGTCACCAGTGAACTTAGGGACCCCAAAAACCATGAATTCAATACTAGTATCGGTCATTTTGGATCATATATATATCCCCCTCCTCTGTCCCCAGGTCACGGAGCTGAATTTGGGTTTAAACGGCATTAGAAGCGTCACTGCTCATCTCAGCAACCCCAAAAACAATAGATTCAACACTAATATCAGTCATTTTCGATCATTTTTTATATAATACCCCCTTCCTCATCCCTAAAGTTTCGGCGTTGAATTTGAATTTAAACTGCATCGGAATGTTACTGTTCATCTCAGTGGCCCTGAAAACTATGGATTCGTACTGATATCGATTATTTTGCATCATTTTCATATACCTCCCTCTCCCTCAATTTGCGGGGATAAATTTAATTTTTTTTAAACGGCATCGAAAGTGTCACTGTTCATATTAGCGACCTCGAAAACTATGGATCCACACTAATATCGATTATTTTTCATCATTTTTATATACCTCCCTCAATTTGCGGGAGTAAATTTGAATTTAAACGGCATCGAAAGTGTAACTGTTCATCTCAGTGACCGCAAAAACTATGGATTCGACACTTATAGCGGTCATTTTCGATCATTTTATACATCTTCCTCTCCTTCCCCCAAGTTGCAGTGCTGAATTAGAATTTAAGCTTCATCGGAAATGTCAGTGTTCATCTCAGCAACTCCGAAAACTATGGGTTCCACACTAAGATCGATAATTTTTAATATATATCCGCACTTCCTTCCTCCAAGTTGCACCTTCAAAGTGAAATGATAAAACCATCTCAGGCCCGAACCTCATCTATGTTGAAAGTTTTTGTCGAGATCAGTCTGGTGGTTCAAGTGTTGTTAAGTTACAAATATAGTTACTTTCATTTATATATACATAGTTACATTCTCTCATTTCTAGTCTAGTTAGTTACATTCTAGTATACTTTCATATATATATATATATATATATATATATAACTCAGCTATTGCTTCTGCACTATTTCAATGGTTCGTACTTTAATACATCCCTTCCTCAACAATGGTTGCGGAATTGATTAAACGTAATGTTCTTGTATTAAATAAATTTATTTTAAATATATCTTTCTCATTAATTTCAATTAAGTTGCTTTTCAAAGATCCTCTAAAATTTCAGACCCACTATGGGCTATAAGCCATTAACTTCTATGGCCACCCTGCTAGAAACTACAGACTTAAATATTCGATAAAGCATTTCAGTAGTAAGTAGTTGCACAATATCAATATGAACGTATTTAATTTCAACGGTAACAACTATGTTAGTATTACCTGACCAGGATATTAGTGCGGTTTTTCGTGGAGGGCGCTAGTGTTGTGTTTACATCAGTTTCTAGGTAAGCGCGGTGGGACAGGGGAACGGAGAGCGTCATTCTGCAGTGTATCCAACGATTTTCAAAAGTTGCAGTTTACATGTTATAAGTAGTCTAATCTGTTTCGCTTAATAAAGAACTCCATAAATTGTATAGTTGTTATTGAATGCAGTAATTGTTAGTCCTGCAGTAATGCAGATGTATTGTGGATAATGGCATATGCATGAAATTAACAATTTAAGAACAAGATAGCGCACAAGTGTATTTCTACCGTGTATTAAGCAGATTATATATATATATATATATATATATATATATATATATATATATATATATATATATATATATATATATATATATATATAATGATTACGTTTTATTTGATTTCATTATAAAACAGTAGAAACCTGTAAAACTCAGTAATAAGATGTTAATGACTAAAAGATCAAATATTGGTTGGTAGCTTAGATACTTGGCAATATCTTGTAACTGTAAGTTAAAATCAAGTTAAGGCTCGCGATGCTTGTATTTGTTTTAATGTAGGTCTATCGATTGACAACTAAATTATTTTCTTAAGTTGTAGCCAAGAAAGAATTCCGATACATTTCCACTCAAGAACTGTGAAGTTATCTTCGTTGGTCTATTGGCTAGCGCATGTGTCTTTGTTGTACGTGGTTCTGTGAGAGCCCAACAATTAATTTTACAATCTTTCACTTTCATTAATCATCTGTCTCCTCTAGCATAAAGAGCATAATCATGGGACGTTAAACTAAAGAAATTTCATTTCATTTTTTCGATGAATGTGAACCCTTTGGTGGAAAAGGAAGTGAAGAAGAAATTTTCCTTAATTTTTTAAAGGGCTACGGGATTGGATAGCTTGTCTTTCGGGATTGTCTTGTAAAACCTGATTACAATGCATCTTTCTTTTAGGATTATTATCGTAATCCAGCCTTTTGGTAAATGTGAAATAAAAGTATCGATAAAACATCAGCGTATGGGTAATGTAAGCATAAATATCATTGGTTCAATACACAATAAATTCACAACTTTTATTTATGAGTATAGAAATTCCCTTTGAACTTCCTCTGAATTTCTTTCACACCCTAGGTCTCTTGTGACAAAGAATTAATTCTACTATCTGTTTTCATACACAATATAATTTTGAAACTTGGGAGCCTAGTGTTGTCTTTGTGTCTGAAATACATAATCATTTGTCGATTGAGTTCAGAAGACTGAGTTTAGCCCGTGAGCATAAGTTGCATATAGTTCAAACATATCAGATGTACGATCTTGTTTAACAAATCCTGTGTGCACATATGAAATTCAAAGACAAAGGCAATCAATCGTCTTTAAACAGCTGTATTTTTATTTCAAGTGTAAGTACGAAAATGTGCTACGTATAGTTCCAAAAGAGGATCCTTAAAAAAAAAAAAAAAAAAACGTACCTAACATTGGCACTCATCTTCTTCTTCGTGATTTGATGTAAGAAGCGACCGCATGATTTCCGGCCAATTGTTTCATCGCCGGTATCTTTGAGCAATGATATGGCAGTGGAAGGCAAACTTCGTTCTTCTAACTTGATATTTTGGAAAGCTTACGCAAATGGTTTTGTTACTTAAAAACATATCTATTCACTCTAATCAATTTCAAAAGTACCATTAACATAATAACATAATGAATGTAAGAGTTACCATGAAAATGTATTTTGTATTTCTTTTTTAATATGAAATTCATTTTTTCTGAATTTCACTGGAGCTATAAGAAATCAATTGTCAGGCTTCCCACTTTAAATTTTAATCGCTCCCCTACCGCCCCCAATGTAACATTGGGTTTATTTCTTTTAAATAAATTTTTCAATATATGGTAGAAATACTAGATTTTTAAATTACCAAACCATGCTAAATAATGACAGGTTAGATATCAGAGAAAGTTATCTTTATCTACCATCTTAATTAGGGGCGGATCCAAATCTCCTTCGGAGGCGG
This sequence comes from Thermobia domestica, assembly GCF_964235325.1. Lineage (NCBI taxonomy): Eukaryota > Metazoa > Arthropoda > Insecta > Zygentoma > Lepismatidae > Thermobia > Thermobia domestica. The sequence goes on along the minus strand of NC_137462.1, from coordinate 93,026,335 downwards.
TTAGATTATCAGTTTCTCTGTCACCAGTCTTTTGCAGCACATCCGAAAATGATCTCAATGTAAATTTCTTACTGAAGGTACTGTCAATCAATCGATCACATGGTCCAAATTGGTAGCAATTTCGAAAACGCCTTATCTCAAAACCACACAATAAAACTTGCTTTAAACAATGAAAGCGCAGTTGCCAAAGATAACTTTGATTCACAAAGATGAACTTCGAGGTTTTGTTAACAGATGAAGTAGGAATTCCTTACACTCTAATGCTACGAAGTTCTCAGTATTCCTTTGTACAACACTGAAGTTAGTTTATTCGCAAGTTATTGCCAAATTAATATGGAGGGTGTATGTACGTTTTTTTGCAGTCCCTTAAAATGTTCTGAAAATAACTTACATAACTTTTGAAATTGTGTTTGTCTTAACTTGAACATATGCGTGAAGTGGTTTATTATGAACAGGGCAAAAACCACTGTGATAGATTAATTACAAGTAATCCGGTTAGAAACACTGTTGTTTGTATTTTAGTTCCAAAACCGGCCGCCCGCACTCGTTCGCTGGTCAGGATTTTTTTTTTTATAACACTAAAATTATTATTAATAATGATAACGAGTAAGAGTAGTTAATTACGAGTATGACAAATATTTGCTACAGAAAGACTTCTGTACAAGAAATATATATATGTAAAAATAATTTACTTCAAAACAACACAAGGAAAACAAAATTTATGACGTACATAACTAATACACAATATTAGTTACTAATATGAGGTCAATGGAGTGGAAATAAAGAAAAACAGACGTTATGAAAGATTTGGGAATCACATTAGGTAGGAAGTTAAAATTTTGTCAACATAGAAATATATCATAGAAAGGACAATAGGCTTCATTTATTTATTTATTTATTATTTCAGAACGATAGAATATGTATTTATACAAATAACTTGTAAGAACTAACAAGGGAACCTTCCGAAAATGATAGTTGCAGTGAAAGATGTGGCCTATGCCAATTGAAAGAGCTGTAACAGAGATGAGCATTCCCAAAAAATTAGCTGCCCATAGAAATAGGTTCAAGAAATATAAAGGGTGGAATTTCGGGAAACGGCAAGGCTGGACAAGGGGGAAAAGTGCAAATTCCACAAAAAGGGGGGGGCACGGCAAAATACAATGCTGACAAGTGATGTATAGAAAGAGACTTGCCACAATATGGAACAAATGAAGGCCGCCAGTGGGGTTAACAGTGTTGCCAACTGCAATGAAAAGTACATGTTTTGCAAAGAGCACTATATGAAGTGAGTGCAATATTCAGTGTCAATCTGTCATGTAGAACATAAGATATGACGTGTATAATCAGTGGTACAATCTAACAAAAGAAAATAGAAAAAACAGAAGTACGAAAAATATGGAAAAGACGAAGTTGGCCATAATGCGCCACATTTAATCACGAGCTGTGCATATTAGAATGAACAAAGCAAGAAAGCACCAACATTGCAGGAAACCGACGTACCTAGAGTCGAAAAGAAAAACGAGTTCCAAAGTTGGCAGCACTGGCCATGAAAATCCAGACAATTCTAATATAGTTAGGCCACTCGCTTCACAAAAAGGAAATTCCGGCAACAGGCATTAGCCTTCGTATCATTTGTACATGCTCGTCCACATTGTACGTGCAATTGTTCGATGAGACTATGGTCCAAACAGAAGATACATTTGCAGTGAGCACAGCGGAATACTGTCAATTCGTCACACATGGTACAATGATCGCCTGTAAATGTCTCGAAACAGTACTCTAGAGGTGTCGGAACCTTTGGTGGTCTTTCTATCACATATCCACACCTGTAGAAAGCAAACATAATCAAAGGCTTGATCTGCTGTGTGTTGCTGTCTGCAGTACTATCACCGCCTATATGATATATCCAGAGTATCCCACCTAACTCTGCGACTGAAATAGTTTCAAAGCGAAAAAAAATGTGACACATCAAGTTGTGCAGGAATGTACCCATGTCAGCGGGCGACAAACTTTTGTGAGACGCAAGTGCCCCCAAGTCCCCCATCATAGGGTCCCAGGGGCCAACTTAAAAATTTCAAATAGCACCATCGGTAGAGTTATATTTCGTTCGATAAATCTTGCAATATGCAACAACGCATATCAGAAATATTTACTATATGGAATTTCAAAATGGCCGCCAAAAATATCTGCTGGGTGACAAGAACAACGTGCATTTTTGGCGGCCATTTTGAAACCCGTGCTTCATATAGCAAATGTTTTTTTATAGACGGTGTTGTATCTATCCAGAGAAATATCATCCGCCCCTGTTCCCATTTGAAATGTTGCGGTTGACCCCCTTCAGCCTTATGATGGGGGCCCTGGGGGACTTGCTTCTTACAAAGTTCTCTTGGCCCTCGACATGAGTACATTCCTGTGCAATTGGATTTGCAACATCTCTTTTCGCTTCGCAGCAATTTGAGATCACATTGTTCGATGCCATGTTAAGACAGCATATATTTGTGGCGGCCATTTTGAAAAACATGCTTCATATAGCAAATATTTCCTATATATGTTGTTGCACATTCCATGATCAATCGAGAGAGGTAATACTCGGTCCCTGTTTCCATTTGAAAATTTGAAGTTGGCTCCTGGGGCCCTATGTTGAGGATCCTAGGGGCACTTGCTTCTCACAGACTTTTATCACCTCCTGACATTGGTACATTCCTGGACAACTGGATCCGTCACATTTTTGTTCTTTTTGCAAATCTTTCAGGTCACAAAGTTGTTTGGTGGGACACCCTGCATATTCCCACATACGACCCAACCATGACATAATATTCACTACTTCTATTATCGGTTTTTGGCTCAACCCAACCATTTCATGTTCCCCGACTTGACATTGCCTCAATCACTCTAACATTGATGCATTCCGAGTGATGCTTGTTGCCGGAATTTTCTTTTTCTGAAGCGAGTAGCCTAACTATCCCAGACAACACGTACGTGTACGACACATGTGCCCTATCCATGCATAAGCCGTACATGTGCACATGTGCATTTGTGTGGATGATAAACACATACATATCCCGTGCATAAGCCGTACACGTGAATTTGCGTAGATGAGGCACACATACATAACTCGTGTATGAGAACATGTGCATTTGCGTGGGTTATGCACACGTACATAACCAGTGACTAAGTCGTGCATGTGCACATGTATATTTTCACGGAAAAAGCACACATTTATATAACCCGTGCATAAGCCGTTATGTACACATGTGCATTTGCATGGATGCAGCGCACGTACGTAATCCGTGCTTAAGCCGTTATGTGCACATGTGTATTTGCATGAATGAAGCACACATTTATATAACCCGTGCTTAAGCCGTTATGTATACATGTGCATTTGCATGGATGCAGCTGACGTACGTAACCCGTGCTTAAGCCGTTATGTGCACATGTGCATTTGCATGGATGAAGCACACATTTATATAACCCGTGCTTAACCGTTATGTACACATGTGCATTTGCGTGGATACAGCGCACGTACATAACCCATGCTTCAGCCGTGCATGTACGTATGTGCATTTGCGTAGATGAAGCACATTTAAATTACCGGTGCTTAAGCCGTTGTGTGCACATGTGCACTTGCACGGCTACTGCACGTGTTTATGAGACGTCCATAATACCGTGCAAGTTATATTTTTACTTTCATTCTTTTACTCTCACTCTAATCAACAATATAAAGTAACCTCCATTTTTGGTAGGTGTCATTTTTCCTTCAGACGGTGTTATAGAGACTTTTCGATGAAAGACAGCTGAATGATTGTAAAAAAAAAAAAAACTCCATAACGTCCTCTGAGCTAGGATACAAGATCAACAGGTGGCAGCACTGTACCGTTGTAACTACTGTCAGACAGTTCATAGGTTTACAAAATTATTTTCGTGACCGATTTCAGGAGAATATGTTGCGTTATTTGTTACTTGGCAAACATGTCAAAGATACTACTGAAAGCTTTGCTCGTTGCAAATAATAAACTCCAAAAGTAAAATTCTCACTGAAAACTATTAGTTACTTGTGAAATACTTTGAAGGTGATATCTTTGGTGTTATAGATGGTGTTACTACGTAAGGCACCAAATATATCAACTCTTTTTTCCATTGCATTTCGAATATGCTTTTACATCACCTCTGCACTATGAGGAAATCACATGTGTCCTACATGTAAATCACCTGTTTACTGCGTCTAAATCATCTCTGTCCTACATGTCAATCATCTCTGTCGTACATGTAAATCATCTGGTTACTGCGTGTAAATCACCTCTGTCCTACATGTAAATCATCTGGGTACTGCGTGTAAATCACCCGTGTGTTACATGTAAATCATTTCTGTTCTACATGTAAAACACCTGGTCACTGCGTGTAAATCACCTGTGTGCTACATGTAAATCACCGCTATCCTACATGTAAATCACCGCTGTCCTACATGTAAATCACCTGTGTGCTACGTGTAAATCAAATATGTGCTACTTGTAAATCACCTGCGCAATAGGTGTAGATCACTTGTGCAGGACGTGTACGTGTGCATTGCACATGTCCTATGCACGTGAAGATGTTGAATAGGACTTGTGATGTATATGTGCATCACATGTACAGGCGTGCGTTTATACAGATGATGCACATGTTGCATCCGTGCAATTGTACATGTACTATACAGGTACTGCACGTGCATTGTGCTGTATGGGATATTAGACTTGTCTGGATGTCCATGGCCAGTCTTGCCAACTTTGGAACTCGTTTTTCTTTTCGACTCTAGGTACGTCGGTTTCCTGCATATTCGGTGCTTCTTGTTTTGTTCATTCTAATATGTACAGCCCCTGATCAAATGTGGCGCATTATGGCCAACTCCGTTTTTTCCGTATTTTTCGTACTTCAGTTTTTTCTATTTTCTTTTGTTAGATTGTACCACTGATTAGACACGCCATATCTTATGTTCTACATGACAGGTTGACACTGAATATTGCACTCACTTCATATAGTGCTCTTTGCAAAACATGTACTTTTCATTGCAGTTGGCAACACTGTTAACCCCACTGGTGGGCTTCATTTGTTCCATATTGTGGCAAGTCTCTATCTATACATTACTTGTCAGCATTGTATTTTGCCGTGCCTCCCTTTTTTTTTTTTTTTTTGTTGTTGTTGAATTTGCACTTTTCCCCCTTGTCCAGCCTTGCTATTTCCCGAACTTCCACCCCTTATATTTCTTGAGCCTATTGCTATGGGCAGCTAATTTTTTGGGAATGCTCATCTCTGTTACAGCTCTTTCAATTGGCATAGGCCACACCTTTCACTGCAGCTATCATTTTCGGAAGGTTCCCTTGTAAGGTTCTGTAATTTGAAACAGTATACCTAAAACTTTGACTAACAGATTGACAGTATTCTTCTTACGGACGCGATGGTAGCACCACAAGAGATTTTTAGGACTTCTGCCTTTTAGGACTTCTGCAGTTTAGGACTTCTGCCGTTTAGGACTTGTGCCGCGAAATGATTTTTAGGACTTCTGCCGTTTAGGACTTCTGCCTTTTAGGACTTCTGCCTTTTAGGATTTCTGCCATTTAGGACTTGTGCCGCGAAATAATTTTTAGGACTTCTGCATTTTAGGTCTAATGCCGTTTAGGTCTTGTGCCTTTTAGGACTTCTGCCTTTTAGGACTTCTGCCGCGTCCCCAGTTGGATATACCCAAACATCTGAAGTTCGCCTCATCTCCATTCGCATTCAACTGAGTAGATGTACCCCACTACAGACGGCCGAGTCAGCGAAATTTGATTTGTTTTCCTAGAATTCGATGTCATTTCCTGGAATTGTGAGGCAAGTTTCGACAAGCCTTTAGTTGCTATGTTCATATCCTTTCACGGCTAGTACAGAAGTTCGTGGGAAAATGTTGTTATGAGAACAGTCTGTTGTTATGGTGATAGTCTTGGATGCCTTCATCGTCTTGGATGCTCATACTGTTGGACGGATCAGAGTCCTATCAGTTATCATGATTGAAGCTTCCCAATTGATTGATTGATTGATTTTTGTCTTTTCGTTATGTATTGAATAGCTAGATGCTCTTGGCCTTCATAGTCTTTTATGCTCATACTCTTGGTCGGATCAGAGTCCTATTAGTTATCATGATCGAAGCTTCCCAATTGATTGATTGATTGATTTTTGCTTTTCGTTATGTATTGAATAGCTAAATGCTCTTGGACGGATGAGAGTTCTATTAGTTATCATGATCGAAGCTTCCCAATTGATTGATTGATTTTTGTCTTTTCGTTATGGATTTGAACCCCCCAAACCCCTCCACTCCACTCCCTCCTGCGAAGAACGTAAGCGAACGTTGTTACTATGCTCATACTCTTGGCCGGCTATCGGATCTTGATGAGAGTCCTTTCAGTTATCACGTTCGAAGCTTTCCAATTGATTGAATATCAAGTTTGAAGCTTCCCAATTGATTGATTGATTTTCGTCTTTTCGTTATGTATTGAATAGCTATTTTGCATAGCGAAGAGCATACTTAATGTCTTAAAATATTCAATGCTTTCTCATCGAGAATCGAACCTGTACACTAAATATGTTTTCATTTTGAAAGCTCTCTCATTGAAATTGAACGCAAGACCAGTGCGTCACGATTTAGAGTTGAAATTATTCTTGCATGAAAAAAAAAAAAAAAAAAAAGAATTTCATGTATTGGTTTTAGCGTAGCATATGATATGTACATTGTTCGAAGCTTTTCATTTCGAAGCACTATAATGCTTTCAAGTGTTCAATGCTCCCTTTCTCTCTCTTTCTCTCTCTCTCTCTATCATCGAGAATCGAACCCGGACCAAAGTGGTATTAAAACATAAGTAACAACCATAAAAATAAATTTAAAAAATACAGCATCACATTATTATTATTATTTTGGGAGTGAAAGTGAAGCAGACAACTAACCTTGATTGTAGCTTCGCTAACTTATGAAATAAAGACTTTACACAAAATTCTACTTTGGTAGGGAGCTGGGATCGAATTTGGTACTTCATGATTTTAAAGTTGAACTAGTCCTTGCATGAAAAAAAAAAGAATTTCACTTCGTTTTCACGACAGAAAGGATCGAATTAATTTCATGTCTTAAAATGTGTAATGTTTTCTCATCGAGGATCGAACCAGCAGGACACGGGAATCAAACGCAAGACCTGTACTTCACGACCATTGAGTTGAATTAATCCTTGCATGAAAAAAAAAAGGATTTCACGTATATAGCACATCGTTTCACGACAGAAAGGAACGAAATAATTAATTTATTGTCTTGAAATATTTAAAGCTCTTTCACTAAGAATCGAACTAGAACACTAAATATGCTTTTATTTTGAAAGTTCTCTCATCGGAATCGAACGTGAGACCAGTACTTCACGATTTAGAGTTGAATTAATCCTCGCACGGAGTAATCCAACTTGAGGTGAGCACTCTATCACTGAACGTCAGTGCCTCGCATATAGATTAGATTTTATTTTTAAAAAAAACTTTTCGTCTTCTTTTTTTTCTAGTCGTCTTGTATTGGGTAGCTAGATTCCCCCCTCAGCCCCCAGACCCATCTTGTAATGCTAAGAATAGAAGTTCCCAGATTTTCTGCGAAGAAAAAAAAGAATGCTTTCTCATCGAGAATCGAACCCGGATCCCAAACGATTGTGGTCTTTCGTAAGTGTATGGTACATGTATAAACAAGATGAAACATGATTTCCTCTTCGTCATCCCTTCCTGCATCATGCATGTGTGCACAGATATTTGTATGCATAGTGTCATTAGTCTCTGTTGATCATCTGCTGAAATAACATGGCTGTGTAAATCATAAGTTACTTTATAATATTGACTTCCATAGATTTCGAACATAATTGAACATAGAAACGTAAGAAAGATTTCATTGAAGTAGACGATTAGAAAAATACGAATAGTTGAAGATTAAGAATGGAACTGCGACCAAATTCTGTATCTGAAAGGATACCATTCCAACAAATGCCAGAATTACCATATAGTGGTGCATATAAATGTTTTGCCCCTCAATATAATCAGTATTGTACAAAGGAATTACGTTTAAGAACATTCGAACACTGGCCTATTTCATCAAAACAATGCCCGGATCAATTAAGTGATGCTGGATTTTTTTACACGAAGACAAGAGACCAAACTATATGCTTCTATTGTGCAGGTGGATTAAAAGATTGGACTGATAACGATGTTCCATGGATAGAACATGCGAAATGGTTTCCTAATTGTCCATTTCTTTACCTTAAGAAGGGATATGCTTTTATTAAACAAATACAGGAAAAGTGCTCTGATATACAAGTATTTCGTAGTGCTGCGAATGATGATATACATAAAAATGCCAGTAAAAGTTGCAATAAGGAACTTAATTTTCAATATGGTACAATTTGAAGTGAAACTTGAATAAAGTTCCATAAAGTGACCCAAAGTAGGTATACATACCTGCATTGATCAAGTATGACATTTTAATTTATTAAGATAATGAATTTATATGCTTCGGTCTATTCCGAGTTTAGGCATAAGTGAAAAGGAATTAAAAGCAAATAATGAAGAAACTAAGTCAATATACTGTATGTATGGATTGCAATAAGTAAATGAAAATTCCATGAGCTGATCAGTACGGGGATGTATATCTACTTTTGGGCCATTATATATATATATATATATATATATGTATATATATATATATATATATATATATATATATATATATATATACGAGTACTTCTTTCTTGTTTTCTGAAGGTGAACCGAGGTCACAAACAAATGATTCAAGGGCCACATGCAACTCACAAGTTTGAAATACTTGTTCTACAGTTACAGGTTAATTCTGTTACCGGAAAAATGGCAGATCATTTGTATTTGAAGTTTCATTGCGTTATTTTCAAATCACAAGTGTATTCTTAATTTTGAACTTCAAAGGACAATGCTTTTCAGACAACTGATGTAGATCTACCAAAATTTAGTTTTTATTAAGTAAGGAATATTTTAAGAAGATATTAGTAGAATAAATTATTAACATTCCAGTTCATTTCAAAGAAGAAAGAAAAATAAAAAAGAAGATGACACACAACACGCAACATTATTCAACATTTCTCAAAATGGCTTAAATTTCCATTATATGGACTGAAATTGAGGATTTTGAAAGACTTTGAGGCTCAATATGAATCAATTATATACAGACTTGATGCCACAAAGAAAAAAACTATGTAGCGTACGTAAAATCGTAGGTTACATGCGTAAATCTTAGGGATAGACGTGAGTCGAGTCAAATGTAATTTTCTCGAGTTGAGTTTCGAGTCGAGTTACTGTTTTCAGGTCGAGTTTCGAGTCGAGTTGAGTTTCATAAATGGCTCGCTCCTTCAGCTCATTTTAAGTCGTTTTAGAATCGTTGCCTTATTAGACTGGAAAAGGAAAGCCATGAGAAATATAAGCAATAATGTGAAATACTTTTAGTGTTTCTCACGACTTTTTTTTATTAAATCCGTGTTGATAGAGAGAAAGGCAGAAGGAAAACCAGGAAGAGGACGACCAAGCATAGAATATCTAGATCTTTGATAACGTCACAGGTTGTAATTCCTCTCTGTAAAATAATCCATCCAGTGATTTCTTTGTTCCTATCTTCACTGTCTGACAAAATATGACACGAATCGAGAAACTTTTCGGTACGAAAAAGAGATAAGTCGCAAATCGACAAGTACATTTTTTCAAATTCGAAATGAAACAGAAACATCCGAGACTCATAGACAATACTAGTTCACTGAAGTTTTAGTCCTCAGACACTGTTTTAATGTCACATGTGGCATATATAAAAGCTTTAAATTGATATAGTAATTGCACGAACACGATGTATTTTCAAACTCAAGACAATACAGAAACATCCGAGATTTATGAGCATTACTAATTCACACACATCCGAGACTTATGAGCAATACTAGTTCGCCCAAGTTTTTGATGAGCAAGATGTCCACATTAGACAAAATTTACAGAAAATTCGGAATATTAAGGAATGTTGGTGATCTGACCTAGAACATACCTTTTCATTACAGTAAACAAAGAACAGGAATGAACATGAATTGTACCTCAAATGATGCGTACGGGTTCGGTTTTAATCACAGTTCCCATGAAGTGAACTTTGAGGTGTACAAACATCGTGTGTGCGTGAGTAGCGTTTATGTTTCTAACTTCTTATTCAAAGATTCACAAGATAGGTTATTTCTTATTTAAATGCTTCTTTCAACATTCCTACTCTATCTTTGTTTTTAAATCACGTTCACATTTTATGTTTTATCTAATAACTACAGAGATATAAAAGTAGAAACAAAATGTACAAATGAAGGGGGATTGAAAGATTTATTATGAAGATCTAAAACTGAAACCTCAAAATACTATTACTAAGGTAACTAGTATTGCCAACAAAACGAGAGAAATTTCTCGATACAAAAAGAGGCAAGTCTCAATTCGATAAGTACATTTTCAAATTCGAGATGATACAAAAACATAGGTACGTTCAAAAAAGTTTGTGATAACTTGATCCAAGATCCAATATATTTTAGAAAAAACGATATCGAAATTAGAAATTTGTACACGCAAGCCCATTATCAGCGATGAATTTTGATTTATATTACCCCTGTTAGCAGTGACTTTGGGGAATTGCTAGAGTTAGGAGGATATAGATATTTTTTTATCCGTAGTGTCATCACTTATCAAAACTTGTTGACCATTACGTGATGCAATTTTTTTTCGCATTAAAGGTTCATCTGAAAATTTCAGATTTGTGCAATTTTTCGAAGTGTGAGTGGTCAGTTACAGTTACAGATTCGATTAACCGAATATAAGTCTAGGTACATCTTTAATAGTGTAATTCAAATTGTGGACCTGATGTCAACATGTGCAGAGCTATGTAAAAAGGCATCATGTATTATATCACAGAATACTACATTGCTAGATCTAACCACTTTCTCAGATTTGTTCAAAAAACGTAACACAAGACTATTGTAATTCGTCATCTGAACTACCTTTTCTTATTTGTCTTAAAAAGCAATACATCTTCGCGGATAATCATTTAGCGCCCATACAGCCAGTTGAGAAAATTCTTTAGTTGAGAAAATTTCTTTTCCTATTACAGTACCGACTTGACAAGTTATCAAATTATAACTATTCCAAAGAAAAATGAAATCTTTGAGTTTTACGTCCCACCGTTATGCCGGTTAGGCTAAAGGAGACGGTGATGATGAATAATGAATGAAATGGTGGAATGAAGAAAGTGGGAGGAAACGGGAGAACCCCGAGAAAACCCACGAGCACGGTGTTTGTCCACCACAAAGTTCACTTGGCGGGGGCTGGGATCGAACCCGGGACCCCAAGCATCAGAGGTGAACCCTCTACCACTGAGCCACCGCGCTTCCATAACTATTCCAAAGATAACGTGAAAACAGATTAATTCATTTGTTCACGAATTAATGCGAAAAAGAAAATTTGTCAACTGAAGAATACTTTCATTTTCGTGTGTACAGGAAGATTATATGGCTATACGTAATAATGATCCTACTGTATCTCCAACAAATATAGATCAAAACTTATTGGTCATTACGTGATGCAACCTTTTTTCGCTAGTAATTCAAATTGCGGACCTGATGTCGACATGTGCAGAGTTATATAAAAATGCATCATGTATTATATCGCAGAATATTACATTGCTACTCCTTCTGTATATAGGATAGGTCAGTGTTTCTTTCTTTAGATATATGCTATCTTTTGTTGTTCAGCATTACGTCAGAACATCACGTTAACACTTCTCATTTTTGTTGATGAATGTCTTGGTTTAATATTTATCTTCACAAGTATGTAGTTCATTCTTTTTTTTTAAAGGTAAACTTGCTATGTTTAAAGATGATGATGGTGAACGTGTACAATTCACCAGATTTCAATCTTTTAATGAAGTCATTCGATTCATTTTTAATGTTAGACTTTCGTTTTGAAAAGCAATTAATTTTCTAAGAAACGATTACATGTTACTCTTGTGCACATCACATCTTTGCAAATACTATCTAAAGTAACCACTAACATTTTGAATCAGGTCCAGTTGGAACAAAATTTTCCAAAAGGGAGCATGGACATGCCAATTTTTGGTTGCTAATCATGGGCCCCATGTTCGTCAAATATTAGTAATTTTAAGCATTACCTCATTAGCCTCCTGTCTCCTTGGTATTATTACAATGGAAAGTTCACTGACGGTATTCGTAGCTTTTTGTAAAAGAGTGATGAGTAATCACAATTTAATTTTTTAACGGTCATGATGGATCAATGGTTGAGTCCCAATGGTAGATTGGCAAAAGTCAGCCCCAAATTCGTAGCTTTTTGTAAAAGATGATGAGTAATCACAATTTAATTTTTTAACGGTCATGATGGATCAATGGTTGAGTCCCAATGGTAGATTGGCAACAGTCAGCCCCAAATGTAGGGAGATGGGCAGTAGAAGTTAGGAAAGAGCGAATTCAATCATATTTTAGTTCATTTGCAAGCCTATCGTGATAATTTTAGGGGCGCTCGTCATCCCTGTGGATAAGGGCATGGGTAGAGTGATTACTTCTGGTGCGAGTTCATGTTAATAGGTAATTGTGGTAAACAAAAAACTGTGAGCATTAGCTCTCGTGTTTACTTCTACTTTGTTCATTCCTGTATTTTTTATTTTTATGTTTGTTATTTTTCTAAAGCAATTATGTCAGGTTAGAAGAACATGTATCTTTTCTTTCTAGTACGTGTATTGTTCTTCTACTCATAAATTCAATGGATTTCAGGATGCATGATGACTCAGTGATATAACGTTTATTCGCATTGTCATTCTATCAACTATTATTTTTTCGTCATTCATTTGTCTTAATCATATGTCCTTTTACCAAGAAAGGGCATATTTGTGGGAACGTATCTTTATTTCTCCGGGGCCTTTACATGATGTACAAACCTATTACATTTTAGGTTTGAGGAGTATGGTGGCTCAGTGGTAAAGAATTTACAATCAGTACTTCGTTTTTCAAATGCTGAAGCTTCTTGGTATGTATCCTGCTGGAACTTACTGGCGATCCGTGCCTCAAATTTGTCATCATCACACCTTCAGTTAATTGCTCTAAAAAAAGAAAGATAACGAGTTCAGAATTTGCTAGATTCATGTTTCTCCAAGGCTGATGATGATGATGATGATGGTAATGTTAGTGTTCAGTATAATAATAATAAGGGCATAAACACATCTCTTTTTGTTTCAGACAATTCTCATAGTTCGTGAAGAAAAAATTATTACTTTTAGATTTATTTGCCAACGAATGGAGAAACTTTTCGGTACGAAAAGACATAAGTCGCAAATCGACAAGTATATTTTTTCAAATTCGAAATGAAACAGAAACATCCAAGACGCGTAGTATTGTCACTAATGTACCTTCAAAAAAACATGTTATGTTAAAAGAAAATGGCAACGTTGATTTTCACTGAAGAGTGGAAATACGAAGAAATTCTGTTAGGCGGAACGTTAAACTAAAAATATTTCATCTCTCTCTCTCTCTCTCTCTCTCTCTCTCTCTCTCACGAAGGGCATGATGTCTCAATGATTGCGAAAACTATTACTTAACACAATAAGATGTTCTTATTCCGTAGCAAATACGAAAACTCAATTTAGAGGTACGTTCAAATCAGTTTAACGTACCACGACTATGCCCATTATGCTGAGGGGGATGGGTGATTAAGACAAATGAATGAATAAATACTTAGTAGAATGAGAATGTATGAGTAGATCATGAAAACTCACGGACACGATGTTCGGAGATGAAACTAGGGGGCTGCATGCACTTTGTCACAGTGCACGACAATTAGTAATAAAAAATTATAAGCTTATTTGATCGGAGATCGAACTAGGGACCGCATGCACTGGGTTGCGGAACAATGCTCTACTATACTAAGTATTCATCCTGAAAGAATAAGTCATTGCTTTATCACTGAACCACACACAAACTTTCACATATTTCTTACGTTCGAAACGTAAGAAAATATTTCAGTTTAACGTACCATGATTATGGTCATTATGTTGAGGAAGACGAATGATTAAGACAAATGAATGAATGAATGAATGAATACTTAGTAGAATGAGAATGTATGAGTAGACCATGAAAACTCACGGACACTATGTTCGGAAGTCGACCACAGTGGGCGGCAATTAGTAATAAAAAATTATAAGCTTACTTGATCGGAGATCGAACTAGGGACCGCATGCACTGGGGTTGCGGAACAATGCTCTACTATACTAAGTATTCATCTGAAAGAATAAGTCGTTGCTTTATCACTGAGCCACACACACACACACAAACTTTCACATATTTCTTACGTTCGAAACGTAAGAAAATATTTCAGTTTAACGTACTACGATTATGCTCATCATACAGATAGACAGACACAAAGATATACACTTAGATATATTTACATTTATATTTCACAAGTATAGGGACAAATGTTTATGGGATGTCAAACAATCATTGCATGAGTAATATAGTTTAATCTTTCATTCCAGTGGGTAAAACTCAAAGATTTCCCATTAACCTTGTTGACTTTATTGCGGGACGTAAAACTCAAAGATTTCATTCCATTGTTCAAAGATTTCATTTACAGACAGAAAGACAGACAGACCTTGTTGGCTTTATTGTGAGACGTAAAACTCTTTATTGTTCAAAGATTTCATTTACAGACAGAAAGACAGACAGGTATGCATCATATAATCAAACGGGTCCCAGTTTCAATATTCTGTTCCCGCCAGATGAACTTTATAATGAACAAACACCGTGTACGTGGATTTCCTCTGGGTTCTCCCGGAGCGTTCACCTGTAATGCATGAAGCACCGTGTTCAAATTCTGCTCCAGACAAAGTGAACTTTGTGGTGGACAAACACCGTATGAATGGATTTCCTTGGGAGTTCTCCCGTTTCCTCCCACTTTCTTCACTTCATCATTTCTCATCATCACTTTCCCTCTCCACTAGTCTAGTAGTCTTAACTATAGGACTAAAACTCATAGATTTCATTTCTTTTTTTCTCTCGTTCCACAATTTTTTATTCTATCATCATTACTTAAAGGTGAAGTGAATCGATGTTCCAGGTGGGCTCACCCAAGCACATACTACACAAACATATATATCTCATTTTAAGACATAATATGATTTAACATACAATTAAATGTACTGTCCCTTTTATCATTCATTTAGCAGGGGCTGTAGGTCAGTCTGTTACGAATCATCAAAACATTTGATAATGTTATCTTATCTGTTGCTCTTGAAACTAAACCATTTTAAGATGGAGTTCAATGTGCTAGCAAACAGAGAAAGAAAGAGACTAACAAAACAGACATTCACATATGTGTCTGTGTTTTTTTTATGGTTTGACGAGTATGATGGCTCAGTGATAGAGGATTTACATCCAGTATTTTGGGGGTCCCTGATTCGATCGCGGTTCACACCGTATGGACTTTCTGATAAATTCAAAAATCTGCAAACACAACGTTCTTCATCGTAAACGTACGTTGTACTGTGATCGAAAAAAAGACGTCCGTACGGTTTCTTTTCAGATCAACCATTCTAAATGAAGTTTCTTAACTCCTAAAAGAGAAGTATCGGAACAACAACAACATTAGTATACTAATTTAAAAATCCTACCGTATTGATCGTTCACAAAATACAAATTTTATTTGAAAATAATAAAAGATTTCAATTTCACTATATTATTATTATTATTATTATTACTAAATGCACTAGAATTAGTACTACACTGATCAGTATAAATGAAAAGTATTTTCTGCTTCTTTATGAACAGAAGTCCACTTCATTGACACCCATCAACTTTAAAGTTCGTTTTCCGTCAAACTTGACTGTGTTTCTACACTATCCAATAAATCAGTCATAATTGAATCTATGAGTTTTTTGTTTATAGTCTGAAAACAAGCGGAATCAAATGTACAAGTTTTCTTTCCCGTTCTGTTAAAATTTCACTTAAATCCAAATACAAGGTCTTTAGCAACACGATTCACTTATTCAAATGTTCCACTTTTCAGTACAATACACATTAATTTGGCTTTCATTAAATTAAGACCTTATGCACCATTTAATATGACAAGGAGGAGAAACAATCATGTTTCGTCTTGTTTATATATGTCCTATACACTTACGATTATGATATCAGTTCAGTAAATTCAAGATCGTGCATGTTACGTCCAAATAAATTAATCTTCATTCCTTTATATATTAAACATATATTTCCATTTTTCCAAATACGATGCATCTGTCTAAAGTTATACATAATAGCACATACGTAAATTATTTGTATAAATACATATTGTTTTGATAACTTTAGAATATGTATATGTACTTTTTACAGTTATATACAAAGAAAAAGTATGTAATGGAACTTTATTCAAGTTTCACTTCAAATTGTACCATATTGAAAATTAAGTTCCTTATTGCAACTTTTACTGGCATTTTTATGTATATCATCATTCGGAGCACTACGAAATACTTGTATATCAGGGCACTTTTCCTGTATTTGTTTAATAAAAGCATATCCCTTCTTAAGGTAAAGAAATGGACAATTAGGAAACCATTTCGCATGTTCTATCCATGGAACATCGTTATCAGTCCAATCTTTTAATCCACCTGCACAATAGAAGCATATAGTTTGGTCTCTTGTCTTCGTGTAAAAAAATCCAGCATCACTTAATTGATCCGGGCATTGTTTTGATGAAATAGGCCAGTGTTCGAATATTCTTAAACGTAATTCCTTTGTACAATACTGATTATATTGAGGGGCAAAACATTTATATGCACCACTATATGGTAATTCTGGCATTTGTTGGAATGGTATCCTTTCAGATACAGAATTTGGTCGCAGTTCCATTCTTAATCTTCAACTATTCGTATTTTTCTAATCGTCTACTTCAATGAAATCTTGCTTACGCTTCTATGTTCAATTATGTTCGAAATCTATGGAAGTCAATATTATAAATTAACTTATGATTTACACAGCCATGTTATTTCAGCAGATGATCAACAGAGACTAATGACACTATGCATACAAATATCTGTGCACACATGCATGATGCAGGAAGGGATGACGAAGAGGAAATCATGTTTCATCTTGTTTATACATGTACCATACACTTACAAAAGACCACAATCGTTTGGGATCCGGGTTCGATTCTCGATGAGAAAGCATTCTTTTTTTTCTTCGCAGAAAATCTGGGAACTTCTATTCTTAGCATTACAAGATGGGTCTGGGGGCTGAGGGGGGAATCTAGCTACCCAATACAAGACGACTAGAAAAAAAAGAAGACGAAAAGTTTTTTTTAAAATAAAATCTAATCTATATGCGAGGCACTGACGTTCAGTGATAGAGTGCTCACCTCAAGTTGGATTACTCCGTGAAATTCTTTTTTTTACATGCGAGGATTAATTCAACTCTCAATCGTGAAGTACTGGTCTCACGTTCGATTCCGATGAGAGAACTTTCAAAATAAAAGGATATTTAGGGTTACTGCAACCCAAAATAATAATAATAATAATAATAATAATAATAATAATAATAATAATAATAATAATAATAATAATAATAATGTGATGCTGTATTTTTTAAATTTATTTTTATAGTTGTTATTTATGTTTTAATACCACTATGGTCCGGGTTCGATTCTCGATGATAGAGAGAGAGAAGGAGAGAGAAAGGGAGCATTGAACACTTGAAAACATTATAGTGCTTCGAAATGAAGAGCTTCGAACAATGTACATATCATATGCTACGCAAAAATCAATACATGAAATTCTTTTTTTTAATGCAAGAATTAATTCAACTCTAAATCGTGAAGTACTGGTCTTGCGTTCAATTTCAATGAGAGAGCTTTCAAAATGAAAACATATTTAGTGTACAGGTTCGATTCTCGATGAGGAAGCATTGAATATTTTAAGACATTAAGTATGCTCTTCGCTATGCAAAATAGCTATTCAATACATAACGAAAAGACGAAAATCAGTCAATCAATTGGGAAGCTTCGAACTTGATATTCAATCAATTTGGAAGCTTCGAACGTGATAACTGAAAGGACTCTCATCAAGATCCGATAGCCGTCCAAGAGTATGAGCATAGTAACATCGTTCGCTTGCGTTCTTCGCAGGAGGGAGTGAAGTGGAGGGGTTTGGGGGGTTCAAATCCATAACGAAAAGACAAAAATCAATCAATCAATTGGGAAGCTTCGATCATGATAACTAATAGAACTCTCATCCGTCCAAGAGCATTTAGCTATTCAATACATAACGAAAAGCAAAAATCAATCAATCAATTGGGAAGCTTCGATCATGATAACTGATAGGACTCTGATCCGTCCAACAGTATGAGCATCCAAGACTATGAAGGCCAAGAGCATCTAGCTATTCAATACATAACGAAAAGCAAAAATCAATCATTCAATTGGGAAGCTTCGCCGTCCAAGAGTATGAGCATAGTAACAACGTTCCCTTACGTTCTTCGCAGGAGGGAGTGGAGGGGTTTGGGGGTTCAAATTCATAACGAAAAGACAAAAATCAATCAATCAATCAATTGGGAAGCTTCGATCATGATAACTAATAGGACTCTGATCCGTCCAACAGTATGAGCATCCAAGACTATGAAGGCCAAGAGCATCTAGCTATTCAATACATAACGAAAAGCAAAAATCAATCAATCAATTGGAAAGCTTCGATCATGATAACTGATAGGACTATGATCCATCCAAGAGTATGACATCCAAGACGATGAAGCCATCCAAAACTATCACCATAGCAACAGACTCTTCTCATAAAAAAAACATTTTCCCACGAACTTCTGTACTAGCCGTAAAAGGATATGAACATAGCAACTAAAGGCTTGTCGAAACTTGCCACCCAATTCCAGGAAATCATACCGAATTCTAGGAAAACAAGATCAAATTTCGCTGACTCGGCCGTCTGTAGTGGGGTACATATACTAACTGATGGTGTGAGGGCCAATGGAACACAGACCCCCACAAAAGCGACAGATTTTTTTTTTTTACCTTTATAAATTCATGACTACACGTCCCTGGGGGAAACAAGGACACTTCCAGTATATAGCTTTTGAAATACAAAACTTCCGTAAATTTTACGAAAATTCTTCCGATTAATAGCTTCTGTTGGAGAATCTCAGTGGCATATGCAAGAGGAGTTTGCGGGTTTTAACCCACTGCCCTTGAGGAGAACATCATGTAAACATCTGGCACATTAAGATTCATATATAAAAACCTGAAAATACATGAACTTCGAAACTTGAATACCGCTCCCTCATTGATAAAACCCTGCGCACACTACTGAAGTTATTATATTTACATTGCTCCTCAGTGCACATACACAATAGAACTATATAAAAAGTTTGCAATACCAATAGGAGTAATTAATCTGATTTACACGAAAAGGATTTTCAAAATGAGTTCATAATTATGATGGCTAAGTTGACTAAATAAAACGGTTAAGATAAAATATAAATTTCTCTGAAATAATGTCGTCGTAATTAATGTGATAACTAATGGCAGCTAGTTACAGTTAATAGTAATGACACTTGATAATATTTTGAAATTTTGAATAAAAAGAAGTGATACTCATATCATCACTTATCTCAACATAATTTTATAATAAGATATAAAATTGTCAGATGAACTACATATGTAACTATAATGTTCAATAAGCATAAGAGTATATAATTATGACCAATAACAAATTTCTGTGGTTGAATTAAAACTGTTTTATACTGCTCTTGCACCATGAATTTATTCCAAATTTTTGCTGCTTATATGTGTATGAGAAGCAAATACAAGTTTAGTAATAATCTATATGTACCCTTAAAACTGAGTTAAAGTGAAATGTAGTTAATAATGATTAAGCCAGGTAATAATACTTCCTATCTTAGTTATTGTAGTGCTCTTTAAAATTTATATCACAGTTGTTTTATAGCCTTATATATTGCTTTATATTCTTTGTGCTGACGTATTATAAATTCGCATAAATTGTTAAATGAATCAAGTTATTAAGTAGTACAACCTGTCATGTAACACTTAAGAATAGGCGTAACTCACAGTATTTTAGACAAAAAATAATTTACCATATTGTGAAATCGTGACGTGATTTATCAGAATAATGTTAAATGATATTGTGTAATGCAAAGTAACAAGTAGACATATTAAGAATATAAGTTTCTCTTCCTTGTCACACATAATGAAATATTTTTTTGTTGTTTCAAAGAAAGAAGCAGCGTTTAGTAATATATCAATAGTGAAATGAAAAATTCAGCATCCATTCATAACACACAGGACAAGGTTTCACGCCCAGCGTTGGGTAATTGTACATTAAAAAAATGTTTTTACATGCTGCGTAAAACACTTGTAAAAACGCGAAAAATATGTAAAATACGTAAAATACATAAAAATTAGAAACAATTCTACAAATTAAAATAAGTTGTTTCTCGCGCTAATTACTGTTTGATTTGGTACAAAGAAAAAGAAGGATCAGCGTTAAAAATTAAAAAGAAAACTACACAAAGCTTTTTCTTACTCTTTCTTATGAGGAGATTTGTATTACTTGCAATATGGTGGCGAGGTAAGCGAGGTATTCTGGAAGAGTCAGGGAATTTGAAATTTCAAGAAAAGTTATGGAATTCTCAGAATTCCTGCTACTAGTCAGGGAGATTTCAAGCTTTCGAAAGCATAAGTGCCGTTGTGTAACAGCGTGGACATTTTTAATCATAACTTTTCGTCATCGCATCCTTGCAGTATCAAACATGTTATTTCAAGGACAATTTTCTGTTGCTCCTTTAAAATGTCATTTGGAACCGACAGTAGTTGACGGAATAATAAAAACAAAAAAATATGTTGAATGAAAGTTCTGTTAGCATTTGATTCAACAGAGAAAGGAACGCATATATTGTAAAACTAGTTGAACATACACATGCTTCGCACAGGGGCTGTATTTGGAAGTCAACGCCAGTGGGCGTATCACCATTGATCTCAGCGACCGCGAAAACTATGGATTTGATACTAATATCGGTCATTTTGGGCTATTTTTTTTTACATGTCTCGGAATCCACCCCCCGCTGACTCCCGGCCCGCATACTTGCAAGTCATCGCTAATGGAAGAGTCACCATTGATTTCAGCGAATGCGAAAACTATGGATTTGACACTAATATCGGTCATTTTGGATTACTTTTATATGTCTTGGTATCTCACTCCCCTCCGGTGACCCCCGGCCCGGAGCCGAATAGCGTGAATTTGGAAGTTAATGTGAGTGGAGTTTCACCATTGATTTCAGCGACCGTGAAAATATGAATTCGACACTAATAGCTCAAGTAGAGCGTTGGCTTCGCATTCGGGAGGTTGTGGCTTCGAATCCCGCTGCCTACCATCCTAACTGAGGTTTTCCAGGGTTTCCCTCAGTCCTACCAGGCAAATTCCGGGATGGCATCTACTAAACAGGCCCTGGTCGATACCTTCCCAAATCCTTTCCATTGTTAATGTTGTTGGTTATCCAATGTAAAATGGCCTCTGAGCTGTATCTGGTGATTGTTAAATAAATAAATAAATATCGGTAATTTTCTACTACTTTTACATGTTCCGATAAACGCACCCTTGAGACCCTTTGGTTCGAATTTCGACAAAAACGTTTAACTCTGGTCTGGAGCCTGGACCAAGGTATTCGTGACTCAAATTTGGTAACTCTCTGTCAATTTGTCTGGTACCCAAGCCGGTTCCGGTAAACGCCCCCTGCGACCCAACTGTTTCGAAATTAAAAAAAAAAAAAAAACGCTTCGTCTTGATCTGGGGCTTGGGCCAAGGTACCCTTGACCAACATTTGATAACTCTCGGTCCACTCGTCTGGTCCCCAGGCTGCACACACACAGACAGACAGACAAACACACAAACAAACTCTTTATTTTATTTATATTAGAAGATAGTTTACAAGACAGTATTCAGTATGTAATTTTTGTAATAATTGAGGTCATAATGAAAGGAAAATTGTTATATTTGAATAAACAGGAGAAGAACGTAAATATTGCAAAATCTTTTTCAATACTTTTTTTTATTATTATTTTGCTCGAAATTTCTTCATTGTTTGATATTAAAATACTTGGCAACATATCCTCATTTTATTGTCCTAACAAACCAATATATGTTGATAGTAAAGTAGTTTAGATTGATCGAGCTCCTGGGCCTTCAGAATTTCATGGCACTCCCCCCCCCCCCCCGTTACGAAATCCTGGCTAAACGAACCAATATATGTTCCAGTAAAATAGTTTAGAGTGATCGAGCCCCTTTTGTGATGACCACAGTATTTCATGTCACGGACCCCCCCCCCTTCACGAAATCCTGGCTACGTGCCTGATGGTTGTGTGGAAAATACATTTCATAGTGTGTTACGGTATATGGACATAATCTCTCGGGGGAAATCGTGCAGACCAAAATTTTGCGTAGTCGAAACCTCGCTACCCAAAAACTCGCTTGGGCAAAATTTTGCTTGGTCATGGCCTCGTGCGCCAAAATCTCGATGGATAAATCTTCACCATAACAATATAATTATATAAGAGTTTCTGAAGTAATAATAATAATAATAATAATAATAATAATAATAATAATAATAATAATAATAATAATAATAATAATAATAATAATAATACACTCTTTAAAATGCGTAATTTAGACACTAGAAGCGAAAGAAGATTGAAGCCTAAAATGAATGGATGCGTATAGTAGTAAAATGAAACCAAATTAGGAGAAATCCTCCGAATTTATTTTAATTAAATTATTTGGTGAGGGTGAACAACGAATTCCATCAGCGACGAAAAACGAATTCCAAATATCGACTATATCATGAATCTCCTAAGTTGAGAAGTTGAAACTTTGTATATTAACTTCTCATTACTAAGAAGTAGAAACGTGTCCCAACGTTTTTGTAATAAAGATTTTAAGAAGGAAAAGAGCATTTTCTATAGTTTTATTTTACCCACATTTAAATCGGCGTTGTCTGTGTCTTCGACACTAGAAAATAGCTGAACCATTTGAAATGAAATTTCTGCCTACTATGCTGTACTAGGATTTATTCTTAAATTGCAGAAAGCCCAACTTTTTTTTTTTTTTTTTTTTTTTGGTTAAGTATGCGTGAATTAAAAATAATTCCTGTCTGCTATGAAAAGGTGAAATAGACTATTAGTAACATGCAGCACATCGGGGACGGAGCTATCTGTCTCCATATGTGATAATGCCAGTGAAATAGAATGATATGTTCCATAATAATGCATCTAATTAACGGGGCAAAAAGCATGTTCGTATTATGAAGGTTTTCGTTAATATAAGGTTAACCGTATAAGTTATTTTAAGTGTATATGTATAAATATACAATGGCAATTTGAACACACTGAAGAAATCGCTATGACGAGATTTCGTTCTGTAAAGTTCTCGCCAGGCGAGATTTTCACCCCGGAAGTTTTGCTCTGAAAGTTTCGAGTTCGCTTCATTTGATGTTAGCAAGTTCGAAGAAATTGTATTACGCGTTCTGTTTTTGACTCTATCCTCCTTTAGAATGGTTTTATTTTTTAAAGAGAAAAATAGTTTTTAATCTGCGTAAAAAATTGTCTTTTTTACTTGATGTAAATTATGCACAGTTAAATTACGAATAATTTATTCAAAAATATACTTGTAAATTACTTAACCAACTCTACTAGCCTAAAATATTATAGCAATACAAATGCTAGAATACTATGTTCACCTCGTCCTTTATTCATAATTAGGACACGGATTTTTATATGCTAAAAAACTGTAAAATATTTATTTTTTATGTGCTAAAAAGTGAAAAAATATTTGCTAAAAATTTAAAAATATCTAACAAAAAATAACAAGGATAAGTATGGGAAAACGCCCAACGTAAGAAAAATAAATACTGGTACTTACCAAGAGCTACTATTCATCAGATATCGAAATCCATCAGATGCTATTAATCAGATTCCATGGGCATTGCAGTGAATAACTAATGTATTTTCCAAATTTTCCATCGTAAAGCAGTGCCTATTGTCACGGAATAATGCCTTATATTGAGAAAAGGAACGTTCTACATCACACGATATTAGCCTAACTTATTTGAAAAGGGGAATATCACGAATATTCACACCAACAATTTTACTTGTGTTTCGGTCTTCCCATACTTCAGATATTATATATAGGGTTTTATAGCCAATGTTTTTCTCAATCAAATCCTTAAATTCTTTTTCTTACGACTTCAGCTTTCGAAGCAGAAAGAACATTCAGCTTTCTTTCAACGTACTCTACTTCTTTTCCCGAAATACTTAATAAGTATTCCGTAGTTTCTAGTTTCTTTATAGAGTGAGCGAAATTAGGAGATATGAAAGCCAAGTCACATTTCAAGCTACTGTCTCTTACTAAAAGGATTTAATTTAGTTACTAAAGATACAAATGCTTCAAAATGATCCGCATAATATAGTACTACATTAAGCCAGATATCTCACCGCGTGATTACGGGTGTTGGAGGAAATGAAGGATCGGGATTTGTTTCTTTGAAAAGTTCTAGTTTGAGTTTTTACGAAAACGTTTTCCCATTTGACACTAACTTGTCCACTTTAGAATAAATGGTTCGGATTTTTTCACACAATCGATGTAGGGCGTGTACGACACATGTCATGTGAATCATGTTACGGTACCATATGGAAAGAGCTTTACCAGCTTTCCTCATATAAGGCCACCATCAGTCAGAAAAAGCAAAACATTGTCGTATTTAACACAATTCGGCCACAAAATATGCAAAGATTCATCGAACAGCCTTGCAATTGTCACTTGATTCGTAACTGAAAGTTCTTTAAAGGCTAGCAGTGCTGTGCCTACGATTACTTCCCCTTCACCTACGGTTACTCGTCCTCCCTTTAGTTTTATCTTCGAAGTACAAAGCGCTCCTTTACAAGCTCTTTGTTTGGCACAAGTTACCCCAGCGCTGATAAGCAGTATTTATGACGACGCTGTTTCTACAGGTGGGAAATTGCTTGTAAATACGATTTAGGTAGCCTATTATTTTCCCTATGTTAATTTCTTTCGCGCGAAAGAAAAAATCGTTGTGAAATTTAGAATAAAATAACGGAAAATTATTAAAAATATGGATTCATAACAAAAATGTCCAAAATATTTATTTACATAACTTTATTCAGAAAATATGTATTTTTATGTGAAATAAAATTTGTAATTTACACTTGCAGACTCTTAATTGGGATAATAAACTTTGTTTTGGGCATGTACCTGCTTGAAAAAAATATATGTTTTTACACAAAAATCCGGGCTTTGTTCATAATGTTTACAAGTTGGGTAATAAGGTTTTGTTTAGGAGCTATAATGTAGGCGAGAAATGAATTGAAATCCTTGGTGTTACCTCACATAAAGATTTAAGGCTATGTCTGGCCAAAGGGATTTAGTAGAATAATTGCTATCACAAAATAGACTCCCAATTCATTTATTTTTAACTTTTTCGTCTTTGTTAACGATCCCTTACATTTTAAGCAGCTGCACACAAAAGTTAAAGAAAATACTAAAATACATCGTAATAAAGGATAGATTTGTCCATTTAAACAGAGAACCAGAATTTTAAAATTAACTAGATATATTTTTACATAATGTAAATGGCAGGGAAATTTCTGTTAACGATAGACAGCGAGTAAGTTAATCATAATAACTAAAGGTATTGTTTCGTGTGTGACGCGAATTTATACATTCGCAATTAGAAATAGTATACAGGGTGTTCAAATTGAAACGCTCTAATTTCAAATACTCTGGTGATAGATGGCAGCTTAAATGTGGAGATTTTAAATAGGAAATAAAACGTTAGGATTCTTTACTAGCAGTATATCCGTCTCTGTTAGAACTCAAATAACAATAGAAATAATCAGATACTTAACGGTTCATGTATATATATATATATATATATATATATTATTACGATATATATTTGTGTGTATGAACACACTGCATTTTACACTAAAATCTGAGGGAGTTGGCAAGGGTCAAGTGGCGACCCTAATTTTAGTTACTACGTAAGTATGTAAAACACTAGTTATGGGGTCCCTAGAAGGATCCTGAAAAAGAAACATACTTACTTTACCAAATATGGGTATTAGATTCCCATGCATGCCATTATCGAAGTTGGTCCCAGACCGTTCCTCTAGGCGAATCTTCCTTAAGCAAGTCTTACATTGTTGTGAATGCACACTGAGTAGGTGTAGGACGAGTAAGATTGAAGGAGAGTGAGACTCATAGAGAAGGTTCGATTCCAGTAAACCTTTCGTTCGCAGTCGCGTCCCACACTCTAGTTTAGTACTTGCTTAAGCAACTCCCAGTATCATGTCCCTTGGATAAGATAGTGAGTAGTCAGCTATCTAAACAGCCTCGAGAAAACCTTCTGTCATCAGCGCCAAGTTCACAGGATACTTATAAGAAAACGGGGACGTTAGCTACAATATACTAACGGGATCGAGTAGCATAATATGTCTATCGACTAATCCTCCAAACAGCTGTTAGTGGTCATTAACTCTTAGAACAGTAATCCATAAGATAAATGAAGTAATCCTTTTAAGCTAGTAAATTTATTACAAGATAGTTAAAATAATTTATACAATAGAATTACAAAGTAAGAATTCCTAAGTAACTAGCATTTCTTCAAGATTTACAAGAGTTCTATTCAATATTATATTTTAACCATTATGTAGTTTATTTTCAAAATATTAAACATCAAATTGAATACCCTTTATGTCATTGGCTATCTCACGACTGTATGGTAGTCTACCTACGTCCGAAAAGAAAAGTGTGGCAAAAATAATTTACTAAGCTAGAGTTAATGATCTGAATGACGGAAAGTTGTTAAAGTCCAAAGTTTCAGCCTCCCAACCTTCATATCTGCAATTTCCTTGCCGTTTAGTAGAAAGCAAAAGAATTATTTCTTACATACCTGGAGTAACTTCTACACGAAGTGTTGACTGACACTCCGCGCGTCGACGTTGAACCAAGACCCGCACAAGACGAACACCACACAAGACTCGACCCACTCAAATCACCCCGAGAATTTCTGTTTTTAATTTTTATATGCGCCGTATGACGTAAGATCACCCACTCAGAAACTGAGTCGGCAGAAGCCGTTCTTAGTTTTTGGTTTTGAGATAAAGCTGCACAATTTTATCACACCCTGTCATTCCCTTCCTTTGGAAAAATAACGCAACCCAAGACTTCTAGGATGTGCATAGACACTGACGAATTTAGAATGATTCTGAGCGTCATACTTCAGGAGAACTCAATTCCGTAATTTTCTTAATTGCGTAGAATAGAGATCTCAGAAACGCTCTGACTTTTGTTCGTCACGTACTTCACGGAATTGTTTGCTCATAATTTAATACGTGTTTATCATCGGCTACTTATTTACGTCAATCCTTCTATCGTGGCTTGCTCTGTTACCTTTTCCAAAGGTGTGGGAGAATTAAAAAAAGACACTAAAAATAACAATCATGTTGGCATGGTGCCTACAAGAACCAAATTTCAATAACGATCCTCTACCGACTTTCCTCAAGAGTAGGGTCACTTCATGTCAGTAGTGGCCGAAATAAATCAGTGGCGGCTTCCCCTAGTTTCAAGACCAGGCTAATGTTACACCGTAACATCCGCTGAAACTTGGACTTAAAAAAAAAGAAAACAGAAAAAGAAAAAAAAATGCATCAAGTTACTCGACAGAGTTGTTGGATCTACTATGCGTTTTCAGATGAACAGATAATACCTTTACTTTTCTTCTTCCATTTTTTTTCTTAATGATACAGTCATAGGTTTTACCAGTCCGGGTAAATAACAATACGGATTTTATTCCAAGTCGCAGCTACAATACGTATAACCTTAAAAGCAGAGAGTTGCACACAGTTAAAATTATTGAACGCAGTTAAAGGTATTGAAAGCTTGTTACTTTGAATAAATTTGGTATTACCTATAATTTAAAGTTATTAACTGGATAATCGTGTATTAACCTTTTACCCCTATGCAGAGTAGGTCCAAGCACCGAACAGTCGTGAGATGCGTATATTAGTTTCTAACTACATAGTTATTTATTATTATTTGAGTCTATTAAACCAGATTTGACTGATATCAATGTTAAACATGAGTTATCCTTAACAAACATTAGAAATTTTAACTGACTTACAGGGTGTAAAACGACGTGTGTTGCGGGTACCCAGAAAGAAGAGCGCTAATAAATTAGATTTTGATAATACAATTGTTTTTCTATGAAGGAGTACCAGAGTAATTTTGTTACGGTACAATAAACTCCAAATCAAATGCGAGATAATTTGTTTTCTGGTTATGGTACATTTTTTTTTCGTTATTGCATGCATAATATTATTACCGTTTGTAGATTATATCTAAAAAACAACTGGTTATGGTACATTTCCTAGTACGTAGACATGACCAATATTGTTACCCAATTATTTTTGTGTCTTTCCTGACTGACAAAATGTTCTGACTTATGCAATCGTAGCTTATTAATTAAATAGTCTAACCTTCCAACAAGTATATATATAATTTGTTTTTGTAGATTGTAATATGTGTTCGATGCCTCGCTTCTTATTCTCATAGAGTTTACATAGTTATGGATCCCAAATTACAAAGTGAAATTAATGAATAAAAATTGCAAAGCTAATTAAGTTCTAGAAATCCCATACAATTTCCAAACAAGAGAGCCTACATGGATTTCATTTCTATTTATTGAGTCCAGGAGGCAATACGCTCCCTATGCGTTGCATTGTAAAAATTCTGGTTGCTCCTAAGTCCTACCAGCAGAATTAATGATTATCATACTCCAAATTTTGTTTTAGTTAATTATTAGCCTTCTGTAAGTTGACCAATATCTTACTACCAAAAAAATAAAAAATAAAACAAAGAAAGAAAAAAAATAATATCCTTCGAACCAACAATTCATAATTCCTACATTAGGGTTAAGCCATCTCAACAAAAGATTGACCTTGTATTCCTTGTCGCAGCAAGGTCTCTTCAGTCTTAACCTATATTTTAAGAGGCAACATGAGGTACTTACTCATAGCCGAGTGGCGGGTATCTTATATAGCTCCATGCAGAACTTATTAAGCCTACTCGTTCTACATTTATGAACGGTGGGGGTTCGAACCAATTTCTCCAAGGTTTCGCTGCCTCAGGAGTCAAATATAGGTCTTGTTTTTGTTTCTCGTTTCTGTATTAATTGAACCTAAAGTATTTTAATTTCACTATAAACAAAGTCCCTTGATTATTGCGAATTATGCTATCTGTACGCTAAATTGGCATACTCCCATCCGTAATTGGGTTATTCTTTCAAACTGAATTGAATATATACAAGAATTCAACTGATCATTAAGCGAAGATTTACATTGAGCGTACTAACAATCACATAATTACAATATGAGTATTTTTTTAAAACCTAATTAACTAGCAATTAACTTAATTCAATAGCAATGCTCGGAATGGCAGCCGACCAGCGAGAATGCTGCGTTTTCTATTATTATTATTATTATTATTATTATTATTATTATTATTATTATTATTATTATTATTATCGCTATTATTATGATTATCATTATCATTAATATAATTATTACCATTATCATCATTAATAATAATAATAATAACAACAATGAAAAAAAAAAATATTGTTAACGGAACCTTTTAATACAGGAAGTAGGTAACATTCACTCTAAGTTAGCTGCCTTCCGGCAGCCGGATCCGATCATTGCTTAGAAGAAACATAAAACTAATTTTTACAGCTATTAAGCCTCTTGACAAAGTTATTCCTATATCGTTTGTTCTACACTCTTCTATGCGTATTTTTGAACAGGCTGAGCGATAACAGCTTGTCTGTGGCTAGAAGTATTTCCTGTTTGGTAAGCTGTTTCCGCTCTCACGTAATCAATGTTGTGAACTTGAACTATGTTGTGTAATGCGTCACAGAGGAAAGGATTTTATCAAGAGGTATTCTTTCGTAGATGAAGCATAAAATCAGCTACAGTGGCGTTGCTCGAATTTTGTGTTCGGGTGAGACAATTGCTTGTATTTTAAAACGGCACAAAGAATATCTATGAAGTGTATTTAGCTCCGCTCGGTTAGAAAAACACAAAAGGTCATGTGCCCTTGGGTACCGGACATCAAAGTATACATATATAACGTTATTATGTAGACAATGATTGAATTGGTAGAAGAGGGGTCTATCACCTGTAAATCAAATTATTGTTGTTTGTACCGAAGCTGTGTTTTATGCTTCTATCCGGTTAAAACATACAAAACAAAAAAAAATTGTCCTAGGGTACTTAACATACCCAAGTGTTCTTTTCTATTTATAATAGATAGGAACACTAGGAAAGTAAGTCAGAACAATTCGGTGAATTCCGATCCTCTGTTGAGTTTCTCTCCTGCATGTTTCACTACGACACTTGGAGAATTTATCACATTCACAAGGGTGGCTATTCACCTAGGCTCTACACTGATGGATCGGTTGAATTCGGATTTTCTGTTGAGTTTTTCAACTGTATGTATCACTAAGACACTTGCTGATTTGCCACATTTACAAGGGTGGTTGTTCACCTGGGCTACACGCTGCTAAACGAATTGATGCACTGGGAATCGCTGGCACATATTTACTAATTTGAACTATGGTGGCCTTTTGGCGTTGATGGGCCTCTTCCCATGGAGGGGCACATGGTTCCGGAGGTAATTTGATGTTGTCCTAAGGCGGTCATCCCTTCTATTGGATCCCATATCAAGGTTAATAGTATTGGGTAAAGTGCAGTGGAGATGTAAATTCGTGCTAATTTCTTCACCACCATCGGGTAAATTTGGACGTCGGTCTAATTTTATAAGAGTTCAGTTCCCACTGGAGTCGTCTCTTGACAGCATCCGGCGGTAGTATCTCTGGACTGGACTCTATCAGGTGAAGTCGGGGGTTAGCGTGGCTTACCTCTAAGCCTTGTCTAGTGAGTAACTAGGTAGAGTACTCAATTGTCCTAAAATATAGAAAACATTTGTAATTTTGTGTTTAAAACATTCTGGCTTACAAGAGAGATATTGTATAACGGATTACTATAAGGGATTCTATTCATCCAAGCTTCATTTAATTTTGCATGAGTGGATTTGGTTTTCCCCTTTATAAAGTCATGTGCGCTGACCACACATCGGAGAATTGATAGTAAAGTAGAATATGTAGGAATAAATAGAAGAATTTCGCCTATGCTGGTTTACGCTCTAAATCTGATTTAATACAACAACAACTTGTGGGACTCTATTATTTGTCGAATGTTGTAGAATGAACATGTGGGAGGAGACCTTGGAATAGACATATAAATTGCTTGTGTTCCACAGATCCTTCTTCCACCTTCCATTTTCTGGATCTTATTTCGTAATGAAAGGGGGGGGGGGAAGAGAGAGAAGTTTCTGAACACTAGCTTCTTACAATTTTTTTTTTTTTTATACGGTAATTGTTTAGGTTAAATTTCTTGGGTTTAAATATTTAACCAAAACCTTCTTATAAACTAGAATATCCGAATTCTTATAAACTAGCCAGATTTGTTATTCAATTTTTCTAAATTTCTACTAATAACTCTACAATCTGTCGTCTGTTGTATCATTATAAAACGTTGTCAACATTACTCAATTCAGTTTTTATAACTAGTGATATTTTCTCTTTTTATGAGATAAGCTCATACTTTTAACTAGAACCTTGTGTTCTTATAATCGAAGCCCTATCTTTATATTAAATACACTTTTCTAGCGAATGTACTGAATCAGGTGTAATTGACAGTTAAAATTAATTTGTTTCACCTTTGAATTGATACCAATTTGCCAAATTTTTAAATTTAAACTTTCTTTTATTTGATTTTTTTTTTTTTTTTTGTTGATCTCAGACATCATGAGTGTTTGATAACTACTTAACTCACCGTATTCCTACATTGCCTTAATTCATTCCTAAGTAGAATAAATCTAGGTATTTAGGTATATGTTTTTGTATCAGTCTAAAGTGAAAACGGAAACGTAAGAATTAATCAAAATGGGTTTTACTATACGTCTTCCATCCAATGTGTTCCTTATGCCAATTCCTTGGTTGGTCCAACATCTATGGTTTGTATTCCTGGTCCATGGAGGTGCCAAGCGGCTGGCCTGTTTCTGAAAGAGACACTTAACCTAACGCAAATTTAATTTAAACAAATTAATCCACTGTTGAGGTAATGTGTAAGGTCACAAGTGTTGATTTAACTAGATAAGTAAGCTGAATCATGAAGCACTCGAATTGCGGCGTGGACGATGGGCCATAACAAGGCGAGAAAAAAAAAAACGGGGGTCCATAAATTTTACATTTTGGAATGACGAAGTTCTGCTTTAAACTTTATATATCGTATATCTCCTACCTTAGTGTTCTTACCATTAAACAAGTAACTGAGATCAGATATAGCTCTAATATGTTCGAATTTTTATTACTCTCAGTACTATCTAATGACAATGACGTGTGATTATTATAAACCTGCTTCGGCAGAATGCAGAATGCCCGCCGGAATCTCCCGGAAAATAAAAATTCGAACGGAGCAAGGAGGTAGTAAGTTAACTAAGTGTACGGGGTTTTCGCGTAAAAGCTAAAATTACTAAAGAAAAGGAATACTATTGATAATATATACAATTCTCAGATGATTTATTTATTTATTTATTTATCCATTATTCATACCAGAGCTGTTTCTCGCTTCAAATAGGTAAAAACAATTCGTTCATGGGAATAAATTTCTGAATATTGATTCCAATGCTATAATCCAAGATAGCCGTATAAGGTCCAATAATTCTGTTTGCTAAACACGTTTCTACCGCACGACATCTGATGAGATCACACAACGAATATAAGGAATTTTATGAGTACAATAGTATGACAATTAAGACACGGGAAATTACCGAAAGTAATTACAAATTAATGATGCAGCCACCTCAGGTGTCTAAGGACTGAGGCAAGTGATGCATAATCATGTTTCCGTTGATTACAAGGCCGCAGGCATACAGGGAGGAATGGAAACATAATTACAGATCGGAAGCTCGCCGATCTGTTACAGTAATTTGTCACGTAAACGTTGCTCATGGACTACTTATTCACTAATCAGCACCTGATGGACGATGCTGAAAACTCGCCTAAGATAGGTGAGAACAAACCTGTGCTAAAAAGTATATGTATCACATTTATCTATTATGAACACCATAGCCTTACTTTATGAACTTCCTATAGTTGTGATTGTCATAAGATTGCCCGATTGCAAATCGGAGTGCTAACGTTTTCGTAGAGTTACCAAATTTGTTTACACTATGTAAGGCAATAAGTATTGCAAATGTTGTTGTGGGGGTCACGCTGGCTCAGGGAGCGGACGTGGGATTCCTGTTTCTTTTACAAGCCGTACTAATAAAGTAGTACTATTATTATTATTATTATTATTATTATTATTATTATTATTATTATTATTATTATATTACTCTTACTACTAATGAATGACGTACTCCGACATAAATTTTCAGGAATGTGGAATAACGCATAAAATGTAATATGGCTTAAGTCCACTTTTTATTCACTGTGTTGTAATAAATATTAAGTTGATTATAAAAGTTTGGGTCCACACCAGTTTCTTTGTTCATATTGTTAAACATTTTGTAGAGTGGCGGGAAGAGAAGTTGTAGAAGAAACACATCCATGGCCGACCACATTCACTCAATAGAATCCCTATTCTCTACAAAAGTTCAACATTGGAACCGGTATTGTCTGGCTTGTGATTAACGTGAATAAACCTATCTAGTCGTTTCAATCCCTTGCAAGTTGGCCACCCTGCAGGAACTATATGACTAGTATAGGGAGTTACTGACACCCAATATAAGTGGTTACATTGAAAAAAAAACTATTTTAATTTTGTAAAATATGCAGTTTAACCTACGGTGACGTTTTCGCGCGAGTTATTTCCTATGGAATGCACTCAATGAGAGTACTTCCGCAGATAGTGTTTCTCACCACAGATAGTTTCGTTGCTAAGTTTAAAGGAAACAAAAACATCCGTTGATAACGTATCATTCATATTTAAATCGTAAGTTACATCATAGTGACTCTGTTGAAGTAAAATTAAGTTCTCTACTTATCGAGCAACTGCAAGAAAGGAAATGTATGCTTCCTACTTCATTCATTGTCCACTGTATAGATATAATTCCTGTTTTCCCGCCCTGCCTACGTAAGTTTAAAAAGTTTAAACTGCACTCTTGTTTGAGTTTCTTCAGAACTCAACAAAAAAAGAGAAAATTGGAAACGTTACACAATTCAGCTCTCGCACCTAAATGAAATGAAATTGTAAAAAAAACAAAAACTGAAATACCACTATCATTTTAATAGATGGGCCCCACTTTAGGTTATTTGTATTTTTTATGATTATGAACATTACCTCTATTATTCATTGGAAAATAACACACTAGGTGTTTACATTTGAAGATGTCTACCAGTCTTAATGAACCAGGCTCGTTGTTCTGTAACAAACAAGATGCTCACTTTTGTGCGATAAATTTCTTTCCTCCGTTTTTCCCTAGGCGTAGGAGTATCCAATATTCCAGGATTTTTCTGGAATGGATTAATTTGGAATACGAACGTCCTACTGTACGAGGTATTAGATTGTGCAGTCGGCTTCGCATATGGTGGGATATAGGCGCCTGTTCATCATACTTGAGGCGGCTTTTGATAAAAAAAACTTTCCCTTCTAGTAGCTCTACCTTAGTCTATGTCGCTGTCATCGCTCTCGTCACCAGAGATCGGTGTTGAGCGGGGATAGTACTTCTTAAGTCTTTCTATTGTTACTATCTGAGTCTTATTGGGATCTGATGCCAGTGCTATTTTACATGCATTACTAGCATGGATAGCCTGTAACTCATAAGGTCCTATAAATTTCTCGGCTAACTTAGGGCTAACGTTCTTTTTCGGAATATAATCTCTTAGTAAGACTAAATCTCCAACCTTTAGCTTAATAGGCTGCCTAGTATGATCCACTCGTACCTTTGTTTTTTGCCTGTGTTTTCTCCATGGCCCTCTGGGCCAATCTACGTATCAAACGAAGTTGTTTCTGGTGTTCCATAATCTTGGGAAACTTATAATGGACCGCCGTTTGATTGGGGAACCTAGCCTTTTGACCAAAAAGAATTTCAAAGGGAGAAAACTTCCTAATAGGGGAGGTGGAAATATTATAAACATAGGCACACAACCGCACATATTCTGCCCATTTTGTAGGTTGTCTAGCAGTATATTTAGCTAAAAACTGCGAGATACCTGTATTGAATTGTTCACATAAGCCATTAGTAGAAGGCTTAAATGATGCTGTGCGAACGTGCTTTATTTCGAACAGATTATTAAATTCTGCCATCAGCGATCCACAAAAATTTGAAGCTTGATCTGTTAGGATGGTCTTTGGAGGGCCATACCTGGTGATAAGCTCGTCCAATATGGCTTTAGCCACGGCAGGAGCTCTTATGTTACGTAACGGCACCAGAATTACAAAATGGCTCAAGTACTCTACCATTACCAATATGTAGGTATATCCGAGACTCTGCTGGAGAGGCCCGTAAATATCCAAACTCCATCTATGAAAAAGTTCGTCTTTAACAGGCAGAGGGTGAAGAAACCCTTGCTTCTTCTCACGAGGGATGTTTACCCTTTGACATTCTTCACAAGTGCGTATATATTCTTTAATTATCTTCCCCATGTGAGGGAAATAGTATCGTTCGTTTGCCTTGGAGTAAGTGCGGGCGAACCCGGAATGGCCTCCGCACAAAGGCGAAGAATGAACTTCTTCTAGAATGTCGGGAATGGCTTTCTTGGGTATCACTAATTTATTTTTTCCATTCATAACTCTGTATAAGAGATCACCCTCAAATCTGTAAGGTTTCACCGCCTTACTCCCTGGGTCAGTGTGCAGTTCGCTAATTAGTTCCGCAATCTGTGAATCCTCACGTTGCAAGCGTTTCATATCCAATTTTGGGCTCAAGCTAAGAGTGCAAATATCCACACAATCCTCCTCTTGTCCATATTTGGAGGGCATTTCCTCTTTCAACGGGCATCTTGACAGGAAATCGGCTGTCACATTATTCCTCCCCTTGACATGTTCAATGGTGAATTGGTAGGGTTGTAAACGAATAGACCAACGCATTAGCCTGGAGTTAAGCATTTTATTGTTCCTTAAGTAACATATACCACAGGCATCGGTCCTAACCTTAAATGGCCGATCAGCCAAATGATGGTGGAAGTGGAGAATTGTTTTTGTTATAGCAAGAGATTCCAGTTCAGGCGTCGAATACCGCTGTTCAGTAGGAGTTAATGACTTAGAAAAATAACCCAAAGGATGTTCCTTCTTGTCCTCCTTTACCTGCGCAATATAGCCACCAATCCCGTCTCTGCTTGCGTCCGCGTAAACTATGACCTCTTGAGTCGGGTCGTAGTGTGCCAAAATGGGAGAGGTAATAAGACTTTGCTTCAGAGTGTCCCACGCCTTCTTTTCTTTTTCCCCAAACTCAAACTTAACGTTCTTTTTGGTCATCGCTGTCAATGGTTTAGCGATTTTAGAAAAATCCTTCACATAGGATCTATAGAAAGAACATAATCCTATAAAACTTCGAACCTCTTTAACCGTAGACGGGTATGGAATTTGCTTAATAGCCTCTATTTTTGCAGAATCAACTCTAATTCCCTTGGAACTTACAATATGACCCAAGACACTGGCTTCTTCATACCCAAAGAAACACTTTTTAGGGTTGAGTTTTAGATTAGCTTCTCTTAGTCGTGATAAGATTACTCTAGTCCTCTCTAGCATTTCAGGAAATGACGAAGAAGGGCAGATGAGGTCGTCGATATACACTATCAGATATTTCCATTTTATATCTGCAAAAATAACATCCATCATATTTTGAAAGAGAGCGGGCGCGGTACTAAGTCCAAAAGGTAGTCGCAAAAATGCAAACTGTCCTTGCGAGCAGGAGAAGGCTGTCTTCTCTACATCGCTAGGCCTAATTCTCATTTGGTGAAAACCTGATAGTAAATCTAATGTATTAATGTATTTAGCTCCATTTAGGAATGTCAGAATGTCGTCAATTCGCGGAATTGGCTGGGCGTGGGGCCTCAAAATTTTGTTGAAAGATCTGTAATCCGCACAGAACCTCATAGAGCCATCTTTCTTGGGAACAATCACGACCGGGCTGCTATATGGACTACGAGAGGGCCGAATGATCTTACTTTCCAGCAACTTTTTTACCTCTGCTGCTACTATTTCTCTTTGTCTAGGTGTCTCCCGATACGGAGGAGATGCCACTGGAATATCGGTAGTAACCTCCAAAGGACACATAAATTTGTCAGTAGCGGCCGTGAGACAGGACTTATCCCATGCCACTACGTCCCGAAATTCCATTAGTAAATCTAGTATTTGTTTTCTCTCCTCGGGCTCTAAATCTTTGCTTACATTCAATGCCTTATCTAGCTCTTCTAATGTTTCGGGAATTTTCTGGGGAGCATCAGGTATCTCATTATCATCCTCCTCTTCTTTATTGGTAACGCGAACAACTTGATGTATATCGCAAATTTTCTCTTTGGGGTGAGTTGGAGTAGTCTCCAGACATGGAGTCAACTTTCCTATATAGAGGCCCTTCGGAAGTGTTTTTGACCGATCTGAGGAAGCAAAGATTGTAATTATGATCTTATCAGTTTCACTCAGAACTGGTCCAGGAGGTATAAAACAGGAATACCAATAAGGAATCCCCCGGGAGGGGGTGAATTCCCAAATGGTCACTCCCGGATGCGGAATTGGAATTTCCACATCATAATGCGCTTTTGCTGGCACCCGAACATTAGTGGGGAGGTGCACTTTATGAGATGAGGCAGTATATAGTTCGTTGAGTTCAGTACCGAATCCTAAACAATCTCTAGCAGGACCAGGATCTTTTTCTAGGGAGTCCTCAGGGAGAGTGCCTTCAATACTGAGGAGAGAGGGATTCCCATCTGTAAGTATGATTGGATTATCCTCCTTAACTTTTTGAGCAGGAGGATTTATAGCTGAAGTAGCAGAATGCTTCTCGCTAGCGTCTTCTATGGACCTTTTAGCGGGGAGATTCCTCAAATTTTCTAAGTTACGTCCTTTAAATCTAGGAGGATGGGGTGTCTGGTAACGTCTTCCACGGTTTCTCATAGAATGAACACTGTCAGTTTGGATGATTGAGACGCTTCTCTTGCCCGTTTCTATTTGAAAGGGTTTTTGTTCTGCTATAATCGACCGAAACGGGATGTGTGAATTTACATTCGTGGTATGACATTGTCTACTGCGTTTGGGGTTCGATGCCTTATGTGCATCTGACTTTCTTGATAAAGAAAGGCTGTTATTGGGTGCGTAGGATATTAGCCTATGATTTCGCTTTCCTCGTGAAAATCGCTCTACATGGGTCAAGTCTAAGGTACTGATCGTACGCCTATGAAAACCTCTGTAACTCTTGGGGATCTCGAACCAGAGGTCTCCAGCATGATTTCCATCCTTATCAGCCAAAGATAGGTACCGCGAATGTATTGAAAGACAATAACGGTGGAGGAAATCTGCTCCTAAGATTACGTCATAAGCGCAATCTTTAGCACTAACTATAGCCATATCCATATACTTCCTCGAGGTGGTTTTCAAGTGGTCCCGAAGATAGAATGATAATCGCACCACTGGAAGAAAATCAGAGGGTTTACTTCCCACTCCCCTTATTTTCACATAACCTTTCAATCGGTCAGCGATCGGGAATCGATGTGAGAGATATCTATCGCTGATAAGGCTTATCTCAGCCCCAGAATCAATAAGACCGGAAGTCCAGGTGGAGCCAACCTTAATCTTCACGGTACACAATCGTCCTCCTCCCATCCCTATGCCAAAATTATTAGAGTAACTAAGGCGATAAGGTTTTGGTTCCTCCCCCGCCTCTATTGGATCCGTGCAACAAATTCCAACACTAACAAAATCTGGGTCTTCCGGGGTGTTAAGTGAGCTAGCAATCGTACTACGGTAAATCGCCTCGGGCATGTTACGCTGCAAAAACATTCTCCTTGCTGCTTCAAATCGTTTCAGAGCTTCCAACCAGCTTTCCAAATCATTTTCTTCCTCAATAGTCGATAAACAATAATATAAGGCTTCAGGGAGCAATCCCATTCGCATCCTACTTAATAACTCTGTGTCCTCTATTCTTCCATTGAGTAGTTTCAGGTCTCGCTGTAAGGCGTATACGTATGCCATACTATCTTCATTGACCTGCTGCCTTCTGCATGCTAAGTCAAATTCCAATCGAGCTCGGAACTCAATCGATGGTAGTGCTTGGCACAAATGAGCAGCCAATTCCTGGTATCCAAGGCCTGCCAGCTGTGACTCTTCCACCTGATAGAAATCTTGCGCAGAACCTTTTAAACAGGCAGGTAAATAACATGTTTTGTCGAAATCCGTCCAATCATAAATGCGTCCCACTGTATCAAATTCTTCCAAAAAACGTTCCACCGATTCGTTTCTACCGCCACTGAAAGTTGGTATGTTTACGTTCGGGTATATACGGAGCGGGACTAAAACAGATTCATTCTTAGAGAGATCTCTATCTCCTTGTGGAGGGGGAGAAGTTTGATAGTCCGATTTTCTAAGAGTTTGCTCCGGTCCTGAGTTCGAGACTGAGTAGTGGATAAACGTGGGGCTTCGTTTCAGATCCCTATCTCCTTTATTTCCAGTACTTCCATCTTTCTCTCTCATATCCGGTTGCGTTCTCTTCGATTCTTTTGACAGGCTATTTTCTTGAGACGGGGGTTCTTTTTTAAAATTGTAAGGTCCTATGTTGGTACCTAGAACAGCGGCAAGTTCATTCTTTACTTCCTCCTTATTTGCAACCAAGTCTTTCCTGTCTAGGTTCTTGAAATTACATTCTAATTTTTCTTCTTGTGAGGATCGGGTTCGATCCTCAGACTGTTCTTCGTTAAACACTAAATGTGCTTTACTCCCTTGTCTGGTGCTTGGCTTACAGCTATAACCTTCTTCGATGTTTTGCATGGCTTCCCCACTCCCAGTTCGCGGGCTGTGTCTTATAAACGCGGACGTTTTCTCAACAACTTCGTCTGACTGGGTGACAACAGAGGGAGGGATAGAACTAGTTCCTGACTTCCCTGGTTCTATAAACCGCCCATACTTCTGCATCTCCTTAGTAGCAGGGGATTCCGATTCGCTTTCTTCTGTGCTGTTTTCTTTCGCCGATGTTGAGCTATAATTTTCATCATACGAAGTTTCGTTAAAGTCCGAAGTGCGTTCTTGAGCGGAGGTAGGCAATGACTTATGTTCTGTCACCACTTCTTGCAGGAATTGCACTGATTCTCCAAACTCGGCGTACTCGAAAATCTGCTCGATGTTTCGATTTATTGCTTCTTCGGTCCAACGCTGGTTACCTCCTTCATTTTCTTCTCCGTTTTCATCCTCCTGTTCTTCCCCCTTTGATTCTTCATCTTCATCCTCAGGGATGCTAGGTAGCGTCGGTGATCTGGAAGGGGATCGTCTGGTTGCTTCTAAAGTGGTCCCCTCTTTGATCCTGCGCGGGGTTGATGCGACAGCGGTCTTCCAGTCTGAAGGGCTAATTGTTCCCTCCGGACTCTTGGCCAGGGGTGGCCTGGAGTCTTCAAATTCCGTGGTGTTACTTATTGAGCGTTCGTAGAAGTCGTCAGAACTTAAGCGACCCTTGGCTAATAGGTGTAGTTCATATTCCAGCGCTTCCCTACGCATAGCTTCCTCGACTCTCTCATCTTGCTCATCGGTCCCCGAATGGGACTGCG
This sequence comes from Thermobia domestica, assembly GCF_964235325.1. Classification (NCBI taxonomy): domain Eukaryota; kingdom Metazoa; phylum Arthropoda; class Insecta; order Zygentoma; family Lepismatidae; genus Thermobia; species Thermobia domestica. The sequence goes on along the minus strand of NC_137462.1, from coordinate 92,985,323 downwards.
ATAACGCTTCTGGTATACTAATTAAATTATCTACCCCTTCGAGCTGTATAATTTTATCCTCTAGCGGAAGTCGATGATTAAACATGGAAGGTACGGTCCGTGTTGTCTTAGACGATATCACTTTCAAATCAGGATCTGTCTGAATTCTAATTATTTTTGGAAATCTATAATCTGTCTGAATGCTAATATTTTCTGTATTCGTAAATGGATCTGTTTGAATTCCGATATCAAATTTGTCCAATATAGTGTCCGTTGGCAAGAGAACATTGGAGAGGTCCGCTTGGTCAGTCTGGAAAATAATACCAAGTTTTTCACAACCGACCTCACTTCTTCTAATCACGGTAGTTTGAACCTTTTTATTCGCCATATTCCGCACTAAAGGTTTTACCAGCTTGAGTACTAAAGGGGAGAGATTCGTCCTCATCGATTCTTTAAGAGATGCAATTTTAGCTTCATCTATTCTTATGTCTGTCTGGGGGCTTACAATTTCTTTGGATTTTCTTGCTAATTCTACTTCGAAGGACTGCCGTTGGAACTCCGACTGCTCTGCCGCAGGCGGTGTGACTGCTTCAGATACTTCAAATTTTACGGGAAGATAAATTGCAATAGGGCTAACAAGCCCAGTCATTAAGTCATCTTCCCTAGTAGGTTGGGCTGCCGAATCGTTGATGTCTGATTCTGGCACAATCCCTGGTTCTAACGATACTGACCCTTTCATCATTTCGCCAAAGATTTCAGATTCTACCTCGATGGTAGAGATTGGGACTGAGTCCAATTCCACTGTTTTCTGTTTTAGGGCTTTTTCTAATTCTTCCTGTAAATTTATGGAATTTCGATAAGATCTACTATTTCCTCCAAGAGGAGTTTCTTCAAGTCCCTCAATGTTAAACATTTTTCTAGGTAAGGGATTTGGTTTCTCGAGTCGTCTACCTGCGTCCAGTTCTGGGTTCGACGCTGAGCACAGGGGGCTGGATGCCGCCAACGGGGTATCTTCACAACCTGTCCGTGGTGCGTCCTGCACTGTGGAACTAGGGTTCGAATCCGGCGTAGGTGGGTCTAAGTACTGTGTTCGGTTCCAGGTATCAGATATCTCTCTCGAATCAGTCTCCACCCAGCGACCAAATTCTGGTCGTCTTGTTCCTAACGCCTTCCTCTTATCACAATGAATGCAGTACACATTTCCAAACCGGTCTTGTATAATGCAATGCTTTCCATCGGGAAAGGGTGAGTATGGGCACTGTCGAAATCCCAATTCCCGGAGAACTTGTTTGAACTTTTTACTAAAACTCATATTGTATTATTTGTATGTTGCGTGGGCGTCAGTATTTTTTCTTGACATTGCTATCATATTCTTATCCGCTACCTGTTATAGTAACCTATTTAAAACAATGAATTATATACTGCTATAATCTTTTACCACTTCCTTCCTTTCTACACTTCCGATAGACCCGACTTTCTTTTTGTTAAACAAAATAAAAGTAACTCGGGTACACGTATTTGAGTTTATTTGTAAGGTTGAAGAGAAACATTAAGATAACCGATTTTTATTACCAGGCGGAACTTGTTGAGTTTTCAATTCTCAGGTGATTGGGTGTAGTCCGGTATTCAAAAAGTGACAAGGGACAGTGTCCGAACAGAAATCAAAGTTTTATTTCTATAAAATTACTCTTTAACTTAGATATATTATTTTCTTTTGCATTGCCAAGAGAAAACTTCCGCTCGCGCAAAACAAATATTTAGCTACACCACTGAATAGTCATTAAATATCAATATCACTCTAAAAGAATATTAGACAAAATACAAAACCTAAAACATAAACATAAATACAAGATGAAAAAAAATATATATATATATAATCACTTTACCTACAACAATAGTTTGGCAAAGAAAAATCCAGAGTATGGAGGGAGGGATCGGAGAAAAAGCGTCAAGACAGTGAAAATGCTACCCGGAAAAGCCTCCACCAAAGTTATTACGATATATATTTGTGTGTATGAACACACTGCATTTTACACTAAAATCTGAGGGAGTTGGCAAGGGTCAAGTGGCGACCCTAATTTTAGTTACTACGTAAGTATGTAAAACACTAGTTATGGGGTCCCTAGAAGGATCCTGAAAAAGAAACATACTTACTTTACCAAATATGGGTATTAGATTCCCATGCATGCCATTATCGAAGTTGGTCCCAGACCGTTCCTCTAGGCGAATCTTCCTTAAGCAAGTCTTACATTGTTGTGAATGCACACTGAGTAGGTGTAGGACGAGTAAGATTGAAGGAGAGTGAGACTCATAGAGAAGGTTCGATTCCAGTAAACCTTTCGTTCGCAGTCGCGTCCCACACTCTAGTTTAGTACTTGCTTAAGCAACTCCCAGTATCATGTCCCTTGGATAAGATAGTGAGTAGTCAGCTATCTAAACAGCCTCGAGAAAACCTTCTGTCATCAGCGCCAAGTTCACAGGATACTTATAAGAAAACGGGGACGTTAGCTACAATATACTAACGGGATCGAGTAGCATAATATGTCTATCGACTAATCCTCCAAACAGCTGTTAGTGGTCATTAACTCTTAGAACAGTAATCCATAAGATAAATGAAGTAATCCTTTTAAGCTAGTAAATTTATTACAAGATAGTTAAAATAATTTATACAATAGAATTACAAAGTAAGAATTCCTAAGTAACTAGCATTTCTTCAAGATTTACAAGAGTTCTATTCAATATTATATTTTAACCATTATGTAGTTTATTTTCAAAATATTAAACATCAAATTGAATACCCTTTATGTCATTGGCTATCTCACGACTGTATGGTAGTCTACCTACGTCCGAAAAGAAAAGTGTGGCAAAAATAATTTACTAAGCTAGAGTTAATGATCTGAATGACGGAAAGTTGTTAAAGTCCAAAGTTTCAGCCTCCCAACCTTCATATCTGCAATTTCCTTGCCGTTTAGTAGAAAGCAAAAGAATTATTTCTTACATACCTGGAGTAACTTCTACACGAAGTGTTGACTGACACTCCGCGCGTCGACGTTGAACCAAGACCCGCACAAGACGAACACCACACAAGACTCGACCCACTCAAATCACCCCGAGAATTTCTGTTTTTAATTTTTATATGCGCCGTATGACGTAAGATCACCCACTCAGAAACTGAGTCGGCAGAAGCCGTTCTTAGTTTTTGGTTTTGAGATAAAGCTGCACAATTTTATCACACCCTGTCATTCCCTTCCTTTGGAAAAATAACGCAACCCAAGACTTCTAGGATGTGCATAGACACTGACGAATTTAGAATGATTCTGAGCGTCATACTTCAGGAGAACTCAATTCCGTAATTTTCTTAATTGCGTAGAATAGAGATCTCAGAAACGCTCTGACTTTTGTTCGTCACGTACTTCACGGAATTGTTTGCTCATAATTTAATACGTGTTTATCATCGGCTACTTATTTACGTCAATCCTTCTATCGTGGCTTGCTCTGTTACCTTTTCCAAAGGTGTGGGAGAATTAAAAAAAGACACTAAAAATAACAATCATGTTGGCATGGTGCCTACAAGAACCAAATTTCAATAACGATCCTCTACCGACTTTCCTCAAGAGTAGGGTCACTTCATGTCAGTAGTGGCCGAAATAAATCAGTGGCGGCTTCCCCTAGTTTCAAGACCAGGCTAATGTTACACCGTAACAATATATATATATATATATATATATATATATATATAGTGGTGTCCCATAAGTCAGTTTACATAGGTCACCTCGGTAACTATTGAAGATACGAAAAAATGATAAGAAAGAAATGTTGTTGGAAAGTATGTGTTTTCAATCTAAAATGTTGGAATTTTCGGAATTGGACCAACTGTTTGGGCTCTACTCTGGTATAGCGACCAACGGTAAAGAATGCAACGTTGCCACGTCTTTGTTGGACAAAAATGAAGGTAAGTGCGTGTGGTTTGAAGTGTCCTGGACCAAGCAGAATAGAAAGGACGGCCTCAATGAAGAATATGAAGAAGGACCACACGCAACGTCAATCCAAGGCATCCGCGTCACCATTAGAAGGGGAGGAGGCAGGTATGAAAAAGAAATTGAATTGAATTTATTCATGACAAACTGGTATTAATTGCTTAGTGATGTCAACGAAACGAGACAAGAGGACAATTGAATAAAGTTAGGAAGGGCCTAAGTGCCAAAACTTTAAGAAGAAAAAAAAAAAGAGAGGGAAGTCGAAAAACATGAGTTACCGTAATACAAGTTAAACGGATACTGCGACCACGTGAGAACCATTTAAAACAGAAGCAACAACTTTTAAGCTATAAACTTCTTACAAACGTATTCTGCTTGGTGCTAAGTTATTTTTGAACGATACAATGCAATTCTACTTATTACGACACTTAGATTCTGTATCATTATTCAATTGTCTCGTCTAAAAAAAGAGGCGCCAGTATCATCACCTTTCCAAACGAGTTCAAAAAGGATAGATTAATTATCTCGTGCCCAGCAACTTGTGTAGGGATACTGTGCCTGCCTTCCACACGGCATTTGGGTAGGTCGAACTTGGCACGAAACCTGCTGTGACGGGACATATTGACTAAGGGTTTTTTTTTGTTTGTTTGTTTTCCTCAGTTCTTTCCGGGACAGGATGGTCCCTTCTCAGTCCAGTCCAGAGCCGTTTCCTTTTCCAGTCCTAAGCTCATCTAAAGGGCTGATGTGATCTTGAAGTAGAGGCCCGATCTCTAATTGTGTCATTTCCTTGAACAAATAAATAAATAAAGATTCTCAGCTGGTGAGTATCATTATTCATTTGCAGGTCTCTGATCTCGGCTTGTAAACTTGTTGCCTCACCTCATTTCGTTCAATAATTGTCTAGTGTCGTGTATGAGTTTTCGAAACGAGACGAGACACGAGAATATTCTTGTCTCGTGAGCAACACTAGTTATGTCATTGCAAAGGAATTAAAAGAGCAGAACCCTGCTATTTGAGATGTACCATCCCAGCATTCGTCTGATTGGCGACAAGAGTATACCATCCTTCTTCCTTTTAAAAATGAATGACATCAAGATAACACAAATCATGAAAGGGCTATCAGTTCTCGTTACCTACTTGTTAAATAAGTGAAAGAACATAAAAAAGGGTACTGGTTAAAAAAAAACTGTTAGGCAACTTAACAGGAGGTTGAATTCACCTCAGTGTCTCCAGCTACGAGAGCTCTTAAAAATGAACCAATGTCCTGACCGAGGTTTGAATTATGAATAGCCTATATCATAGTCAGACGCGACTACTGAGCTACGGCGAACTGGATATGAACTGGGAAATAGTCAAAATGAAATAAATAAAGAAAGCAAAACAAAATGCTTGAATTAGGACACAGTAACAGTTCGAATGTGTGCTATTTGATGGGAAATTCCGTTGAAGGGAGACAGAAGCAGCAGGAGAGGAAACCGTCAAATATTGCAGAAACCGCCGCTGAGCAATTTTTTTTAAATGGGCATAGTGCCATGATACGCCTATTTTGCCCAAGTGGCAGTGTCTCACGTAATAAAGCACGTGCAATGCGCCATTCATCTTTTACTTTCTGTTTAGAACTGTTTGTGCCGTTGTGTGTTGCATTCAAGTGGTGTGTTGAATTGGCATCCTAAGTCTCCATGAAGAATAGTGACTGTGAATTCACCTGCAAACAAGGCGGAAATGATCCTTCACGTATCCAGTTTGAGTACACGTGCGGCTGCAGAACAATTTCATCACCGCCATCCAGCATAATTTTCATCCCTTCAAGGTACATTTCATACAGGAATTGCATAGAGATGATGCCGACCGACGACGTGAATTCTGTGAATTTTTTACACGCACATAACATAAAGGACTCAATCTTGCGGTTAACATCATGTTTCCACTAAGGCCACATTTCGTCTTAGTGGAACTGTTAACAGACATAACTTCGTGTATTGGACAGAAATTAACCCTCATATTGCCGAATTTTCTCATAATCAAGTTTACCCTCGTATGAATGTGTGGTGTGTAATTCACGATAATGTTCTGGCGGCCTCTGTGTTCGTAGAGGGGAGATTAACAGATGAAACCTATCAAAACCTGCTACAAGCAATACTGGAACTTTATTTGAACAACTTATCTCTCGCAAACCGGGAGCACTTTTACTACCAACATGATGGTGCGCCACTGCACTTCAGTGTCAATGTTCGACAAAGGTTGGTTGCAGCAGTTCGTGGACATCAGAGCGTCGAGGTCTGGTGGATTGGCCACCGAGATTGACTGATTTAACATTGCTTAATTTTTTTTTATGCAATCCGTTGTTTACAGGGATATCCCCCATACAATTGCTGCTCTACAACACAATATTCACGAGGTCTTCGCTGTTGTTACTACTGAGACTCTGCAACGGGCCTCGGACCTGACTGATTTGTGGTCGCTCAAGCGACCATGTGATTTCTGGCAGTTGCCACCTTAGGGACAATTTTTATAGTAATTGGGTACGTTTGGTCGCTAAAGAAACCTTCCTGCATAGAACTAACTTTCAAGTAGTTTGAAACGTGAACACTAGATGGCAGGACCTTCACACAATGGCAGCGATCTTTTGAAAATACGCGTGTTGAGCAGCAAGCGTTAAGTATTAATTTATTACATATGTTTGTTGATAAAGTTGACATGTTTTCATGCATTAATATTCGTTTTTAATGTCAGATTGTACAAAGCACGTAAAAATCAGCGATTGGAACGCTTTCTTGATTAAACTACAGTCTCGAAGATATGTATGGTCGCTTGTGCGACTAGAGGTCTCAAAACCACAACTTCTTGTTTTCTAGACAAACACTCAGGTGGAATTAAATGTCTGTTTACGAAGGCCAAACTAAAGAAGTAATTGGTTTAGCTCTCTTGTGAATTGGCAGAGGCAGGGACGCACGCATCCATTTTTACATTTTCTCTAACATTCTCAACTGGGTTTTCTTCTTTACTACCTGAATTGCTTAGCTATATATCTTTTGGTCTATAAAGTTCAAACAAATCATTTTCAGAAGTGCATTTTCTTTTGCGTTCCTTTTTCTTTTGAAGCCGTATCCCTTTTGATCTTTTAGCGCCAAACTCATGTCTACTGTTAGTCGTGTAAGAATTATTCTGTGAAAAGGAGAAATCTTTCACACGTCTAATTATTACACGTCTAAAGTTATCTTTAAAATAGTGCCAGATTTGTGCTTCTGGTGAAACGCTATCTCAAAACGATATGTCATATGATCTTTTACCTATTTGAAAATTTTGACCTGAATCAAAGATGGCGGAATTCAAGATGGCCGCTATGACAATACTATACAAAATTAGGTATGTTTCTTCATCTAGTTCCATTATCCAAGTTATCTTCGCATTCCCTTAAGCCGTTTCTAAATTACAAGGGTTTATTTTCCCCATATACTATGTATTGTAATTTGATTCAAAACTTTAGGTCGTTTGAGGCACCATTTAATATTATTTAATGAAGCAATTTTTTCTCCTGGCTTAATTTAGTCCCATATGGAACCATTTTAGGGGGCTCGTTCACCATAATTTATCGTCTCTTTAGAAACGAAGAGGTGTATCTAAAAAAATATCGAAAATGAGTTATGTCTACCTTCTTGATCGTCTCGTGGAGCTCTACATGATGGTATAACTGGCGTCCTTCAATGAGCTTTAGTTATTAGTTATATAGTTTTACCAAAAGAGCGTAAGCGAAATCGAGGGAAACTCTGTCAAGACAAAGAGGCGTATCTCAAGTTTCGCCTATTCATCTCGTTCTAGGAGTGCGTTCTGTTATTGTTTTATGAGATACGCCCATTTTACCTACTTCTGTATTGTTATACACTTTCGTAATTTGTAAGTAGTTTTATGTCAATTACGGTGCTTTGGAACATATAGTTTGCTTGTGAGATTTGTTTCCCGTATCAGTTAAATATTTGTTCCTGAACCCTAAACGATCTTAAATAATTTGCTGCTTTTCTTTCTTTTCTTTTTTAAAAATCTTTTTAAGAAAGGAAAGGTGCTGACATTATTACAAATCGAGCTAGGTTTTTTATGCTTGCCTTCAAAAGCCCTGCTAAATATTTTAAACAAAGATGCAATTCTACTACCTACACAAAACTAGGTAGGAAATGTAAATCGTTCTCAAAAAGTGAAGGAGTTTTTTTTTTTTTTTAATTTCTACGGAATTGATAACATTCAGAGACAACGTGAATACATTGTTCGGTACGTAAACCGTAAAGACACTAAACAAACGACTTGAAGGAAAGGTGATTCTACAACATCAACGAGTAATTACTATTTCCTCCCCAAACAGAAAAATCAGATTCCTGTATGTAAGACAATGTTTTTAAATACTTTAAGTATATAAGAAAAAAATGAGAACTGCGTTGGAAAAGAAAGAAAGCACAGTTGTTGCCAAAGATAAGCGGGTAATTTGGGAAATAAAAATGGTAGAAGAAGATAGACGAAGAAGAGAAGCAATTACGGGACATTTATCACGATTTCCTCGCACGGAGTCTCATTATTGAAGGAAAATTCAAAGAGGGACTATCCACACCCTGATTTGAACAAACCAGAAATGATGGATATGTTCAATTCCAGTCATTTACAAGATAAATATCACTTTATCAGTTTCAAACAATTCATTCCTTCTGTCACAGAACTGCACATGTCAGGATCGTATAGGAACCCACTATTATAATCAAATGAGAAATTCAAAAACCCAATGTAGCCCAGTGCCACAGGGTAACGCATATTGTGAAATCTCCAGACGATGTATAATTTTATAAATCTTTGCTCCACTGAAAATCAGGCAAAAATGATTGTGTTCGTGAGTATCGAGTTATTGTAAGACTCTTTATTATTATTTCAATTATTATGTTAAAAAATGAATACATTTAAAAAATATCATTAGATATTTAGAACTAAACAGAAACTTCAAACAGTACTTGTAATTTCAGATATTTATTCCTTGAGAATTTTTTCTTTTCTTGTTTTTATTGTTCTTGGGATATTTGCACGTAAGACAGCACGAAATTAATAAATATTCCCAATATTAATCTGTATATCATAACCAAAAAAGAAAAGCTGAAATAAAAGCCCATACTCTACGTTAGAAATCAATTCCATAACTCCAATAGGTGACGTAACTCAGCAGAATTACCACGCAACTGATTTCGTTCACTCGACGAAAAAGCGTATCTCATTTTCTTAAACAAATGAGGGTTAATGTTTTAAATAATTGAACCTTACAATACTAGTTTACAAGAGCTGTCCTTACTGCAGTTACGCAAGTTGGAATCATTTCGGTAAGTTTTAAACTGAAGAAATCATATACAGAAGAAATACTTCAAAAACTTTAAAACTCTCTCCTGAAAAATGTGAAAAAATGAGATACACCCCTTCGTCTACCCATATTTTAAACAAAAGCTTTCCACTAAAGTTTCATGTAGGAACTATTCTACTGTGCGTTTTAAGGAAAATAACTGTAATAAAAACAACTAAATAGCACTCGACAGTAAGGCATATAATAAACTAATTTTTTAGGATATGCAGAGGTAATTATAAAAGCTTTGCTATAAAAATACCTACACAGACGATAATGCAATGATTTCTGAAATACAAACTAACAAAAAGCCTGTAAGATTCAGTCTACAGAGCAATTGTTACCTAAAGAATGGACATACACTATTTCGAGAATCGAGACAAGACGAGAAATGTTTACGATACTTTTTGTCTCGCCTCGATTCTCATCTCCAAAGCGAGACGATAATTTGAGTTAGCCTTGCCCCGTCTCGAATGTAAAATGTTATTTCTCATTTTTTTGTTTGTTTTAGAAACGAGATGCAAAATTCCTCTTCTCGTGAGCAACATTAAACAAAAAAAAAAAAAAAATATTCTTGTCGAATGTCACGTTTCTGCTTGTAATGGTATGATCTGAGCGTAGCTCCTAGCTATTTATCCTTTACGAGATAATAATAATTATCATTAGTTTATTAATATTACTATTATTATTCATGAAGATTTGATAGTTCAAGCATTGAAACATCCGAGTATACAAATATCTGAATATAATAAAACGTGTGTCATCGTCGATCAATCGCCATCAAAAATCCTAAAGTAACAAAAAGTACGCGACGTGGATTCGAACCACAAACCTCCAGATTACTGATCCAGCGCCTCGACCACTGAACCACGATTACTACGCGGTAAATGATTCGTCTTTAGGCTCGTTACGTTAGGTTTCTTTGCCTCCGCTTGCAAAGTTGTATTTCTTCGTTTGAGAACGTCTTTCGTATTTCTTTTATTATGATATGTGAATAATCTTCGGCAAAGTTTATATTAATACTTGAGTTGTTCTTAAATGTTTGGTTCACAAGTTTGTTTCTTCTCCACACGAAACCACAGATATGACTGATTTAATTCTCATACTCTGCATTTTGTTTCAAAGCAGTCGCCATTAGCTGATCAATGATTTATATCCGCCACGATACATTGTAACTAAGTTACAAGAGGTTTACGTCCTATCTGAACGCCGCATCCACCGAGTCAACTTTTGGAATATCCCATTAAGTTAGCTTTCAACGTAGCTAAAGAAAACGTATGTAAACGAGTACGTAGAGTTCTCCGTAGCAGAATGGATAAAGTCATTGTTCGATAACTACACGCTTCGAGGTTCGAAACCCGTCTCGGAAGCTTCAGGATTTTTAAATTCTAAATTCCTCAGTTCTCAAGATATTTCTCTGCCTTCGTAATCATCTGATGCTCTAAAAAGAGTTCTCCACCTTAATTCGATAACTGCCTAATGTGATCCTCGCAGTTCGAAACCTTCCCTTCTTCTGTTTCACAAAATCACAATTTTCGTCATAATACGAATGCTGTCCGATCAGTTTTCCCCAATTCTAAATCTGTGTATATAAATCATCCCTCTCTGTCTCCATACTTGAATTTCTCTCTCTTTCCCTCTCTCTCAATGTCGCCCAGGAACTAATTAGGCTTCAGATCAAACCTTCGACTCTTGAAACCAAATGTAAGCTCTCTAGCAATGTGGTATCGTAACTCTATAGGTTTATTTTGCTAAAGCAGTGTCTTTTAGATTTTATTCGGGGGGGAAGGGGGGGGGGAGATTCTTCGCCGACATAAAATTTTCACTTTTTTAATTAGTGTATTGCTATACATTTGATCAAACAATACGTATTTATGAAGCTCAAGGGAGGGGAATTACACCCTCCTGTCTTGCCCAAATAATTCCCTTGGAACATTTGCTTGCAATTACTGAAAAGAAATGAAAAGAATCATTGAATAACACTCATTTCTGTTAGTAGATATTTTAGAGCTCTGTGCGTGCATTACATACTTTAGGAAGCACAAAACCTACTGCCGTTATTGGCAATTTCCATGTATTTCTTCTTGAGCATCTTACTAGCTTGTAGTCTTTAAAAAAGGGAAAGAATAAAACTAAAGGTCTTTATGGAGTTCTGGGAACATTGTGTGACTTTTTTTAAAATTTAGGCTCTTAAAAATATTTCAGAACAAACGAATGGAAAAGACTGTTTTAAGGCTATAATGTTGTAAACTTGATTCCTGTTTCTTTTTCAGCTGAATGGAAAGAGTGTACTACATCTCACACACTACTTTAGACAAGGAGAGGTGGAGGAGTTGGATTGAATACTAGAAGCAACTGTTCGATTGAGACATGTATTTCTGGATGCATAAGAAAACGGGACAAGAGTTTGTTATTAATTTGGACTTAGAATTTGTGTAACAATTTCTATGCCGGGAACTGTACAACTAGCAAGCAGGCAAGTTCATGGGACATTATAGAGTGTTGGGTCAGAGTGTGTCATGGTGGGTGGTGGTTCAGAGTGGGTCACGGTAGGTCATGGGTCAAGTGGATCATGAGTTACGATGAGTTGTTGGTTAGTAGATCATGGGTCAAGTTTTCATTGATATACGCCACCTCTGGTGTAGAAGACCTGAATTCGATTGCCAGTTGTATATCGTATGGTTAGGATTCCACATTAAGGAGTAGATTCATGTTTCACATGCCCTTTGTTCTGAAATGAACGCTAAACTCCAAACTAAGCGATCTTGTATAATGAGACGTAGTTTTATTAATTGAGATTGATTGGTGACACAACATTAATGTGTATGTGATATTTATATGTTCTCTGTGTGGTGGCGTCAACATACAAAAAAATGTGAATTACGATAGGCATTCTGGTGGAAATAACGTCCAGAAAACATTCTTCTGTTAATTTTTCCTTGTTCCGATTTTAATCCACTCGTTTCTATGCATTTTTCTTATTAGAATAATGAAGATTGTTTTTTCAATATTGTACAGGCTATTAAAGATCATAGCATTTGATCGATGAAAAGTTCTCTAACAGGACACTGGAAATATTGGAAATATCCAAGTCAATTAATGTAGAAATTGCGGATAATTCCATAATTGTTGTTGTTGTTGTTTTTAAATCTTTACAGTTAGGTATACTGTGGATTTTCTTTTCAAGATAATCCGTTCTGTAGATGACAAAGATCAGTATTTTGAGAACAGTATCGACCGATGGGCACTAGTTAAAATAAATTAGAACGACGCAGTTCTCTATCGCATGCGAGAAGTCGAAGAAGGCACTATTATGGACTCCTGTAACAGATGTGCTGCCCTAAAGCATCCTCACGGATTTGAGTTATTAGATAGGTTGCAATTGACGCACTTTTTTACCTATTGCACATACATAAAGTGTTCCGGTCTCAGTTCCGGTTCCGGTTCCTGTTCCGACTCCAATTCCTGTTCCGACTGTGGTTTCAGTACAAATTCCCGTTCCGACAACACATGAGTAGACTATGCAATACCTATGAACATAGTAGAAAGATGTAGCCTTTTACGACTACTTTTTTAACTGTTATAAAAAACTACGGCACAGCAGCAATAGACTACGCAATCCCTAAAGAGGGCTACAATATAGAAGACTATGAACATACATTCTAACTGCTATTGAACATAGCAGAAACTACAAAGGCTATGTAATATTTCGCAACCCCTAGAGAGGGCTATGAATACATATTCCAACATCCGGTCTGGAAAGGCTATGATCACATGGAGAAATGCAGAAATTACACACAATTTAGAAAGGCCGGTGTTTCTGTAGCCTTTTACGACCACTTTTTTCATTCCCTAGGAAACACACAATGTCAACCCGCATTACACGTTTTTGGTGTAAAAAAATACTATAGTATAGGCTTTAAATTACACAAGACTATGGCAACATAGTAGAGCATAGGTTCCCTCCCAGCTTAGGTGTTGCCTCCTTTAGCCTAGCTGGCATAACATTCGAGCTCTCTTTCTCTCACACATACACACATAACTTGGTTTACAGAGCACTTGGTAGTGTATGAGCAGTAAAATTACAGTTCCAATTTAGCAGAAATAACACGCATGCGCAGAAACATTACAGTTCCAATTCCGACTCCCGTTCTAGTGCCAATTCTAGTTCCGATTGAACACAGCAGCAACAAACTATGCATCGAGTTGCCTTTTACGACCACTTTTTTCAATCATTATAAAAGACTAGCCTATTTTCCATTCCCTAGATAACAGTACACCATAGGTTTGGCTATTCACCTCACACACACACACACACACACACATGGTTTACGGAGCACATAGCTCAATATGTTCATAGTAAGCTGCTGCTACTACTACTGTGTTCAATCGGAACCGGAACTGGCACTGGAATCGGAGTTGGAATTTGAACCGAAATTGGAACTGAACATAGTGGCGTATGTTCAGTTCCACTTTCGGTTCAAATTCCAACTCCGATTCCAGTGCCAGTTCCGGTTCCGATTGAACACAGTAGTAGTAGCAGCAGCTTACTATGAACATATTTAACATAGCAAAAATTACAAAAGACTATTACGAAAGACTACTAGCTCTGCTTTCTTTAACCCTATGTTACTATTAGAGCTAATAAAAGAGAATGACCTATTTTTAAATCCCTGCATAAGAAATAGTACGACCATCCTTTGAACCCCTAAGTAATACAGCAAATATTACAACCTTTTAACCAATTACATGTAAACATTTTTATAAGGCTACTATATATTTTCGCAATTCCCATTTACCATAGCAGAAATTTATTAAAAAAAAAAAAAAAAAAAAGAATTTCGCTTCCAATTAAGTAGAGGAGGTGTACTCGTTTTCGTTTTATACGACATTTATTTAGTATAGCGAGAATTACATAGCCGTGGGAGCAAAATTTTCCAGCTAGAAGCGGCTTTACTGGCACTGCTACTGCCACGGTAGGGGAACTATAATTCTAAAAAATTCACTTTTTTCCAGCGACCTACGTCTTTCCTCGCACTGTTCCTGCAACAACAGAACTGCAATTTGTGCTGTGTTGTAGAATTTCTGTATTCTGCACGTAAAGACAGAGGACACCCATAAGTTCTATATAATTAATTTCATAGTATTCAACAAAATGATATGACTCTTATGCATAGTTTTTGAAAATTGAGAAAAAAAGTAATATTATTTTAACTTAAAAGCTGGCGCTACCGTCAACTACTCTACATATCAAAATGAAACTGACACTGAAGAATACCCTCATTCTACAGTTTAAGACTAACGCATTTTGGAACTACTGCAGCGTCCCCGACGAAGTACAGGGTGGATACAAAGCCCCTTTAATAGACCAGTGCTAATTGGGAGCTCAGTAGTACAGCACTAAATTTTGGTGTCTGGAGTCCTTGGTTCAATTCTCGGCCAAGTAAGTTTGTGGTAGACAACATTTTGTATTCCGTTCCGTTTCCTACTACTTTCTAATTCAATCAATTCTTTCCTTATTATTCTCCCTTATCAGGCACGTAGCCAGGATTTCATAATAGGGGGGTCCGTGACGAAATACTATGGTTATCACACTAAGGGCTCCATCATTTTAAACTATTTTACTGGCAACATACCCATATTGGTTTCTTAGGACAATAAAATGAGGATATGTTAGTAAGTATTTTAATAACAAACTATGAAGAAATCTCGAGTAAAACAACATTTAAAAAGGTATTGAAAAATATATAGTCTTTCGAGGTCATTTGAACTCTCTTCTTCTTGTCTTCTTTCGTCTTCTTTTTCTTATCTTCGTTTTATGCCAACAAGGATAGCAACGAAATCTCTTTCGGTAGTAAAGACATCCTATAAAATGGATTAGTGTTGCCGCGAAATTGAAAATTTCTTCAAGTGTAACTAGAATCTATGTTGCCGGGCTCATATTGTTGGTGATTGTGGGCGTTTCTTAAGTTCTATCTGAGAGTCTATCTGATCGAACCGGTTTATAGATCGTCATTTGTAGTCCATATGATTTGCATGGAGCTAGATGGAATTCGGAATACTCCGTTACAATAATATCCATTTTCAACTTGACTACCCCTCCCGTTTTCTCCATACAAAGCTCCTCATAAGAATGAGGAACCAAACACTTGCTGTAGCTTTATATTTTAAACACTGAATCTTCTTTTTACTCGTTTCTTTTTGTTTTATCCTTCCCTAATATTTTTTAATTTCTGGTTCCCAAGGGGGGTCCGGACCCCCGGATCCTCCCCCTTGCCTACGTGGCTGCCCTTAACCTAAAAGGTATTGTGAGACACTGAGCTGAAAAATTAAAATGAAGTGCAGTTTTGGAAAAAAATAATAAAACTAATTTTAGTTGTACTTAGAATATGTTGTTTGGTTCCAAATAGCCGCTTTCGTTCCTCCCTGCTTTTATTACCACCGTATTTTCTAGCATGTCTCTCACAATAGAAGAAGGTCCTTCCCCATCAGGAAGTCGCGGTCGGAAAGATGGATTGCCGCCGTCGACGGTGGCAGACCAAGGCGGCTGGCATCCGTCCGCGGCGGCACGACGATCTACTTTTTCAAAGTTACCGACCTTTTGCCGAGGCGGCACGCGGTCGAAAATCGTAAAATAAAATGCTTTTAGCCGACTCTTTGCCGACTGTTGCCGACCATTAGAGTCGGCAACAGTCGGAAAAGCCTCTTTTCGAACCTCTGCCGACTCCTTATGCCGGCCTCTTTTTGACGGCGGCGCCCACGCATTTAATGCTCATTTCTGGCTGTTTGCCGACTGCTCGGCAAGGCAACTATACGTCGCGGTCGAAAATCGCGGGAAAGACACCGGTGTCCGGCGCCGGCAATCCGACCGCGTAGGGATGCACGCGAGACGAGAGTGAAAATCTGATGCGAGACGCGAGACGAGACTAAACCATGCAAGACAAGACGCGAGACGAGACTCGGTTAAGTCTCGCACGGGAAATCTCGCGAGACTTCCGCAGTCTCGCAACATTTATGAATTACATTTAATTGTATATTTAGTGATTTTACATTTGTTGAGTTTTCTAAGTTGAGCGTTAATGCCTCCAGGAACAAAAATGTGATTGGGGTAATAGACATTTTATGAGATTTATTATTATTCAAGGTTGATTTTCAGAATTAAAGCCTTCTTTAGTTTCTAAACATCATTAAAAAAGAAAAGCTTTGTAAATTGGAAATTTATTACAGCATCGATTTAGGACTTTATTTTACGATACAAACACATACACGCGGGCGCGCACGAACACATGAACTTCTGTTGTTGGTCTGAAAAGCGAATAAGACTCCCTATTGCTGCAAAATGTGATATTTCTGTTGTTTCTGTCTTTTTCACATTACTACTAGCGATTAATGTTGGGGGATGGCGGGGAAATCCCCTCTCGTCAGTTATCCACAAGTCCGTTGACACAAGTAATGTTATTCCTTGGTGGTTGGTGGAAAGGGGATAAGCGACAACAGATGGCAGCACTGTTCTCCTACACAAGTAACGTATTTTTATATTTTCTCTGCTGCATCCACAAATTTAATGCTAGAGAGTTTAAACTTTCTGAAAAGAAAGTTCAAACCTATTCTAAGGGAACAATCCGTGTCAATTTTGGATATTGTGACGTTAGAGCATTCCTCGGACTAGAAGCTGGCAAAGACAAGGTTGAAATCCGGTTAAATAAAGACGAAGAAATTTACATATAGATATAGTAAAAGGATCCGGGTTTGGTTCAATGAGTTCAGAAAAACATACGGAAACGTTATATTCTTTATATCCTAATTACATTTTCGACTTTTATTTTCGGGGCAAAAATGTGCCCGCATGGCATACTGGAAAATATTGCTGGAGAGCTCTAAGCTGGAAAACAATGTTGGATCCAGCAACAATTTATGCTGGTTTTGCTGTAAATTATGCTATTAATTTGACGAAAATTAATTGTCCAGCAATCAAATTCCAGCACAACTTTTCTTTTAATTTGGAGCGGAGGGGACACAAGTTCGGATACCATGTTGAACTCTAGGTTCCGTCTCCCTAGGATGTTATGAACATTCATCCCATGGAAAACAATGGCAAACCACCATGGATTCACCTTGCCAAGAGACTTTTAGGTCAAATACCTGCCTTCGGACAGAATATCACATCATCGTTATTAACAACCATAGAATAACACATTGGAAAATTTTGACCCAGAATATATGCGAGACTGCGAGACCACGCGAGAAAGTCTCGCGTGAGATGCGAAATGAGACTCAAAATTTTATGCGAGATGCGAGACGAGACTTCACATTTGCGATTCGAGACGAGACGCGAGACGAGACCAACTTTTGAGGCTGCGAGACGAGACGAGACTTTTACATTTCTCGTCTCGTCTCGTCTTGTCTCGCGTGCATCCCTACGACCGTGGCATCTGGTCGGCATGGATAAATTGCCCGATTGTAGGCGGCAGGATCCTGATGGGGTTCTGTGTGTTTGGTGGATTGCTACCTGCTGACAAAACTCTGGAGCCAGTCCTTCCGTTACGGGACAACGCTAAGCCCCACGTGGTTAACATGGCCTGGCAGACACTATTGCATTCATCATACTCCCCGGACATTGCAGCTGTTTTAATCCTTAGAAACGCGAGTTTAAATAGGTACGAAAATAATTTGTGCGACACCAATTTCGGCTGTATATTTTTGTAACTAAATTGAGTACCTTTTGGTTTCTTTACGGTCCCTGCAGTGAGTAAAAGTTCAATTAGTGCATTGGTTTTAAAAAAATAAAATAAATTCTTTATAGTACAATATACCATTAGCTTGGGAATATATTAAAAGAAAGAATTGCAACATAATATCTTGCTTTATAGCCTAAATAATTTATTTAAGAATAAATACAATTTAAATCACTATGGCAAAAAATGTAGCCTAAAAGAATTTCTAACTAAATAAACAAATAAAAATCTGTATTATACAACATTAAATACCATTTTTCCCTTATGCTTATTTGGTGCAGTCTTAAGGGAATTTCGGTGGCATTACACTATACTTCGATAACAATAATAGTTTATAATAGTACAGTTAATTTCCCGATTAATAGTGTTTTTTACAAGAACAATAACAGTACTTTTAAATAGGATACATTGCGAAAGATCTTCCAATTAACAGTAGGTCTTGTAGTTTATGGGAGTACGTTAAGAAATTATTTCAAATAGGTTTTCCAAAAACTACAAGTGAAGTATTTCTTCCTGTTTGAGTTCATGTTATTCCCAAGATTTAAGACACCCTATATAATGGTGAACATATTTGTTTAAAATAAATATTCATATCCTGACATTATCATCACAAGGGTATGGAGTATTCCCCATATCTTTGGGATCAATTTTGTATCTTTTGGACTTTGTCTTTTTTTCCGTATCTTTTTATTTCAATAATTAATATTTCTTGACCTTGCACTTTTTAATAGCACTTTCTGGAACATCACAAATTTTGGCATTAAACTTAGTATTAAAATAATATTGTTCTGTTTTATAACAGGCAATATTGGGATTACAGTGTTCTCAATATGGCCCACTTGCAACATTTAAGTTTTTAATTACTGAAGTTCTATACGTCGGAATCAGACCATTTATTGTTTAGCCAGTATTCAAACTTATGAGTGGAGTTGATTTTGAGTTTAACGTCCCTTTTCAGCAGGGAGGCTATATGAAACGTGGATCTACTGATTAACGTGGAATCCGAACCACTTGAGCTTCCGCCGGGAATCGAACCCGGGTCTCCCGCGCCGAAGGCGTTTCATACTTATGAGAACAATAGATTACCATAATAATAATATTCATCATGCGCTTCTAGAATTCATTTCGGAATTTGGTTTGAAGATGTCGGACATTCTAGGAAGATGCCAGCAAATAGTCATTATATAATTGAGTAACTTCGAGCGTTGCCCTGCAGTAAAGAAGCAAGACTTTGAGTGATTGTATCGAAGAATCGCCATTCGCATAGGACATGTCACTAGTCCATTAGTAGTATACACAATGAGAGGCAAACAGTTTCCAGAACAGACTGTTACTCACTATTTAAGATAAGATACTGAGCGAAGAAAGATAAGTGTACTCTCAAAGATATTCCTGTAGGGACCATTACACATCACTTAAGAGAAGCATATAATAAAAACATGATGATACACTATTTCAGACAGATGTTTAAAATTGTTTCCATTATAGTCAAAAATATTGAAACACTGCTTTGCTCTAAACATTCTTGTTCATATTCGCAAAAATGGTTAGAGAATAATTAGAATAATTTCAAGAATTCAGTAAAAAAAGTTTGAAGAAAGTAGTACGTATTAATTTACTGTATATATGTCGTAGTAACGTAACTAATTAGAAAATAACCTGTACTACACAGACACAACATATTTGTTACTTGATATACTTATCAAGCAAGGTTTTGGGCTACATAACATTTTAGTGAATGGTATTCATTAGGAATTAAGGTGGTTTTCAGAGCGCCAAACACAAGGATAAAGGAACCTATTGTATTGTAGGATAGGGTAGAAACGAAACAAGACAATTTTTTCACGTGGAATAAAAACTTATTGGACGAACTTCTTGAATTTAGTTTTAGACATAATTTCAGCAATAAATGCAATTAAACTCAAAGGTAAGCCAATAGCTAATAGAGAAAAAGCTCCAATCAAGTCATTTATATTGAAAGCGAAATTAGTGCCTTCTTGTTTAAGATCTAGTGTTTTGTAAGACATAAGTGCCCTGTGCTCTAAAATATTTTGCTTCCATTTGGTTAATAAACCAGCTTCTGAACAATAATCTACTATCTTTGAGAATGAATTTGTAAATGGTGAGCCACGTTTCAAAAGGAACACCGTTGGGTAATTAAACACTACTTCGTCAACCATGTAAAATAATGGTTTACCGTACATATCAAGGTGAAGACCGAGATGTACTTCGTATTGAAATACTGCTTCAGTGTAAATCATAGCAAAGTCTTTGTCGTGAAATAGTCTTCGTTTTGCAGCAGGTTCTATAATATAATGTTTGAAAACTTCCTTGATAGTGGGGTCGTTTGAATTTTGGAAAGCCTCTAAGAATCCTTTATATCCACCAAAGGGTAATCCTGAATTAAGGAGATCTTCTGTTGTTCTAATATAGGGATACCTTTTGGGCTTTGTCAAAAATCCAAAAAGAGAACCTTGGTATCCAGAAATCACAATATAGGATACCATAATCCATAATATAAATAATGACCTCGAAAACAATCGCCTTGGTAATTGTGGTACTGAAGCACCCAAAGTAATTAATAGGTTATATAGAAATGGGGATTTCAAAATGGACGAATACAATCCAGATTCAGTTTCTTCCATTACTGATATGAACTTGTTCATAAGATACGACAAGACTGACATTGTTAGATATGAAAGGAAGATTAACATCCAAGGTATTGCCTGGAATGGAAATATCAAAGTTAACCACAGTGGATACACATCTGGTTCAGCTATTACCCACACTAACCGCAAATAATCCCTAGATGGAATTAAATCAAATGCAGGATACAATGCAGAAAACGGCCTCCTTCCTATGAAATTTCCTACGTAGCTGGCACAGTTTATTTGCGCATAAATTCCGTAATGAGCACAATTATTATATTTCAACTGGTCTTCACAGTGTTCACTGCATGCGCGACTTGTTTCCAAGGCAAAGTTCATGGTATCCTTCAATATTTCGAGCAATAAAAATATAAATCCATATCTATGACGTTTCCCATCTTTCCCAGTGTATTCCCATGCATAGGGACGTACACCACCCAGTAAACTAAATTTAAGAATGCATTGATGTAGATCTTCTACTTTGTTTGGGAATAATTCTGTTGGAGGAACAAATTGATTATGTTTCCATTTAGTTATAGTAACCAATTGTCCAAAGTCTCTACAATGAGATTCTGTAAATGGATAATAGGTGTATATAAGTAGAACCGATGTGTGATCCAAAGGTAAACTTTGTGCATTAAGATTTTTTGTAGTTTCTCTTACAACAGCTACAACATTAAATACATCCTCTTCAGCCAAAAGGCGAAATAGAAAGTGAATACTTTCGGTTGTATAATTGTTGCCAGTAAGAACGATCACGTATTTACTACGTGCATTCCATATCCATAAAGACTGAAGGTATTTTAAAGTATACTTCAACACATTTTCACTGCGTAGCAAAAATAGATACGATATTGAATCCGTTTCAAACACCAACTTCTTGCGAATTGCTCTAATCCCATATACTTTGGTATGCTTCTCTACTTGCAATATTAACATTGGGATGTCATGTGAATATAAGTATTTCATATAACTAGTGGACTGTTCATCGGTTAACACTAAAACTGTTCTTGTAGTCTTACTGAAATAGCTTGTGATTATGTTCTGAATGCAATGCCCAAAAGTAATCGTATCTGTGTCTTCTCGGATATTATGCTGGCTTCCAACGATCAGAATTAAATTCAGGTGAATTAAAGTGTGACATAAACTCATTGTTCTGGAAATGATAAAAAAAAAAAGAATCATTAATGTTTTATAAATAAATAAAAGAATCTTATAAATCGAAATGACATGGAGGAAATTACTTACACTTACATTTAAAATCATATTTATAATGCACAAACATACTAGAGTATGAGTAACTTTCATATGCAAACTTCAAAATATTAGGGGCAGCGGTGGCTCAGTGGTAGAGCGTTCACCTCTGGTGCTTGGGGTCCCGGGTTCAAACCCTGCTCCCGCCAAGTGAACTTGTGGTGGACAAACACCGTGTGCGAGGGTTTTATCGGGGTTCTCCCACTTTCTTCATTCCACCATTTTATTTATCTCTCATCATCACCGTCTCTTTAGCCTAACCGGCATAACGTGGGACGTAAAACTCAAAAATTTCATTTAATTGTTTCAAAATATTAGGCCTTAAATGTACGATTGGGTTGAAAACAAGAAGATATTTTTTTTCACGTGGTGTGATATTTCTTAATTAATATTGAAACCGGAAGTGGCATTAGATTACTACCACTTCCTGTTTTAATATAGAGATATTATTATGCAGATGGAATATATTCTTGGGATGCTTAATTGATTGAAGAAACCTCTTCTTGTTATGTGTCATTGATTTTACTCTGTAGTGATCAACGTTAAAATCAAAGTGGCTGATTTCTTCCATATCCTGTTTGAAAAGAGAGTTAAGACGCTAAATGGATTCCGAAAAAAGCGCTTTATCGTCTATGCCTTGTGTAGATCAATATTGAAACCAAATTTTAAAATATTTTTTATTATTTCCGGTTTTAGTAGAGCGTTAAAAATTAAGATGAAATATATTTTCAGACGTTTAATCGATTTCAGGAAATTGATGTGAAAACAATGCTAAAACTAAGTTTTGCATGCTGTGTCACTTGCAAGTAGCATGGATTGGTGAAATTTCAATCAAACCTAGAAAATAACGCTACAGTGTGATACAGGAGAAAACAAAAGGAAACACATGAATAGAAAAACACAAATAGTACTTTTATATAGGTGCAATAACATATAATAAAAGCACAGCGACTCATGATGTTCCCTTGACATTAAAAAAGGAGTGAAATGGCCCTCAAACGAGCATGTAATCACCACGGACAACGATGGATGCCCTCCAACATGTTCTCATGCCGTTCACAAAATTAGTAATGAGCTGTTGTGGCGTGGAGCTCTGTTACTTTACCAGTACTGTTGACAACTGTTGGATAGTTCTTGCTGCATGTATACGTACTGTAAGACGTCTCTCCCCTGACGTCCCAAATATTCTCGATGAAATTAAAGTGGAGGAACAGACAGGACAGTGTTTTCCCCGAATATTTGATCGATCCTAGAACCACCCCTTGGGTTCGATGTTATCGCACATTATCATTCGTAAATATTAAGTTGGGGCTTATGAACCTTGTTCAAGAATTTGTAGGTCAATATCCCCACGCAACATCATGCCTCTACATACAAGAACACTGGACCACCAAAATCATCACAGTGTCCCTGAGTTTACTGCGTATTCCAATCTCCCACCAGATGAGTATACGTCCGGAACTACTTCTCAGATTCAACACCAATTCGAAGATCCAACACCAATGCAGTTTTGTTGCCACTGTGGAATGTAAGATGGGGGATTTGCACTCATCCTAAATGTCTTTGCAATTGCTCCCACTGTTTGCAGTCGGTCTCTTCTTGCTTATTTTACAATGTAGTCATTGTCCTTGCTGTAATTGACCGCGGTAGACCACCACCTTTCCTTCACACAATATTGTCTGTGGATCGGAATGCACCGCATGCAAGTTAAACAATGTTGGGTCGTACTTGTAACATTTCGTCCTGTTTACAGTTTCCAGACGATTCTTTCCCATGTGGAGTCAATATTGTCTCCGAGCCATGGTATTTTGAGCAACACCACCACTATACGCTTAACAGCTCTGACTGACACATAGACTCCCTGTTCCTTCATTCAACTGGTTTGTGTTGGGCGGTTGAACGTCCATTGGGTACTACTGTCGTGCTGACATCTCGCTATGCAATGTCCTTCTCCCTGTTCACGTATGGAAACCTCAGGTAAAATGCTGCCGGGCTCTCATTCATTTCCATCGACTGTACTTCGTGTTACATTATCTATTTGTACTCAAGTTTTGCACCCCAGTGTATTATTGTTTTTGTTCTATATTGATCAACGTTAAAACAAGAAATGGCAGATTTCTGTCATTTCAGGTGGATAGATTGCCTCCATTAACAAATCCGATTACTGACATTTGACTCGCTGCATCCTTGATAGAATTGATTGTAACACATCTAGTAGTTCTTGAGAAGTTTTGTTTCCAGGGCGTATGGACACACGCACAGACATGATAAATATATGAATTGTGTTAAAAAAGAAACCGAACTTTTGCTATAACATCTTTATTGCTCATGGTACAACATTATCCCCCTCAAAGTAGTCCACTCTACTGGCAATACACCGTTACCAATGTTTCTGCCATTTTTGGAAACCTTCCTGAACGTTTTTTCTGGGATGGTGCGCTGGTCTCTTGTCGCATTGTCCTGAATCTCCTCTATGGTTTTGAAATGGTGTCCGTTCAATGTGATTTTAAGTTTGAGAAAGAGGAAAAAGTGTTATTGGCCTAGATCAGGAGAATATGGTACACGAAGAACAACGGAAGTCTTATATTTTGCCAGTTAACTACGGATGAGGCGCGAAGCACGAATAGGCGCAAAGGCACGGTGCACCATCAAGTTAAATTTTCCCATAATTCAAGCCTGTTCCCGTGCATAACATTCCTCAAAATGTCCTGGTGCAACTGTTTGTTCACCATCTGATCACGTGATACAAATTCATGATGGAAAATGCCTTTCAAAAAAAAAAAAAAAAAAAAACATCACCTTGATCTTTGACCGACTGATTAAAACTGGTAAAAGGGGGCCGTTGTCATAGAAACCACTGTTGCCATAACAACGAATCCTGTCACCGCTTTTAATCTAAAACTGATTAAAAAAAAAAAATCTGCAACAAAAGTGATGCACAGAATAAGTCGTGAGTGGGAACCCTTCATCCCTGGTAGGGATGTTCATGAAGCTATCAGCTTATGCCTAATTATATTGGAATATAATTTCCATTTCTTAATTTCGAAACATACTAGGTTCGATCGAAACGAGAAAACTTTTTATCGGACTTCTAAAGAAAATAAAATAAAATAAATAAATACATGACCGTGTATTTATTACATATAGAATTCCCAGTCACGACCCCCCTTTCAGTTTTATTAAAAAAAAAAAATAGAAGAAGAAGATGAAGAAAGGAAGAGGAAGATAGAAGAGGAAAGAGGTAAAGTAAGAAGGTGCTAAAGAGGAAATTGTTACTGGATATTTTGAGGAATATGGTAAAGGAAAGTGAATAATTATCTAATTGGGATCATTTCCAATAGCTATTGGGTGAATGTCTGGTATTAGGGTGATCAAAGATAGACACATGTTAACCCATACATCCCCGATCTAGATCCATTTGACCCCAATTACCGAATTATCCCAATCTAGCTCGGAGATAGATGAGAAAGTTTAATTTTACCGTTTATTCAATATTTCCAGAAAGTTTAGACTAATATTCAATATTTGAAAAATGAACGACGAAGTTGATGGCATGTTAGAAACGACCACAGGAAAAAAAAAAAAAAATCAGAGTATCACATATGTGTCGAAGATTTTGACTTTCACAGTTCTCTCATGATGATCATTCGCTCAGGCTACTTCAGTCCTTTTTTCTTCCTTCATAGAGCCAACTTAAGTTAGTATTAACATTCAATGAGTTCAATTGATAACTACCAATAATTATAATAAATTACACATGTATGACAAGATAATGGATGCACTTAATACTAAACCTACATTTCACTCACACACACATTCAGACAGGACAATGTATACTTCGGGTTGTATTTAGTTAAATTAAACTAACCTAACTACATTGCTATATACATTTATTACATTTCAATAGAAAAAGGTTTAGTTTGACATAACAAGAAAATTTAATACATGAAAAGAATGTTTCATAAACATGCACAGAAATTCGCTACTTGCAACAAGATCAAATAACACATTTCTCCTTTTATATATATATATATTAAAAGTTGAATTACATGAAAAAAGAATTAAACCAAAGACGAAACAAGAAAAAAGAAGAAAGAAAAAAAAACTTAAAGGGTCAAGATATATTTAAAATTCAATGCAATGAATACATATCGTTGCAGGCAAAAGAGAAAAAATAATTGGTTAATCATTCAAAAAAAAACACTTTAGTAATATTTTATTGAGTTTTTGTCTCAATAGGAGACATATCGACAGTTTTATGAGTCTTTGTTTTTACGTCGATAATAGCTCCCCTTTTTTTTTTCTTAACTCTCTTTACGCACTGTGGTTAGTGTCCATGAGAGTATTCAATTGGTTTTGTTTTAACTATAGACAACTAACTACTTCATATCACATATATGTTTATATTTTTCACTTTGTCACTCGACGCACTTGATCTAAAATTTCAAAGTTTGTTAATATTAAAGAAAAATTATCAAATCCAGTCACAGATATTGGGAACCTATTTCCATGTTCCGGTATTCACTTTAACTTATTAAACAGATTTCAGTTCGTTGAATTTAAGGTCACTAATTTTTTCCTAGTATAGATCTTGTAGTCAAAAGATTCTAAATATTGAATAGTTTGGTTTCCGATCGCAGGGGAAGGATTTGTTTCATGTTTACCGATGGAAAAAGTCGTTGGAGGGGCGCACTGTTTCGTAGGTTGCTAATTTCACTCGCAAAGTAAATTTGGGTAAGGATTAGGGTTATTCTTATTTATCTTACGACCCGCTACTTGTTTTATTCACATGCAGTAGTTAACATTATATTCCACTTTAATAGTTACAGAAATTAATAACAACTCAACAAAAGTAATTTATGACAATTTATGCGGGAATACTATATATCACAAATAGTTAATTAATACCGGGTGTCAAAAATCTATGGCAACCTAACGAGACCAGGGTAAATATCGAGCCCATTACATACATACTCGCATATATATATATATATTCATATCAATCCATACAATAAACTTCACTTTAATATTTCGTCGACGTTTAAATTCTACATAACCGTTCATATTCGACAAGTATTCATATTTTATAAATATTTATATTTATTTGGCTCAAAGACAAAACAAAAACCCTGACTATCAAAATTCACCTTTTTTCCTTCATAAGGTTGCAACATTGTATTTCATATGAATAAACCCGATAATCAATAATCATTTTCAATTTACTAAAGATCCGCGTATATATATACAAAAAAAATAGCTGGTGTTATTTAATGAGTTGATATAAAAGGTGGAAAATGCAACAAATAGAGCAGGCACGTAACTCTTAAAACTATGTAAGTACATATATATATGTATAAAAAAAAATCAACGTTATTCGAAACTAGTGGGCCCAAACTATTAATACATACACACTATATGACCGATCAATAGAAATAAAAACCAGAAATCAGTAATCAATTGATATAAGTTGTATGATCAATGAATAACGAAGGTTTCTAGGAATCTGAAAGCATAGTGTACCTTCCCGTCAATTTCTCCCGTGGTGGATTGAATATCGCGAAAATGGTCCTGAGTTGTGCTGCAATACCTCCACGAATTGCATCCTTCGATGTCTCAGTTAGTACATACGATCGAAATAAGTGAAATGAATATTGTATGTTTTATGAGTTTAAGAAACCGGAGGGGGGGGGGCAAGGTTGAAAAATTTAAAAAAAAATCTCTAAGTAGTAAAGACAGAGATAGAGATAGAAAAGAAAGAAGACGAAGAATAGGGGCGCCAAAGACTTAAGTGAGAAAATAACTAACGCTACAAAGATAGAAGTCGAATTTCACTCTCCACAAATCCTTAGCCAAAATATTATTAAAATGCCAAAAGGGGTGGTCTACTCAAATACGTAGACTCAAGGAGCGCCCTGCTGCCAAGGATGCAAGTTCTGTGTCCATCAGATCCCAATCCCACAAGAGTTTGTTTGTAAGATTGAAATCCGATCCCCGTATCCGGCCCAGACCAGCAGGTTAAAAGGAGAGGGGGGAAAAGGGACCTGGTAACTTCGTCCCCAATTTTGAAATCTCTAAGTAAAAAAAAAAACATTCGACCCCTCAGAAGAACTAAGGAGGTTCGAGGACAGTAATGAAACTAGAGTAATGGCTACGATATCCCTAATTAGCGATTTGCCAAAATAAAAAAAAATTAAATAAACTGAATTTTGGATCGGTGATTTCTATTGCCAAACTTCACCGATAGCTACCCTGCGCAGACACGCCACAGTCTGGGATGTCGTTAATTTCCCTCGTCTAATTAAACTAAGAAAAGAAATGAAAATACTTAAAGGGACTAGGGGTCGACATCCGGGTACGCGATATTTAGTAGCAGTTAATTTAATCGGATAGTCCGAACTGAGCTATATGAACACTGCACAATAAATAAATAAGGTAAGCAACAAAAAAAAATCTCGGAGAGGCTATGAATGCTAAAGGTACAAATGACCAAAACCTGTACTTGTCGATGATCACAGGATATAGCAGTTGGTTTTCTTAATTATCATTTCTGTCATCCTTTAGAAGTAAGTCCCACATGATACTACTCTATCTATTGAAAGGCTTAAGATCTGGGGCTGTTATTATGAGGTACATAAATGCAAAGTAACACACAATTCCCAACTATAATTTACATTCAAGTAGCAAACTCGGTTGGATGAATGCACTGGTGTGGAAGTCAAAAGGCGAGAGATTTTTTTTTCTTTCTTCGTAAACATTTTCATATTTTCACTATATAAAATTCACTAGGCCTATCCATTTAAATATAGGGGTCGTCATCTCGTTCATATTATATATCATATAATATGATATATAATATGAACGAGATGACGACCCCTATATTTAAATGGATAGGCCTAGTGAATTTTATATAGTGAAAATATGAAAATGTTTACGAAGAAAGAAAAAAAAATCTCTCGCCTTTTGACTTCCACACCAGTGCATTCATCCAACCGAGTTTGCTACTTGAATGTAAATTATAGTTGGGAATTGTGTGTTACTTTGCATTTATGTACCTCATAATAACAGCCCCAGATCTTAAGCCTTTCAATAGATAGAGTAGTATCATGTGGGACTTACTTCTAAAGGATGACAGAAATGATAATTAAGAAAACCAACTGCTATATCCTGTGATCATCGACAAGTACAGGTTTTGGTCATTTGTACCTTTAGCATTCATAGCCTCTCCGAGATTTTTTTTTGTTGCTTACCTTATTTATTTATTGTGCAGTGTTCATATAGCTCAGTTCGGACTATCCGATTAAATTAACTGCTACTAAATATCGCGTACCCGGATGTCGACCCCTAGTCCCTTTAAGTATTTTCATTTCTTTTCTTAGTTTAATTAGACGAGGGAAATTAACGACATCCCAGACTGTGGCGTGTCTGCGCAGGGTAGCTATCGGTGAAGTTTGGCAATAGAAATCACCGATCCAAAATTCAGTTTATTTAATTTTTTTTTATTTTGGATAAACACCCTATTTCGTACATTTTACACGCAGGCCATACACATATCTACATTACGCAGTAATAAATATATATATATATATATATATATAACTATCACAATCTATCACGCTCAAACCACCACACGATCACATTCATCGAACCACGTACTCTTTATTTCGAAGCACCCAAATTGTATTTACCTTGCAGGTTTAAAAAAAAAATCATACATGTATTTACGGAAAGTTAAATTGTCAATGATTAATCTATTTCTGATTTGTTGATAAAACTGAAGCAACAATGGAATTTTCGACAGCCACGGGAAAAAAGAATTTAATACTACATTTTTAAACAAACAGTAACAGCATATGGGCTTTACTTCTATTAAGAAAATAGGTGTTCTTTATTTCAGCGGATTATTCATTAACTACTGGACCTAGCAAGCTGAAGTTTTCAGTACAGTAAGATCTCATGCTATTTTATACGAAGGTATACTCATCCGAACCGAAAACCATGTCCACGGGAAGTAATTTGAGAATAACTGTCCAAAATCAAACAATCTAACTCACTAAGTCATGCGATGTCGTACTGTCAACAAACACTTGACTACCGAAAACTGACACTATGGCGCTGTAGTGGAGACATAATTTACCGTGTACTGAAATGTATACTTGTACTCATTAATCAGAAATTTAATATTTACTCTGGTTTATTTATGTTAGGAAAATGGTACTAAATTAAAGCATATTTATACACTGTCCAAATCGAAAATTCACACACTCACACAAAACTACTAACTACATACACCACTGTTAGTACTATACATAAAGACAACTAACTAAACTAAACATGCACCATTTAGTTACATGCATGTTGACGAAAATAACCTAACACATTAAATTTAAAATACAGTACTCCCTTGTCGATATATACATAGTCGGCTCTATTTAATTTAAAGGGGGTAAAATGAGAAAGGTAAA
Source organism: Thermobia domestica (assembly GCF_964235325.1). Classification (NCBI taxonomy): domain Eukaryota; kingdom Metazoa; phylum Arthropoda; class Insecta; order Zygentoma; family Lepismatidae; genus Thermobia; species Thermobia domestica. The sequence goes on along the minus strand of NC_137462.1, from coordinate 92,954,903 downwards.
CACTAGGTCTAATTGACCTGACCAATTGTTTACATAATGATTGCCAAAAGTTGATGCCCTGGGGGAACCTTAACGAGGTTTATGGAGGGACCCTTCCCCTGAAAGGGGAAAAGGCCCTAAAACGAACAATAACTAACCCATTCCCCCGCTAGAACTGGTTCAATTTGGAAAAGGGGATAGGAGCCCTTTTAAGCTAACTTAAGCTGCCATTATTATTATTCACTTTACAACCATCAAACCTACGTACATGCGATTACTGAATAAATAATAGAAAGTCACATTTACTTAATACACGAACAACATGCACCAAACAGGTCGTAATTTCCCTAATCCCTACTTGAATTTGAAATAAAAAAAAATAAAGTCACTCTTTCACTGTTGTCTATTCTCGATAGGCAGCAAACATGGCTTCCTAGTAAACAGAACTGGAATTTGTTATTTCACTGAATTGCAGCTTCTTTACCAAAATTTGCGGATTTTTCGGGCTCCTATTCCATTGTAAATCTTTAACTATTGAATTACATTATATGTTACCTTAGTTGTCCTTGGAAATTGGAATTCTTCCCGAAAAATATGTAGCACAAAATTCACAAGCTGCTCCTTGCAAGGTGTCTTCGATTGTTCTCATAACATTGCGCCGAAAAAGCCAGAGGTAGGAGAATTCCTCCAATCAGAACGAAAACTTTAGCCGCGGAAATTACAAAGCAAATAGAAATTTGGCAAATCCAGATATAACCGGATCTGAAAGTGACTATGGACTAGTGAGAGGGGGTGAGGGAAAGATTAGGTACCTGACTAAATTCTACATTGGTCTGAAATTAAGGAAATTTATATCCAATAACGGAACTATGTTTCGGTATGACGTCAGAATGGTAAACCTTGTAACTATTCAAGTTATATATATCCGTAAATGGGATTTACACTTAATCAAAATATAAATAAATATATTATACAGTGGGAATATGGTTACTAACGAAACCTTTGGGTTCATTATATTTAATTCGAAGTAAAGAGAGTAAATAAATTGTGTAACTAAACCGAAATTGAATAAAAAAAAATTACTAGGTACAGGGTGCGTAAAAAAAATTGCCATTACTTTCAACTGTAATGGTACATTACAGTTTTCCCCGGCCCATTAACAAAATTTTGTTAGGATAACAAGATTTTGCTAATTGGGAATACTAACTAATGATGCTTGTTAAGTTAACACACTCATTCATCCCATTCAAACGTTACCAGTCACTCTAGGACAGTATATTATATCTACTTGGGGTATTGCGTAAGTAATTCACTACGTTTATCTTCTGTACAATTGAAAATCTTTAAATTTCGAAAATTGTGAGTTCCGATACTTTTTTTTTTTTTTTTCAGTAGTGTTCACATAGCAATAGAACGGACAGAAGTTCTAACTGAGACATCAACAGAGACAACTCGTGAGGCTTCACTCGCCACCGACTAGCATATCAGATGACATTAGGATGCAGTTTACCGACTATCCCTTCCATTTAATATTGTTCTAGGCTCACCGTTACCACGCACTTGCGAAGGGACTGAATTCTGGGGTCGATTTACATTATTGTTACTATTATTCTGACTATTACCGTTCTCCCTTCTTCCGTACGCCCTGTTAAAATTCCTCCTGGTGTTATCGCCCCTACCCGGGTTCGATTCCATGTTGGTACGGTCATAGGGACGATAACTCCGGCGATTGTTGAACATGGGCCGATTCCTAAATAGTCGCCGGCCATTATTGTTGTTTTCTGAGCCATACCCACTAGGATAACGAGATCCAGCTTGGGTATAACTCAGGAAATCTGTCTGGCAACTTGCCGTTACCTTCGTCTTCGTCGGTTTTAGAATTTTCGCCTGTCGGGCGAAGTATCGTTTTGGTGGACCACCAACTTCCTTGCCGCACAAGGCAGCTAAACGTGAGGTGACTTCTCGCACCGTTTGGCACAAGTGGGACGCTATGGCCCGGGACTCATCGGGTGGAAGAGCGTTAACTATAATATCTACAAGTTCAGCCTGAGAGGGATGTTCAGCTATCTGATAATATAGTTCGATAATTTTCCAAGCATAGTCCAAGAGGGACCCATACTTGGAGCGATCATACCGGAGTGATTGTAAGTTTCTCTTTTGGAGCCGTTCGATGTGCTCATTACAATATTCTTCTTTGAAAAGAATCAAAAAATCACTAAACGTCCGGATTTGGTATTTAACCGAAGCAAACCATGCGCCCGAAGCGGCGATCAAACATTTTTCAACTATCTGCAGGCGTTCCCCATCAGTAAGTTTATACATGTCTAAATATTGCTGCAGTCTCCGCAGGAAAACTCGAGGTAACCCGTTAGTAATGTTCCCATCGAAAGTGGGAAAACGTTCAATATCCCGGAGGGAAACTTTAGAGCTCATACTATACGGGGCAGGAAAAGAATCCAGTGGAATCAACGCGTTATCCTGAGCAGTTGGGGTTGTCACCGGATTTGCCACCGACGGAGTGGTCACTGAACTGAACGCTCCCATATGACCAAGAGAGGTTTTGTAATTTGTGTTGACCATGTAAGGTTCAAACTTAGGACCCACCACGGTAGTAACCGACGGTCCGGCACATCTCCCTTCCCCTCCTGGCAGCACGCTGTACGATTGTACCATTCCAAAAGTAGAGTGAGCATTTACGCTAGTGACTGTTGTGGTCACAACACTCGACTGCATCGGTACATCAAAATTACTCAACCATGATTTCGAGGTTGGCTGATGCGGGGGGCAATACATTGCTGTGTCCCGTGCATCGGGCAACACTTGACTCTTACCCGGGAGGACATTACTTGTTTCTGGGAGAATTTTCCCTGGAGAATCGCCATCAGGAAAAGGATAGGAGATATCAGACTTGGCGATTTGCAATTTAGTAATATTCCCCTTAATACTGTCTACTTCGGTTTGAATTCGACTAATTTTTTGGTCAACCGACTCTAGTTTAGTTTCTATTGATAGGTCGGATATTACAACATTCAATCTACTTATTTCAGCCTGCTGCTGTTCAACTTTTTGTTCGATGTCACCAAATCTTTTGTTTGTACTCTCAAACCTTATATCTATTTCGTTGAATTTTTTATTTGTTTCGTCTCTGAGCTGCTCAGTAGACTGTTGGGCCCGGTATCTAACCTGCTCCAGTTCAGTAGATGTTTGCTCTTTCAATTTGCTCATCGAAAAAGCAAAGTCTAAACAGATCTGGTCAATTTTATTGTTTAATACCTCGAATCGAGCGTCGGTCTCTCGTTTCGAGGTATCAAACTTTTCATTTATTTCACGTCTCATTTCTGTATTATTTTGTTCCATGTTAGTAAATCTTTCGTTCATCATCTCCATCATCTGGCGAATTAATGCAGACGTGTCAGACCCTCCAGATGACATTCCTTCCTTCGGGTTTGCCGTCTGATCCCGAGAATCACTTTGATTTCCACTCTTTTCCTCATCGTCGAGGTCAGATATCTCCGCTGGAGATATTTGGCCTCGGTCCCTTTCACACTCCTCACAATATTTCATTATTTCGCCGGTTTGAACTTTTTCTGCATTTTCAGCAGTATCGTCCAAATTGGAGCAAGCAAAGTGGATCCATTTTAGTCCACAACCGGTACATCTTATAAGTCTCCGCGGGGCGCGAGATCTTTTCTCTTTTTCGTTTAATGTGCATTGAGTGCACGTGACATCACACTCGTCCTGTGACACAACAACCTTTTTTGTTGCCATAGTTTTGAGACACTTTACACTTTACAAAAGACAAGATATATATCAGAAATACACATATACTATAAAATACTTATTCGCTATCCAGACAAGTATTATTCATAAATTAAAGGACTCCCATTCTCTTTCCTTCCTTGAAACCCTTCTAGCGTTTAGTTCTATTTTAGAAAAATTTTGACACTCCTTCTCTTTTTCCCCCTTAGAAAAGGAAACAAAAATGACAAAGTAGCCAACGACTCTACTTGTTTCACTTGACTATAAAATTTCTCGTATTAATTTCAATATTGTAATCAATTCAACATGCCTTCAACCTCACTCTTTTACATTCTTAAAAAATTTCAAATCTATCAGTCGCCATTTAAACGGAGATCCGTTGCCATGGAAACAAGCGTTGCCATGACAAACATTCTTGTCGCGATTCACCAATTCAAGCTGATTGGCATGATAACTGGTATTATTCAATAAGCCTTTTCAGATCCGTTACCACAGTAAACATGGTTACCATGGCAACAGTCTTGTCACGTGTCGCCATTCTAAAACTGGTAAAAGGGGGCCGTTGTCATAGAAACCACTGTTGCCATAACAACGAATCCTGTCACCGCTTTTAATCTAAAACTGATTAAAAAAAAAAATCTGCAACAAAAGTGATGCACAGAATAAGTCGTGAGTGGGAACCCTTCATCCCTGGTAGGGATGTTCATGAAGCTATCAGCTTATGCCTAATTATATTGGAATATAATTTCCATTTCTTAATTTCGAAACATACTAGGTTCGATCGAAACGAGAAAACTTTTTATCGGACTTCTAAAGAAAATAAAATAAAATAAATAAATACATGACCGTGTATTTATTACATATAGAATTCCCAGTCACGACCCCCCTTTCAGTTTTATTAAAAAAAAAATAGAAGAAGAAGATGAAGAAAGGAAGAGGAAGATAGAAGAGGAAAGAGGTAAAGTAAGAAGGTGCTAAAGAGGAAATTGTTACTGGATATTTTGAGGAATATGGTAAAGGAAAGTGAATAATTATCTAATTGGGATCATTTCCAATAGCTATTGGGTGAATGTCTGGTATTAGGGTGATCAAAGATAGACACATGTTAACCCATACATCCCCGATCTAGATCCATTTGACCCCAATTACCGAATTATCCCAATCTAGCTCGGAGATAGATGAGAAAGTTTAATTTTACCGTTTATTCAATATTTCCAGAAAGTTTAGACTAATATTCAATATTTGAAAAATGAACGACGAAGTTGATGGCATGTTAGAAACGACCACAGGAAAAAAAAAAAAATCAGAGTATCACATATGTGTCGAAGATTTTGACTTTCACAGTTCTCTCATGATGATCATTCGCTCAGGCTACTTCAGTCCTTTTTTCTTCCTTCATAGAGCCAACTTAAGTTAGTATTAACATTCAATGAGTTCAATTGATAACTACCAATAATTATAATAAATTACACATGTATGACAAGATAATGGATGCACTTAATACTAAACCTACATTTCACTCACACACACATTCAGACAGGACAATGTATACTTCGGGTTGTATTTAGTTAAATTAAACTAACCTAACTACATTGCTATATACATTTATTACATTTCAATAGAAAAAGGTTTAGTTTGACATAACAAGAAAATTTAATACATGAAAAGAATGTTTCATAAACATGCACAGAAATTCGCTACTTGCAACAAGATCAAATAACACATTTCTCCTTTTATATATATATATATTAAAAGTTGAATTACATGAAAAAAGAATTAAACCAAAGACGAAACAAGAAAAAAGAAGAAAGGAAAAAAAAAACTTAAAGGGTCAAGATATATTTAAAATTCAATGCAATGAATACATATCGTTGCAGGCAAAAGAGAAAAAGTAATTGGTTAATCATTCAAAAAAAAAAACACTTTAGTAATATTTTATTGAGTTTTTGTCTCAATAGGAGACATATCGACAGTTTTATGAGTCTTTGTTTTTACGTCGATAATAGCTCCCCTTTTTTTTTTCTTAACTCTCTTTACGCACTGTGGTTAGTGTCCATGAGAGTATTCAATTGGTTTTGTTTTAACTATAGACAACTAACTACTTCATATCACATATATGTTAATATTTTTCACTTTGTCACTCGACGCACTTGATCTAAAATTTCAAAGTTTGTTAATATTAAAGAAAAATTATCAAATCCAGTCACAGATATTGGGAACCTATTTCCATGTTCCGGTATTCACTTTAACTTATTAAACAGATTTCAGTTCGTTGAATTTAAGGTCACTAATTTTTTCCTAGTATAGATCTTGTAGTCAAAAGATTCTAAATATTGAATAGTTTGGTTTCCGATCGCAGGGGAAGGATTTGTTTCATGTTTACCGATGGAAAAAGTCGTTGGAGGGGCGCACTGTTTCGTAGGTTGCTAATTTCACTCGCAAAGTAAATTTGGGTAAGGATTAGGGTTATTCTTATTTATCTTACGACCCGCTACTTGTTTTATTCACATGCAGTAGTTAACATTATATTCCACTTTAATAGTTACAGAAATTAATAACAACTCAACAAAAGTAATTTATGACAATTTATGCGGGAATACTATATATCACAAATAGTTAATTAATACCGGGTGTCAAAAATCTATGGCAACCTAACGAGACCAGGGTAAATATCGAGCCCATTACATACATACTCGCATATATATATATATATTCATATCAATCCATACAATAAACTTCACTTTAATATTTCGTCGACGTTTAAATTCTACATAACCGTTCATATTCGACAAGTATTCATATTTTATAAATATTTATATTTATTTGGCTCAAAGACAAAACAAAAACCCTGACTATCAAAATTCACCTTTTTTCCTTCATAAGGTTGCAACATTGTATTTCATATGAATAAACCCGATAATCAATAATCATTTTCAATTTACTAAAGATCCGCGTATATATATACAAAAAAAATAGCTGGTGTTATTTAATGAGTTGATATAAAAGGTGGAAAATGCAACAAATAGAGCAGGCACGTAACTCTTAAAACTATGTAAGTACATATATATATGTATAAAAAAAAATCAACGTTATTCGAAACTAGTGGGCCCAAACTATTAATACATACACACTATATGACCGATCAATAGAAATAAAAACCAGAAATCAGTAATCAATTGATATAAGTTGTATGATCAATGAATAACGAAGGTTTCTAGGAATCTGAAAGCATAGTGTACCTTCCCGTCAATTTCTCCCGTGGTGGATTGAATATCGCGAAAATGGTCCTGAGTTGTGCTGCAATACCTCCACGAATTGCATCCTTCGATGTCTCAGTTAGTACATACGATCGAAATAAGTGAAATGAATATTGTATGTTTTATGAGTTTAAGAAACCGGAGGGGGGGGGGCAAGGTTGAAAAATTTAAAAAAAATCTCTAAGTAGTAAAGACAGAGATAGAGATAGAAAAGAAAGAAGACGAAGAATAGGGGCGCCAAAGACTTAAGTGAGAAAATAACTAACGCTACAAAGATAGAAGTCGAATTTCACTCTCCACAAATCCTTAGCCAAAATATTATTAAAATGCCAAAAGGGGTGGTCTACTCAAATACGTAGACTCAAGGAGCGCCCTGCTGCCAAGGATGCAAGTTCTGTGTCCATCAGATCCCAATCCCACAAGAGTTTGTTTGTAAGATTGAAATCCGATCCCCGTATCCGGCCCAGACCAGCAGGTTAAAAGGAGAGGGGGGAAAAGGGACCTGGTAACTTCGTCCCCAATTTTGAAATCTCTAAGTAAAAAAAAAAAACATTCGACCCCTCAGAAGAACTAAGGAGGTTCGAGGACAGTAATGAAACTAGAGTAATGGCTACGATATCCCTAATTAGCGATTTGCCAAAATAAAAAAAAATTAAATAAACTGAATTTTGGATCGGTGATTTCTATTGCCAAACTTCACCGATAGCTACCCTGCGCAGACACGCCACAGTCTGGGATGTCGTTAATTTCCCTCGTCTAATTAAACTAAGAAAAGAAATGAAAATACTTAAAGGGACTAGGGGTCGACATCCGGGTACGCGATATTTAGTAGCAGTTAATTTAATCGGATAGTCCGAACTGAGCTATATGAACACTGCACAATAAATAAATAAGGTAAGCAACAAAAAAAATCTCGGAGAGGCTATGAATGCTAAAGGTACAAATGACCAAAACCTGTACTTGTCGATGATCACAGGATATAGCAGTTGGTTTTCTTAATTATCATTTCTGTCATCCTTTAGAAGTAAGTCCCACATGATACTACTCTATCTATTGAAAGGCTTAAGATCTGGGGCTGTTATTATGAGGTACATAAATGCAAAGTAACACACAATTCCCAACTATAATTTACATTCAAGTAGCAAACTCGGTTGGATGAATGCACTGGTGTGGAAGTCAAAAGGCGAGAGATTTTTTTTTTCTTTCTTCGTAAACATTTTCATATTTTCACTATATAAAATTCACTAGGCCTATCCATTTAAATATAGGGGTCGTCATCTCGTTCATATTATATATCATATTATTAACATATCATTACATTCGTTCATTATCTACTAATTTTCGCACGAAGTAATATTTTATAAACACCCTATTTCGTACATTTTACACGCAGGCCATACACATATCTACATTACGCAGTAATAAATATATATATATATATATAACTATCACAATCTATCACGCTCAAACCACCACACGATCACATTCATCGAACCACGTACTCTTTATTTCGAAGCACCCAAATTGTATTTACCTTGCAGGTTTAAAAAAAAAATCATACATGTATTTACGGAAAGTTAAATTGTCAATGATTAATCTATTTCTGATTTGTTGATAAAACTGAAGCAACAATGGAATTTTCGACAGCCACGGGAAAAAAGAATTTAATACTACATTTTTAAACAAACAGTAACAGCATATGGGCTTTACTTCTATTAAGAAAATAGGTGTTCTTTATTTCAGCGGATTATTCATTAACTACTGGACCTAGCAAGCTGAAGTTTTCAGTACAGTAAGATCTCATGCTATTTTATACGAAGGTACACTCATCCGAACCGAAAACCATGTCCACGGGAAGTAATTTGAGAATAACTGTCCAAAATCAAACAATCTAACTCACTAAGTCATGCGATGTCGTACTGTCAACAAACACTTGACTACCGAAAACTGACACTATGGCGCTGTAGTGGAGACATAATTTACCGTGTACTGAAATGTATACTTGTACTCATTAATCAGAAATTTAATATTTACTCTGGTTTATTTATGTTAGGAAAATGGTACTAAATTAAAGCATATTTATACACTGTCCAAATCGAAAATTCACACACTCACACAAAACTACTAACTACATACACCACTGTTAGTACTATACATAAAGACAACTAACTAAACTAAACATGCACCATTTAGTTACATGCATGTTGACGAAAATAACCTAACACATTAAATTTAAAATACAGTACTCCCTTGTCGATATATACATAGTCGGCTCTATTTAATTTAAAGGGGGTAAAATGAGAAAGGTAAACACTAGGTCTAATTGACCTGACCAATTGTTTACATAATGATTGCCAAAAGTTGATGCCCTGGGGGAACCTTAACGAGGTTTATGGAGGGACCCTTCCCCTGAAAGGGGAAAAGGCCCTAAAACGAACAATAACTAACCCATTCCCCCGCTAGAACTGGTTCAATTTGGAAAAGGGGATAGGAGCCCTTTTAAGCTAACTTAAGCTGCCATTATTATTATTCACTTTACAACCATCAAACCTACGTACATGCGATTACTGAATAAATAATAGAAAGTCACATTTACTTAATACACGAACAACATGCACCAAACAGGTCGTAATTTCCCTAATCCCTACTTGAATTTGAAATAAAAAAAATAAAGTCACTCTTTCACTGTTGTCTATTCTCGATAGGCAGCAAACATGGCTTCCTAGTAAACAGAACTGGAATTTGTTATTTCACTGAATTGCAGCTTCTTTACCAAAATTTGCGGATTTTTCGGGCTCCTATTCCATTGTAAATCTTTAACTATTGAATTACATTATATGTTACCTTAGTTGTCCTTGGAAATTGGAATTCTTCCCGAAAAATATGTAGCACAAAATTCACAAGCTGCTCCTTGCAAGGTGTCTTCGATTGTTCTCATAACATTGCGCCGAAAAAGCCAGAGGTAGGAGAATTCCTCCAATCAGAACGAAAACTTTAGCCGCGGAAATTACAAAGCAAATAGAAATTTGGCAAATCCAGATATAACCGGATCTGAAAGTGACTATGGACTAGTGAGAGGGGGTGAGGGAAAGATTAGGTACCTGACTAAATTCTACATTGGTCTGAAATTAAGGAAATTTATATCCAATAACGGAACTATGTTTCGGTATGACGTCAGAATGGTAAACCTTGTAACTATTCAAGTTATATATATCCGTAAATGGGATTTACACTTAATCAAAATATAAATAAATATATTATACAGTGGGAATATGGTTACTAACGAAACCTTTGGGTTCATTATATTTAATTCGAAGTAAAGAGAGTAAATAAATTGTGTAACTAAACCGAAATTGAATAAAAAAAAAATTACTAGGTACAGGGTGCGTAAAAAAAATTGCCATTACTTTCAACTGTAATGGTACATTACATCATGCTTGAATTATTTTGGACGAGGAGACCCTGACTAAATTGAAAAGCAACTGAAGTGTCTCTGTAAATGTTTTTCCACGTTTGTAGAAAAAATTCAAACACACACGTTGTTGTTGAAGCTTTTTCATTGTCACTGTACCATTAATCCGACGAACAACTTGTTCACGTGCTCACTTCCGCCAACTAACCGTCATATCAAAACGCAGCAAATGCAATTTGTTGTCTAGACTTGCCGCGAGGTGTGGTCAGTAGCCGCAGTGCACTTCCTCTGCTAGTTGGTGCACTATTTCGAAACTTCGGTTTCTTTTTTTAACACACCTCGTATAAAGGAGTTATGAAAAAACAGAACTCCTGAAAAATTAAGTATAGATCAAAATGACGGAAAATAGTGAAATTTAACATTTCATGATCAATAGAAGAGATTATTGTGGCATACGGTCACTGGCTCCAGTATATTGCGACAAAATTGAACAATATATATTAACGTAATTAATACGGTAACTAATGGCAGCTATTTACAGTTATAGAGTGTAATAGTAATGACACTTTATATTATTTTGAAATTTTGAATAAAAAAAAGTAATACTTATATCATCACTTGCCTGAACACAGTCTACAAGATACAAAATTGAATTGTTAGATGATCTACATACCTAACAATAATGTTCAATAGTCATAGGAGTATATAATTGTGACCTATAACAAAATTTGTGTGATTGAATTAAAACTGTTTTACATTCGTCTCGCACAAGGAAATATTCCAAGTTCTTGCTGCTTATATGTGTATGAGAAGCAAATACAAGTTTAGTAACAGTCTTTGCCTACTCTTCAAATTGTGTTAAACTGTAATATAAAGTAGTTTGTTGTAATGAATAAGTTAGGTAATATTACTTATTATCACAGCTACTTTAATGTTCTTTAAAATTTATTTCACAGTTGATTTATTATGCGTATATATTACTTTGACGCGTTAGAAATTCGCGTAAATTGTTGAAATGAGTCAATTTTTTTCAAGCAATAAAGTATGCCATTTAATAACATTAAAGAATAGGCGTAACTCACAATATTTTACATAAAGAATAGTTAAATATATTATGAAATCGCGACGCAATTTATCAGAATAGTGTTAAATGATACTGTCTTATTCAATGTAACAAGTAAACACTTTAAAAAATATATTTCTCTTCCTTGTTACAAACAATGAAATTTATTTTTTCTGTGTTCAAAAACAAAATAGAACTGAGTGACATATCAATAGTGCGATGAAAAATTCAGTCTCATAACACAGTTGAATGCGTCACGATCAGGGTTGGGTAATTACGCATATAAAGAAAAGTTTTCTACAAGACATAAAATACTCGTAAAAACACATAAAATATGCAAAATACGTAAAGTACTAAATAAACCAGAAATAAATTCACAGATTAATAAAAATTGTTATTCGCTCCGGTTATTCTTTGGTTTGGTACAACGAAAAGGTCCTTAAAAGGTTGGTTCCCAATTAGTATGGGCTCTCGCTTCTTAAAGTAGCCTTGCCTGTATAAATAATAAATATTACGATTTGCGACGCGGATAATTTTCTTTTTTTAATTATAACGTTTTATGGTATATGAACAAAATCTCGCGTCTGAAACCTCACCGCCCAAAATTTCGCTTGGCCAAAACCTCGCCATAGAAAACCTCACGTGGTCAAAATTTCGCTTTGTCAAAACCTTGCGAACCATAATCTCGCGTGTCCGAAACTTCACACCTCAACTCTCACCTGGCCAAAACGACACGGGTCAAAATCTCAAGCCTCACCGCCCATAATTTCGTTAAATCAAAACGCACATTCCATAATTTCGTACGGATATAACTTCGCCATAACAATATAGTTATATAAGAGTTTCTGAGGTAATAATAATAATAATAATAATAATAATAACCCGGAAAATGCTTAATTTAGACATTAGAAACAAAAGAAAATTTACGACTCAAAATTAATGGATGTGTATTACAGTAAATTTAACTCAAATTAGGAGAAGTGTTATCAACCGAATCTATTTTAGTTAAATTATTTGGTGGGAGTGAACTGCAAATCCCACCGGGAGCTTAAAATGAATTACAAAAGTCGATTATAAACTCCTCATTACAAATAAGTGGAAACGGGTCTCAGCGTTTCCGAAAATTCAGATTTTAAAGGAAAAAGAGGACAATCTCTATAGGTATTTACTCCACATTTAAATCGGCGTTGTCCCTGCCATCGATACTGGAAACCAGCTGAAACATTAGAAATGAATTTTCTGTCAATTGTACTGTGCTGGGATTTATTTATAAAATGCAGAAAGGCGAAGTTTTTTGTTCTAAAAACGTGTGTGAATTGAGAATAGTTCCTGTCCTACGACGAGATGAAATAGAGAGTAAGGCAAAAGTCTTGATACACCCTATACAAGTTGAACGGTCTGAGAAATCATAATGTTGTTTGGTATAGGGTGTCTATAGGTGGGGACGCAACTTATGGGAGATATGGCGACAGCGGCGGCCATCTTAAAGTCCGCCATCTTAGATTTGGGTTGCGTTTTCGAAATAGGCAGGCGGTCATGTTGCACATCATTTTACACCGCCTTTCTCTGAGGAATACGCCTGTGAAATCCGTTTTGGGATAACTTTAATTGTGTAGGAGTTATGTTCTGTAAAATTTGGGACACTTGTTACAGTCGGCATTACAACATACGCTCAAATGATCTCAATTGTGCTGGATACACAATCAGAATCTATTTTGCCAGTCCTGCTGCACACTTCGCAGGGTCTGTGGATCAACAGAGGCACAGGCTGCCTCAACACGCTGGCAGAGATGGGCTACATTGTTGATTTTTACCTCACACACAATTGATTTCAATTGACTCCAGAGACAATAAGCAATAGCTGCAAGATCAGGGGACCGTGGTGACCATTCCATAGGACCCCCTCCTACCTATCCAGTGACCTGAAAACTGTTCATCCCGAAACTGTCCGACCTCAGTAGCACAGTGAAGATGTGCAACGTACTGTTGGGAGTAAGTTGAGAAATGACCCTGCGAATTCAACAACGTTGGAAACACATAATCACGGAGCATGTTAAGATACCTCTCCTATTCAAGGTTCCATCAATAAATACCGGATCCCAAATCCCACACCAAACCACCATTTTTCCACCACCAACAGCTTTACAGGAATCCAGCTACGAGGGGTTTGCATCTGACCAGTAACGGTGATTCTGTTTGTTTACCTCACCTTGCACATAAAAGTTAGCTTCGTCACTGAACAACACTTGTCGTATAAAGTTTGGATTACTGTTGCACGGATCCAGAGTCCATTCTGCAAACTGTAACCGCCGATCAGGGTCATCCTCCGAGAGATGATGTTGCAAGAGCAACTTGTATGGATGCCATTGCTGTGTGTGCAACACACGCAGGATTGAACGCTGACTGACACCGGATATTGCTGATACCCGGCGCGTACTGCGATGTGGACTTTTTACCATCGATCCCACAATTGCTGTTGCAGTCTCCTCGTCGGTGGCGGTTTTTGGACAAAACTGCGTGGCTCGTCCGCCACAGAACCTGTTGCATGAAATTTGTGCAAGAATTTGGAAACATTCATATATGAAATGTCATTTCTTTCAAGTTGCCAGGAATTGAAATCAGTAGCAATCACTCTGGTACTTTGTCAACCACTTATTAACACAATTTCAATGAGTTTCTCCGGTGTTAGTACCATTGTCGATCAGCTGCAACGATAAAGAAAATTAATCACCTCCTTACAATTTTAAACTTTAACAGCTCATAGCATAAAGATATCCCAAAAAATGATTGCACAGGTATATTCCTCAGAAAAAGGCAGTGTAAAACGGTATGCAAATGACCCTCTTTTCATTTGAAACAAGTAACCCAAATCCAATATAGCGGATTTCAAGGTGGCTCCCGCTATCGCCATAGCTCCTATAAGTTGCACCCCCACCTATAGACCCCTATACAAAATGACATTATGATCCCTCACAGCGTTCGACTTTTATAGGGGTGTATCCAGACTTTTGTCTCGCGCTGTAGTTCAAAATATGTTCGTATTATGAAGGTATTCGTTAATATAAGATTATATATATATATATATATATATATATATATATATATATATATATATATATATATAACAGTATTTTGAACTCACTAAAGTTACCACTATGGTGAGATTTCGTCCCTCAATGTTCTGCCTTGGCGAGATTTTGGCTCGCTAAGTTTTGCTCTGAAACCTTAGGCTTCGCTTCAGTTGATGTTGGCAAGTTGAAGAAACTGTATTTTGCGTTTTATTTTTGACTGTGTGCTGCTTTTGAATGGTTTCAATTTTTTAAAAGAAAAATAATATTTTACATATGCGTAAAAAAATGGTTTTCCGCGTGACGTAAAAGATATAACAAGTAAATTACTTTGTTAAGTCTGCTCAAGCTTAATACATTATCGCAATACAATTGCTGAATACTACGTTCACTTCTTTCTTTATTCATAATGTTTACAAACTGGGTAATAAGGTTTTGTTTAGGAGCTATAATGTAGTAATAATTTAAATTAATTGAAACCTCTAAAGTGTTACCTCCCTCAAAGATTTACGGCTATGTCCGCCAAAAGGCTAGTAGTAGAATGATTGTTATCACCAAATAGATTTCCAACGCATTTATCTTTAAGTTTCTCGTCTGTAGTGGCGATCCCTTACATTTAAGTAGCTGAATACAAAATTAAAGGAAATACTAAAATACGTCGTAATAAAGGATAGGTTTGACTATGTCAATCTCCCAAGAGATAACAATAGAACCAGAAATTTTTGAATTAACTTAATCTATTTTTAAGTAATGTAAATTGAAAGAAAATTTCTGTTAACGATAGACAATGATTTAGTTCATCATAATAACTAAAAGTATTGTTTCGTGTGAGACGTGAATTCATAAATTCGCAATTAGAAATACAGGGTGTTCGAATCGAAACGCACAAATTTCAAATACTCTGGTGATAGATGGTAGGTTAACTGTGGAAATTTTAAACAGGCAATTAACAGTAAGGATTCTTTTACAAGTCGTATGTGCCTCACTGTTAGAAGAAATCAAACAACGACAGAAACAGTCTATACAGTACATCAATTAGTAAGTAAAACTATTTCAGCAGAGTGTAAAGTGGCTACACCTTCTCTAGTTTCTTGTTTAACTCGTTTCTCTACGCTTATGACCACAAGAGTTTATTTTATTTAGCTCTTGTGCTTAGTTAAGTTTTGTCTTTATTGGTGTGACTACGTATTCCCAGTATGATATGAACTTCTTATATTTCTAAAAAAAAAAAACTAAAATTGCATTCTACTAGGTGTTCCGGAAGTCAACCTTCACTGAAGATGTTTGATCGGTATGCCTCGTGACTGACACAGGGTGTGAGAAGGATCATCCAGTCCTGCCGAACATACGTTAAATAAATTGTAATTTCAAAGTGTGAAGTTTTTCAAACGACTGACTTGTGGAAATTCACTTTTCCTATCGAAATAAAGAGTGCGTCGTAATGGAAAATGACATTTTCCACTAAATAGGGACATTTTCAATTTAAACAAGACTCACTCAGAAAACTCATTATGGTAGACTGGATTATACTCATTAATTTCATACAATATTTCAATTCTAGAGTGAAAATTCAGTGGACGCTATTCTGAGAACTCCAAAGAACCTGTGATACACTATTGCTTCTTCACTACTCCATTTCAATCGTTCTGCCTGCGTCTTGTCTACAACTTTCCTTGTCTTCCTAAACTTCGATATTATGCTTCCTTAATAATAATGTGAAGTTTCTTTCCAGCCAAAATCTTGCTAGTTGGTTTCAGCCGCCATCTCCTTTATGGCACAATAGCTGATGATTAAGGCTGAACACAATCCAGTTCTCTGACCAATATCTTGCGTTACTGTTCCTGGAAATAAATCAAGGAAAGAAATTACTTCTATTACCTTATAGGTGTGTGAGATTTCTGAAACACTTTATACAAATTGCATTCGATTAGAATCGAATTATTACTCAATGTTGTATATAGAAAATTAAATTTTTGTGTAACTAAAGTGAATATGTTTTGCAATTCATTCGACAATTCAATAATCAATATATAAGTATGCGAAATAGAAACAGCATGTTCAGCTTCGAACACTAATAAATAAACTGGCATTATTTTTTTTATTTACAATTATATATTGTCTTAACTTCTTACACTCACACAGCTACAACTCAGAAAATTTTGTTTACAGATAAAAAAGATATGGTTACGAATTTTCTGAGGCAATCGTCGAAGTACGAATTGTTTAGTAAATGCTCTAGGAATCGATGAAGCATGAAGTCATGGGGATTTGACTTCAACATTGGAGAATTAATGTTGGACTTTTCAATGCTATGTTACGTATGAAGTGTTGACAATCCTCAAAAAATACATTTTCTTAGTAACGTTAATGTATTCTTCATGGGATTAGTCACGTTAATGTATTCTTCATGTTATTTCTATTCTACTTGTATTGGTGGAGTAAAAATCAACCCAGGTCGTCGAAGACTGGAAGATGTTTTCGTAGAATTGGAGAAGATGGAAAAGATAATGAGTGCCTCGTGTGAGAGTAATGCCGAATATTGTAAATAGTTTAAAGTGTAAATGTATTAAGTGAAGTGAAAGAAGCAAACATAAGAACTTAAGGAAGAAATACTGATGAATCGAAATACAATATACAGGCTTGAAAATTTTTCAAGTGAAAATCAATATAATGTTTACAAACTTACAAGGACAGAACAATGAAACTTGGGAAGACTATGAAAATGTACTGACAAAGGTTTTACACTTCTAGTCACACAAAGAGAGACTGTCCTCCAGAATCTATAACCAAAAAGTTGAACCTAAATCCTTACGTCAGCTAGATGTTTAAATGGCTAATTAAAACGGTAATGTTGAGAATTGAATGAAATAAGACGGAGGGAATGACAGAACCCCAAGAAAACCAACGCATACGGTGCTTGTCCACCAGCACGCTCACTGGGCGCGAGCTGGCATCGAACCAAGGATCCCCTGCACCAGAGGTGAACGCTCTACCATTGAGGCACTGCGACCTCTCTTTTTGTTGTGGTATCTAAATGATTACTTTGTAATGGTCTTGCAGGTGATAACAGTTTGAGCAATAGCGCCCCGTGACTAAATCCTTCATGATTTGCAGAGCGCACAATAAAGTGATCATTTCCTTCAAGCATGCAGGGATTTAATTTTCTGATTGAGTGCATAACTAATAGGATACTGCCGCGTTCTACTAGGTCTATATGACAGGCAATTTGTTAGGGAGTACCGGATTTCATTTTACAGACTCGATAATCCTAGCCATTATGTCAATGTTTAATTCTTTCTGCAACGTAAAATGTGGTTTAGGTACATTGCAGTATTAAAATTTGGAACAAACTTTTCAGATCTTCACCATAAAATATATTCTTGTGCGTACCTATCTGCGTATTATAATATATATAGGTAACCAAGAAAGTTCTGTCGGTTTTTCTCCCATCAGGTTCGAACATTGATACCTGTCACCTAAGACGTACCTGGAAGATTAATAATCGTTCCCATCAGCATCGACGACCTTCTGCTAACGTTCTGGATTACCATGGATTCCATCGCAGTAGAACTTAGTAGACCTTGAAGCGAAGAAGTTATCAAGAGCATTTTGCACCTCTACTAGGCATTTGAACTGGAGTCCTCTAAGGTGATCGTCCAAGGAATGGAACAGGTGATAATCGGACGGTGCAATGTCCGCGGAGTATTGCGGATGCAATAGTGTTTCACATCCAAGGCGTAGAATGGTGTCTTGGATCATCCTAGCCACACGGGGCTTAGCATTGTTCTGTAACAGGAGAACCACTTTGCGATTCAGAAGTGATGGCTACAGAGCTTTAAGTTTTTTCTTGAACACGCTCAACTACTGACAGTACACAGTTGCATTGTTGTCTGACGAGCTGGTAGCAGTTCCCGATGCACGATGCCGCAAGCGGTCCACCAAACACAAAGGAGTGCATTCTTGTGGTGCAGTGCTGGTTTTGGCCGTTTTGGAACCGGTTTATGGGATTCTAACCAATGATGACTGCGCTGTGGAGCTTCGTACAGGATCCACTTCTCATCACATGTTAACACCCTGTCCAGAAATGACAATTTCCTTAGAGACAGCAAAGAAACACAGGTGTCTGCTCACGTTGCCTTCTGGACCGGAGTCAAATCATGTGGGAAACATCGACCCCAGTGCTTCCCAAGTTGATGGAGGTGCTGCCGAATGGTTTCTTCACTCACAACGAAGTGTAGTCCCAGTTCCTCACATGTCTGGCCACTGTTCGTCTGAATTGCTGCCTGAAGATCATTTTGTACACCTACTTGTGTTGGTCTTCCGGCACGTGGTGCGTCTTGGAGTGTTTCGTCACCGTCCTTAAACTTGTTAAACCATCGCTGCACTGTCCGCGTAGTCAAGATACCCTGACCAAAGGCCTGGCATATCTTTCGCCCCGCTGCAACGGCGTTTGATATCAGTTTGAGCTCGTACAGCATACACGCCCTAATGACGCTTTGTGGAGGTCCCATGTTCACTCTGTCCTTAAGCAAGTTCATGGTGCAACTGAACTGCCACAACCAGGTAGTATGTTGGATATATTCACATCAACAAGCGACCTTCGCCTTATTTCTATTCGCATTCAACTCACGGTGTGCGGGCCAATGCAACACAGAGTTCCACAAAAAGCGACAGAATTTTTTTGGTTACCTTTATAAAATATAATACTAGATCATTTATTAGTTGTTTGATACGTTGATTATTTATTACACGGCAATATTTTCTGGCAAGTTGTTACAGCTCTGAGTTCACTGTAAATAAATAGGTATGCACGAAATTAGTTTAATATTTCGTTCACAACAGGCACACTATTAAGGAGGTTCAGTAGGGTCAAGTGTCCCCTGAATTTGAGATACATGTACATTTTAATAAATAGTATAGGAATATACTAATAGAAAACGTGAAACTGCTTATGTAGGTGGAGGATCTTGCCCACAACTTCCTCAAGTAATATCTGAAATGACATTGCTTGTACGTAAATAAGCAGAAGTAAATTTTGGTTGAAGTACCGTGCAGCTCTAAGAAGTTGTTAACAAAATTAACATTCACTTGAGCGAAAGGGAGGAAATTCATATACGTATAATTGGAATAAAATAATTGCCAAGTTTTGTGAATTGTGAGTTGTGAAGTATCATTTATTATTAATAAGTGGATTTGAATTATTATGTGAATTATTAAGTGTTCGTGTTATCGTTCCATTCTAATTGCTGAAGTTCGCCTTCCTTTAAATATGGGTACGCTTGTTAGACTGCTGTTGGTTTTACAGAGTTCAAGCTGTAGAAAGAAGTTTCATTGCTCTTCGTAGCTTGGAAATATATTCGCACTTCACTACGACCCAGTAGAGGCTAACTTGTAAGTCATGTAGCAGTTTGACATGCTCATCGAAATCTTTTAGATTGTATTGGTAACTCAAAAAGTTAAAAGTTAGTGCAATTCTTGTTTCGAATAATAGCAAGATACAATTTGGTATTGGCAACTGAGGAATGAGATCGATGACTGAGAAGACTGCTGTTTAGTCTTTCGGTAAGGTGATTGATGTTTTTCTGTTGAATGTATATTATTCTGACAAAAAGAACATATTTTTTTCTTTTAAGGTAAGACAGCGAAATTTGTAAAATTATTGAGATAGATCTTGGAGATTATAAGTATTTACAAATTTTATTTTGGGGATTGATTTCTTCCCAAACATAATGGATGTCCCAAAATTCACGCAAGATTTGAATTTTGCGCTATTTGTGTGCTAAGGTGTTGTCAACAACAACAACAACAAAAAAGTGACTACCGACAGTTCAGTTTTATTAAAAATGGAGCGTTACACAAAATAATAACGAGTTTTCATTGTTCAGCAATATTTTTTAAATAATAAAAGTTTGGCCTCTACATTTCGGAATTTTCGTACGAAATATGATCGGAACGGTGATTTAACTTCATCAATTGTGAAGAGATTATTTTTTTTTTAAAAAATAGAGAGATTTGATAAGTTTTGTGATCTTAAACACTCTAGCCGTCCTTCAACAATTTGTTGAACACAAAATATCGAAGCAGTTCGTGAGAGTGTTGCTAAGAATCCAGGAATATATATTCGGCACCATGGTCAAGAATTGAGCATTTCGAGAAGCTCTCTACAGTGTATTCTCACGAAAGACTTGCATCTGCATAACATGATAAACCAGTTTTATTTTCTGTTCCTAAATTCAAGATACGGATACGGATGTGGAAGACATGTAGTCTCAACAAGATGATGCCACACACCATACATCCGAAGAAACAATTCAATTACAGTATGAATCACTTCCTGCTCGCTTAATTTCCCATTTTGGTTTGTCAGAATTGGCCGCCCAGATCATGCTACTTAACGCTGTTGGACTATTTTTTTTAGTGTTTATTTGAAATTTATGGTTTATCCCAACAGCTCACGATCACCCACGCCCTGAAGGAGGAAATTGAGAGCTGTATGGACGAAATTCAGCCACATTTATGCACAACGGTCATGGGAAATTTCAACGAAACAGTACGTATGTGCAAGCAAAGCTGTGGAGGCCATTTAGCCAATATGCTATTTCACACATAACCCTATACTGTATACTTTATGAATCAATAAAAGAATATATACCTTTTAATTATAAACCTGTATTCTCTATCAAAATTACTTCTTACGTGAATTTTGAGACATCTGGTACTTTTCTTACAGTACTGATCTTTTTTCATTATAATCCAATATAAAAATAACTTGTACATATGAAATGTACCATATCCCATCCAATATTTAAAAGCTAACGCGCCAGTATATATGTGTGTGTACATATACGAAGTAGAAGAAACTTAGAACTATTCGGTGGCGTAGCCAAGAGTATATGACTAGGGGGAGACGCACTATTTACTAGAAGAAGAAGTAATATCGTGAAAAATGCAACCCACTCGATTAGCATTGCAATTGTTGCAGTTTCGAAAGCAATAAGGATAGTCCTCCCGGTACAAAGTTTAGTATAATAATACAAATAAAGTAATTACTGTAATTGAGAAAGTATAAAATTGAAAAGGGCTCTATTTTAAGCTATTGAAAAAGGGCTTTGTCATTTTTCGTATAGTCCGAAAAAGCAACACTCACTTTCCAGCATTTCTAAAGCTGCCATTTTAGCGTCCGTACACTCCAGATGTGTTTGTTAAAGTATGTGAGTTACAAAGAAAAACTCTTACGTAATACTGTACTAACTATGTATGTAAGTCAGGGAAATAACGCTTACTACTGCAATTCCCTTTAAATATGCAAATTGTTTCAATGAACAAATAAAGAGATACGTTTTCCGTTATAGGTGTCAATAATGCAATGCATAGAATCCATATAATATCTACCCAGTCGTGCATTTCAATGAATGAAGTCTTGTATTTTGTGTTTGTTTCCAAGAGTAATAGAATGGAAAGGAATAATTTAATTGCTTTTACTTCTGTATCCTTGACAAACACAAAGCTTATTTGTTTCTAATAACTTTAAATGGGAAACCATTTGAATTTCTGACGTAATTCTCTATTGAGGCATGAACTTCAATACAATCAGAACAGGAAATTGACAATAAAGAGTTTGGAATTTATTGTGGTATTGTGAGGAAACTCGGAAGGAAAAAATGTATTTAGAAATTATTATTTTTCAATAATTCAAAGTTTTATTAAAGAAATAATGTTCGGAAGGCTTATATCTAATCGAAAGAAAGTCCATTATTATTATTATTATTATTATTATTATTATTATTATTATTATTATTATTATTATTATTATTATTATTATTATTATTATTATTAAAATTTAGGGAATAAGTTAACAGAGCTAGGAGTGTATAGCACGTAAAGGAGTTTGGTTTACTACAATGTGCATTTCCATCACATAACAGTATTGCATGACAACCAATTTTTATTATAAAGGATGTCCCATAAACAACGCAACTTGTATAATGCCCACTATTTCTGTTGTAGTTGGCACCACTAAACGTTACGCGATTTCATCTGTTTCTTTGTGCTTAGTAGTCACGGAGCGCCGAATAGTGCATGATCGTCATCTGTTTTCTGTACAGATAGGAATGGAGTGCTTCAAAGTGGTCAAATTTTGATTTACAATAATACAATTGAACATAATAATAAGTATGTTCAATTCCTCTATCAGTATACATTTAAAAAAAATGTTATTTTTGGACAAACCTCTGACGTAGTTCACAACTACTGTTATAATTGACAATATGTCGCTTAATCAGTGGTAGAGCGTTCACCTCTGGTGCATGGGGTCCCTGTTTTGATCCAAGCTAGCGAAAAGTGAACTTTGTGGTGGACAAACAGCGTGTGCGTGGGTTTTCTCGGGGTTATCCCGTTTCTTCGCTCTTTCTTCATTCTACTATTTAATTCATTTCTCATATTCAAACGTAGCACACACTGTCTCGTAAATGAATAGCGGTTTGTCAAAAGTCGGTTCAGATTATCGTTTGTAGGAAGATTCTAGCCTAAATTTATGTGACACAAATACCCCTTTCTATTTGAAAATATTGTACGGTATATAATATGCTGAATTCAAGTTGGCTGCCATGATCATTTAACGCAGTTCTAACACCAATACCAACCCATAACATTTACTTTGTCCACTTGTCTCTTTGTTACTGCCCTGTCATGATACTTTTTTCTACTAGATACATATGTCAAACACCCTGTCTCATAAACAGTTGGGTATGTGTCAAAAATGAGTTCACATTCTCATTCTGGGAATATAAAGCCTAAATTGAAGTGTAAAATCATAACCTTTTCCATTAAAAAATGTGAGATCTGCAATATAATGGAATTCAAAATGGTTTCCACGGAGACCACACTCTAAATCAATGCAGTTTTTGCAATAATACCAATTGTAACATTTGATTTTCCTCCGTCCACACTTGTCGTTATTATTGTTCTATCCCAATACTTTTGACTAACCCTGTATGGAGATCCACATGTATGTTCTTACAGCAAAATTAAAGAAACGTTTTCAAGAGAATATTATTCATATATGTGTTTTATACTTTGATTCAGGGGCAGAAATGGAATTTTAGAACTAAGGGAACAAACATTAATGGATAAAGTCTCATTGGACTATGCATCGAGAATATAAACTCACAGAGATTGAAAGCAAAGTTTCATCGAGAACCGACTTAAGCGATAGCGATTGTTGCAGAACAAAAAGCAACCAAACAAAATTAAGATCACTATTCAAGTTTCCTTTTTGTTTCTAATAACCACTGATATTCTTCCTTCTGTTGAACGAATACTTCTACTAAAAACAAATGACTGCGACAAATAACTTAGAGTGCGAAACTGAGCCAGGTATATAATGCTTTATTTATGGTACATAGTTGCAAATATCAATTAGGTGTAACAAGTACTTAAAACTGTATGTAGCTGAAGTACATACTTAGCACATGAATATCAAATGTGCCAAGTGTTGGGTACCTAAGAAGTAGCTGGGGCACCTAAATGGCACATGCCTAGCATATCTTGTGCTGTTAGGGAAAGGGGACACTATCCCCTCGTGCATCTTTGATTTTGAAAAGACAAAAATTATTAAATCGTGATTGGGGAAAGGGGTGTCGCTATACTCTTTTCCAAAGTTTTGAAAAACTGTTGTGCATAGAATAATTTAATTAAATGTGAATAAAACAAATGGATTTTTTTCAATTCTAACTTCAAATGCTTATTGTTGGGTTGACTAATTCATATCGGACTTCCGAAGAAATATCAAACTATTTTAATGACCGTGTGAGTAGCGACAACTCCCAGTCACGACCCCTCTTTTCAGGTTTTTGTAGAAATAGAGAGAGTAAGAGTGAGGAAGAGAAAGAAGGTAGGGTAGGTAGGATTTAGATTTCTGGGCTTTCGGCATCTAAGGCCATTTAGCCCGTCACGATTTGAGGGATGACGTCCCTCGGCGAGCACACAATCCGGGGAAAGGGAAGGAAGAAAGGATTGGGGAGGGAAGGAGGCGGCCTGGGACCTATAAGTTAGGTACCACACCGGCAATTGCCTGGTGTGAATGAGGAAAACCCAGGAAAACCTCATTCAGGGTGGCTGGTCTGAAAAAGCGTGTTACACTTTTTCGACCGAGTGACCCCACCGGGAATCGAACCCGGGACCGCTCGCACTGAAGCCGAGAGCGTTAGCGACTACGCTACGCGGGGCCACAGGAAGAGAAAGAAGAGGGTAGGAAGGAAAAGGGAAGGTGAAGAAGGAAAGAAAGAAGGAGATACGAAATCTGAGGAGAAACGAATTACTGGATAATTATGGGAATATGGTGAAGAAACTTGGACAATTTCTAAAGAGCAGTCTGTATTCAGAATGATATTGCTCAATGTAGGGATCCGGAATAGACACATGTTCACTCATACAACCCCGACCTGGATCCAGGAAACTATTCCAGTGGAAGTTGCCCCGACCCAGCCCCGATGATGAGAAAGTTTAGTTTTATTGTTTATCCCTTATTTTAGAACGAAGGTTACCTAATATCCAGTCTCGGAACTCCAAATTCATAGATCGATCACACATTTGAATCGGCCAGGTAAAAAATATTACTTCGAGTATTGAAAATTTTGATATTCCTGAAAGATCGTCGTTTATTTGGGCATATCCTGTTTGTTTGGCCTTTCTCCCAGAGCCGATTATAATTAGTTTTAGACTTTATCCTTTATAACCATAGCCATGCATTTTAAAATCATTACAATAAATTAACGTTAATGTTACGACTTACAACCAGAGTTATTACTCATTCACGCACACATACACACAGAACAGCGTACAAACATGGATAAATTAGTCTAAAAGAAACCATCTAACTATATTTTACTATACATTTCATTACATTTATTAAAGAAAGAAAAAAGAAACAATACAAATTGTTGAGAACATGCTATGAACATATATAAAAATGTAGTAATATACATATGAAATTACACAATAACGTCCTGATGAAGTATATCTATGTATTAACAAAAAAATAAAAAAAAACATTTTATCTTGGGTATCTAAATACGGATTTAGATAAATTGTTTGCGTTACATAGTACAAAAAAATTATTAACATATATAAATATATTCTATTTTTATTTATTTATTTTTTTCTAATGAGTTTACAGGTCCTATCACGCTACGAGCGACGATTGTCAACGTCACATTACCTATCAGGCACTTTCACAGCGTCCATTTGTCTTTTTCTATCATGTTTGCAAATGGACACATATAATTATATTAGTTATTTTAACGTACAAGTTCCGTTCGTAGATGCATTTATTGAGCATTTTTTTCAATTTCGGGTTATAAAACAAATTTATGGTTTCTAAATTACAGAGGCTATTTTTATCCTCGATTAGTCGTCAAGAGCTGGGTTATAAACCGGCTCTAAGTCACTAGATCGTTCGATCTACACACATACTTCTGAACTTAAATTGTCAATTCATAATTCATGAGAGATTCATGATATTTTATTACTATTCTGTTCTTTTGTTTGGAGATTGTATATTTCGAGGCACAGAGATTAAGGTCAAAGCACACACTGTTTACGTTGTGAAATTTGGATAAGAGGAACGGATTTTAGATGAAAGATTGGTACAAGGGTATTATGTTGGTGAACTTAGAAATTGACTTAACGGTACCTTAGGGTTACGGAATAGCTGCCCCTATCTTATATTACATGCAACTAATATTAAAAGAAAAATGAGGTTAGAAAAAAATCACATATAGCATTCAGAGAATCTACATAACATGAACAAACTTATTTTTATATGTGGCGGTATATCCAAAATCTATCTTTTGTATTTGTCGGATGTCTCGAATTATGGCAACCAATAATCGTTCGGGGTAAGTACTAAACCCTTTATACATATTCACTTTCTCAATTCAATTATACATCTTACTTCGACGTCATATTCGCGTTTCATATACATTCACATTTCATTTTATACATATATTTTTAGTAATAATCTACACTTTACACTTCAAGAAAAATAAATAAATAAACCCAGACATCTAATTCACTAACAGGTTGCAACACTTTCCATAAACAAGAATATCTGACATCCCTTATAATCAACGGATTTTTCCGCGCATAAATACACTACTCCACAAAACTTCAGCAACTCGAAGAAAGTGGCAGAAAATAAATCGGCATGATCACTGCACCAAATAATGAGCAAACAGGCGGTCCAGATGCACAATACAACACAAGTGAAGACGAACAATACAGTTAGGATGTACAGAGTGACCAAAAAGCTCAGCACAAAAATACCTCAACAGTTGAAGCTGGATTGTGCGAGGGCATAGGCAGTCAATATGGCGTGTGACCACCACGAATAGCTATACAGGCACGACATCTGGCCTCCAGAGTGTTGATCAAGTCTTGCGGCAGATGGCAGACTTCTCGAGGAGAGCTGTTTGCAGGTGAGGGAGAGTGCGTGCTGGTGGACTGCGCTGAGCTTTTCGCCGCCCAAGAGCATCCCACACATGTTCGAGGGATTCAAGTCCAGCGAATATGCACGCCATGCAATACGCGTAATGTCTTCGCTCTCCAGATACTCGGACACAAGATGTGCACGGTGTGGGCGGGCATTGTAATCCATGAACAGGAAGTCTTAGCGGAAATGCTCCGCGGAAATTGCGGACATGTGTATTGAGAATTTCATCCCGGTAGAGTTGTGCTGTCAAAATGCCATGTTGCACAATATGGGTCCGTTTTCCCATCCAGCATAGTTGCACCCCACACCATAATGGAACAACCACCATAGGACGGCTGTTCAGCAATAAAGTTTAGATGATAGTGTGTCCGTGGCTCTCTCCACTCTAAAGTCCGACCAGAATATGACGACAGGATAAATCTCGACTCATCGGAGAACATGGTACACGCCCACTGGTGTTCCCCTCATGCAACATGTTCCTGACACCATGTGTAACGCGCACGTTTGTGCTCCAGTTTCAATGGCATCCACAGCAAAGGACTTCTTGCATACAGTCCTGCTCTATTGAGCCGCCGACGAACAGTTTCAAGACTCACGGGCTGTCCTGTAGCCTGAAAGAACTCATTGGCCAGTTGAGAGCATGAAGCTTGACGGTTACGTTGTATCAGAAATTATGAGAAATCGGTCCGCAACGGCGGCCGTCTTCTTCGGACGGCCTCCTCCATGACGTCTACTGACTTCACCTCCATTTTGGAAGCGACTCCACATCCTCGACACAACACTTTTGTTCACGTTGAATTCCAACCGATTCACGATCGGCCCAATTCCAACCGCCGAATTATTCGCCCGCGGTCAAAGCCACTCAAATATCGTCTACCAGCCATTGCAAGGTGTGTACCCCACACAACAACCACTAACTCAATGCTTTGAGCCTCGGACACTACTGGGCTGTGGTGTACACCTCATGGCATAAGTTGTTCACCTCGCTTGCAACGGTGCTGCTTATGCGATGGAGTGAGTGCACGCCTTGCCTGTGTGTCTCTTTGTATGAGCATGCCACTAACCAGTGTTGAATGGGCCCCACATGCCACTTACAGGAATACCACGTTCTCTCGGGTGGCTTAAGTTTTTTTTGAGCAGTGTATAACATTGGTATTTTGATATATATATATATATATATATAAATATTCTGATTAAACAGTAGACCCTTGATATGTAAGGCAGGCACGTACACAATTTTAAAGCTTAGAGTGTTAATTTCACAATTAGGCCCAAACTACTACAACCTTAACATTTATTATACCTTATAGCAGAAAAGTAGTAATAGCTGGTGATTTAACATAGAACTTCAAACGGATAATTACGAACGAATAAGAATAATTTTTTGGTGTACAGGACCATCATTCACTCTGTGAGGATGGTTAAATTTTAAAAAATCTTGAAGAAGAGAATAGAGAGATAGCTGAAAGAAGAGAGAGAGAGAAAGCGGCGCCAAAGGAATAAGCTAGAACACTAAAACTACAAAGATAAGTGGTCGAATTTAGACATAGAACAATCCATAGCCAAATATACTTATATACGCCAAAAAATTGCCTACTCAAATGCTTGGTCTAAGGGGGTCTCTGAGTGCCTAAGTACGACTCCGTGCCTCCTAGGCAACCATCTCACAAGGAATAAGCCCTGTGGGATGATTGACTATTAACTGTATCCGGTACTAATTCATTCAGATTACGGCCGGTCCAGCCGGAAGGTTGGCGTAGTCTGTAATTTAGGATTTGTAAAATTAAAAATATCCGATCCCTCAGAAAAATAAGAATTACGAGGACAGTGTGGAAAACGAGTGAAGTCGTTAAAATAAAAAAAATCCTAACTAGGGAATTTGCCAAAATAAAATAAATAAATAAATTAGAATTTTGTACTGGTGATTTATTCGCCAAATCTCGCCAGTGGCTCCCTCTTCGCAAGAATGCCACATCTTGAGGTGTCGAATAATTTCAATAGCTATCTAAGTTAAAACTAACAGAAAAATGAAAAATTATCTGCAAGGGAGAGATGGTCGACACCCGGGTACGAAAATACGAGAGTTTACTGTATTTGATTTATGAAATTGTTTGGCTCTATGCATTATGTCACCTCTACGTACAATGGTAACTTAGTCAGAAGTGGTAACGTGAAAAGAATTAAAGTTGCAGGTTAATGTCAAGCCAAATGCATGTATTTCAACAGCACCGATTTTTCAGACGGCTATTATATTCCGTGATTAATGGTAAATATCTCAAATTGTTTACTATACGATGCTATCCGCAATGTCAGACTAGATTCTCAATGTGTAGAGACTATTACTATTGAACACCAAACTATGAAGTGCGAATATAGTCCGTTAATTACACACACACACACACACACACACACACACACACACACACACACACACACAAACAAACATCCTCGTGCGAAGTTCTAGTGTAAGGGTCAGCACTCGAAATCTTTATTCTTATTCATAAACACTCTTCACTTATGGCAACAAATATATTAAACATATACACCTAAGGATGTCCTATTATTTATTCACATTCATTTTAATATCTATATTTATACCTTTTATTTATCTTCATAACACTATATCTTAAATTCACTATCGGACACCCTATACTTTATATATATCAAAGACTGTTCGAAGCAGTCATATACCACACTCACACATTAATACGCCACTACCGTAAATAGTCGCATACCGATCCGTACACGAAACCTTACTCGAACCCAGTACTTCTTACTACAGAACCCAACTATATCCACTTCACAGTTTAAGAGTTTAATATATATTCAGCGAAAAACAATATTCTCAACAATAATTTTATTTAAACACGTTTATTCTGATAACAACAATGAGGTTTATTCTCATCAGCAATGGATAGGAAAGGAGTTAGCATCGTAACCTGAGAACGGAAGAATAGCATCATATATTCTAACCTCTGCTTAATAATGACCGCAAAGTTTATTTTTGTTAATATTTCAATTACTGGTCTATACAGAACATTGTAATTTTCTGGAAAGTTCAATTTGGAATCAATTTGACTAACTACTTGTTTATGTAGGCCAGAAATAATATTTACTTATTGTTAATCGTAGAAGAAAGGTCAATTTCGTCAAACCTAAATCATTAAGACATTGGGGTAACTGAAATGAGAGCAGCGGATGATACTGAAATCGAACACTGCGGCTCTAGGAGTTTATAAACAAACCGTGCACTATTAAATACTTCTTGTACTC
This sequence comes from Thermobia domestica, assembly GCF_964235325.1. Classification (NCBI taxonomy): domain Eukaryota; kingdom Metazoa; phylum Arthropoda; class Insecta; order Zygentoma; family Lepismatidae; genus Thermobia; species Thermobia domestica. The sequence continues at coordinate 92,924,602 of NC_137462.1, read as the reverse complement.
TATACATCGCAATACGGAATAACTATTACTTTTCATTATGACTTAAAGTGTATATTATGATGAACCGGAAATGAAAAATTTTAATAATAATTAATACACTGTCCCTACTTAAACATGCCACGCATGTCAATCACTCACTACTACTACTATACTACATCACTGACACGTACACTACATTTCACATATACTACTAGACACATATTAATACATGTTATTTTACATGCTAATCAACACAATTGAACGTTACTTGAAATAAATAACATCCAGATTTTATCATATTCAATCGGCTCTGTATATCGAAATGTATAAGGGCCCAAGTGACCCTTCGATCAAATAATACATGGTTCGTTAAATGATTTCTAACTAAGGAACTGTGCAGGTATCAATGCAAAAGGGGACCCTCTTTTCGTAAGGAAGAAAATCCCTAAAATGTCAGTTCAACCCATTTCTGCTGAGACGATGATGAGTTCAGGAGTAGATGAGAACCTCTTAGGCTTGTTTACACTGACATGTTGAACATTACCTTAGCTACAGGAACACCTACCGCCATGTTACTAATTATTAAAAAAAATCACACTTGATACATGCATAAACAAACTATACTTACATGGACAGGTCTGTAGTATATAACCCTAACCGAAATAGCTTTTGGGAGAGGTTTGAAGGAAATTTAAACTGGTCTAAATCACTGCGACTTACAAAACTTGACGAATTTTCAACACTGAAATCGATACACTTTTATCTTGCTCCTGTCCACAATCATTCTTATGTATAAACATGGCGTCGCTGAACCCGATCCTTATTTCAAATGTTTTTGATTACTTTTACAGCAAAGTTTTCAGTTCAGAGCTCCCGTCTGCTTCATTAATAGTTCTTTACTTAAAATGGACGAATATTACCTGCTTTTGATGCCTCTGGGCCGAAAAATTTCACAATTTAGAAGAACTGGATTAGCGTGCTGTTATGCAATTCGTGTCTGGAGCTAGAATAGAGATTCTCGCGCCGTAATACCATGGTTTGGGAAATAGTTCCAATCACAGCAGATATTTTTGGCGGCGGAGAGTACAAAACGAATAGAAAATTGTAAAATCTGAATCAAACCGGAGAGGATATCTCAAGAAAGACAAGGGGAGACCAAAATATTCTGCCAAAATTTCGATTGGTAATTTTTCTCAGAATTTCTGCTCAATAGTGGGCCTATTTTTTTGTATAGCATTAAAATAATAGTTTCAATATTTTCCTATTTAAAATACCCTGTCACCGTCCTAAAGCTCATTTTTTTGGATTTAAAAGAGACATTGGAAAGATAGATTTATTTTGAACTCGTATATTCCAAACACTCTAGAAACTCTTCTCTCATCGCTTTGGTATGCCTCTTCGTTTGTGTTGGTAAGCCTGAAACAGATTTCGTGGCCAAATATGGACATACGACGCAGAAACAATGACTCCCTTTGTGAACATTTTCTTGAGTCCGGAAAAACGGGAAAGTTGCAATAACACCTCTGTCTTGTCATTGACTCTTTCTGGTTGGATGATTCGAAATATCCGCACTTCCTCAAACAAAGAGTGTGAACTTGACATTATACGTCATCAGCGGGGAGCTCCAGCCTCGAGGGCATATACACAATAACTAATTGAAGAACGCAAGCAGTGCGTCTGCATCCTTGGGACGACAGTCCACGTGTCGTCGTTTGTTCGCGCATTGCGCGCTTTCTGGAAAAAGCAGCACTCATTCCTGCTAAAAACGATAAAGTGTGTGTGTCTCTGATTATTTCCTTCAACGTATGATACGTTCCAAAGTAAAGTTAATTGAGAGGTTTTATCAGTGATCTATATTGATAGTTTTATTTTGGAATACAAATTAGTCTAAAGATTCAACTCAGTTTGTTTCATTATTACGAACGTTTCAACGAGTGAATTAATGAAGTGATATTTCACTTGCGGCTGCTTCCATAAGGATTGCATCCTTGGAACTAATTCAGAACACTGATTCCAGGAGTGGTCTCTGTGAGTGAACCCAGGACACCAGTGGAACTACTCTGCGGGCTAGCCGAAGAATACGTGAGTTGTTTTATTCCTAAGCCACGCCACCTTAATAACGATATTTAGTACAGTGGTACAAATTACAGTCATATTTTAAATTCAAGTACATGTAATGTTCATGTTTATTAAGTAATATTATACATTTATTATTTAAGTTTGAGTCTGTTATTTGTTGTGAAGTTAATGTTTTGTTTTATCATATTCGTAGCCTAACAAATCTATTTACGTTGTCTACATCTACGCCTGTTGTGCTTCCAGCCACCACATGGCGAAGCTGTAGGCATGGACGTTGACCATAGTCGTCGTGAGATAGCTGGAAAATAAAAAGGAAAAAGGAGCAAGGTATGAGACTAAGAAATTAATCCGAACCACGACGTACACAATGGTCACAACCCATATACTGAATGTTATCGTGAAATAATTTATGAATAAAGATATTATTCCCCAAAATGTAGCTACAACCGAATTATCCTGAATTTCCACATTAATTCCAAGTATAATTATAATCAATTGAATATCATATATAAATTGAAACCTATTTCGCAAAAATTAGCATGGTACATGGTGATAAAATTAGTGGGCCCCTCCGATTGGAGACCACATTACGTGATTGTAATGGTACATTACAATTTCCACTTCTGTTTTGATATCAAGCTCTCTGGCCGTGGGACCATTCCTACCCGTATCGTTTTTACTCGAGCCCTTTTCTCGCGGAACCTTTTTGACTCGCGCCCTTTTGTCGATGGCCCTTTTGACGTGAGGACCTTTCGACTCGGCCCCTTTTGTCACGGGGCCCTTTTAACCCGGGCCCTTTTGTCGCGGCGCCGTTTTAACTCGGACCATTTTGTCCTCGCCCTTTTGTCCGGGCCCTTCTGACATGGAATCGATTATTGCTCACATTACGGCAGAACAGCCTAACGTGCCTTCAAAAAATATGCTTTAAAATACAGTTGGCAGAAACACACTTTAAATACGCCCCTAAATAGTTTCGCTGCATTTTAGCGTCATTCTGACTAATGTGTGTCGTAGCCGTTCCGCAAAAGATGGGGCTTGTGTTACAATATGTTCGTATTATGAGCTAGCTAAGTCTTGATCTTTATGACTTAGTGGAGAAATCAGTGTGATTCTTAGGCTAGAAAGTTTGGAAACCTCTGGCATAACACACAAACCATTAATGTCTCTTTTTCCTTTGAATCCATAAATAACTTAAATGATGCTGGGAGGAGACAGTGTGTCACGTAGCTTACAGAAGTATTTAGGTTATTTTTATACAAGCTGGTGTCCTTTGTTATAATGACATTCATAACGTTGTAAAGATATAAAGTCATTGTGGCTCGTTCTGCAACATTTTTCTTTTCGAGTTCATTACAGAGCAAGTGAATAAAAGTTTCATAATGTCAAATGTAGGAAAAAGGGAAAGAAAGAAAACGGAAACGTATAACTGGTGGACGTCATTTCATTTTCAACAACAGACGAATTCATGAGAGGATCATTTTCAGCTGGCGCCTGTCAGAGAATCTCGCTCTATGCATCGGCAGCCACAAGCTGTTTTTATTACTACATGCTTTGTTACTAATTTGTATTACTGCATGTTATATAGTCAAGGATGACCCACGGCGGAATTTCGCAATCACTTCAAAATTTTCTGTTATCTGGATCGCACGTGTAAAATACTCACAGCACTGCATTTAAATTTGGACTATTAGTATCGGTTTTAATCTATTTCACTGTCAGACAACTTACAGAGCCAAATTTTAAACCACAAGTAATTCTAACGTTACGTCCAGTCCATCCATTGGTAATTTTTCGCCCCATATATACAGTTTTATAAAGAAATAGATTGGCTATTCAATTCTAAAAAAAATATGAGTAAAAGACTTTTAAAAGTACGAATATTTTGTGTTTCCGTATATTTTGGAATAGTTCTGTACAGGGAGATTTAAAAATCTTTATATAATAAAAACATTGTTATTTTCTCTATTGGCATGGGAATATTTTGGAGGGTAAATATTTGGCTGAAAATATACAAAATAACATGTACCCAGAGATTAAAATTCACGTTCACAAAAGCTCTGAATTGACTTCTTTTCTTAGCCAACTGGGTCCAATTTCTACTTTGTATTCCTATTTCTACGAGATCCATCTTAATGTTGTCCTCCCATCTGCATCTAGGTTTTCCTAATGGTAGTTTTTCGATTGAATTTCCAGTTAAAACTTTAAAATCGTTCGCATGTTTTTCCATTCTGACTACATGACCTGCCCACCTGAGCATTCCATATGTCATCGTTATGAAATTTACGCCATTCCCCATTCCAGTTCCTTTTGGGTCCGAATATTCATCTCACGATTTTATTCTCAAACACTTTCTGTCTGCATTCTTCCGTCACAGTAAGCAACCATGTTTTCCTACCACACAGCACACCAGGCATGATTTATATATATTTTAAGCTTCAAATTTCTCAATAGAATTCGCGACGACAAAAGATTTTGAACTGAATAATAACACCACACCTTTGAGCCGACATTTAATTTCTTTATGGATATGGTTTTAGTCTGTTAACATTCATACTAGTTTTTTGAAAATATCTTGTTGAAAGTGTTATTTGATATTTTGACACATCGATAATCTGCATTATTACGACACTGGCGAACTTCCACGTATTTAGTTTTCTCTGCATTTACTTTCAAACCCATGTCCCTGCAAGCATTTGTTAAGATCTCTGCATTGCTTTCTATCGTTCTATCATCTCCTATGCCATAACGTAGTGAATATCATATAGCTTTAGATCTTGGTTGCTGTTTTTTTATTTTTCTTATAGCGTACTCCAGAACAAAGTTGAATAATATTGGCGACAATACATCTTCTTATTTCAGGTCATTCTGGACGCGAAAGCTCGTGGACAAGAATTTTGCTAGTCGGACTTTAGTTTAGAATTAATTTAAATCCATCTTAACAAATTTAACTAGTTTTTTGTTGTTCCACATTCTGAGCGAATGTTGTACAATGTTTCTCTCCTAACCGGTCGTAGGCCTTCCTAAAATCGATAAATAATTGATGTATCGGGATATGGTTCGTATTTCTTTTTGAGTATTTGTAGAATGGTATGTACCTGGTCGATAATTGATCGATTTCCCTTAAATTCTCACAGATAATCTCCAATCTTCATTCATGTTTGATTATATCTATCATATATGATTATACATATGTAGGCTATACATATGTATATGTATAAAGGGTGTTTCAAAAGAACACCGACAACGTACTCCTGACACCAAGATAAGACAAAAAGTATAGACCCACCTGGGTGCACCAATGCTTCTTTTCAGAGTTATAGGCTGCCGAAAGCATAAAAGAATGAACTTTAAAGATCCATAGCTTCAATACCACGGGACCTACAGTAATCGGGTCGAAACTTCACTTAGGAACTATGAATGTGTGCTATCCAAAAATACATGTTTCAGACTTCTAAGGTACTCATGCAACAATTTTTATAGAGACAGTTTGGCTACTGGCATATAATTTGAAGTACTCACCAACTACCTCTATAAAAAGTGTTGCGTTAGTACCAAAGGATTCTGAAACATTAATATTTTGATAGAGCACACACTAGTTTCTAAATAAAGTCTTTACCCGACTATGGTGGGTCCCATAGTTTTGGAGCTATGGACGTTTAAAGTTAATTTTTTCGTGTTTTCGGTAGCGTACGACTCCCAAAGGAAGCATTTGTGCACCCAGGTTGGTCTATACTTTTCGTTTTATATTGGTGTCAGGAATCACCTCCTAAACGTTGTGGGTGTTATTTTGAAACCCTGTATAGCCTATAAAGCTTTTGTTTACATTTTGACCCACCGCCATTCTGTACAAGGTTGTCATAGAAAGTAGAGACTTGCTCCATCTTTTTTCATTTAACAAGAGCTTTCAAACAATGTGCTACTTAATTTATCTTGCCATTTGAAACTTTTTAGTTGGGCCCCACCTAGGACCCTGTGGGGGCCTTGGGACAAGACGTTTTAACTTAAATCGTTGCACTTTGAAAATAATGCCACACCTTGTCTTTCTGTTTTCACATTTGTATCACCATTTCCGATTTATAGGGTGGCTATGGACTTTTCAATTGTTTTTGTTTACATTTTGACCCCCCGCCATTTTGGAGAGGGTTGTCCTAGAGAGTCAAGACTTGCTCCATTTTCTTTTATTTTACAACAGTTTTCAAACGATGTGTTACTTAACCCCCGTTGTCATTGGAAAATTTTGAGTTGGGCCCCGTTTGGGACCCTGCGGAGGACCCTGGGGCAAACTTTTTATCCCAAAAAGTGTGTCCTTGAAAATGATGGGATACCTGTTCGCTGAGCTCTCCATTTTCCGAACAGTTTCCGAACAAGTGACCCAGCTCAAACTATCTTGCCAGCTTTGTAGCTTTTACATTACAAAATATGTTGTAACTCACGATATTCCGCCCGGTGGCACGTATAACTTTGGGATTCGTCTAGTTATAACATATCAAATGCAAATATAATTGTCTCGTTCGGATCTCAGCGGAGCCACTTCGTGTAAGTATGTTTATACACCTTTACAACATCTACTTACAATCTATAGCCAGAAACATCCAGAGCATCCGGATCAATATTTCTTTAACATATCATCCATCAGAATTCAATCATCACGTTTATCCATCATTTGTACAGTGATCCCCTTCTAACAAGGGTTTCTCCACGTCGAACATCAGTGCTGAGTAGCCCCAACACAGAAGATTACCTCATTTGTGACTACTAACACTGCTCTGTGAACTGTGGCGTCCACATACTTCATCTCATCATCACCTCTGCTAAGATCTTATAATATTCATCCCTTGTTTATTTGTTTTCATTTCATATATATAAGTTATGTTTATTGTAGTCACCTCTTCATGCTCGCGCTCATACTTTGCTCGCGCTCTGTAATTATCCTTATGTCTCCTGCTATGGTTACAACAGCAATAATAATTCACCTATCTATATATGAATAAAGTGAGCTTCTTTATTATTATTGTTGGAAAATCTCATAGACCATATATGTGTTATACACATCTTTCAACTATAACTTCAGTCCCTCCCGAAGAGACGACGTTATCGTCTGTGGAAAACGGTAATAAAAAAAATTAAAAATCTTTGGTGTTCTGAAGCGCCTCACTGGTACTACATGGGAAGTCCACCCGACCATAGCCCTTAATACATACAAAGCATTTATGCTCCAGTTCTCACATATGGCTTCCCTGCCTGGACTTCTGCATCCGTTTCCTTTTACTAAAAGCTGCGAATTCTCGAACAGCATGCTTTCCGCACAGCCCACCGTATTCAGCTACCTAGCCCCACCAGAGAACTTCATGAACTCATCAAATTCCCTAGCATCACATATCATCTTGAGTCTCTCCGACAGAAATTCATCTCATTTTTCTTATAACTGTCAGCATCCATTACTCATGGCCAGTATGCATTATCATGAACTTCACCGTGTCCGTCCTCGCTTACGTCCGTCCGCTTTGTCTCCTTTTCACACTTTACTGCCACACTCTGCCTTCCGATCATCTTGATCGGGTTCTGTTACAAGATTATCAAGGTCATGCCCATCGACCTCACATTTTCCCTTCATTTACTGCACAGTGATACCTCTTGTCTTTAACATGGCTCCCACCGTCTTCATCAACCTAGAGATACCCCTAGGGAGAATATACATTCATTTGTCATACTAACATAACCCTGTGTTGTTCCGTGATCGCACTTCATCCCATTCTTCACTCTCATTATTTCCAGATCGATACGTTACATGTTTCATATTTTGGTATGCATTCATGTCAAACAATCATCATTTACTATATCCTTTCATGTTGCGCTCACCTTGATAGTTATTGTTATTATCCTTTTCCGCATGGGAGTAGAAATTCTTGGATTACTTTCATGAAACTGTTTTTTTCATACTACATGAAACATGTATAGAACATATTTCTTAAAACAATGCGTGAGTTCATCGTAGCTTCTGAGAAAGTGAACCTGCCCAATTGTGCGTGTTTTGAAGCCGTAGTAAGCGTGAAAAATGAAAAATTCTCGTTTGCGTAATACAGAAAAGCTACCAGCACGATTGTGCGGGTTCGGGTGCAAAGGGCTAAATGTATTTTTATGTCATAGTCATTGTTATTATATGTGTTTCTATGTGTGAAGCCAATTGTTCTACATTGCAAGTTCTGTATAATAAAAGTAGAATACCTTTCCAAACGTCATGATTATGGTCGCAAAAATCATAATGTCCTGGTTCAAGATAAGAATAATAAAAGATAAATCAAGAAAATCACTCAGCCCAACCATTCTTCCTAAGAATGTATAATATCCTCTCACATCCTATACCTAAAAGAAGGTGTAGCCCTAGCCTTAAAAATATCTTTGGTCTTAAATTAACATACAAGGACGCCAAAGCAGTAGTTATTTTGTGTTTTAACCATGTATTAGTATAAACCTTTCAAGGTACAAATGCCAATGCAATACGTTGTTCACAAAATTAAGAGTACAGCATTAAAGGCGGCAGTGAAAAGCCCTTGTGCCGAGTAATTAGGGGTACTTGTGGTTACAAAACGGCCATGTGGCGGTTTAACGACGGTACTGGTGGTTTCAAGCCGGCACTAGCGGTTCAGACTGGGAGAAATGGCAGACTCTCGGTCCGACTACGTCTTGCACATGGGGATACAACTGAACCAAATTCAAGTTTGAAACTAACAAGTGGCTTACAAAGGTACATACAGGAATAACCATTTATAAAATCAGATCATTGATTAAATACGCATAAAACCTAATGTTTTTCTCATTGGTTGCACTATATAATTTATATGATTATCAGTTTTCAATTGTCTGTCATATAATACCGAGATCTTTAATTTGTTCTGCTGTGTTTATTGTTACTCCATTCATTTTATACTTGTCAAAATATTCAGTTTTATTTGTATATGTCATATATATTTAGTTTTTCAAGAACTGATATTTAATAAACTATTTTAGCACCAGTCATTTATGTATCTAAGTAGTTCTGTAGCAGAAAATTATCATACTCGCTACTAAACTACTCGAAAGAACTTTGTTATCTGCATGTAATAATATTTTTGAGTAGGCCTATTTGACTTTTCCTAGTAGATCATTTATAAATAGAGAAAAAAAGCTTTCCAAAGGAAGATCTTTGAAGTATTCCCTTCCCTATTTGACTTGATCAGATGTTACATACCTCTCTTTAGTTTAAAAGCTCTGTTTGATTAGCTTTAAAGCATCTAATATATGACAGCGATAGACCAATATTTAGTACTTATTTAGAATAATTTGTGAGCAATGAAGTCAAAGAACTTTAACATATCGACGTACACAACATCCACCTATAATTTACATTTTAGTGCAAAATATATATAATCAGTAAAACGAATAAGGTTTGTTACAATATATCTACCTTTGTAGAAATCATGTTGCATATCACTTAAAATATTCTTTACATGAAATGTAAATGTTTATGTATAATTAATTAAAAAAAATGTAGAGAATACATTTAGTAATCCAAACAGTTCTTCAACACACTACTGCTACAGGATTTCCAAGAGAGAGGTTTCCAATAATTGGAAATAAACATGAGATAACTACTTTGATAGTGACAGTGGAAACAATACAGGGTAGGTTTCCTTATTTTTATAGCAAAATTCTCGGAAATTTCTGGTAACATCTCGTATGGTGCTTGGGTGTTTCGATACTGTACTGCGTCAAAAACTTTCCAACCATATTATTGCTATAATATGTATGTTACAAGAGTTGTTGTATTATTATACAGTAGATATGAGCAAAAAAGAGACCAAGAAAATTTCCTGAAAGAAAGACAACAATTTGCAGCAGAAGTTTTACATGTCAACAAGGAAGTCTTTTCAATGTTTCATGAAGCAGAAAGAGAAACAACTAACTTCTGTATTTGCAAAGTGCAATATAATGCATTTGAGATCTCAATCTCGTAAAAAGCAACCAAAGTCTGCTTACGAAGGAAATAAAAGCACAATAAATTGTAAGAATGGCAACAATTATGGTAGAAAGCTTTCTTCTTTCCGAATACGATAGGCAATGTAACTGTTTCAATGCAATGGGGGAGTCACTAGTTATAACGATCTTTCTTCATCTTAGTGTTATTGCATTCTTTTAAAAGAAAGTTTAAAAAAAGAAACTGGAACTAACAAACCCAAAAAATAAACACGAACAGCTATTATGCGACTCAAGCGAAGAATGAAATTCATGTACTGAATATGTGTAACATGTTATTCACAGGCATAAACGTTAAGCTGAAGCTACCAGTATAAGATCTACAGTCTTGAGACTGAACCATACTCAAATGTATCTAAATGAAGTTCTCGTTCTGTTTCCAATTTTTATGCTTCTGAAACTGAATGTCAGTTGTTTATGAAACAAAATCATCTTACTTGGTTTTGGTCTTTTAATCTATTCTTTATTTCTGACAGGAGAAAGCAATGGAAAATTTTATTCAGTTGCTGACATCGGCTTCACGTAAATGATACCTTTTAAATTTTACTGAATTCTATAAGATTTTTTAAAAATGTGATTTCGGTTATTAATTGAGTTTTCACGAAATCTTTAAACATATTTCAAAGTGACACAGTTACTGCACATAACCAGAAAATAGTTTAATACTGCAACCTCAAGACAAAAATCGACGATATTAAATTTGGTAAGGTACGGAAGAAGCAAAAAGTAAAGTAACCAAAAGTGTTTTCGTAGTTTTTGACATATCATTTGATGAAGCGCTCACAGAGAGGATAAAACTTACGTGCCTGAATAGCGATGAAAGTTACTGTGATCATTTACCTGCTCCAATACAGGTATGTTGCACATACACAACAATAACAGTCCAGTGTAGAAAAGAAATGCAGATATCAAAGCAGCTCGTTGGAAGTTCTTTGGGAACCGGTCAAAACCCCCACAGCCAAAACACCCACACTCAAGAAATGTCAAAACGCCCACACAAACGGTCATAACCCACGCCCACACGATCGGTCATAACCCCCACACAAATGGACAAATCCCCCAAACACACGAACGGTCAAACCCCCACAGCCAAAACCCCCACACTGGTAATCGGTCATAACCTCCAACGGTCATAACTCCCACACAAATGGACAAAACAGCCACACATAGCAACGGTCACAATCCCCACATAAATGGACAAAACCCCCACACAAATGGACAAAACTCCCACACAATCGGTCAAATCTCCCACACTCTGAAATGATCCTGGTTGTATGTCTTGCCCTTGTACTTTTTAATAACATTTTTTATTCCACTTAAACCGATGTTTAGTTCCACTTAACACTAAAGTGGGCGTCGTAAAGAGCCGCAACAAAGACGTGCAATCACGATATTTTCAGAGTGTGGGGGATTTGTCCGATTGTGTGGGGGTTTTGTCCATTTGTGTGGGGGTTTTGTCCATTTATGTGGAGACTGTGACCGTTGCTATGTGTGGGAGTTTTGTCCATTTGTGTGGGAGTTTTGACCGATCGTGTGGGCGTTTTGACATTTCTTGAGTGTGGGGGTTTTGGCTGTGGGGGTTTTGACCGTTCGTGCGTTTGGGGGATTTGTCCATTTGTGTGGGGGTTATGACCGATCGTGTGGGCGTTTTGACATTTCTTGAGTGTGGGGGTTTTGGCTGTGGGGGTTTTGACCGTTCGTGCGTTTGGGGGATTTGTCCATTTGTGTGGGAGTTATGACCGGTCGTGTGGGCGTTTTGACATTTCTTCAGTGTGGGGGTTTTGGCTGTGGGGGTTTTGACCTAGACCCAGTAGTTCTTTCCTCTATGACTTTAAGATGGGTTCGTCAGCGACCGCATCATGTCGTTGAACACGTCAGACATTTTAGGAGGATGCCTTGAACGAATGCACCACCAGGCAGTTGTCCAAGAAGTTTATGTCTGGAGATCGAATCGCAGTGAGGGACCAAAGTTGTTGGATGTTCAATCCCTTGAAGGCAGTCATTGAGGTAAACAACGGTCAAGCATGTGGCAAACTTGCCGAACTCCTAGGGAACAGACAGACCTCACTTGTAATGTTGAGCAAGGGGGTATCCCACACACTGTCGGCAGCCAGTAAGGAGCAATGAGTGACAGCTTAGTTGTCGTTGCTGCCTCGATACCGCAACATATCTATATTTGGTCAGGTGCTCACGAATGACGAAAAGTGGGTTCAGTATGATACTGCCAAGAGTATCAGACATTAGCTATCTCCGCGTAACTTGTGCCTCACACCTCAAGACCATCTCTGAGCTCACGCAGGAATGTGTTCTGTATCTGGTGGACTAGTCGCTAACTTGTAGATTATGAGCTCTTACCGACAGCCCACACCATCACTACGGACCCCTACTCACAGGATGTGTAACGGGTGAAACATGCATTGCAGTAGAAGCCGAGTTGGTTAATCGGAAGGATGTACTGAAAGCGAGATAACACATGAGAAGAACCACCATGGATATTCAGCGATTTGGCTGGGAGACTATGTCATCCACCTCACAGGCTCGAACCTAACGCGATAAAATTATCACCGGTCCCCTTCCCTGGACAACCACCTCCGTGTCAAATCCTTCGAAAATGAGGCAGACTTGAGGTACGCACTCACAAACTTCTTTGCGTATAATACCTCCAAGTTATGATTGGCATGGCGCTACGCGGCTGCAAGAAAGTTGGCAACGGATGCTGGATGCTGATGAAAATTACTTCGAGATTTAACGCTGAGCACATTGGCGCCCGAAGAAAATTTTCCAGGGGACATCTCCCTGGGTACTATATTACGTTTGGAATTTTGTATTTGTATTAAGAAAATCTTAAGAAATTTAATACATTTTCTTAAACCAGGGGGGCTGCCCCTTTGGGTGCCATGCTGAACATCATACATTATATGTCTATTTGTTTCGGCAATAAAAGCAAGAACTTTCTTGGTTACCTTCTAATCTGAAATCTGAAATGGAAAACCTGAGAAAGACAGAAAGTTATATCCACATTGTCTGGTATTTCGTAAGTTTCTAGAGTGATTTCTTTCCATGGGTTAAGAACAACTGTATATGATACTAATATCTAAGATACACACATAAAAGTGCACAATGTGAGCGGTGGCGTTTTAATGTAATGAAAGACTATGAAACTAGTAATTTTCACTCAAATCTTTTTTAAAATTCAAGGAAAATATATTTTGGGTAAACATAACTTGTAGTAAGTTTTTCTCTTAGCTTTAACCTTTCAAGTGATTAATTATCTCAGGTGTTCCGTTACAACTACAAAATTATCAACAAAGTCACTCCTATAACATTTTTTATACAATTAAACTTCCTAAAATTTAAGACTTCCGTGAAATTTTTAATAGTGTATACTTACAAGTAAAAGAAAGCAATAAGTTCAATAAATGCAATATTAATTTGCTACGAATAATAAAATTATGTTGGATATCTATCCTGATGCTCTGTTTAGTTAACGCAACACTTAAGGTACGTTTTGGAAATTGAAAATAACCGTATTAATAGGAACTTGTATATAAGCACATGTTTTATTGTGTTTTAAACCTTGTGTTACATTGAAACTATTTACATAAATGAGTAATGTCCACGTAAATAAATTACTATTAAATCTGTCTAGAGTAGAAAGGCAAGTGTTAATCAACTACGAAAAATGAGGGTAATAAATTTAGTAGTAAAATGGTAATACATACATGCAACAATGATTTTCGTTTAAACAATACTTTATTAAAGGAAGCGAATAATACTAACTCATGGTCGCAGGTTATTTGGGTGATTTATAATTCTCGCCTTCATTGTTTATTGGCATTTCTGGTCGATGACATAACAGCAAACACACAATTCCATTTGTCATACATGACTGGTTCAAACAGGTGTACAATATTCATTACTCGTAGATGATAATTTGTACCATGTCTTCCTCTCTCTCTAGTCCATTTAGCAGGACCTGTGGAATGATCTCCGGTTTAAAATGTGGCCAATGATCGAGTTTAGAACGCTTCATGCACTTTATGAAATCAGGGTGAAAGGTTTGTCCTATGACTACGTAATAATTTTATATTTCCTGTTATTTAGAACGGCTTTAAAATTGTAAATAAATAAATGGTACAAGCCACAACGCGAAATTTTCTCGCTCGAATTTCGTAAAGTAAATAATTTTCTGCTACAGTTATTACTGGAATATTTATCTGTGAAACATGAACAAAATTATGAGCTCCTCCGTGACTAAGCGGTTAGCGTACGCGCCATTGGCGTGGAAACCCCGGGTACGATTAGCGGCGGCGGGATGAAAGACGTCGTGTGGTTCGGATTGCACGTTAATCAGTAGGTCCACATCTCACATAGCCTCGCTGCTGTAAGGGACCTTAAACTCAAAATCAACTCAACTCAACAATGAACGAAATTTTGTTTTCAGGAAATTTCATCTGGAGAAAACTCACCCCTAAAGTAAACTACGCTTTGTGAACTTTTTATCCTGTTTCTTTACAGTGGTGGAGACAAATGGCCATGTTGCTCATTTACCCATTATGCTCCCAATCAATCAATTTGTGAATTTTCTTGTGACAAATGATTTATGCGAATGCTATTGCTAAATATAACGAATCGTCCCACTATAGTAGCTATAACGTGTGTTCTTAGGTCCAGCAGGTGGGGCGTTCGATTCCCTGTGAGAAAGCAAAACAAAGCATAATTTCACAATATTTCCCTTTCATTGATCATTCGTCCCCTTTAATTAACGTGGGGCGTTAAATTAAAAAAATTAGTATTTTTTATATACTAGAGTCATTAATAAAATGTTTGTTTATATGATATCCACAAGATCACATGAATCGTTTTTGAGGAATTTGCAAAAAACAGAAAGAAATAAAAGAAAAAGAAAAAAGAAAGAAAGAAACAAAAGAAAAAATAAAAAAGACTATTTTCATCGATATTATGGATATATTTTGTGAAAAGTGATACATCACAGGACGCTTAATGAAATATAAAAATAATAGCCCTAGTCGCTGTTCAAAAAATCGCCAAAAAATATTTGTTCTCAACAGTACTATTTAGCAAGACTACGGCGAATAGTTGGCGGACCTCAAACGATGAAATGGCGGAGCGCCTGCGGGTTTCGAACGAAATAATATTTATACCGTCAGCAATCCGCCGCTTTGAGTCCGCGATTATCCCGCAAATAACCTCTCTCTCTCTCTGTGTGTGTGTGTGTGTGTGTGTGTATGTGTCTTTCTCTGAGTACTATTAGGTATATCTATAAAACTAAATAAAAAAAGCCTTCCCAGGAGTGAGTTCGAACCACTGACTTCATTATTAGTAACACTCTGCCTTTATCCACCCCATGCTGCTCAATTGGTGCATTTGCATATAAAACAATTCAAAATTTCCTATCATTAGTTATTTTTCGGATTTAAAATCCATATAACTTTTGAACGGCAGGAGATTATGTCCTGATCTTTTTACCAAAATTCGTTTCAACATTTTCCCTCACACCTCAAGTATGAACAAAACATTTAAATCGCTAAGTTCAAATTCAATGTAGCACCCTTAAGTGTACAACCATACTCTACGAAACGAACTTACACAAACATTAATGCCACGAATAATATATAGTATGTTTGAAGACACATAAACAACAATTGATAAACATAAAACGAATATGGTTGATCGAAGCTTTAGGAGCAATTCGACAAGCCAGGTTGCAGTCCACTGTTCATAGGCCTGCTACCTCTCTTGGTCCGAAAATGCTAATCGCACTTTTCTCGGTTTCGGTCTGAATACGAAATCGACCAGCACCAGTGACAGCAGCCCAAATATCAAGACTGATCACAATGTCCTTACACATTCGAACGATCCTGCCGCTGTTGTAGATGAAGGACTAAACGAACGTGGTGGCATTTGCTAATGGAGAGTAAACTACCCCTTTTGGATTTATTAATGAGAAATGACAACCCGTATTGTAAGGTTATTAATGAAACATTTATGTATGAAAGGTGAACAAAGTCGTATGAGTCAATTTTGAAAAATCGTCCGAAAAATTCACTCCCAAAAAGTACATGAATTTCCCCTTGAAAATGTCTTAAGGACAAATGAGTTATACCATAATATCAGGTGATTGATAAAATATTTATTTATGAAATTTCAACAATATTACCTAAATATTAAAAAAAAAATAATTGGAAAAAAATATTACGTTCAAAAGTAAAATAATCCTTGTGTATTTTTAGATGAGGAACTACTTATGCCACAGCATAGTGTTGTTAGTACAATATGTATTTGTGAACATAAACAAAACTATCTTAGTTGTTTAAAAAACCGTTTAGAACGGAGTTTTTCATCCTAGGGTAAAGGAATGTGAAAAAGATGAATGGGATTAGCAACGGAACGGAACGGGACGAAACGGAACGGAGCGGAAAATGTTATTTTTAAAAGTAATCTAGAATCTCTTATTATTATCTATTCCTACAAGTATCCGTATATAAGGCTTACGGATATTCAACTGTACGCGATAAACAGCAATAATAATAATAAAAAACTTATTACAAAATCTGAAACTACTTATGGAGCTGGCTGACAAGGAGTTGTGATAAAAGGAGAGTCACTATTTGAAATAGGTTGAGAAAGGCTGGTTGGTCTAGAACAAGAATCAATCTCCTTCGTCCACTGCGACCTCAGGAGACAGTTATAGGAATTCTCCATAGCTCATTACAACCCCTTGGAGAAAGGTAGTTGTGGGATATATATATAACAATAGACACAGTTTGCCATCCAACTGCGTACGATGAAGCTGTTTAATAAGTCCATTTTAATTGAATTTCTTTTAAACTTAATATACATGTTGTGTTGATGAAAAAAAGGGGCGGCATATAGAGACCCAACAAAGGAACGATCAGTGTGCCAATCAAAAGACTATTTACAAAGAGATAAAGTACACATCCGAAAAAAAATTAAGATGGGAAATTTTAAAACATATGGGAGACATCCAGTTCTACTAAGGAGGATTTTGCTCTCATCCTGCCCTGTCCAGCATACTGAGGACAACGTTAAAAATTCAAAAATTAAAGTAACTTTAGGATATACTTCATGCATTTTTTCCAACTAATATAATTCAATAAATATTGGAAATATGCTTATTTTGGGATTACATAGCCCTAGAAACATGTTCATGTACCCCCAGAAGTACGCGTATTCCCAGTTGAATAGCACTGGTTTAGAGGGAATCTCCATAGCCCATTGCGAATCCTGGAGAGAAGTATTGGTGGGTTGACGATCAGCTGTAGATTGATGCTCCCGTTCACTTGTGGTCCTCTTTTAAGGGTGCTCTCTGGGTATGTAAGGAGACAGTCGTCCATCTTCGGTTCCCTTTCGATTGGTGTTTTCCTTCCAGCGTCCGCTTGTGACAATGTTTTTACACAATAGAACGTGGATGTGAATAAAGCATGTGTTTATAGAGGTTGCTTACACGTGAGTGTAAGGGAACCTTACGATGTATATCCCGCAAATAGCCAAAGCTGTGTTGTAATACGACTAGTATGTAGGAGGTATAGCATAAAGTGAATGAGTGAAATATCAAACTTCGAACAGAGGTTTGTAAAGTAAACACAATGTTATATCAAGTGCATTCACGCAATATTATTCAATGCGTAATGTTACGAAATTATCATTTATCTAAAATAACGCAATACTTTCTCAGACGTACTTAGTTTTTCTCGGTTACCGTATAATTTACTTTGGTATGCATATTGTCACGCATAATTTCGACATAGGAGAACGAATTTTGATGATCCTTTTTCGTTTGTTTATTTCTTTATTTGTTTGAAAGAGTATTCTTTCCTGTTGGCCCCATATGAACCTCATAAAAATCTAACAATAGTCTTCCGAACTAGACCATAAAACTCTTAAATGGCTCAATGTGAGGCAGTGTTCATACCATGATTGTGTACACGATCACGCATAGCTTCGACACAGATGAACCGATTTTGATCATTCTTCCTTCGTTTGAAAGAGTATTCTTTTGCGGTGATTCCATATAAATTTAACTAGGATGTAATGATAGCCTTCTAGCTAGACAAAACTAGAAAATTCATCAATGGCTGACAGTGTAAATATCTTAATAACTGACTTCTTTGTGTGCATGTTCACGCATAACTTCCACATAGATGTACCGATTTTCATCATTCGTTTTTAGTTTCAAAATGTATACTTTAACGTTTGTAGACCAAATCATTTTATAGGAAGTTAATATCCTACCTTCAGTTCAGACATCTAACTAAATTACTGAGAGTAACAAAAAACTGGAAAAATAAATTAACTTAAAAGGTAAATAACCGGTTTCAACAACAAATTGACAGCATAAAATAAATTTTAAAAAACAATATTAACCAACTTCAACAAAAATGCTAAAAAGTAGAAAATAATAAAAGCGCTATAAAACAGAAAATTATAACAGTAATTGCTTAAAAGCTGAAAATATCATGACTATTATGTATAAGAAATTTTGTAATCTGTACCAAGTAAAGTTTTTTTTAAAATAAAACATGTTTTTTTAAACCCAGCCTATGGGTTTTATTGGGCGATATTGGGTTTTATTTAATTTTGTATGTATAATTAAAGCCATACATTTATAATTGTTACTTAAAATACCATTTAAACATTCATGTTCTATTGCACACATAAAATTATGAAATTCTCTTGTAGGGTAGCAGTAGCATACTTCAGCGCAGGTTGCTAGTTCGATCCCAGTTCCCATCAAGTGGGCCTTGTGAAGGACAAACAGCGTGTGGATAGTTTTCCCGGAGTTCTCCTGTTTCCTCCCACTTTCGTTATGCCACTATTATCATCCCTCTCATTATTATCATGTCCCTTATCCGCGGTGCAAAATCGTGAAACAGTGAACTAAACTTAAAATGAACAAAAAGAATAAAGAGAAAAAGAAAAGAAAGGAAAAGAAAGAAAGGATCGCACAATGGAACCCGTAAAGCTTCATCTGAGTTTCGTCTAGAAAGAAAGAAGTAGAAGATTTTGTAAAGTAAGTATTTAATTTTATATAATATAGAATAGGAATAAAATTTCCCATTATACTTAGAATTCAAATTCCTGAGCCAGCCGTCCTTAAGTTTCCTTCAAAACAAGCCAGGCAAATACTGGGATAGTACCTCAAGTTCAGGAACCAGAAATAAATGAAATAAAAAGAAATTTTTCAGTTTAACGTCCACGATTATGCTCGGTAGGCTAAGGGAAACGGATAATTAAGTCTACAAACCATAATTAACTCTGAACAAACAAATCTATAAATTCTTCCAACATAACTCACATCTGTTGTCTTTTTAGCTTACAGGAGGAATACAATGAATGCATGTTATAGCACTTATGTCAGGTTCCTGATTAATCTCAGATCATGTGAGATTGTAATGGATATTGTCTAGGATTTTTCTCCAGGTTTTTCCTTCTCTCCGCCAATCTTGTTTGATCAATTATTTCAAACAATTTACTTTCATTCACCGTGCGTCTCACTTAGTCTATAGGCATAATCAAGGGGCGTTATGCTAAAGACCTCATTTGGTTTACCATACAGGGCCTAAATGTGGATATTAATACTTTTTCTTTCATTCAGTAAATAATAAAAACTGAACTCTCTATTCGGTGTATATGAAAATTACGCTTGAAATCGAGTATCTGCTGACACACTTTCAACTGACATTTCTCTCCTATTTGCTTGATATATATCATGTTACTTATAATAATCAGATAGTGAAGTGAGAAACCTAGTGTCTCTGAGATAATATGCGTATGTATGGAAAGGATATATAGAACAAAGTATGAAGGTAAACAAACTTTTTTTTCGTATTTTGAGTGGTAGTTTTCCATTAGTTCTAAAAACTTTATATGGCCTATTTCTATCCCTGCTTGTAATATCGCTACCAACTTCCTTCCGATATTTTCTCAAGTATTATAGCATTTCCGCTCTGATAGTCCTTATCTTCGGTTCAACCTTTTGTTAGGATAACACGAAATATCATGTATGATGAGAGGAGAAACCCGTTTCATGAGCCAGAAAGCGAAGTGAAAAGTTTCCAGCAGTACTCGAGGTTAAAATATTAGGACAGTCTTTTTATGGTTACTCCTGCTCTCATTCGAACAAATGGAGGAAGAAAGAAAGAAAGTAATAAAATCTACTAGTGACACGCATAATAGCGAAGGAAATGCGCAGGAACAACTTTCTTTATGAGCTGCTTTTCTCATTGGAACATTTGAAAGAACTTTTCTTCCTGAGATTGGGACATCAAAGAGTTTTGGAGTCAACATACATATATATACTGTATATACATACATTGCGTTGTGAAAGAGAAACATATTATTTACGATTCATATTTATATACAATACTGAGATACTCAGGAAGTGTATTAACGCTGTAGAAAAAAAGCGTAATATAAGTGATCAACAATACCATTGCTTAGATCAGGAATAGACAATGTGTAGCACACTATATCTATTTTCTTTACATTTCCCTTTATCTTTACCCACCCTCATCCCCAATTTCAATAAAGAGAAGAAATCATTATAAAGAGAAAAACAATATAGAATTCTTGAATTTTTAACTACGTAAAAATGTTTTACTGTGTCACTCCGTATTGAATAGTGTTTCATACAATAAATTAATTGCTACAGAAAAGAGAAAGGTACGAAAGATTTATGTTTTGTAACTCTTCAACGATTGCTGAAAGACATCACTTAGTATGTCATATTATTGCAATAAAGACACCCCACTATCATAGTAGTTCAGATGTATATGTATTGAAAATTGAAATAAAGTTTTTCAATATCTAGGATATCAAGAAGAGGGTTCTAGTGATAATTATGTATAAAGATAAACATTCTCCTTATCTGGAACAAGGAAGAATTGCCAAAAGTGTGGAAAGAATCAATAATTGTTCCTATTCACAAGTAAGGCGATAAAACTGATTAATAATTATCGAGTCATCTCTCTTCTGTGAACAACCATACGCAAATGAAATCACTGGAGATTATCGATACGAATTTAGGCAAAATCGATCGGATATTTACCATTTGACCAATACTCAAAATGAAATGGTAATACAATAACCTAGGACATCAATTATTTATTGATTTTAGAAAGGCCTACAATTCGGTTAGGAGGGAACTATTGTGTGATATTCTTACAGAATTTGGAATACCAAAAGAGCTAGTTAGATTAATTCTTATGTGTTTAAATGAATTCCAAGGATTGAAGACCTGAAAAAAAAAATTCGTTGCTAATATTATCCAACTTTGTTCTCGAGAAAGCTATAAGCAAAATCAAAGATAACAACCAAGGCCTAGAGCTGAATGGTATTCACCAGGTAAAGGCCTATGCTGATGATGTAAATATAACAGAACCTAATAGGGGGAGAATAGAAAGAAATGCAGAGGTCTTATTAAACACTTGTAGCGATATGGGTTTAGAAGTAAATGCAGAAAAACTAAAACCTGGAAAGTTCACCGGGATATTAATTCTGCAAATTACGGATGCGTCAAAATATCAAGTAAAACCTTCCGCAAAGTAAATATTTTCAAATATATAAAATCAGTATTAACAGACCAAAACCATATCCATCAAGAAACTGAATGTCGCTTAAAAGCCGGAAATTCGTGTTATTATTCAGTTCAAAATCTTATGCTGTTGCGAATTCTGTAGAGGAATTTGACGCTTAAAAAATAAAATGATAATTATGCCTGTTTTTTGTACGGTTATGAAACATGGTCGCTTACTCTGAGAGAAGAACGCAGACTGAAAGTATTTTAGAATAAAATCCTGAGACGAATATTCGGAATCCAAGATGAACGGGAATGGGGAATGGCGGAAACTTCATAACCTGGAACTGCATAATTTGTATTGTTTACTATTGTTAGGGTATAATGGTAGTATACAGTGTTTTTCTCTCTCGTCAACACAAATTAAAGCAAACTAAACAGAAGAAAAGCATACTAAATAAGCACATATGCATATTGCTTACGGAAAATTAACATCATACTAAATAAACTAACACATGTCACATATATGTACTAAAGAATGCACATTACATATTCTAATTATAGAAAAATACTAACATTAAAAATGTTGTAGTAAAGCAAGTACACTGACTTAAATTTGTAATTGGAACGTTGTGCTGAAATACAACACTGGGGACTTGTTATCTACTAATTAATGGTAGTGTTATGAGTTGAGAGCAAATTGTTCAATCATTTTAAATAACTCAACTTAATTCCACTCTTCTAGATTTCGGAATATTTATATTTTCTTCCACAGAATATTTAAATCTTCTCCAGTATAAGTGCATCTACCTGATATACAGGATTGTCAAGTAAGTGTGCTTAGTTTGCTAATCCTTTGTTCTCAGGAAATGAATAGTTAATAATATCAGTATCTCAGTTGTGCTAGCTTGGGTGTCACTAACAACATACTCCTTCGTTCATTCACCTAGTTCTGTAACACAGCTATGGTGCTAATTTCACATCACTTAACATCGTCTTCTGTGTCAAACCGGTTACCTGCAACATCGGGCTCTTGGTGCTGAAATAAGACGTTAAGGTTTAGTCATGTTGGGACTGCTGGCAAGAAAGGAAGAAACAAGATTGCAGGTGATGAATGATATTAAAGTGTGTACGGTAATTCTTACGTTGAAACGAACTGAATAGTTTAGTTTACCTGAAAGTTCTACTTCACAGATTACGTACATGTTTGACTCAAATAAAATTTTATTCAATATGTGCAAATGACACCCTGTTTTATATGCCAAGTTATACTACGCACTTTGATTGTTGTGTTATTCCCATTTGAATCTAAACTAAATAATAACACTAATTGAACTATTCATGAAGAGTAATAAACAAAGCCGATTACTTCTCTTCCATTTATTCTACATTCTAACAGTGGCGTAAGCAAGGAGAGCTTCAAACAAATTCAAGCCCTCTCCTCAGTACTGATATCGAAAATAGATTTTTGTTATATAGAGTATGTTCCATTTGTGATCCCTGATGTTATGACTTTTTTTAATAATTTATCGAAAAAATCAAGTATTGCACAATCATGTTTAAAAAAAAACTTACTTCCCACAAGCTTTATCCTTAACTTTACATAAGATTTCAACAAATTAATTATATACTATGCTCTTAATACAGTAGTTTTGAAATCTTTATTGTTAGTAAAATTTCCAGTTGAAGGTGTGATAGAGAACATTAGAAAAGGAAGTACACATTAAAGATTTTTTAATAGTACTTTATGAGCTCCTGCTACTTTATTACTCTGTAATTAATGCCGCGCTTAACTTTGATGTCCGTAGTCACTGGTTCTATTCCCGATGGGAACACTAAAATTTGCCGGTGCTGAACCAGCATTATGAGGCAATTGAGGATCTACCTGAGTTAAGAGGTACTGAACTCCGATTCAGAAAGTCAGAAATAATAGTGTCTGGGAAAGGATGTGCTGATACAGCAATTATTAGCCTCAAATTCATACTGGTTCCCTACAGAAAACTCAATTATACTTAGATTCTGTTTTCGCTAAATAAACTCTATAATGGACCATTCTATCTCAAATCAACCAAAATACAAGCATTTTAAAAATTCATGGTCTCAGATTTTGATAATCTTTTGTACATTGGAAGACATTTTTTGAGAATAGTTATTTCGCAAAATAAAACTTTTCCAGCCCTCATAGGTAATTAGTAATTAATTACGCAATCAGCTTCAAGGTCACGGCTCAAACATGGCTGTTTTTGCATTTTATTGTTTATTTCAATAACCATAAGGTCTATGAAGCACAAAATTGCATCCGCATGTAATTTTGCCTGTAGATTTCAAATCTGCAATCAAAATTAATGAATATTGTATAGGTGTAGAGTTAGAGCCGCATTTATGGTCCCAAGTTCAGGCCCCGGAATGAGCATGTGGTGAAAGTTGTACATGTGTGAAATTTTAAAACAAGGTGAAGAAATACCGATATTGCGTGTGCACCAAAATTAGTTTTATTTATTTGAATCTAAGCCCCCCCCCCCAAAAAAAATCTGAATGTATCTTTTTCCTCTTACCGTGCTTCTGAAATAATGATATAGGCTATTTCACACTGTATAACTTTTATTACAACTACTCCACACAGTAGCCTACAATCGTGGACACCCGAAAGGGTGGCAGGCTTCCCTAGCTCATAAAAATGTATATGTAATATAGCAAACCACATATATTAAATACCAGACGTAATATAGCAACCATGGAATGGTTGCCCTTAGAAAATTCTCTTTGGGCGCCCTGCCTACAATTATAGTAGAAAATAACAGTTGCCTTATCTACTACAATGTATCAATGTTTACTGAAATTTTTGAGTAACTCGTTAATTTTATTAACAGTTTCATGTGACACACTATGTGATCTTCCACTAGCTGTGATAGAAATGTGATCTGTTGTGTCAATAAGAATGTGATCGGCTGAGACCCATACGATACTTTGATTCCAGGCCAGTGAAAAGTGGAGGCGGGCCCTGCAGGGTGTAAGAACTTTGTGTTGTAGTCCTGATATTCATGAGAATATTCTAGCACCATCCCAATCCACCATTTGCAGTCATAGACAACGCTACAAATTTTTCCTGCATACAAGACTTTTACTTCTTTTGTCTTTTGTTTGTGTTTTTATCTACCCAAACTCTATGTAGGTGTTCCATTGATGTAGAGGAAATTAGTCCAATTTTAAAATTATTCCACTATGAGGAACTAAAGCATGATTATTTCTTGTTCCAGGTATTGTTTTCACATGGATCTATTCCCTTGAGTCGTGCGATGCTGCTGAACGTTTTCAGTTGATACAAAAAATATCTCATGGATGTGATATTGTCCATAGCTCATTTATAAAACTGCTGTACATGTAGTATTTGGTTCGCAGTTGTCTTTTGTAGAACCGCACGAGTAACTAATTGTTTTGTCGTTCCACCTAGGCCACCGCAAACATTTTTACTATGTGAAGTAGCTAAGAAATGACACTCACACGTAAGACCAAAATCTGATTTGTGCATACAAACAAAAGTTCTTGAAAACTTTTACAACTTTTGTATTGAACCCCAGAGTGATCACTGAAATGAATGACATGTTTAAGGAATGGTAACTCTGTTTTTAAGTTTGTCAAGAACACTGCTAAGAATTCATATACAGCCACATTGTTATGTTTCAAATAGTCACTGATTACACGATCACCTTACACGGTCGTTTTGGGTGATTTCCGTGGTTCATTAATCTGAAATAGCCATTTCAAGAAGGTATTAATCCCTTCCAGATTCATTACTACATATCTGAAAATTTTACTACATATTAGAAATTTTATTTTGGCCTTTAGGTTCAAATACCCAAAACCAAATTTAGTTCATACAAAATGTAGGTATTTCTTCACCTTGTGCTAAAATTTCCCACATATACAACTTTCACCACATGCTCATTCCAGGGCCTGAACTGGGACTATAAATGCTGATATAACTTTACACCTATACAACATTCATTAGTTTTGATTGCAGATTTGAAATCTACAGGCAAAATTACATGCGGATGCAAATGTTTTGCTTCATAGCCCTTATTGTTATTGAAATAAACAATAAAATGCAAAAAAAAACAGCCATGTTTGAGTCGTGACCTTGAAGCTGATTGCGTAATTAATTACTAATTACCTATGAGGACTGGAAAAGTTTTATTTTGGGAAATAACTATTCTCAAACATGTCTTTCAGTGTACATAAGATTATCAAAATCTGAGACCATGAATTTTCATGATTGGTTGATTTGAAATAGAATGACTAATTTTAACAACTAGTAGTAATAAATGCCGAATCCGTTACATTTTTGTTAATCTTTGAACACATTTAGTTCCATTGCAACTACATTTCTTAAGCATGAACACATCTTTTCTAAACAATCTTACAGAAACTAAGAACAGTGGTTTATAAAAATATTCCTAGGTATATATGTACTGTAAATCAGTAACCTGTGAAATTCAACTTAACGTCAAAAAAAACCTGCCAGTGATGGCAACGGTCATGATGATAAATAAACTGTATATGATAGACAATTTGATTATTTGAGTTGATCTGATGTGGGAAGCAATACGGAGTTCACAAGTTTGCAACTTACGTAACTTTAGAATAGCTTGCTTTAAAACCTTGAAGTAAACTCGTCATATAACTTCCCTAACTTTATACGGCATCTTACTTGATTAAATTTCATGTAATATGTCCTGAGAAATTTCGTTGAGGAAATAGTTTACTAAAGGTTACATGATGCAAACAGGTTGAATCACCTCAGAGAGCTACTACTTAACAGAAAACATATTAAATTTTTGAAAGACAAGAGATAATGTCTCGGCTTTAAAATAAACGTTCTACCTGGCGAAGGAAAAGTTATTAATAAAGACGAAACACAAACTACCGTATATTGTATATTTTTTTAGAAGCAACTTTAATTTTAGAAAGAAAAGCATAGACAATATCACAAAATAAATGTATTACAAATTGGTTGGGCATCTAAAAGAAACGAGACCACTAGTTCATTCTTTATATTATGCATTGTACTAGTACTTTCAAGATAGACACCATCTTTAAGTGGGCGTTCCCAGTGTGTCTAGTGGAAAAGATTTGTACTATAGTAAAGTTAGAACAATGTTGACAATTGAGTGCTAGTTGAACGGCCAATCACTCCGAATTGAACTAAATGAAGCTACTAAGCAAAAAATATCCTTGGAAAAGACTAGAGATTTTCCAGTAGTAATCTGCGCAAAAATTATGGTGATTGTTACGGAAGCTTGAAATTAAATGTAAGCTTCATTATAAGACTTTGCTAGTTGGAACACATGGAATACCAGATAGGAAGAAAAGAAATATATCATCTAACAACCAGTAAAGAAACATTTCATAAAATAAATTACGACAATTTTATTCCGTTAGTATAAAATTAGTTTTAATAGTATCAGTAATATATAACTTTCTTACATCTCGGTTAGGTAGGTAATGACTTGATAATCCTATAATCTTATTACTTCAATTAGTTAGCAATTGATTTCATTAACCATAGTTATGATCAACTTCTTTCCTTTTCTACAATAAAGAAGCGTATTAACATCTGGAAATATGCATATATTCTTCTATTCATATTTAATATATAAAAATCTCTTTTAATATACATATAACGTACAATATTATGTGACTCTACTCTCTCTCCACAGTAAAAGATAATTTCTTTTGTTATAACTACAACCCGGGATTATATGTAAAATGCATGTTTATAGTAACATGCAGAAACGTATGAAAAGTATCTTTTCTTTCCGATGGACTTGTAAGGATTCGTTTGAGACGGATATGATAGATAGCGCATATAAATGCATATTTTGAGTGAATTTCGATGTGCATGCATATTTCGTAAACTTTGCAGGATCCTGCATATTTCCTAATTTTATTGCTGCATACTAGCATATTTCATCGTATATCAGAAGGAAATAGGTTATATTTAAAAGTGGTCTGAATCACTTTGTATACCCAGATGTAGATTTTAAAAAAATAAATAAAAATAAATAAAACGTTGAGTTTGTTACTCACAATCCTTGTTAAATTCACCTTCGATTGCAACAGAGGTCATTAAGGTAAGATATTTTTGTTAGAAATTGAAATTTTTATTTTTTTAGTGTATATTTCAATGCATATCGCACACAGAGTGGAAGACTGTTACAAGTCAAAATTACACATTTGTGGGAACATGACTTTTAAAGCTTGTTATTCTATCAAAATGGCTCCCTTGGTATTTCTGCCATCTAGGGGTTAATTTATTTAGTTACGTTTGTTCGAAAATACCACCAGGTAGAGCTCGCTTCTCTCTCTCTTTATTCTCTTTTGAGCGATGGTAATTCAACATTTTCATTTCTTTTAGTTGTAACAGTTTTCCACCGGGTGTGCGATATGTTAAACTTTTAATGCATAGTTTACAGCATATTTTTGATATTTTTCGTGCATATTTGCATACATATCTCGAGGTTTGTTTGTGCATGGAAATTCGGGCTCTAGTTATAACATTATCAATATTTATGGTTGATCTATATTAATGGAAGACATTGAAAACAGGCTAATAAGTTTCTTTTATCTAAGAGTTGTAAGATTTCAATGTACAGACATCCATAAATAAGTGGATATCTCCGGACAGTTACACAAGAAATCAGATTGATAACATATCATAGATCAGCATAGACCTACCAATGTCTCATGGTAAAAATGAACATATTGTAACTCGGATTGCAATCCAGTGACTGCATAAGATGCGACGAAAACTCCTGACAATAAAGAGAAACAGAAAACAAATCCTAAATGAAGGAAAATTTGATGTTGAAAGACTAAAGAATTTGAAATATCAGGACCGATATCAGATTCTTTTTCGTAACTTGTTGAAGTTCTTCAGATGAAAACGAGAATTAAAATGAAGGTATCATGAAATTAGCATTAGAGATAGCGAAACATTGAAAAGCATTTGTGATAGTATGAAGAGAGAAGAAGAATATGTCAGAGTTTAGATGTGTGAACCGTGGTTCAATGATATATGTAAACACATGAGTGAACAATGGAAACGAGATAAATTTTTGGTCAAAATACGAGGGTGTCAAGAACACTTATAAAATGTTACGTGTAAAATTTACGCTGGAGAGGTGTGTGGACAATATGAAAGGTTGGTGAAAAACATCTGGAAAGTTCTGTGCAATACCGTGGGATGGTGTGCAGCACCCTGCTATATTGTGAAATGTCTAAATGTTATTACAATTACAATTTCTAGAACTATTTAAACCATTGTTAAATGAAATCATTTTAAATCTTATTTAGTACTTCAATTGAGTTTCAAAGGATTTGCCTACGGGTGTACACTCTCAGACAATATTTGTAGTATCATTATGTTCATTTCATCCTTATTTAAATTAGCCAATAAACGAAAGACTAGTGTTCATTTACCATTACACCACATTCCCTTATATTGCCTGAGCCTTCTGGTTGAATTATCTCCAATGTCATACTCCTTTCCTAACAAAACTATTGGAAACACTTCTCAAGTGAGTAGTTGTAGATTAAAAGTGAAGCATGTGACAGCAGGAGAACAGTCCAGTTTCCATTAAAGTCAGAAGCCGTCTTCAGGCCATCCTGGACCTTGAAGCGCTGAGAGTTCATCGCAGCAGAAACAGCCTATGAGGAAACGCAAGTCATCATCTAGCAATTACCATCGAGCCGTTCCAGTTTTCAATTTATCGCCCCTGACAGATTTGACGGGATAAAGAATTTAGTGGTCAACTCCATTTGGTTTCTTCAATTTCCAGCCAGAAAATGGAACAGTATTTCGAAGAGTCTACTTGTCATTCGTCCTGACTACGATGTTATCAAGGACCAACTTAGACAAGTGCTCTTTCCAATCCTTTTAGTTAAATACTTTCTTCTTTCCCTTTCTTACCTTCTACCTAATCTAGTCGCTATATAATCAATTTGAAATGGTTGATTTTCATTTATGCATTAAAGAATACCCTCTCATTAAAATAGTTGCGTGTCAGTTGTTAGTTGTCATCCCCTTCCATATTTCTTCGTTTGAGAAATTTATGATAATTTATTGATAAATTACAAACTAACATCTGACCTAGCAGAACTGACGATCCGAACCTGCACAGTTCGAAATGTAGATGTGGAGAAAAATGGAGAAATTGACTGCATGAAATGATAAACCAATTAGAACGTTTAGCGGAAGTTGTGAAGAGAACAGTAGTGGATATATTAAAAAGAAGAAAAATGTGGTTATAGAACGTTAATGAAGAAGAAATTCTCTTATTAAGGATGTGTTAGATGGTATAACAAAATATAAAAGAGAAAACTCAAAAGAAAAAGATTGGAATTTTAAAATTAAAATGAAATATCACCTCACACCACATTTAAGGTACTACGGCTATGCTATAGCTAAAGACTGAATGATTTCTTGAATTTGAATGATTGTGAATATTAATTCTTGGTGCTTTCCCATCGTGAATCTTACTCGGGACCACGTGTATCAAAGACACATGCGCTGGTCACTAGACTAATGGATGGGCTAAGATTAAAGTTAGTGAACCTTTTTAAAGAGGACAAAACGTACTATACGCACTGGCACTCCCCCAATCTTGGAACTGCTGGGAATGTCCCCCCAATTAACAAATTTGAAATGTGTTTTTCGTTTATATTGTGAATGAGGATCGTTGTGGATGCCTAGTAGAAACATACTAATTATAAATATGCACGTATTCAGATTTCAGAATGAATTTACGTCACTGATTTGTGATGCTGACATGTACGACTACTTCATCTACATCACCTGATATATAATATAGAACCGGTTCACCTCAGAAATCAGATTCATCTACCGTAATATGAGTCTCATCTCCCTTCCATCCCCACACAGAATAAGCTACAAATCTGCCCACCTCCCAATATTGAAGACAACTTTGCTCCCCTGATCCTTCACAGCATTGTTTTTCAACTTCATAAATATATTGAACATCGCTTAAAATATATATCTATACTTACAAGTCCCCCCTCCAATGTTGAAGATAGATTTACGCCGCTGACTGTACGTCAAATCGAAGGGAGGATCGTGTTATAGCTGAACTGCTAATAATGGCATAATACTTACAATGATAGTAACGACGATCACGATTAATCTAGTGATTGCAAAACGTGTTTATCATGGATCTTTCCAATCAGATCACATGTAATGTCTTTGTTAATCATTTCAATCTCACCATTCATTTCTCATCTCTTTCTAGCATAAAGATCACACCTGTAGATCATCAAACTTAAATAAACTGTCGGTCTTAAGATAATGTAAAATATGTTTTCTATTTTTCTCTTCTCCTTGGATAAAATATCCATTCTATGTAACTGTTTATTTATGTTTATAGATAAAAACTGCAATAATAAGAGAAAAGGAAATAAATTATTTAGTTCGGTATTTTGTAAACCAATATTTATCTAGCGCAAATTTGATCTGATTTTACCATTAGACAACCAAGAAAGAAACAATATAAATAATTAATTGTTGATTGATGTTTAGTTCCAGAGGATCAGTATAAAACTCGTTTGTTTTACCATTTCATAATTTCTTCCATTACCTTTATTTATTTTATTTTTGAATTATATGTATGGTTTGTACCCTTAGGGTAAAGAAGACAATGACAATTGAATGATGATAATAAAATAAACAGTGAAAGAATATCACATTACACATGCCCTAATTGGAATTGAAATCCAAGACAGACCAATCACATTTTCTAAATAACCTCTCTCATATTGATCTTGTAATTTAGTATTTCATAAAATTTACTAGCATCAATTACCCGCTTCGGTGGGTTAAAATAAGAAAAAGTAGTAATATGTCGCGTTAGTCAGCCACTTTATATATATATATATATATATATATATATATATATATATATATATATATATATATATATATATATACTCTGTAAAGAAAAAATAGCGACACCTCAATTCTCAAGCTAACTTACACAAAAAACCATAGTTGCAGTCCGTTCGAAGAGGAATAGAAGGAAATGAAGAGTGGGATAGGTCATTTGCGTTAACTGTGACACCTATGGTGTATGACATCGCTTGCCAATTGTTTGTGTATTAGTAATATTTTCGCTAGATGGCACTGAGTGCGTCTCGTAAATTATTGTTTGTAGTGAGATGGCTCTTCCTATAAAGGATTTTGCTCAAAACACACATAGTTACTTATATATGCATATAAATTCATTAAATTCATGTCAAAAGCGTGAAACTCTGAAGCAAGTATTAAGAATGAACTGCTCATTAGGAATATGCATTGTAATATTATCAGGAATTCATGTAAAAATCATATTGATTAAAGTATGTTGCAAAAACCATACCCGAGCAAGTGTCGCTATTTTTTCTTTACAGAGCGTATGTGAAATCTTTGAGTTTTACGTCCCACGATTATGCCGGTTAGGCTAAAGGAGATGGTAAAAAAGTGGGAGGAAACGGGAAAACCCCGAGAAAACCTACGAGCACGGTGTTTGTCCACCACAAAGTCATCAAGGCGAGATAGGATCGAACCAGAGACCCCATATATATATATCCCCTCCACAATTTTTGCGGGGTTGAATTTGGATTAAAACGGCATCAGAAGTGTCACTGTTCATCTCAACGACCTTAAAAACTATAGATTCGACACTAATGTCGGTTATTTTCGATCATTTGTATATGTCTTTCCTCTCCTTCAAGTTACATCGTCAGAGTGATATGATCATCTCATGTTCAAACTCTATCTAGGTTGAAAATTTGATCGAGATCGGTCCGGTGGTTCAAGAGTTATTCTTCTATTTATTTTTATATATCTCCCCATCCTACCTCCTCCCCCGAGTTCTATTGTCAAAGTGCTTACGCGCCTTTGGCATGGGAGACCTGGGTTCGATTCCCGGCGGGAGCTCACGTGTTCGGATTCCACGTTAATCAATAGGTCCCGTCTCATATAGCCTCGCTGCTGAAAGGCACGTTAAACTCAAACTCAACTCAATTCTATCGTGAAAGTGAATAGATAAATACCATCCCAGGCCCAAACCTCATCTATGTTGAAAATTTAATCAAGATAGATCAGATGGTTCAAGAGTGAAGTCACATAGACAGTCACTTTCATTTTTATTCTTTTTACATGTATCTCCGACTCCCCCTCCTTCTCCCATACGTTGCACCGTCAAAGTTAAATGATAAAAATTGTCCCAAGCCCGAACGCCATCTATGTTGAAAATTTGATTAAGATTGGTCCTGTGGTTAAAGCGAGATGAAGTCACAAAGACGGTCACTTTTATTTTTATTCTTTCTATCTCTCTCTCTCTCTCTCTCTCTCTCTCTCTCTCTATATATATATATATATATATATATATATAATATATATATATATCCCCTCTCCAGCCCTTAGGTTCCACCGTAAAAGTGAAATAACGAAAACATCTTAGGCCCGAACCTTATCTATGTTCAAAGTTTGATCAAGGTAGGTCTGGTGGCTCAAGAGTTATTGTTTTATTTATTTTTGTAGATTACTCCCCTCCCCGAAGTTCTACAGTTAAAGTGATATGATAAAAACTACCTCATATCTGAACCTTATTTATGTTGAAAATTTGTTTAAGATCAGTGACGTGATGAAGTCACAAAGACAGTCACTTTTATTTTTATTTTTTTTGACATATATCTCCCCCTCTTCCTCCAATTCGTTGCAATGTAAAAGTGAAATGAAGAAAACATCCCAGCCCCGAAACTTATCTATGTTGAAAGTTTGATCGAGATCGGTCGGGTGGTTCAAGAGTTATTAAGTTTTATTTATTTTCATATATTTACCCTCCTCTCCTCCGCCTCCCCTAACACTAAGATCTATTATCAAAATGAAATGATAAAAAACTTTCCATGTTTGAACTTCATATATGTTGAAAATTTGATTGAGATCGATCGGGTGGTTCAAAAGTAATAAATTCACGAACATAGTCATTTTTATTTTCATATTTTGTATACCTCCCCCTCTACTCCCTCCCCTACGTTGCTCCGTCAAAGTGAAATGATAAAAATCATCGCAGTTCCGAACCTCATATACATTGAAAATTTGATCAAGTTCGGTCGGGTGGTTCAAAAGTTATTAAGTTTTATTTATTTTTTCTGTCCCCCCTCCCCTAAGTTGTACCATCAAAGTAAATAGCTAAAAACACTCCCAAGTCAGAACCGCATCTACGTTGAAAATTTGATCAAGATCGGTCGGACGGTTCCAGAGACTAAGAGTCACAAACATAGTCACTTTCAATTTTATAATATAGATTTCAGTAAAGCTGGTTAGATTTGGTATTATAACTGAGTCAACTATTAAACTTTTCTTCTGGAATAATCGTGTTATAAGTCGGAATATATCCAACCGGTTGTTCCTGGGAGAGATTACTTTTTGAGGGGGTTAAACTTTTACATACTAAAAGCGAACTGAAGGTCAATTTCAGAATGTGAAAGTAACAATTACTCGCCCACACTTCTTCTTCTTCTTCTTCTTCTTCTTCTTCTTATTATTATTATTATTATTATTATTATTATTATTATTGTTATTATTATTATTATTATTATTATTATTATTATTATTACCAATATAAAAAACGGAGTTTTTAGAAACGTTTCTTGCCCAGGGATCCGCGAATATTTCTCGCCAAGGTCATTGTAAGAATCTACGATGCTAGCTGTATGTTTGCCATTGTAAATTGGAATCAATTTCTTTATTATAAACAGCGTTCAAAAAAATGCTCCTGTCCAACGCAAGTGTAATGTTAAACTGCAGTGTGTCATTGTTGTAAACCTCTCAGATTTCACTATGACTTGACTGCCGACTAAATTTTGTATTCCTTTCTGGTTCTTTAGGAAACAATGGGGATATTTGAGGTAGATAAGACATAAAGCAGAGGTTGAAAGGAAGGTTCAGGTGGTGAGGTCAATGGATACATCCCGCAGATTTCGGTGAACTAGAAACCCCTGACAAATCCTTGTCATACTTTTCGTGGAAACATTCGAAATTCTAGTACGATCAATCGGTTCATACGATCAATCCTGTACAATTGACATACTAATGACAGAGCGTGAAACTACACGAGTAATTAAACGAAATGGATCGTGTTGTCTTAATGAAGTCTGCGTAGATATCTCATTCTCATTAGTGTCCGTAAATGGTATCAAGTTGTGTTTTGTATACTCGGTATGTATACTTGGTGGAACAAATAAAAGTTAGTATTTAGCATTCTGGTTTCAAAATTGCTGAAATCTCGGGTTCAAATCCTAGATTCGCCTATTAGTAGTATGAACTATTGTTCAGTGAACTACGGATTATAAATCAATATTACTGGCGAGTCCAATCGTCTATTAATTACTAGTTATCCGACTAATTTTATCATATTTCCTCTATAGTATTAAATGATATTGCACAACATTATTAAATTAATAATGTACTGACTAATATTTCAAAATTCCCGTACATTCCACACGACATTCGATCAAACAAAAATGCGTGGATGGTATTTTACTTGGGACGCAGATTATTGAAACATATTCTGTAGTTGGTGTGGCCACGACCCGCTCAGCGCTCTGTTGACCTATACATGCTAAAATGGAGAAAGTTTGAAGAAAAAATAAGGTCACTCACATACATTTTTATGCAATAAAATGGCACGGGAATAAAGTATAGTATGGCAATAAAAAACCTGAGAATCCAGTTTGGTAAATGAGAGTAACAAAGTTTGTGATTAACGAGTATCAATGGCGAAGGCAGAGCGCTGCTTCGGCTCTAACCAAGTTCCGTTTAGTACACTGAAACCGAAATGGATTCTGCTTTTATGTGGTATGTTCAATTTCCAACCCCGATGTTACGATTCTTTTATATAAAGGTAACCAAAAAAGTTCTGTCACTTTTTCACCCACCGATTTTGAACATAGATATGTCGCCTAAGGTGTACCTGAAAGATCAAAAATAATCCCCACCAGCATCGACGACCTTCTGCCAACGTTCTCGAAGACCATGGATTTCATCGCGATAGAACTTGGTGGGCCGTAAAGCGAAGAAGTTATCAAGTGCATTTTGCACCTCTACTAGGGATTTGAACTGGCGTCTTCTAAGGTGATTGTCCAAGGAATGGAACAGGTGATAAACGGACGGTGCAATGTACGGGGAGTATGGCGGATGCAATAGTGATTCCAATCCAAGGCGTAGAATGATGTCCTGGGTCATTCTAACCACGCGGGGCTTAGCGTTGTCCTATAATAGGAGAACCCCTTTGCGATTCAGAAGTGTTGGCTCCAAAGTTTTGAGTTTTTCTTGAACATGGATCAACTGCTGACAGTACTAAATTGCATTGAGGCTCTGAGCAGCTGGTAGCAGTTTCCGATGCACGATATCGCGAGGAGTCCACCAAACTACAGAAAGACCTTCTTCTTGTAGAGTGCTTTCGGTTGTTTTGGAACCGGTTCATGGGATGCTAACCAATGATGACGGCACTGTGGAGCTTCGTACAGGACCCACTTCTCATCACATGTCAACACCCTGTCCAGAGATGTCTTCTTCCTCAGACGAAAGGTATGACCAGCTCCTTCCTCAGGAAAGAAACACAGGTGTCTGCTCGCGTTGCCTTCTAGCTCGGAGTCAAATCATGTGAGACCCATTGACCCAACTTGTAGTGCTTCCTAAGTTGATTGAGGTGCTGCAGAATGGTTTCTCCACACTCACTGAATTGTAGTCCCAGTTGCTCACATGTCTAGCCACTGTTCGCCTCAATTGCTGCTTGAAGATCTTCATTTTGTACATGTGCCCGTTCGAGTGTTTCATCACTGTCCTTATTAAACCACCGCTGCACTGTCCGTGTGGTCACGGCACCCTCACCAAAGACCTGGCATATCTTCCATCCCGCTACAGCGGCGTTTGACTCCAGTTTGAACTCGAACAGCATACACGGCCATATAATGCTCTGTGGAGGTCCATTACACTCTGTCCATACGCAAGTTCATTTGTAACTGAACCGCCACAACCAGGTAGTATATTTGATATACCCACAGCAACAACTGACCTTCGCCTTATCTCCATTTGCATTCAACTCGCGGTGTGAGGACCAATTGAACACAGACCTCCACAAAAAGGGACAGAGCTTTCCTGGTTACTGTTATAGATATAATTTTGCACGATAAACAAGCACTACACAGAAATGTTTAAAGAAAAATTTACATTTCATAAAGTCAATCTTTCGCACTACACAATATTTCAACAGATTAGTTATATACTATATTTATTAATTTTATCCATTCCTTTTCATTACCTTATGCATTAAAATGAACCATTTGTGGGTTCGAATAGAAATTATTAAAAAGAAAGTTGATATTTTATTATTATTATTATTATTATTATTATTATTATTATTATTATTATTATTATTATTATTATTATTGAAGTCCTGTTCAACTGCATTTTAACGTGCGCGATCTCGGTGTGCATGATCCTTGGTTCTATTCTCGCTGGGAACACTGGTATTAACTCAGCATCATGAGGCAATTAGGGAGCTATCTGAATTAAGACATAGTGAACTTCGATTCAGAAAGCCAGAAATAATAGTGCCTGTGAAGCGACTCATCACGTAGTTGAACATGAGCGCCTGGCTGGTTATAGCCTTAAATGGCTGTAGTACCAGGAAGTTTAATGTAGTAATACTGTGTAACTAATGAAAACTTAGAACTGTGTCTCCTGCAATTCGCCTCACCTTTGTCTCCTGAAAGAAAAGACAGAACTTTGGGAAGTTCGTAATGACTATAATGTGTTTATGCGGTTTTAGTTTTTTTTTTCATATCTATATTTATGCTATTATATAAAAGAGTAAAAGTGTCTCATTCATTAACATAAAGACCATGCTACTATAGCTAGAAACATAAAATTTGAACAGGAAATTATTTTTGACTTGAAAATAAAGGCTAAGACATGATTTTTTTCTTTAAGTATCTTAACGTAAATTAAAGGAGATATGTGCAAATTTACCAGGTATGATGTCTCTCACGTACGAAGATAAAATTTGGCATAAAACTCGCACCTTCTCGAGAAAAGTGACACAAGTCAAAAAAACCTAGAAGTCCAAGTTCGTATCTCTCGCGAGGAAAATGACATAACTCGTAACTTGTTTTAAAGTTATTTTATAATCACAATGTTTTTTTTTTCCTTTTATGTATAAAAGTGTTGTAAATATAGCTTTAAAATTATCCCAAAATCAGAGTGTATTAGATCAAAAATGACAGATTTCGTGTTATGTCACTTTTCTCGCTAGAGATACGAACTTGGACCTTTTTTTTTTTTTTTTTTTTGACTTGTGTCACTTTTCTCGAGAAGGTGCGATATGAGATTCTCATTAAAAGTAACTGAATACGTGTTTCAGCATTTTTTGAAAATTCCGCTTTTAAATGGCGGAAAGGGGAAATTTCCATCTTATAAATTTCGACTCTTCGAGTTAAAGGTGTGGAATTCGACATTTGAACTTTTAATAATTAAAAACAAGAGAATACGTATTGCAACAATTCCGCTTCCAGTGACCAAAGGGATCAGTTTGTATAATACTCAAATTTGCAATTTTTTATATAGAAAAACTCGCACCAAAAATACAAATCCCTGAGAAAAGCAACGTTTTATTTTAAAAGTAATAAACTGAACTGAACATATTGGCTTCATTAGACATTATATCTGTATCTCTCCTTGCTACATGTTAGGGGCCCAAGGTTATCTATGTAAATAGAAATGTTCCTGCGCTCTACTAAGCTACTTTGTAATTCAGCAAACTTAGTATTAATATTTTCCTTGAACACTGTGCAACTCCTCACAAAATCTTGATCATCCTTTCATATGTTCGTCCAAAAATAGTGCGTCCTAAGCTTTCTGTATATTTCTCGAAACGATGGATGACCAGACTCCTTTGCAATATGCCCGCTGTAACAAGCAGAAGCTATGAGAATTTACGGTAACCAAATCACGTCGTTCTCCTCGCCTTGGAAATTTGTACGGTGCATGAGGATACCACCATCCAAGAAATATGTTATATTATCCAGTTTCCTGAATCTTTCTCGTGTATTCTTGGAGGAAACCTTAGTTTCATTAAGTTTAAATCTGATTAATTTGTTCAGAAAGGAATCAGATCTCTGATATTTTAATTTCTTTAAATCATTCAGATCGATCAAAATGCCTTCTTTTTTCCCACGATCTTCTAACTCTTCAGTAAGCATACAATAAGGAAATTCTGCTAAAAGCTTGTCGCGTACCCTCAGTGAGTTTCTCTCTCTTCTCACTCTTCATTTTTTCTGAAAACGGAGTATACGGGTGGCTCAACGCTGAATTAATGCAGAACACTTCGTTGATTTAATTAACGAAAGTATTCCTTTATTGTCTGTATATACGTGGATAATCGGAGCGTCAATGAAATTGACTTCAAATTTTTCAGATACAGTAACAATTGATAAAAGCTCTAAATACGTTGAACTATAGTTTTGTTGTGAGAGGGAAAGACGACGGATCCATAAGCAACAACGGACAACTTCCCTTCTTCGTCTTCCTGACAGAGTGTGTAACCACTCGCCTCTTTGGACCCATCGGTAAATAAGTGGTAAGGCTCATTTAGTTTCGGTAGCAAACGTTTAGGATCTTCCGCCAATGATTTCTTCAATTGCGTCAGCGCTTCATCGTGCTTTAACACTGCTTTAATTTTACGCCGTTCATTAACAATGACGTTAAAGGCGCTATGATCTTCCACATATTATTTATTCTAAAGTGGAAGAAATTAAAAAATCCAATTAATCCTTGCAATTGTTTAACATTTTTAGGGGGATTTATCTGATTCGCCATTTTAAACTTTTCTTCAGTACAACTTATTTTTCTGCTGTTGGTTTTTAAATCTAAAACTCTAACTCCTAGGAGAAAAAAACTTCCTTCTCAGGACTCAAAGTTAGGCCAGGTTCTTTAATCCTACATAGTGTAGTATTTAAGATTTCTAGCAATTCCTTAGATGAATCAGCGATGACTAAATAGTCATAGTAGCAGATAACCTTAGTAAAATATAATTCCTTGAGAATCATTTGCATAAGGCGGGCCAGACTAAACTGGACGTTCGCAGGCCATAACACGAGCGAACGAATTTAAATGTGTCCTTATGAGTAATGAAACCAGTATAATCTTGGCTATCTGGATGCAATGGAATAGCTCCATAAACGTATTTTATATCGACTACACAAAATCAAGATTTATTTCCTAAATACGTCAGAGCCTCAGTTAAACTCGGAAGTTGGCAACCCTGAGGCTCCGTCATCAAATATAATTTTCTATTGTCAAGGACTAGCTTGAAAGATCCATCCTTTTTCTTATGTAAAATAGGTGCGCTCACGTAGTTTCTATTACACCTAACTATCTGTTTATCTGCCTCCATTTGATCCAAAAGGTGAGACATTATTTTTTCTTTTCTAAAGACAAAGGGCGAAGACGGGAGTAAAAAGGTTTTGGGTCTTTAATCGTAATGTGATGCTGAATCAAATGTGTTAAACCAGGTTTATTTGAAAACACACTCTTATGCTTTAGCAAAACATTTCTCAATTTTTCTTTAAGTTAACCCTTAAATTGAAACCCACTCAAGCATTCCATTAACAATGGCATTTTATCTTCTATAAACAAAATCTCGGAGTCTTCCTAATCTCTATTCGAGGAAGGTTTATCAAAAATACAAAAGGGTGACTGTTGGTCGTTGTGTGCATTTTCCCCTCCCAAACTTCGAGTTACAACATTGGCAATGGAATGTCCTAGAATATCGCAAGTTTCATCAATTGAAATCCATATAGGGTCAATCCATCTGAAGTGGTCTAAAAATAATTAGAATGGTTGGTCGATCATCTCCGAAAATTATAAAAATTTGATTGCGACAAACTGTGTGTACGAGAAGGTCAATAACATCATTAACATTTTTGTATGTGTAAGTCCTCCTGAATGGCGACCATATTTGTTGTCGGTGGAGTGCCAATTTTTGCATTTGCAAGCGTTTACGAAAATTACAGTTGCTAAGGACGTACGAATCAGACGAGCACCAAACAAAATCGAATGTTTACAGGAGAGACTGAGATACACGGAGAATATAAATTTTTGCGTCTAAATAAATATGTACGGTTGCAAACCAATCCATGAAATCACCAGAAAAATGACGTAAATTACACTTTTAAAGGAGCTGTATTTTGAAATGGTATAAAGTGGGGGGTTCATAAGTTTTGTGCTGAATACTATTGCATGTAAAGAGTCTGCAGAAATATTCACAGCTATATTACTGGCACCGTTAATTTATGGGGGTCCGAAAGTTGAAGTTTGTGATTTTGATGTCATTTTTGGTTCGTAATATCTCAGGAGGGCTATAACAAGATGGATTGGCATGAATTTTTAAATCAACCCTCGTATTATTCCAACGTCAATTCTTAGAAATGATACGCAACCAGTTAACATTTGAAGGAGAACAATGTTCAAGAATTTGTCACCCAAAAGGTGCCTCACTTTTTCAGACAGCCCTGCTTCCTCCCGTCAGCCCATATTACGAAGAGGAATTTCGCTACTCTCGAGATAAACGCCCACGCACAAGTCCTCATGACGATGATAGGTTTTTACGTGACAATGTGAAATTTATCAATAATCGTCACTCCTACGACATATTGAAATAATTAGTGTTTTAAATATGATTTCTATTAACCTATGGACCATTCATTATATATAATTAACAATTTAATAAAGTCAAAACTTAATGTTTTCTACGAACTATATTTTAGTTTTGTCAGTGTATTCTTGCGCTGCTAACTGGCAACTATGCGACGCAGGAAGAGGACCGGGAGAGAGGACTTCATTCTCTTTCAAGATGTGAAGGTGCAAGTGTTTCTACTTTGAGAACAGGCAAGATTGTTCTCCAAAGACTCTCAAAAGAGAGAGTATTATTCGTTGCAATGCAAGTGAGAGCATCGACACCTGCTAGAAAACATGAACGTATTTAAAATAAGCTCTCACGTATATCAATCATATTAGCAAACAAAATGTTCAGTCATATTCTTTAAGTTTTGTGATTTTCAGTGGATGAAACATTTCCAATGGTATCTCCAAAATGACGTGTGATTTAGGATGTTCAAAGCGTTCTAGAATTGAAGCCAACGCAAAAATTCATCTTTATTCAACAGTGCACTAGTGAATTTTATTCCGTAGAGTCGCCGGAATCGTCGTGCGCGCTTACGTGTCGTTCCGAAATTGTGTATAAGGGCCAATTTGTTTTTGAATGAAATGCTAATCATAATTTGAAAATATTAGTGTTGTTTTATATTATATGTGGTCCATGTAATCAAAGTGGAGTGAATATTAATACAGTGTTAGATTACAATTCTTGTTAATTTTTCCTAAAAATGAAGATAGTGCTAACCAGATGTGTTTAATAAGTATGCTTTCTTTTAGCGGTTGAAATGTGTACAAGTTAAAGCGTATGCGACATAAAGTGTTTGTCAGAAGGTAAGGTATCTATAAATAGAGAGGTCAAACATTACTTTCGTCTCCCACTACTCATCTGGCGTAAATCTCACATGGTTGTCCCACCTTGTATTCTTTTACAGGTATTGACCAGCATATCTTGGAGCTGACGCAACAGCGACGGTGGGTAGACGACAAACGCCTCTAGTTGGTGTAACGCCCGAATCCCAGGACCGTGGGGGGTGAAGACACTTGTTTTGTTACCAGTTTCTTACTTTAATTTATCAATTTGTGTAAATGAATGATATTTTAAGGAAGACTCTTAAGGGAATCCAAGGTTCGGATCCTAATATTAGTATTAGTTGGTCTTCTCAAACTGGAACAAACGAGTATCGAACCCAATACCCCTTATAGGGCAAAGTGTTAAAATTTTCTGCTTATGCCACAGCGTAATTCTGTATGTGGATAAACTATTTAAAAAAATTTGACGGATATTACATGGATAAAAAAGTGAGGACATGGTAAAAATGCGAAGAAAGGACGTGCGTGACGATGGTCGTAGCCGGAAAAATTTCAATATTTAGATTGTGTTCCATACTAGATCTCAAAAACTATGTATGGTGAGGAATTTGGCAGCTTTTGTGTTCAGTTGTGCAAAAGCTTGCGAGTGGTGTTTGTTCCATCTTTCTATCTTCATGATCATTGCTACGTCTATATGGTAATGGGGTTAACTCCCCCTTGCACCCACGACACCCATTGTTGAATGGGACCGCGGTATTAAGGCACTTAATGTATCAATAAAGTGATAATGAAATCCAATTCCAGCAACCACCTCTGGACCACTTCGTATGGATTGACCCTATATTTTTGTCAGCAACGCTTTTACGGATATCGTCAATAGTTCTGCTGTACGCGCTATCAACGTAAGTCTTTCTCAAAGTTGATTCACTTGGAACATTTTGTTGTGTATATTTCTCGAGAAAGTTTCTAAAGGAAACATTTTCTAACTTCCATAAAGTTATTTCCGCGTTAATTAGAGCTTCACACAGATCATTCGCAAAACTGTCAGTACACGAAGCGGGATTCGTGATTGTTTCAAGATTTTGAACCTTTTCACCAGCTGATTTGCGTGTCCTTGCAGAATTGTGTTTTACAGTGGTTATATTATGTGTCCCAAACACGGTCGTCGCATAGGCGGGGCGACCGGGCAATCACCCTGGGCGCCGTGACTAGGGGGCGCCGGAACGATAAAGCAACAAAATTCAGGGAATTCAGAATATGTTGATAAATGATTTTTTAAAAAATAAAGTTAATTCAGATATTTTAATAATGATCAGGCCACGGCTAAGTTAAATTTACTAATGTTTTATTTATTTCATAAGGACAGCACAACAAGCTTAATGCCCAGTTATAGTGTCGTGTACATAACTATCTAACATACACTATTATACATACACAAATATACGTCGTTTAATTATGGAGAAGTTATTGACTGACAATTGTTTTGAACTCGTTTTCGGACATACTAAATACATCTACTACATGAAATCTAATCATTTCGCTATATGAAGCACACATTCTCCTCGGAGGAGACTTACGTAATATGTTAGTTCTCGTTTTTCTACAATACAATGCCCCAATGTTTTTCTGTGCTCGTCCTACCTATTGGAACAAGTAATAACAGTTCTGGAACTAATTCTGGACAATCAATTTTACCGTTTAATAATTTATGTATCCTTTTTTCTAATGTTTGAAAACTAAAATCCATTACTAAGTCTTCATAGGGAACATATTTAGGGTAGAAACCGTTTTTTTGTATGCAAGCATTAAAAAAAAATTAAACTGTATATTTTCTATTGTATCCGAGTATTTAGTGACATTTGGTGTTCAAACAGT
Source organism: Thermobia domestica (assembly GCF_964235325.1). Taxonomy (NCBI): domain Eukaryota; kingdom Metazoa; phylum Arthropoda; class Insecta; order Zygentoma; family Lepismatidae; genus Thermobia; species Thermobia domestica. The sequence goes on along the minus strand of NC_137462.1, from coordinate 92,880,515 downwards.
ACAAGTGTTATTGTTACTGTTGTATTTTAAGTTTGACCTCACATACGAAAAATATAACCACATAAATGTTGATTCTTTGTAGAAATTCTGCCCTACCCTGAGAATTACATCTATATGGTTTCTATATGCACTACCGTTATTGCGTCAACATGTTGAGCAAAGATTAATTAACTATCAAATATAACTCCTAGACCTTTGATATTATTTGGGGTAGACAAGAAAGCGCCACTTATCGTATAGATAAAGTTAAGTGAATTTTCTTTCCTCGTGAAAGGTACAGATTTACATTTATACACATTCAGGACTAATTTATTCTTATCACACCACATATGAACTCTCTGGAGATCCCGTTGAAGTTTCACGCAGTCATCAATTAAACATAATTTGGAGCATAATTTGAGATTGTTGTCAAAATCAAAAACTTGACAAGTTTTAATGCACAGAAAAATATCATTAATAACAAGAAGAAACAATAAGGGACCTAGATTAGATCTTGAGGGACTCCCGATGGAGTACTGACTTTGAAAATTACCGGTAATGTAAAACATCGTCTAGGCCTAGGATTATTCTACTAGAATTCTCTCCAGCCCTTTGTGGGAAGTCTCTTTGTTTATCTTAGAACTTAATATTTGTATCGTTATTTGTATATTCTTTGTTATTACTATGTTGATCTGTATCAAGTTCAAAATAAACGAGAATAGCACTCGATTTCAATAATTCAAAACCTGTTTTCATTAACTTCTATGTTTTAACTACAAAAGAAATTCATTTTAAAAAATGACACTATACCAACTTATTTTATTTTACATTATGATCTTACATTCTATATTTGGTTTAGCACAGAATAAACGTACGTAGCACAGAACGTACACCATTTTATGGCATTAAAACAATTGGCATGAAACGTGAAAGCAAATAAGCAAAGGGTGGGTTATCAGTGTTACCAAAGAAGGAATATATGAGACCCTAACGTTGAGAAATTATGGGGTCCGTACAGAGAAACGAGCAAATGTACAACAAGATTACAGAAAGAACATGCGTACAGTAGGGAGTAAACTACAGCATACCCAGCATCCAGCGACTAACGGGATTTACCGAGTCAGATCGAGAGTGATACTAGGGCGAGAAATGGTCTATTTTGCCGTACTATCTGGCTTTTTTGTTGTATGTATTGGTGTATTATGTTAAATATTTTGCGCCTGTATATTATTGGTAACCTGAATGCAGTGTGTTTTGTCTTCATCGTTGTCTCACATGCTAACGTTTCCTATCCTGACACCTATCGCAGGTCATTACCCTTTGAGAATTGATTCTGACGTGCTTTCTTGTCACAGATTTGTTACCTTTGGTGCCACAGCTTATCTGCACTTTTTTCAGATGTGTAACGTCGTTTTTGTGGTTTGGAAGGCATGCAGGGTTTTATGCAGTGTTGCAACCCCAATACAGTTCGTTTTATAGCTCTCGGGAACGATTTGAGATATTGATTCCATACAAACGCTATATGAATTGCTGCGCTACAGGAAAACTTGCTGTTCACATTTCAGCATTATGTCACATGAGACTTCTGTCTACGTCTACTCTAACACGAGCCCTTTTTTTGGCTGAATCCTATATCAATCCCGTTAGTCACTGGATGCTCTGCTGGTTGTAGTTTACTCCATACTGTACAGTTGTTCTTTCTGCAGTCTTGTTGTTGTACATTTGTTCGTTTCCCTGTACGGACCCCATAATTTCTCAACGTTAGAGCCTCATATCTTCCTTCTTTGGCAACACTGATAATCCATCTTTTGCTCATTTTCTTTCACGTTTTATGCCAATTGTTTTAATGCCATAAAATGGTATATGTTCTCTTAGAAAAACTATAAATTTGTGCTGAGATTGCAACACTGCTTGTGTGATACTAGTGCTGTATTCACAGTTAAGTGTCCCCCTCTCGTCGGTATCAGGTCACCTGCAAACATTTTTCATTTTCTGCATTTTCCGGTGTTTTTGGGGCATGATTTGGCACAGCCTCACCCGATCACTGCTTGATATATGTATTATACGTAGCAAATAAACAAGGCATTTGCGCACCGAGTGATTATCACCACGATGATTAGCGATTTAAAATTAGTCAGTATACCAATTTTCATACATATTTAGCAGTCACGGTTCGCATACGTCCCTTGTTAGAAGTACATACAAAATATACATTATCTTGTATGTATGGCTCCCGAACTATATGACTTCCTGAATTGATTACAATCGAAGAAAGAATCCTGGACCGTTAAGATTTCATATACCTGGTTACCTTACTTTTTGAATAGCCTTTATATATATCTTATCTTAACTATATATAAAACTACATGAGCTGACATAAGTTAAAGGGGTACATCCGGTTGACGTGGAAAGTTGAAATTTGGCATGAATGTAGCTTTCCGAGACCAACCGACAGGAAAATTGCCAAAAGTGAATATTTTTAATATTTAGGGTGTCTAAAGGTGGGATGAAGAATTTCCCCATGTTATTTAAATAAGTGTTTTTTGGACCTATAATCTCCTGTTTTAGGTACTTGGAATTGGAATAAAAACTTGTAATTCTGTATGCTTATATGTTTTCGTTAGCGTTAACTAAGTAAATCGCTAAAACTAAAAAAATCCAAGTGTAGAGTGGTTATATGGGGAACTGAAAAATCTTTTCCATATTATTTATATGGGACATCTTCTACACCCTAAAATGTTTAAGCACTTCCGGCAGGATTAAAATGATGAAATTTCGCATGATTGTAGTCTTCCGGGAGTAACTTTCAGGAAAATTGCCAAAAGTGAATATTTTTAGTTTCTGAGGGGTCTAAAGGGGAGATGAAGAAATTCCAATGTTATTTAAATGGGCGTTTTCTTGGGATACAAAATCTTCTCTTTTAAATAGTTGAAATAGGAAAAAACTTGAAATTTGGTAGAACTGCGGATTTAAAAGGTGCGAGGGCGTAGGCCGAATTAACTTGTGGGACATGGGACGAAGCCCCCAGCTGTGCCAAATTCAGGAAATGTAATTAACGAGCAAATGCACAAACTTCTCTCTTGATGCAAAAGCTGATGTAAGAGATGCAAATCCGTAGGCCGAGGAAAGGTGGGGGTCTGGGTCGGAGCTCCCAGCTAGCCAAAGGCTAGTATATATATATAAATTACTATTCGTAAAATAATATTTTGGTTTCATCGTATCTCAAATCATTCTTATATTTGTCAATCAATTCAAAAGACATTCAAAATATGAAAAGTTGGTTGATTATTTAGGTCCTAAATAAATTCTTTAATTCAATACCATTTATACTTGTTAACAATAAAGTTGGTGTAAGTTAAAATACAACATAACATGTTTTAATTATTCGGGCATAATTAGCATAAATTTGATAGATAATATTTTGTATTGATGCATAGATGTGATTGCATAGAATGTGAACGAAGTATAATTATAATGAAATTATAACAATATTCAAATTGAAACAAAACAAAAACCAATTGATATAAAAAAAAATAATCACACAATAAAAAAAAAATGATTGCACCAAGGATTAATCTGAAACTTCAATATTATCTATATTGATCTTCGATAAAACTTCTGTAGGAACTAACTTTTCAACTAATTGCATCCATTTACTTTTGATATGCTTTGACGGATGCCATAACTTTAGTTCGTCAATATTTCATAAACCCAAAAGTTTATCAATCTATACATTCTTTAATTCGAAAACCTATGGGTTAACTCGTCCAATAATAATAATGATTTGAAGCATGGTCATTTAAATTTAAATCACGGTTTCTATATTCTTGCTGATAAGTTGCTGACGTGGCTTTCACCCGTTCCACGTCAGTCGGATCTAGTGTAAATTGATATTGTCAAAAGATTCGATTAGGTTGCATTGAATGACTCAATCTGGAGTACAGTCCTGTATGTTTTTTACTTCACCAGTTCTTTGGTTCCTATTCTGAAAATTTCTGCCACCTATGTAATTACTACGAAATCTGGGAGTACGTGAAGAATGAGATCGATTATTTACATTTCTAAAAGCTGTATGATTATTATAGTCGGCCAGAGTTGGTGGGAGGACCGTAACATTGAGTATAAAGTTTTTTCTTTGCTGTTTATTATAGATTGGGATGTCCTCTACCAGATTCCCACGGGTGCCACTCTGGCAATTTTTAGTATGACGTCATTTGACATCACTCATGCACCTGCCGAACTTACGTAACAAACGGTAATCCGGACAACAAGTTCTCTCTAATTCACTAACAGTACACAAAACTAAGGCGATATTTTCAGAATAAGATGTGGCTTGTCCATTTCACAATTTCGATCATTCTGGTGGTCATAAGTGGTATGATGACGTCACAATAATGTCACAAAAATCATACGTCTAGATTTTAAAGATTTTCTACTTTATTAATTTGTATAACACAAATTACGTTGTCAAATTTAGGTAAACTTAAGGAACTACTATAAAACTCTAGCTATTCAAAGCACAGTATTACAGGTATTACGAAAGAACCTAAAAGAAATTCGTTTGGATATGAACATTAATAAAACTTCTTTTAAAATATAACCGAAAAGTAACACTACTAATAAAATATATTAGAATCTTCTTTCTTTCACATATAAAGTATTATATATTCTTCGCTGTTCTACAGTGAGACAAAAGTTAGTAAGTTTAATACAAATCATCAAAGCTTTCACCGTTATCATCACTATCACTACAGCAACAGTTGTTACTCCAGTTCGTGGAACACAAATATCATTTTCAACTTCCCATCCATAGTCATCCAGGCATGTCTAGGGAGGAGAGAGTTTGTCTGGCGATTTCCAGTATATCATCTGTAAGTGGACACGCTTCACATGTTGCTGCATGGCCTCATCTATTAGAGACAGTGCCTTCAGGTTGGTTGAAGCATCCTTTTTAGTGGTGAAGATATGGTGTCGCAGTTAATTCATAGATTCGCATGCTTGCCCGGTACAAAACGCCGATGAATTTATTACCAGCTTTAAAAATCTCATTGGGATGTATATACATGAATCTCTCCAAATAACTAACCCAAGGCTTTCGTGTTTCAGTAAAAGTTTGAATACAGCGGCTTTACCTTTACGATATGGATAAGAGACTGAATCACACCCTGTAAGAGCGTATAAAGCTAGTATTTCCTTGAATTTTCACCCAAATAAATGACACTCGCATTGGTGTCAATTATCTTGCATTGAACGTTTTCATGGAGAAAAGGGCATCTGGCTCAAGCAGATCCGTATCATCACTGAGAAGCAACTCGCTTTTCTTTCCATTTTGGAAAACCATCTGCAGAGCGTAACTGATAAGTGTGACTCTGCTTCCTCGTGCGTAAACATGGCTCTATCACTATTTATAAACTTTACATGAGGATTAAAATGCTCAATAGAGCACAGAAGATGAATGAGCTGTACCTTATTATGCACATTACTAAGAACAGCATTTCGCACGAACAGCGGTGACGAGAGAGTCAAAACAAGATGCACTGCACCACCAGTTGAACGTTTGTCTCATTAATCAGACTTTATAAATGGAGTCTTATAATTGTCGAAGATTACGTACGTATCATACTCATGGGAGATTGCTTTTAACATGTTAGACTAAAGACCTAACACACTACCCCTAACTGACCACTGCGCATGGTACAATAAAGCATTCCCATCTGCTAGCAGCATATCTGGGTCTGTTGAAACCATGATAGGAAGCTTATTTGTCAGTATTGCTTTGTCACCCTTTTGCATGTTGCCATATTCATCAAACAGGGAGAACGGTATGGGAGAAAGCTCATATTGAAGAAGAATATTAAGATGTATATTCATATGTTGAAAGATAACCAATAGCCGAGCATACAGCTTGTCTACATCATATAACTATGTTTTTCTTCATTGATGCCATGGTGATTACTTCTTTGCGGATGCTATCATAGAAACCATCTGGGAGTTTGTTTTTTAAAGTAGTGGCCATTCTGTCTCCAATTACTAATGCATCATGCACACTGACTTTTTCATCAGCTGTCTGCTCACTTACGATGTTTATTACAGTTTCTTCTTGAACCAGCAGCGGGTATATGTACTGAAAAAGACCTAGCTTTATTTTATTCCGGTCATTAGCATATAAATTTTGTCTGCGTTGTCTGACTTCTTTATGTATACCATACTCCACATCATGAGATGAAGTTTCGAACATCGTATCCATTAACATAGATAATATGTTGCAGATAGGATTGGAAAGGACCCATCCTCATACTTGACCAACAGATAGGCTTATCCCAACAAGGCTACCTTTTGCTTTGCCATATCGGATGTAAGTTTACTTCCCAAACTTGTCAAGCGGCACAGCATTTCAGGAATCCGGTCTGTGTCTACAGACATGCTCTCCTTTCTCTAGAAGAGTTCTTACGTTACTAGGTAAGGCATTTTCCATTTCTAGTACGTGCCACATGATATATCTTGCATAGTTCCAGTATTCTACTGCAAAGAAATACAATATCATGCGCTTCAGACAATACATATGGAGCAACCAATCTCCTTCTCTCTGGGATCGTAAGAATAAATGTATTATCATGACGGGTATAATGAGCATATGTACATACAATGTACCATTGGGGTTCTGTCGGATTTTCTCAAGTTCCATCTAAAGAACATTTACATCCCCAATTTCACTTTTAAGTCCTCGAGAAGTATCGCCACTACCATACGCAGATCTCTGATTGCTTTTGAATATGTCTTTCCAGACATCATATTGGCAACTCCACAGTACTCTGCATACATCTTCCAAGCCAGTTCATTGCATAAGATGACCAATGCAACCAATGAAAGTCATCGGGGTTGCATCATTTCGGGTCTTGTTATTAGATGTTTCTAACGGCTGGGATCTGACCATTTAATCTGCATTAATCACTATTAGTTTGCATATCTGCATATCCGCACACGTGTGAATAAACGATTGTTAATGCTCAATTCTGCTGACCTCTCCCGTACTTATCTTCTTTGTTTCTGCTAATACTTTGAAGTCGCTGTCACATAACAAATGAAAAATTGTGAAAAGGTAATTTTGGGGAATTTTCCCAATAAAATTCACTGTTATTTCCCTCTTATAGCATTGATCTTATTGTCTTACATCATTTGAAAGTGTTTTCTATTGCAATTCAACTGATATATAATTTATACCACTGTGACATTTACAGGCTTAAGTCGTTATTTTTAAATATAACCTTTAGATTCGGAATGAAATCCCAAAAATCTGAAAGGGTTACGAGAATTGCCCATGAGTGCCAGGGTGGCACCCGTCACAATATGAAGGTTGAAGTACCTAACTATCACAAAATGCAAAGAAAAAACTTTATACTAAATGTTACGGTGTCGCAAATTTTTACATGGGTCACTTCCAGACTATTATTTCTGTTTCTTCTAAAATTAGGTTCGGTCGTATTGCCATTACGAGAAAATTTAACATTACATCTAGTATTATGATTACAATCTTCTCTAACATTGATATTTCGAACAGGAATATGGTTAGCTTGATTTCTGTTATTATTACCTTGTAACCTAGACTGACTCTCATAATTTTGAACTATCATTATTAAGTGATTAAAATTAATTCACTGCGAAGAGATCAATACTTGCTGTAGCCTAAACAGTAATAATATTCTTATTGATGCAATAATGCGTGATTCCTACTGATATGGATTGATCTGTTTCAAGTCATTTTATGCTGAAATTACAAAATCAGTAAGACGTTTGTCCACTTTGGGATCAAAACGTCGGTTTCTAATTTGAGCATCCCGGTCTGCTAACATAAAATCGTTTTCAAAATTTGCTAACAGCGCATTTTTAAAATCTGAATAATTACGCAGACTACCTCTGATCGCTTTATACCATACCGAACAAGGTGGTAACAAAATATGTGGCCATATTTTGAGGAAATTAACCTTATCTATACCAATTAGTTCACATTCTTCTTCACATTTTTCTAAAAAAAAATGTACTCGCTGAGATGTCCTCAGATCTACGGCTAAATTTAGTTAAGGATTTTATTTCATGAAATTTCCCGCGATTATTAGTACTAAAATACCTTAGATGTCTAGATTTTACATGGGTATGGTTCCTTCGACGTGGTCTTCTTTCTTCGTAATCGATATTAGAGATGGTGTTCTCCCTTTCAGAATATTCTTCTGATGAATTGCTGTCTTCTTCACAGTGTCTTGATTCAGTTTTCCTATGTTCCTCGTACACTACGTTGAGGGCAGGATCAGAATTATATTTTGCTGTATTGATTTTCTCTTTGATGGTATGTACCTCTTCTTGCAGTCTCCGAATTTGGTTTTTATGTTCATTAGTTTTACTTGTTCCAATCTGGAATCCAAATGTTGAGTTACTTGTTCTAATATGGAATCCCATTTGGAATCCATTTTGTGCCATGGAATTCATTCGCTGTCCTAGCTGTCGTAAAAGATCTATCACATCCGTTGAAATCTCAGTTACTGGAATATTGACATCTGTAACTCCTGTAGTGGTATTCATTTTAGTTCTTCGATATATTTTCCTTTATTAAGTAGTAAAATGTAATCCGTGATGTTGAGATAGTTTACTAAAACTTCTGACTAATCTCATGGTCTCTCCCGGGTGTCGGCGCCATATAAATATGTAACGTTAATTCTTCCGTTACATTTCTGGTTCCAAATATACTGAATATTTATAAAGTACACGAGATTACAATGAATCACACAACGCAGTAATGCACTTTTGGATATATATATTTTTCAATATAAACCGTATTTGTCACATTAAAATAATGTACATCCAATTCTAACAATATGGTTCTTTTTCTCGTTCTATCTTTTTCTAGTTACCTTAACAACAAGATAAACAAGTTGTCATAGCAATGAAAACAAGAAATATATCGATATAATACAAATATCTTAAATTATTTCTTTATATATGTTCTTCTTCTTCTTCTTCTTAACCGCTTATGCTCTTTTAAATAGCACTTTTGCCCGTAGATAGAACCAATACTTAGAAGTACATACAAAATATACATTATCGTTGTAGACTTGCTCGTATAAATGAATCTAATTTACGAAAAACATAAAGATTCAACTTTTTTTTATCAACGACATTCCTATAAACTTGAAAAGCATGTAACTTACATTAGAAAGGGATAAAGAAAGAAGAAAAATGGAATACTTCATTTGCAATTGTAAAATGAATTATTTTTTTGTTACAAGTTAGTAACATCTAATAAGCGAATTGTAGTTCTTGTTTTCCTCTATACACTATCAGTTATTAAATTTGATTTCTTGTTGCCAACTCTAAAGGCATCTCTGGTAATCTAGAAACTTCCTCCTTGACTTCTGCGAATTCTATGAAGAGATTCTCATCTACCAAGAGAGACACTTCTTCGGTTTTCAATTTAATAAGAACCGGAGGAACATGAACTCACTTATTATCCTTCTGCGAAAACAAGATGCTTTCACATTGTTGTGTGACACGTGGCAACTTTAACATAAATATCGCACTTTTATATGTATAATGTGCTGTTTACTGATACTAATTACCTTTTTATATTTATACCTTCTTCAAACTAAATTGAAAGTCGGACACATTTACTGTTAACAAACATTCATAAATAAACAAAAGCTAGAGATCTTGTTTATTTTCATCTCATAAGGACATATTATTACTACATAATCAAATTTGTCTTAGCGAAGGAGTTGCAGGTAAAATACTTGAAATAGATGTTACTTTGAAGTAGCCAAGACAAGTATAAAGACATATTTGTTATCTTGGGACCAAACAAATCTAATAAAAGAAGGCAAAATCAGTGGTGGATCTTGAGGGAAGTCGCATCGAAAAAAAATTCTATTGCTACAAGCTAAGGTTGAAAAGTAAATCTTCTGTACAGCCTTCTAAAGATGTATGAAGGCTGTTTTCCAGAGATAATAGCAATAAAAAGTGTTAAATATATGATTTTCTTCTGTTGTTGCTGAGGAAGGATTCTTCAACTGAATTAAAATAATAATCGAATTCCTTTCTTTCCTCACTTTTCCTGCGACTATGCCTCATGTGCTCTCAATATGCGGTCAATAAATTCAGGCACATCCTTGTACAAATCCTCCCGCCTGAGTTTCTACTGGATTCAATTTACGCCTTGAGTAGTGAAAAAGGATCCTCGTGAGACTTTATAATAATACATTCGTAAGAAGCGAAGTATTATTACATGCTGCATATTTCTTAACCTTTTCTGGCTCTCTCAACTATGTCTCTTCTGCTTCATCAATTACTTTTAACCTTTATTGACTTTTGAATAAAGCAGTTGTAATGTCTAATCTAATTGAAATTAGGCAATTAAATATGATCGCAGAGAATCGAATACTGCTATAGTCATTGTTATTTTAATAAGTAAATATCGATGAAATTGAAATGCTAGAATCAATTTCAAAATTAAAATATATAAAAGGAAATCAAAATGATTTAATCCTCACAGGAAAGATTCGCTTTATTTTGTATTAATTAATTAGTACAACAGATAGCCTTAAAAAATAGAAGTATTATGTTACCTTTAGCCCTTAATCATGTTCTGGCAACCACTTGCATAACCTATTTTCATTTTCCAATAACGTACTATGTACTCTCCAAAATCTGACAAATTAAATTGCCCACACGTATCGTGTAATCCTAACAGTGTGGAATGTCATCCATGCAGATTATATATGTGTATCAATGGATAGAGAAAGGTTTAATGCTAGAGAAAGCCTAAGCTAGGAACAACGTTACTGCGGTTAATACAAAACCAAGTAAACCTCTCTCTCTCTCTCTCTCTTTCTTGATTTGTTTTGTACATGTCCTTGATTTATTTACTATATTTTTTTCCTTCTAGCTTACAATTAATGCAGATTATATTTTTAACTTGAATAATAACTTAACAAGATGTACCACGCTCTAAAGTAATTGCATAAAACAAATGTTATCCATACAAAAGACTTAACTCTTTCTCATCTTTTGATGTTTTAGGATTTTTACTAACTTTAATTTAGTCACCTCCAATTCTTTCACCGTCATTAATGCAGAACAAAGATTTATATTTCATTTTATTTGTGATGAAGTAAGCTTTTAAGTGATGGTATTTACTTTTCAGTATGACATCCATGTCAGGGAATAATACAGGGACTTTGGGCAGAATATCCCTTTGCAAATTTCTCAGCAAGTTCTGTAGGCTACCCCTAGCACACACTCACCAAAACTTTCATAATAATAATAACCTTGGTTAGGATTAGGATTAGGAATTAGATTTCTGAGTCTTCCGCATCTATGGCCATGTTAACCTCCCACGTATGAGGGATGACGTCCTTTGGAGATCACGCTATCCGAGGAAAGGGAAGGAATAAAGAATTGGGGCAGAATGGAAGCGGCATGGGACCTGTATATTAGGTACCATCCCGATATTTAAGAATAAGGAAAACCGAGGAAAATCTCACTCAGGACGGCTGGTCTGAAAACCTTTTTCTTTTGGGGGGGGTTCGAGTTTCCCCATCGGGAATCAATAATAACCTGATGTGTAATCAATAACACTTGCACACTTCACGAAAATATCGGTTTCTTCAAGAGATACGTATCTGTATTACCTACTATAGAGGAAACTTTTATTGTTTTAGAATGTATTGTTAATTTGATATATTTTTCTCTGCATTGAAAGTATATGACACTTGGACTTACAGGTTAAGACGAAATCCGAATCGCCTAAATACGTTCAAACGTCTCCAACCAACAATCCAACCAGTAATAAACTAGGACTATCACCAGGTTACCAATGGTTCTCACTCTAGCCACTAGACCAGCGGGAAGGAATAATTTGATAACGCAATGCTCATGGATGTAATGGGCTATATATGGGTGTAGCGTATGCACACCTTAAATGTACGAGAAAACGAATATATTTAGGATTTAGATTTCTGGGCTCTCGGCATGTTATGGCCATTTAGCCCGTCACATTTGAGGGATGACGTCCCTTGGCGAGCACACTATCCGGGGAAAGGGAAGGAAGGAAGCGGCCTGTGACCTATAATTTAGGTACCACCCCGGCATTTTCCTGGTGTGAATGAGGTAAGCCCACGAAAAGCTCATTCAAGGTGGCTGGCCTGAAAAAACCGTTACACTTTTTCGACCGAGTGCCCCCACTGGAAATCGAACGCGAACTGCTCGCACCGAAGGCGAGAGCGTTAACGACTACGCTACGCGGGGCACAAGAACGAATATATGCAGGGCTGAGAATATGCTATATTTTTGAAAATGTTGTACTATAAATCCATTTAAAAAATATCTAGCATTGCAATATTGGTATTTATTTAGTTGAGTCCTTCTTGACTTTAAGAGTATACAAAGTATAATTATATGTTTACATATAATAGATAATCACAATGATTTGGAGTGGGAGGACTTTCAGGTATGTGTTTCGTTGTTCGATATCGAAGCAATGATCCCAGCAAATATACCAAGATCCTTGAGTGCCCAATGAAACTTTGGGGAACCCGGTCCTCTTTAGTCCCCAGGATCGGCACCCATGATATTTATTGTAACACGTTTGTTTGTGATTGAAAATACAGCATTTTCAAACGTTTCAGGAAAAGGGATGCTGTGGGGATGTTTTAAAAAACTAAAATCTCTTTTCTCCCAACAATGGTGATGTATTATGTGGTCACACATACTTTTCAGATATTAAAGAAATTGTTTACTTCAACGGTAATTCACATTTTTGTGCACAATACACAAAGTTATGTGTGCTGGAATGTTTCTTAATCAGACACTCTTCAAACTATGAGACGTTGTCAAGCATATATTGAAAGCAGGTTGAAATGCTTACTTTCTCTTAACAAAACACGAATACAAACGTACAAAATGGGTGATTTAATGAAAAGGAGTCTTACAGTTAGTTAAGATTATCTGTTTAGCCTCGACGAGAAACTTCATGCAACAGATTTAAGCCCATCATTTTGGACCTGGTTACAGTAGTGGTCTAACCAACATCCTCTTCTCTTGGTCCACAACATACATAAAAAACAAATTGGAAAATTTATCTCAACTTCTAGTACAAATTTACAATGCAGTATAGAACTTGATAGTTTCGTTGTACTAGCTGCTACAAATAAGCTTTGTACAATAATTTTCAGAAGAATTTGGCGAACTTTACTCCTGTGTTTCTGATTTTGACTTTCGAACAACGATAAGAGAAGAAAGTATGGTGTGTTAAAAAAAATGTTCTAGATTTCAACGGATTTACTCGTTTCATGGCCCCTATATACTGAAAAAGTGTTTTTTTGGAAGTTTATCCGTCTGCTTATCTGTCTGTCAGTTAATTCCGATGCAAATGTGCCCATTTACCTAGAGTCCATACCGTTTAACGGACCCGTACAGAATTTTAAACTTCAAGTTTGACATTACAGAAAAGGTGGTTTCCGAATTTTCTTCGTACTGCGAAACTTAAGGGTAGTTTACTGAAAGTTAAACGCGGAATATTGCAATTTTATGGAAAATGGCTCTAAAGATTTTGTTTAAATTTCATACATCAATATTGCATTAATAACCCTATACTGTGACATAACCGTTTACTCCGGGGAAAAAATCAAAAAGGGTTAATTACTTTTAGAGGTGAGTTCTTTTAGAATGATTAAAAAAATGACTCCAGCGATTTTGTTCACATTTCATAAATAAACATTTCATTACGTACTAACTTGACAATATGGGATAAATAATTTACTCTGAAAAAAATATACGAGGGGTAGTTTACTCTTAAGGTGTATTTTTCGGCAGTTTTCTCAAAAGCAAAGCAGGCGACAATCTTCATATTTCATAAATAAATATGTCATAAATGACCAGATAATGTAACATAACTCATTTCTCTTTTAAAAAAATCCATAAAGGGTAGTTGAGTAAATGGAGTAAGTTATGCTTTTGGGCGATTTTCTAAAAAAAAAAAAAAAAAAAAAAAAAAAAAAAAAAAAAAAAAAAGGAAAAAGACTGAAGTCATTTTGTTATATTGATAGCTCGACGATATGATATAACTGGTTTATTCTGAAAAAAAAATCACGAATTGTGGCTTAATCTTGGGTTGAGTTTTTCGAGCAATTTTGTTTAAACTTCAAAAACAAATGTTTCATTAATAACATGTCAATATGACATAACTCATTTGTCAACAATCATTAGAAATGCGTAAAAGGTAGTTTACTCTTGGAGATTACTTTTCGGGCGATTTTCTCAAAAATGTATCAGTCAATTTTGTTGACATTTCTTAAGTAAATGTTTTATTAGTACTCTAATCTTGCAATACATGATGAAGTCATTTCTCATGAAACAATTACCAAAGGTAAGGATAAAAGTAAGGGGGCCGCGGGGGGACACCCGTTTCAAAAATATATGTGATGTTCCCCCACTTCCTAAAAAATCACAATGGGTAAAGATAAGTATAAGGGGCGCTGTGATGTCATGCGTCCCCCTACCTTTTCAGATCCACTTTTACTGCTGACCAAAGGTTAAATTACTCGTGGGTTTAAATTTCTCTCCTGACATTTTTTCAAAAACAGCTCATTGTCAGATGATTTTCTTCATACTTCATAAATAAGTACTTCATCTATAACAACCTATAATGTTCTGTAAAATATTTCTTATGAGAGTATCCAGAAGGGATAGTTTTGTTTGGTCAAAGTTTCCTTCAAAAACGCCTTGTAAGTTTGTTCGTATTTCACTAATAAATGTTGTTGTTATAACTGCAGGATAACGTAAATTTAGTTTGAGAAATTGAAGTGCGATGGTCCCTATTTTTTATTGAAACTATGTTCGTTAGACCATTATTGCTGCCGAGTCCACAATATATGCAGGCATATCAATGAAATTTGTTGAACCGTCCAGAACTTACACTCAACTAAAGCATAGAATGTGTCCACTTGTTCTTGTTTAGTCTGTTGTCGGAGCACAATGGAATTGCGAAGTTGTATATATATATATATATATATTACCTGACCAGGATATTAGTGCGGTTCTTAAGGGAGGGCGCTACTATTGTATTTACATCAGTTTCTTGGTAAGCGCGGTGGGACAGGAGAGCGGAGAGCGTCAATCTGCAGTGTATCCAACGATTTTTAAATTTGCAATTTACATGTTATAAGTAGCGGTTAGGAGTGTGGCGATGAAAGATTATCAGTTTCTTTCTGACCGGACTTTTGCAGCACATCCGAAAACGATCTCATTCCAAAATAATTTTGTTACTCAAGACACTGCTTAGACAATCGAAAGGAGATCACATGATCCAACTTGGTCACAATTTCGAAGACATCTTATCTCAAAACTACACAATAGAACGTGCTTTAAGCAATGAAAGACCAAAAAGTTGCCAAAGTACAACTTTAATTCACAGAAATTAAGTTTGAGGTTTTGTTAATAGGAGAAGAAGGACTTCCTTACACTCGAATGTGACGAAGTTCTTAGTGTTTCTTTATACAGCGCTAAGGTTAGTTTATCCGCAAATTTTGCCAAATTAATATGGAAGGTGTAAGTACTTTTTTGGAAGTTCCTAAAAAATGTTCTGGAAATAGCGTATATAACTTTTGAAACTTTATATATGTTTCTCTTAACTTGAACATAGGTCTATGCGTGAAGTGGTTTATTATGAACAGGACAAAAAGAACTGTACAAAACACCTTAATAGATTAATTACAAGTATTCCGGTTAGAAACAATGTTGCTTGTATTTTAGTTCCAAAAAAGGCCGCCCGCACTCGTTCGCTGGTCAGGTAATACCTGGAAAAACACTATATTGAGTGCACACACACACACACACACACACACACACACACACACACACACACACATATATATATATATATATATATATATATATATATATATATATATATATATATATATATATATATATATATATATATATATAGCGTACGGAAAAAGTCCCGGAACGGATCAATATCTCGCCAAATATACAGATCAAAAAAACAAAAATAACACTCGTTAAATAGTATTGTAAAAGCTATCCACTATCCAGTGATGCCAAACGCAATCCCCTACCCCATCCCCTTAGAGGGTAACTTTAAAATTTTAAATGGAAACCCTCATTTTTTGTTGCACATTTGGATTATCCAGAAAAAAGTGACAGTGATTTGACCCAAAATTGTAAACCGTGCCTTCACGGTTCACACACTCAAAAAGGGGGCGGTAAAACATAATGAAAATGTAGCCTCTCAAATTCGGACATTGTGATCATACCTTTAGCGTACTAGCCTGCAGAATCAGAGGTCGTGAGTTCGATTCCCGCGCAGAGTAACATTTTATGTGATTATTTTATACCCACATAATGAATCCGTACATTTTAACTTCCATAAAAATAATGTATTTGTCAATATTTATTAATTTGCAAGAAAATACAAATGGCGATAAAAATGGTTTATTTTGTTGCAAATAACCCTATGAACTCTAATCCTATTACTAAGAACTACTTCATGAAGCTAGTTTGTAAAACAATTATCAAAATTTGTATTATATGTAACTTCAAAAAAGTACTAATTGAACTTAAAACGTATGGAATTTATTTGGGAAAATAAAGGAAAAAGTATTACCTGGAATTGGGATCGAACTCAGAACCTCTAACTCCGCAATTCAACACGCTAACCATACGGCCACAGAGCACGGAAGTGAAAATTGGCATTTTCGTAACTTTTGGTGCACCGCAATTTTTGTGTGTCGATTCAAGCGCCACCTGCGGAGACACTGTTTTGAATTTTGGGTCAAAGCACTGTCACTTTTTTTTTAAGAATCCAAATGTGCAATAGGGGTTCCCATTTAAAATTTTAAAATTACCCTTCGTATTCCCGTTGAGGTGGGGATAGGGGGTTGTATTTTCTATCATTGGATAGCTTTTTCAAAATTATTTAACACATGTTGATCTTTATACTTAGCGAGATATTGGACCGTTTCGGGATTTTTTCCGCACCCTGTATATATATATATATATATATATATATATATATATATATATATATATATATATATATATATATATATATTAGTGCTGTGAGGTGGAAAATTTTCCGTTCTAATAAAATGTCAGTAATCAAGTAACAATTCCTAAGCAATCATAAAATTGGTTGAATTCATGTATAAATTTGTTAAAAAGTGAAAGATCGTTTAAAGAATCTGAAAATTTTCATGGCTCAGACAATTTTTAGTACTATGTAAGAACAAATGAAACAGTTTTTCATGAATCGAAATATTTTCTCTTATATGGAAAAATTGAATAACTTTTTATGTCAGAAAAGTTTCCTCATTTTGAACAAAAAGTAAAACAACTTTTTGTGAATCGGAAAGTTTTATTTCTCTGTAGAAACAAGTGAAAGGAATTTTCATGAATCGGAAAATTTTCATCACGATGTAGAAACAAATGGACAAAACTTTTCATAATCCAGAGAATTTAGGATATTATGTATAGTGATGTCAGGTGGAAAATTTTCCACTATATTTAACTGCACATTGAGCAACAAAATTGAATTTCTATAGAGGAAAGTTAGTCAGCAACAAATTATAATTTTCCAATGGGAACCGGAAAATTTTCTAATATTTCAAGTTGAGAAGTAAAAGTTTACACAGTGTTTCTCTCTCTCTTCTTCTTCTGCGAGCTCCTTCGTTGCTAAGCGGTTAGGATACACGCCTTTGGCATGTAAGACCTGGCTTCGATTCCCAGCGGGAGCTCATGTAGTTCGGATTCCACGTTAATTAGCTGGTTCCGTCTTATATAGTCTCGCTGTTGAGAGGGACGTTAAACTCAAAATCAACTCAATTCAACTTCTCTCTCTCTCTCTCTCTCACACACACACACACACACAGAAAGAGACAGAGAGAGAGAAACACTGTATAGATTTACTTTCCAACTTGAAATAGAAATTTTTCTGGTTTCCGAAAGCTAATTGGATAATGATAATTTGTTGCTGTCTAACTTTCCTCTACAGGAGTTGAATTTTATAGCTGAATGTGCAGTTAAATATAGTGGAAAATTTTCCACCTAACATCACTATACATAATATCCCAAATTCTCCGGATTATGAAAAGTTTTTCCACTTGTTTCTACATCGTGATGAAAATTTTCCGATTCATGAAAATTCCTTTCACTTGTTTCTACAGAGAAATAAAACTTTCCGATTCACAAAAAGTTGATTCACTTTTTGCTTCAAAATGATTAAAATTTTCCGACTCATAAAGAGTTCTTCAATTTTTCCATACAAGACAGAAAATATTTCGATTCATGAAAAATTGTTTCACTTGTTCCTACATAGTACTGAAAATGTCTGAGCCATGAAAATTTTCAGATTCTTTAAACGATCTTTCACTTTTTAACATTTCTATACATGAATTCAATCGATTATATGAATACTGAGGAATTGTTACTTGATCACTGATATTTGTTAAGAATGGAAAATTTTCCGGAAAAATATAGAAGAAAATTTTCCACCTCACATCACGTCTAAATAACGATGTAGGAATAAATGGAGTATGTTTTTATGAATCGGAAAATTTTCATCGCTGATATATATATATATATATATATATATATATATATATATATATATATATATATATATATATATATATATATATATATCTGTGTGTGTGTGTGTGTGTGTGTGTGCACTCTAATATAGTGTTTTTCCAGGTATATCTTCGCCCTCTTTTCGAAGCTAACATAAGATAAACTAGGTTCTGATTACACGTCACTCTTATGCAGGGTAGGGGGCGCGGTGGCTCAGTGGTAGAGCATTCACCTCCGGTGCTTGGGTTCCCTGGTTCGACCCCAGCTCGTGCCGTGTGGACTTTGTGGTGGACAAACACCGTGCTCGTGGGTTTTCTCATGGTTCTCCCGTTTCCTCCCACTTTCTTCATTCCACCATTTCATTCATTTCTCATAATCACCATCTCCTTTAGCCTAACCGGCATAACCGTGGGACGTAAAATTGAAAGATTTCATTTCATTTCTTATGCAGGGTACTCCTTTCTCAAATAATGTCCAATGTAGAATTCTAAATTTTGATTTTGGCTATATAGGACAAAAATTTCTGGAAGAAAGCCTTACCCAGTTATGATAATAGCATTGACATCAGACAACTGGTAAATGTATAAACTTTCACCCTTTTTATCTACTATCAACATTTTTCATTTTGCCGTGGAAAAGTAATCAATTTTTAACGATTTTAATAATTCAGTAACTCTTATATCAGCTTCCATCTTCATTAGAAGAAAATGACTCATACAAGTAGGAGACTTGGGGGAATCATAATATGTTACATTTCCTAGCTTTCGACTATACTGAGAAAGAAAGTTTAACATTCTCGTGCAATTGAATGCAATGACACATACCAAACAAGCTTTCCCTGCCATCTCCAGGTAAACATCTGAGATAAAATTATCTACTTACTGTTTTGCGATCTCATCTGAACCCATTCCACTTAATAAATAAACTTCATCGGAAGTGGCGCTTAATATTGTCTTCCCACTTAACATAAAACATATTTAGAAGTAAATAAGAATTATTGGTACCAATACTTCTTTCGAGAACAGCAGATTCTTCGAGAACATAATCGTAACACAGGGAATAACGTATGCATGTACTGTATTGCTTAACATTTGACCGTGTAGTAGTAATGTGTATTTAGGTCTATACTCTCTGAATGCAGAGACCCTTCGTGACTAAGCAGTTAGCGTACGCGCCTTTGGCGTAAAGGACCAGGGTCCAATTCCCGGCGGAAGCTCATGTGGTTCGGATTCCAGGTTAATCAGGAGGTCCACGTCTCATATAGTCTTGGTGTTGAATGTGACTAAACTCAAAATCAACTAAACTCTTTGAATGCAACATAATAAACGTATATTATTGCTATAAACAGAGTTGTAATGCACTTTCTACTGTTATCTTAGGTTATTTCAATTAAAAAGAATACTTTAATTAAATCCGGTAACTTATTCTCCGAATTAGTTCAGATTAATGAGGTTTTATTGTACCTATTGTTATACCTTTAAAATAAATTTTAGATAAGATTTGATTTGATTTTCAGTTTAGTGTCCCTTTCAAGAGAGAGGCTATATCAGACGCGGACCTATAGCTGTACATGAGGTCCCACCGGGAATTTAACCAGGATCTTCACCACATAGTCACGAGGCAGCTCAAGATAAATTCTAGGAAATATTTTGTATTTAGTAGGTGTGGAAAAGGTTCCTTAACACAGACAATTATGATTACCAACAGTAATACAAGAGATTACCTAGGTACTACTGCATTAGCTACTAGAACTATTCAGAAATGAAGCTAGTAAAACAGTTGAGAGATTATGATGTGTACGGTGTGCAAATCCTTTTATCCAGGTGCTCAAGATTGTACGAGTTCTTGTCTTCTATCACAATGTTTGTGTAATTAGCCTACCTAACACTTCAGTTAATCTATAGTTGTGAAAATAATATTCCAAATCTCTCTACCTGCAACCTCAAGAAAGGATGACTCCCGTGAGATTCAAGCTTCTTTACTATTTGCATTTAGTGTACTAATACCATTAACCCACTTTCTTCTTACCACACCACAACGTCTAATGTTACATTTATAAATGGAATTCCATTCCGTAACTATAGAACTCTCAGGCGGACTGCGAAAGAAGTTTTAAAGATCGTGTACATACATCGCCGGTAGTTTTTGAACTTAATTAAAGTGAACGTGTTCGTTAGTATAAACAAGATCATTTGTTGAATCAAATAAATAAAAGAAAAAATTGGGTAATTATCTTTTCGTCTTTCATTTTGATTCTGACACGCTTCCATCCTGAGCACTCGGTCAATGTTTGTTGCCAGGGTAACGAGGAAGAGAAATGTCAGTTGCGTAATAGCCTTTGTTTTTCATTAATAATAATATTAATAATAGAAATAATTAATAGAAGTGTCTATTTCTTCAGGATTGAACATTAAGTACTATATGGCTGGTTTAGCATACAGTGTTAAATAAGCGTATTGCGAATGACGAAAAAAATCATAAACGAAAAATCTTCAAATAAGCATAACTCGTATTTTAGAAATGACTTATCTTCGAGTATGCTTTTTCGTTTGTATGTTTGTTTTATTTCATTTGATTTTTTCATCGTGGTACTTGTATCAGAAATCCTTCATTGATCTCATATTGAACAAGAAGGTTGTGATGTTCTTTAAATGCTTTGTTTAAGTGCACATCTATCTAGTATGCTCGTAAATAGTTCTGTTGATATGAGAACGTGTATGGTTGAGGAGCCTCAGTGCTACAGAGAACTACTAATAATAAGTTCCTTTAGTTTTTTTCTTTTTATGTAGTTGATTCAATGTTCCTTTAGCCTTTCTTTTAGACCCGAGGCCGTATGAGACATGGACTTACAGCTTAACGTGAGATTCGAACCACATGAGCTTCTACCGGGAATCAAACTCAGATCTCGATGTTTTTTGTTTAAAGAACCTAGGTCACTAGAAAGAGCATGCATATGTTGTATATATGCAATATTTTATGCTTATAAAAGAGAGCACGGTGAGTCAGTAGCGGAACTCTTACCTCTATTGCCAGGGTCCCAGTTCGATCCAGGCCATGTGAGTTTGTGAACAGCATTATATGTCCGTTTGTCTCGGGACTCTACCATTTCATTTCACATCTTCATTTTAAGAATTCTTTCGTAATTATGTATTTTCATTAATCACCCGTATCCTTTAGCCTGCAGGACGTTCACGTAGGACATAAAATCAAATTTTTTATCATTTGAACGCTTCCTTTCCTTCTACCTCACCCGAGGTTTTTTTTTTCTTAAAGGCACAGATCTTGCATCCTTGATTGCCTATATCCTGAAATTGAGATTATATTTGAACGCTTACGAAGATTATGAATCCTCAGTTTCTATAGATATACATATTGTCGATAATCGGGTTCATTTTTCTTTTCTTTCTAAAAACAAAATGTTAAAAAGAGGAAAGAAAAATGGTATAGGTAACTGTTAGTCAACAAACATATATCTCTTGATGATTTTCTACCTTCTCTCACTTTGAAGTTACTTTTTTTCTTGGGGTTGTTCGTTCAATGAATTTATGCATGCTTCAACAAAATCTAAAAAGTACTACCTCAATTCCGCACAAATCTTGTAGTCAACGCTAGTCTCCGACTCGTTATACTATTTGGAAGAAGGATGGCTAATAAACTAAAAACTGACTCTATTGCGTATGGAACCCACAGGTTCAATGCCGCCTTCACAAAAGCTCAACATTGACTTCTATATCTTAGTTAATTTGATACAGTTTCTACTTTGTATTCCTCTTTCTATTAGATCCATCTTAATATTGTCCTCCACCTTCACCTAGGTCTTCCTAATGGTCGTTTTACAATTGCACTCCGAATCGAAACTTCGAAAGCGTCCCTATTTTCTTCCATTCTGGCTACATGGCCTGCCCACCTGAGTCTCCTAGACTTGATGACCCTAACAATGGTTGGAAAACGATATAAATTATGGAGTTCCTTTCTGTGAATTTCTGCCATTCCCCATTCCCGTTCCTCTTGGGTCCGAATATTCGTCTCAGGATCTTTTCTCAAATACTTTCAATTTACGTTCTTCTCTTAGAGTAACCGACCATGTTTCGCAACCATAATGAACAACAGGCATGATTATCGTTCTATATATTTTGAGCTTCAAATTCCTCAACAAAATTCACGATGGCAAAAAATTTTAAACTGAATAATAACACGAATTTCCTGCTTTTAGTCGAGATTTAATTTCTTTGTGAATATGTTTTTAGTCTGTTAATATTGGCCCTAGATATTTGAAAATGTATACTTTGTCGAAAGTATTATTTGATATTTTAACACGTTTATACTCGTAATTTGCTGCATTACGAACCCGACAAGTTCTATGTATTTAGGTTTCTCTGATTCCTCTTCTAAACTCATGTCCCTGCAAGCATTTAATAAGACCTCTGCATTTCTTTTTATTATTTGTCTATCATTCCCTATTAAATTTACATCATCGGTATACGCCATAACCTTGTGAATATCTTTCAACTCTAGACCCTGGTTATCATCTTTGATTTCCCTCATAGCGTACTCCAGGACAAAGTTTGAATATTAATGGCGACAAAGCATCTCCTTGTTTCAGGAGATTCTAGACGTGAAAGTTCGTGGCCAAAAATTTTCCTAGCCGGAATTTACTTTGGGATTCATTTTAACATATCTTAATTAATCTAATTACCTTTTCTGGTATTCCAATTCTATAAGAATGTTGTACAAATTTTCCCTCCTAACTGAGTCGTAGGCCTTTCTAAAATCAGTAAATAATTGATGTGCCGGGTTATTACCATTTGTTTTCTTTTCGAGTATTTATCGAATGGTAAATATCAGGTAGATAGTAGACCGATTTCTCCGCACTGATAATCACCAATAATTTCATCAGTGTATGGGCTCAATCTTGCTAATAGAATGTTTGAATGCATTTTATAGGATGTTGACAGAAGAGAAATGCTTTGATAATTATTACTATCAGTTTTTCACCTTTCTCGTTAATTTGAACAATAGTTGATTCTTTCCGTTCTTGTGACAATTCCTCCTCGTTCCAGTTAAGGAAAATGAGTTTGTGTTTCTTGTTGCACAATTATTCTCCTCCAATTAAAACTGACTCAGCCGAAATTTCCTTTACACCTAGAGATTTGTGTTTCTTTAATTTCTTTATAGCGATTTCTACTTTCGTTCGGTTAGGCTCTGGAATATACGGTTCTGGTATGTGTATTTCTCTTTATCCATGAACATTAGTTTCTGACTGCGTGTTAAGCAAATCGTCAAAGAAATCTTTCCATCTAGTCAAAATGCTATCACTATCAGTGAGAATTGTATAAGTGTGATAGCCTTTTTCAAATTCATTTATGTCCTTATACATGTCCAGAATACTTTTGTTTTTACTATTATCTTCAAGTTCTTTAATTTTAGCTTTCAAAAATCATGTTTCTTTGTTCTAAAAGTTTGGAAGTTTCCCGTTTGATGTCAACGAAACTTTGAATAATGCGGATAGGACAAGATCAGTGCAACTCTAAGCAATTCCCAAACTAGGTAACTTTCTTCACAGACTACATCCTATGCCTTCTCAATTCAGACAGGATTGTTAATACTTCTCTTCTTAAGATCGCGTCCTATATTAAGCTTCCAATATATTCTTAGTCACCTACGTAGATGTCTCTTTCCAAGAGGCTTAATAACTAGAAAACTACGAAACTCAAGAAAATGCCAATGCGAGCAGCATATTCTTCTTGTCTTAGATCTTAATTGCTGGCTAGTGTACCACAATGTTATTTGATGACTAGAATACAATTTTCTCAAGTTTTCATTAGCTCTTCTCTTGATTCTACATAACACTTTCCTTTGTTTTGCAAAACTTTCACTTGTATTTAGGGACTATCTTTTACATCCATACAATACGGTGGATTAGGAATTAAATTTCTGGGTTTTCGGCATTTATGGCCATGTTACTTAATCACGTATCAGGGATGACGCTCCTCGCCTGTCACGCTATCCATAGAAAGGGAAAGAACGAAGTGACTTGGGACCTGTATGTTAAAAACCATTCCGGCATTTATCTGGTGTAAATGAGCAAAAGCAAGAAAACCACACTGAGGATGACTAGCCTGAAAAAACTTCCACACGTTTTCGACCGATTGTCTTCACAGGGACTCGAATCTAGTCCATAGCAAAAACGAGAGGGATAACTACTACGTGGTGCCATTATAATCCAATGAAAAATTATGCTTTTATAAATTTTGACTTGTAATAAACAATGCAATTTAATGCAGCTCAGGAGAGAATAAGCTCAATTTTGTTAAATTCACTCGGCTGTTGCAGAGAATAATACGTTTAATCAATACGGCCATTATAATATACTTTTTGGATCAAAAGATCCAATATATTTCAGGTAAAAAATTTTTTGTATGCCTTATATCTGGAGAACTACATATAGTGTAGCCAAACCAAAACTATCAATTCAATATGATGTGCTTATTCCGTAAAAAAACTCTATTTAGTGGCCGTTAAAAATTTTGTGGCCCAGAATCCAAAAAGTCCAATAAATTTCATTCGATCAAAAATTTTCTTGTACGCCTCATATCTAGAGAACTACATATAGTGTAGCCAAACCCAAATTATCGCTTAACCCACTATGATGTGTTTATTCCGTAAAAAGACAAAAACTCGATTTAGGAGCCGTTCAAAAATTTTATAGTCCCTAATCCAAAAGCTAATTATTGGGCAAGAAAGCAATCTTTTGATTGGATCGTTCCAAAAATTCTTGTTAACAGTTATTCCCTGATATTATTTAATTAAGTCAACCGTATTCCTATTACTAATTTATATATATATATATATATTACTTATGTCCACTTAAATTTATGCAACATGGAAGTCATCGATCTCACCGATTTGTTAAAATGATAATTATCGTTAAATTCAAATGTATTGCATATAAAGGGATTAATATTTGATTAAATCTACTTGAGAAGAAAAACATTATTCTTATCAAGCGAAGAAAGAAGATCACAGGAAAAATATTTACCAATTTCTTTGGTGGGCGTCGATTCTTTACAACGAGCACGCATGCGTTCCCTGTTCCTCTCAGCTGAACGCTCATCCAACTTTCTGACAAAATTATCTCGATTCGGCTGCTCCAGTGCATTGCATGCTATCACTCGAGTCGCCTCAGCAACCCGGCCTGTCTCAATTTCTCTGCGAGGGATATTTAAGCGAGAGAATAATTTTGCGCGTGATTTTCACAAGCTGTGCAGTGTTTTTCTTTCTCTCTCTCTCTCTCTCCTCTAAAAAGTAGGCAAGAGTTCCATCCCAGACTCACCAAGAAACTAGAGACACTAGAAACTGTATAAACTTGTGTGCTTTTTTACTAAGTATTGAAACCTGTTGATTTTACCCGAAGATCCAGACATAAACATTTCGTGACATTTGGAGAATTTTAGTACATGTGCTGTGACAATTACGTATTATAACGTTTTCTTCTTCTGTATTGGGACATCGTATTTTGATAAACTTTCACTTTATTGTGCTGGGTGTTTTTTATCATGTAATTACAGCAATTTAGTTTGGTAAGTACAAGAAAGGCTTTTTATTACATGTTTTACTATTTTTATATACAAATACATTTTGGATAAAACACTGCATATCTTAAAGTTGGAATGAAGACTTTTAAGCTGGAAATAATGAAACACTAAATGGAATTTTCGAAAAAAGGTATGTAAAATTTAGAAATAAAGTTAGCGATATTTTTTAAGTGTAACACCAGATATTTCGCTCCGGGACAAAAGTAGACGGTATGAGGTGGATGATAACAATGACGGAAGGAAGAAAGTGAGAAGAATCGGGAGAACCCACGCACATGGTATTTGTCCACCACAAAACCCACTTGAGGAGAGCTGGAATTGAACCAGGGACACAACAAATCTCAGGCAAGTGCTACACCACTAAGGCACTGCGGTTCCTTATTAGAATTCTCTGAGTGAAACCTCAATCAATTGAATCCAATATCCATATTACAAGATTAGAACGTTAACCAAGGTCATTGTTGCCGGAACTTGGAGCCTCAAACTCCTTTAGTTCACCCAATTTTGTCGTTGAGAAGGGTGTTCGTTTTGCAATGTTGTTTTAATGTTCTTGTTTCTACAAAACATTTTCTTGGCCAAGCATTAGAAACTATTATCCATGAAGTACTGGAAATATTTATACTTAGAGAAATTAACGAAATCTATTATTCGATAAAACTTTACAGAAATTTGGTCTGTTCAATGTTTTCTTTGAATCGGCATCCATGACCGACGTACACCAGTACAAAGTTACTTAAAGATTCTATAAGGCATTTTGCGTTAATTTACTTATGAAGTTTCACATATGTGTTAAAGATTTATTTAATGATTGAGTATTAATTATTAATATTCCTTTATTAGCATGTTTCAAAAAGTAAATGTGAGTTTTCACAAACTGAACTTTGTTATCCTAAAGAAATGTATTTATAAGTACTTGTAGAACGATTTTATGGGATAGGATTTTTGTTCTTCTTCGGTTTGGGTAAGAACACTTTCGTTCCACTTTATCTTTCATCATTTTCATTAATATGTTTCTCAACGTCTGCTTTAGCCTAGAGAAACCAACTGTGGGTATGAAACTCAAAATACATACAGAGAAAAATAAAATTACTGGACAATCAAATAATTTTACATACTGGCAATTCGATATGATTTCGAGTCATTGGAGAACCTGATTGAAATGCGCAAAATTTCATCAAAGTTTAACATATTTTTGACAAGATATCGAAGAACAATTTCTTTCTTTCTTCTTTTGAAAAAGTGATATGGTGAGGACAAATTCATCTTTCATTTCTGATTGCCTTTAGTAACATGCAGTGGGTCGATTCTTGACACATTACAACCCAATCAGTAAAGATGTGCGGGAAGCCAGAATTGGATAGGAACCATAATTGCATCGAAAGCTAATAATTTTAAGTGAAATTTATCGGGCTCGACTCAAGTGCTATGTTTAGAAATTCATTTCAAACGGTTCAGCTGTTTTATCGTGAAAATACGACATATACATACATATAGATATTGATCAAATTAATGGAAATACCTGACGAAAGTGCAACTTACCTGAT
The DNA here is from genome assembly GCF_964235325.1 of Thermobia domestica. Taxonomy (NCBI): domain Eukaryota; kingdom Metazoa; phylum Arthropoda; class Insecta; order Zygentoma; family Lepismatidae; genus Thermobia; species Thermobia domestica. Next base: position 92,852,764 of record NC_137462.1, on the reverse strand, counting down.
TAATATGGCCTTGAAGCACTTTTCACTCTCAGAACAACTGTAATGTGGCGTGGAATAGAGTCATAGAAATTCAGAATGATACCAAGTAGAATATTGCACCATTCTGCTCTCAGTTCATCACTCAGTGAGAGAGAAGATGTAGGCGGACATCTCCACAGAATTTGTATCTACAAAACGGAACACAGATAATCAATCATTTTCAGGTCTGGGGATTGAACGGACCGAGGGAAGTGTTCAACTTCATCCCAATGTTTTTCAAACCACATGGAAACAGATTTAGCTGTGTGAATTAGAGTATTATCATTTTGGAATATGGCGTCATTGTCCAGAAGAAACATCTGGACCATAGGATGCACATGGTTCCCTAAAATTGCTGCATAATTAAGGACAGTGACGCGACCGTAAGTTTCGGCGGGCCACACGAACAGGACCCACTGAAAACAAGGATATTGCAGTTCACATCATCACAGAGCACCAACATGTTTGACGCTTTGCGGAGTCACTGCGTATCATACGCCTATTTGCGCCTCCGCCACACATAAATACGGCCTGTGCTAAAATAAAATGAACGGTGGCCTTTCAGCCCAACTGTCACGTTTCCAGTCATCAGTGGTCTATGTTGCCAGTTTGACATAACTGGCGTCGTATTAAAATGTTATCAGTGGTTTTGGTCGTGAACCCGAACCCATGTGTCCCACTGCAGATTGTGATTGTCCCCACAGGTTGCGGTAGCTGCTGCCCGTGTTCCTCTGTCACTTGTACTGCAGTCACACGATGGCTCTAAGTGACAATCTGCTTTAATGCTCGACAGGACTTGTCACTGAGGGTTTTCTTCCGACCACTATTCCTCTTCACCAATGTGGTTTCGCCGTGAGTTTTTAAATTGCCATCACGTTGGATAGTGTCCCTCGTGACACACCCAACACATTGTCACTTTCGTCACGCTCGCTACACATAGCCGACCGCCAACAATTTTTCCTTTTCGGAAATTAGAGAGGTTGCCAATTTTACATTATAACAGTCCATTTAGTCCACTACTCATTGCCGTTCAACTGCTTCTCGCATGACCGTTGCTACCCATATACCAGATGTTTTTACAACTGTAGATATTTGCATGAACTTGATAAGTATCAGTATATATATGTATACACAATACATATGGATGTTCTAGAAATGGCCCCCACAGACTACAAAGCATTATTCCACAAATCAAAATAAAGTGAAAAATATATATAATTATATACCTTTCAGATGAGAATTCTACTATGTACCAACGTTGCAGATAAAGAACCATAGAGTAATCTACCAATCTATCAAATAGTTAAGTAGATTCTTTTCAGATAGCAGTTAAAGTCGATAGACGTTGACATTAGCAATACTTAATATTGTAACAAAGGATGCAACTGTTTGATGGATTCGTAGACCAATACTAATGGTATCAAGATAACCTACGACGTTGCCACATACTGAGATTTTTGATTCTCTATAGCGGCTGTAGGATGCCCCGGAGCATATATCATTATAGTGTTTTTGGTTTATTTTCATCTGAAGAAAAGCGATTCGTTGTCCGTAGACGTCATTTGACTAGCCTTCGGCTAGCTCAAGACTTCGCTACCAAACTTCCAGATTTGGTCGGCCTATGGCTTCGCAGTTCTCATATTCCTAACAAATCTCTAATCTTAAGGGATTTTTAGATATGGCCATCTTATTATAACACTTGCTACCCCTACCCTTATTTCTTCCTTTCTAAGGGAAACATATATAAAAAAGATGAAACTTGTCTTTAATTAGCATGTCTCTACACTTATGGATTTCGAGATATGGTCATTTTATTTTAAAAATTACAACCTGCCACCCTATTTTCTTCCGGTCTTGTACTTCCCTTGTAAAGGAAACATCAACAGAAATAAGTTGATAATTATTTTAAATTAGGAGTTTAAACAAAAATTTTAATGCTTCTAACCTGACGGGATTCTGAGATATGGTTAATCTACTTTATCAATTGCAATCAGGGCTTATTTTTCCTTACAGCCTTTCTTCTTCCTTTGTTAGAATAATATTAGAAACGACGAAAGACGACTTTAGTTATTTAAAACTGAAACTATAAATACCGAATTTTATGTCCATAACCTTAACGGATTTTGATCTTATTTTAACAATTGCAATCCCACTCTCTTTCTATCTACCCATCTTTTTTCTTCCCTTCTAGAGGAAATATGAAAAAAGGCGCTAAAACAGGGGTCTAATTCTTTTTAAATGAAAAGTACAAATACCAATCAGTGAAAGGCAAGAAAATAACTTGTCCTTTCATCTTATTTTTATTTCTTTTAACGCTTTGAAACATGAACCTTATCGTCGTTTGTTGTCATTTACTTGAAACGACAACATTTCAAACACCTGATGAACAAAACTTGTCCGTCGCTCAATAAATCTATCTGATACCAAATATCTTGCGATGCAAATGTGAGACATGTTGCTTTCAATAAACTACTTTCCCCCTTTCTTTCTTGTGTTTACTGGTACCTTGGAACACCAATTGTAAAATCTGTTTTAAAAAAGTTTCTAAGGAATAAATATTACATTTATGTTCCACATATAGAGGTGAATTTAACATTAACAACACAGGAACACTCTTTGCTTTAATGCAATCAAGTTCGAAGTTAGAAAAGTGACCAACTTACAGAGTAATAAGTAATATAAGCCATATGGGAAAATAAAGGTTCTATTGGAAAGAGATCAACATAGGCAGGTTGCAAAGTTATAGAGTAAAACGTAATGTTTGTCTTATGAGAAAATCTACAGGTTCCTTAGGAAAGAGACCAACATAGGCAGATGGGCAACTTAAAAAGTAATAAATAATATTTGTGTTATGATAAAATCCAGGTTCCTTAGAAAAAAAGAGTCCAAAGTAGGCAAGTGGCCAACTAATAGAATAATACTAATGTTTGTCTTATGGGAAAATGCAGGTTCCATAGGAAAAAGACCAACATAGACAGGTGGCCAACTTATAGAGTAATAAATGAAAGAGATCAACATGGGTAGGTGACTAACTTATAGAGGTTTCACTGTGATTAACAGGTTTCACTGTATTGAATTCGGCTGGTATTTTCAATTTACTCATAATGTCCAGAATTAAAAGCTCTTTAAATTTGACTGTTGCTGAAAAGGACGACCTTTATTAGTAATCATGCTAATGATGATAAATTGTCTCACATTGGTAGAGACTTTGATTGTGTTCCTAGAACTACGAGGAAGTGGCTGGGACATCATGCAAAGCACAGAGGACAATATTATTATTTCAAAACCCAGAGCGAGAAAAGTGCGGGCAACATAATCTAGCTCAAGTTGAAAATGTGAAACACCACCATTTCGGGTCATTATTTGCCTTGAAACAAAAAGCATTGAAATTAGGTATCCACACGAGGTAGTATGATGAGACCTTATTGTTCATGACTCTCATCCAACTGTGATAACTATTCTATAAGGAAATGGACTAGAATGGGATCAAAAGAATGTATGTTCCAGCAACAAGCTTATTGGAAACTTGTAATCTGCTGTGATAAATAGATATTCTCCAGTGATCGGAAAGGAAGAAAGATATACAGGCCACACTGGACATTATATATATATATATATATATATATATATATATATATATATATATATATATATATATATATATCTTCTATGACAAGTCATCCTCACTGAATATTTTAGATGATTTTCTGCCTAGGTTTTGGAAACATATGAGAACTGCAGGGTGAGCCTGATTGTTCCTGCTCCTGGATGAATAGCAAGTACTGCTTCCATCTCTCTACAATAAACTTCCAGAACAAGAGGAATCAATTAATATGCAAGACAACAATGCTCTTTATATATCGAAGTAAGTATAGTAAAAAAAATAATGCAGAACTAATACGTATAGAATGCCAACATCGATCGCCGGGTCATAACTATATAGAACATTGTTTATAGTTTAAGAATGGAAGAATGCCGACAAAACTGCAGCGGAGTCATTTCCGAGGCTAATGTGGATTCGACAACATCCAAGCATGCTTTTATTTTTGTAGCAAGCAAGGGTAGTCGTCTGAATGATGCTGCTGAAGCTCAAGGTATTTACATTGAATACGTAGTAGAGTTCTTCTATTACAAAACTTTTGTCTTTTACGTATCTTCTTACCTTCTTACTCAAGGCAGCTGTTTTGTTCAACCATAAACTATGGAAAACTGTTATCCTTCCTCCCAATTAATATTCAAGAAACATCAGAAGCTCATTTTTAATCTTATTTATTCTTCATAAAATTCAACTTTGATTTTATTTTCCTTCCAGTTAATGCCCTAAAGACATTTGAAACTAGAGTTACACATTTTATTTCTTCTTCACAAAATTATTTTTTATTATTATAGCAATTATATTTAGTTTCAGTCTTAAGCCCACTTCTATATTTAATTAATCAAAGACAAATTTAGAAACTTACTTTTTCATCTAGAATGTCACTTGTAACCTTCTCTTATTACTTTAACAATCCAAAAGTAATCTAAAAGTATGAAACCAGATCAAAAGCTGTAATCCATTTTTACGGTTCTTCCTTTGAAGAAGAAAGAAAAATCCTAAGCTTAGTAGACACTCAAACGTGGCAATAGATGCTAATTTACATCTAACAGCGATGTTCACTGAACCCCACATCAATGTACGCAACACCTAGGGTAAATTTTAAAGATTCAACTGGTATTTGTATTTCTGTTGCGACGCTTAGGATATTAAGAGTTTTGCTTGCTTTCTTGCTAGTTACAGTGTTTTTATTATGTGTTGCGTACACAACAGTAACAAACGTAATATATTTTGTTATTTTAAAAAGATTTCTATCTTTAAAACTTTTAATAAGGTCAATTTAATGATGAAATGAACTTAGACTGTGTGACTGACTTTATCATATCATCCATTGGTACAAGGGATAATGTATTCAAAGCCTCAAAAACTCTACAACTGTTCTTTGCTGCGAACAAGAATGCAATAAAAATTGTGACACAAGCTATAACTTAAAATACAATTTGAAATCTTATCTTCAGCTGATGCTATAACAAATTCAAATCTTTTATAAAAACTTCGAACCTTTGAAACACAGAAATACATTTTACTAACTCGAAAGCTCTTATACTGTCAACTGCAATCACAGTCATACAGTAGCATCGTCGTAACTCTCTTTATTGTCCATTAATGGTATTATGTATATATTCACAATATACTGATCCAAATTTGCTCTAAATAATTGTAATATCTAGGTATTGTCTTTATGCGCTATTACATGTTCAAAAATTAAATTGAGAGACCACAGTGACTCAGTCATACAATGCTCATTTGTCTCTGTGGGATCACTGGTTCGATCCCAGCTTCTGCCAGGTATGTTATGTGGTGGACAAACACACAGTGTGTGTGGGACTTCTCGGGGGTTTTACCGTTTCCTCCTACTTTTGTTTTTCCACCATTATCATCCACCTTATCATCACTGCCTCCCTTAGCTTTGGTGTATACAGGTGTGGCAATAAACAGACAAAAAAGTAGAAAGAAAGAAGGAAATGAAGAGGTTTGGTTTCTGTTTATGACACATTTAGTAGTACGAAGTAGTAGTCGTAGTAGTACACCATACGACTCGCTTCACTTCCAGCTAACTCAATGGCTACTTGTAACCTCTTGTTGTGCGGCAACCCACTTACGTTAGTTGTTGTGGGAGTTGCCAGCTCGCTAGGCGCACTTTATCAACTAGCACGAAAACGGATTACTGCAGACAAGTAAAGATTTTTTTTCTTTCTTTCTTTTAGCTTAACGTTCCACAATTGTGCTCTTCAGGCTAAAGAAGACGATTATCAATGAAAGTGAATGACTGTGAAATTATTTTTGTACTTTCCTACCCGGAATCCAATGCGTGACCACGTGCATTAAAGGCGCACTCACTACCCACGAAATCAGCGGGCAGAACTGCTAATAAAAAAGTGCCAACGAGAGATTTTTCCCCTATCACACACGTTAAGCTTTCTTAAAACTGTTTTCCATAAGCAGAAAAATTTGAAACCTTTCATATAGTAGATAAAGGACGAAACCATGCTTATGTTCTCCCGTTTTCTTCCATTTCATTCACTAGGTTAGAGCTTTCTTCATTACAGCTCCCTTCTCTTAGTGATCTCGCTTTGTTCATTAGTTTCTTGAACTTTAGCGTCCCCTTTCAGCAACGAAACTACATGAGACTAGGGATGTTATCGAGATAAAACGAGACATTATATAGTCTCCGTCTCCTCTCGATTGACAAATTGCTCTCTCGATATCTGTCTCGAAGCCAGTCTTAATCTCGTCTCGATTGTCTCTAAATGAATTGAGTGAAAAATATAAAAAAATGTGTAAGTAATATCATCTTATAGGCTGATGATACAGTGATTGCAACGAGTCATGAAGCTTGTCCTATATCTACCGATATCACTACTCAATAGAACGCAAGGGTAACATCCACAAAATGTTACCAATATAGTCTCTCATGCTATTCGCAGAACATATCCGGGTCGTACATCGTTGTTGAAATGTCGCTAAGTTTAGTACCGTTAATTTTTGTTGTCATTTTTATCATTGGTTATATTTTTGTTGTTATTATAGTTACCGTAATTTGAATAATTTCTGCTGTTCCTATTATCGTTCCTTAAGTGCTGTTTTTTTCTCGTCGTTGTTCACCATATCTTCAAAATTTGACAACATTGTTGATGCATTCTTGCTGTTTGACGTTTTCTCAAGTATGTGTTAGGATCGCAGCTGCCCGAATTGTGTTAAAATCTTTCGATGTATAACACGTGATCAGTGGCGTATTTAGGGGGGGCTTCCGGGCTTAAGCCCCCCCCGAAATCTTAATTACTATAGTAAATTATATGAAATACCTTGCTGAATTTTCACATTTTAAGGCAAAGCCCCCCCCGAAAGCTAGCAAAGCCCTCCCCGAAACAAAATCGTAAATACGCCACTGCACGTGATGCAAAACAGTTCTATGATTGGTGTAGAGCCCAGGCTTTAGAAGTCACTTTGGGTTCACTTCAGCACTTTTTAATCTTCTCGCTTCATTCTTGACGAGAATTATTGTAGTCTTTTGGTTCCTAAGTTATTATACGGAATCAAAGTTCTACATTAATTCATTGGACAGCAAAAAGGTAAAAATGTAGTTTAAATAGCAATAAAAGGTTAGGCTTCCACAGGAATAAAAATAAAAACGATGAAAATCAAATAAAGGATTTCGTTTACAACTATACATATGATTGGCTTGTTCAACCTACTCGTTTCTTTTATTTGTGGATTTCTTTAGGCAGTACACACATAGTACAAATTATTTTATACATAATAACAGTAACATAACACATTATAATTTCATAGGTAAAGAACATATACATACGAAATTGTCAAATAATTCAAAACCTAACTCAAAAAGATTTACATGGCTCCGCGTGGCGTAGTCCCTAACGCTCTCACCTTTGGTGCGAGCGGTCTCGGGTTCGATTACCAGTGGGAGCACTCAGTCGAAAATGTGTAACAGCCTTCTTGAGTGAGGTTTTTCTGGGGTTTTCCTCATTCACACCAGGCAAATGCCGCGATCCTTCCTTCCTCAATCCTATTTTTCCTTTCCTTTCCGCGGGTAGGACGTCATCTCTCACATACGTGACGGGCTAAATGACCCTAGACGCCGAAAGCCCAGAAAGCTAATTCCTAATCCTCATGAATGTTTACTATATTTAACACGGTTTCTTAATTCTATACAGAATAATAAGGCACGGTTAATAATTCACAATTTAGGCTTTTCAGGAGAAGCAAACCATTGACCTTTGTTCAAGAACGCTGATTCTCCTAAATTGCACAAAATTTAAAGTTCAGTTGTCTGTTGTACTTCGCTGATAAACTTAGGATAAATTGAGGATATTTTTAAAAATCGGGTCTGTATTGAAAATAAGCATTATTCTGTGTTTACCACATGAAAAAGTTTTAATACACACACACTCTGCGAGTCCTCCCTCGTTTTAGAGAAGAAAAAAGGCTACATTGTTACAAATAAATAATGGGAGGCTTTTAAAGATTCGTTGAAAGGAAAACCGAGACCCTGACTAGAACATAATTGATAGCTCCATAGCAACCTCAACTATGACGCATATCCATTCATCCGGCTCTAAACGTATAGTGCAGTTGTTATCAAAGTATCGGCTGAAAACATTCTGTGCTTTTGAAATCATTTTTCGCTTTATTCTGTTACGATATTTATAACCACTGATTAGGAACAATTTTACGAAGATGGGACATGAACCGAGATTGTCATGTGCAAATAATCCAGTTCAGTGAAATAAACGTGAGTTCAGTGCTCAGAGACATATCATGTTGACGAGAATCCTTCGTTTAAGTTTAATAACAATAGAGTAACGTAATTATCAGCTTTTGTTATAATAAATATTTAACAGCGTCACATGTATGCCTCGTGCGGGAGTTTCTTTTGTTTGGCGTGACATTTTCTCAATTAGTATTCAAACTTGCCGGCTTTAGGAGAGAGATTGGAGTGAATATGTTCTACATTCTGGACAAAATTGATGTTGATCCATTAAGTTGTTCACTTGAGATCTGTTTTTTAAATTACTTTTTTGTCTCCTCAATGATGGAGAGACAGGGTAAATATATACAGAAATTCTGGTTGATTAATCTAACTTCATAAAAAAAAAAATAACATATTCGTAAACAAAATATATTTTGTATGATACAAAAATTGAAAATTAATTTTCCTTCTGAAACTTTTGAAATATAGATGTGTGATTTCATAGGAGTACCAGGAAATTAAAATCCCTTGTTAACTTAGCACGTATGGTTACAAGAGCAAACTATGCATTGTAAATATTTATTTATATAACAATTTTTATACTCACATATTATGAAATGAAAATATTTCAGTTTAACGTCCCACGATTATGCCCTTTAGGCTAAGGGAGTCAGATGATTGAGGCAAGTCAATGTTGTAGCTAGAATTGGTGGAACGAGAATGTGGAAGGAAACGGGAGTACTCCGAGAAAACCCTTGAACACGATGTTGTCCATCAGAAACTTACTCAGCCGGCATCCAACCAGGGACCGCATGCATCAGAGGTAAGCTCTTAACCACTGAGACACCGCGACTCCATTATACTCACATACAGTAGTTTTGTAGTAAATACACCTTTTAAATGTGAAATCGGTGACAAATCTTTAAAAAGTGTATTATCTTATTAGTCTTCTTCTAATTTATCAAATTAAATACTGGGGTTTTAGAGAGAAGAAGATTGAGACCTTTAAATAATGCAGTAAAAATTCTCGGAAAAATGCCTACAAAAATGTGATAATGCATTAATCAATAAAATGGAACGATTCAACCAGAATCAAATATTGTATATTCATTTGATGCTTGAAAGAACGTCACTGTATGTGAAATTTTTATTCCATCTAGTTAGTGATGCTATCATAACTAAACGACGAAATGGTTATATCTGTTTGTTTTATGAAGTTTAACCTTGTAGACTCCATAACGGGTTTCCCAAATTTGGCCTTTTAATTAATTTTTAAAATATAAACTCCTGGGAGATTTTCGTTTCATAGTCTGGTAGGTCGTGATCAAAAATAATATAAATAACACAGTTCAGCAGTGGTAGTCATAAGTGTCAAGATCTAAAGGACAATGAATTCTTATTTCAGATAATAAGATTGCACTTTCTTATTTACAGAAATAAATTAGAATACATTGATTGAAGCATGATCTGCGAAACGCGTATGCGAATTCGTTCTACGTGGATTATAATATGTGTCCACAATGCCAGGTCAACACGAAAGAACATCTAGTGTCCAAGTAACTTCGAGTTGATTGCATAGTAAGGCTGCAAAATGCTCTTGGTTTACAGAATTGCCGATCGAGTCATTGGTGTCATCATTGGTGTTCAGAACGATACCAATACAGCAGACTTATGCCCCCAATATCACACCAGAAAATATCTGGACAAAAGAATCGGTCGGGCCACTGTAACTCATGATTGCCGTGGTTTTCGTGTGAGAGGAGAAACACTAAACAACCAATTGTTGGAGATAGTAAGTCTACGCTAACGCGTCAATCTCCAGAATAACCCCAAATTCCGGGTCATCGCAAAGAACGTTTTGGGTGGTGTAGCGAGAGAAGGCAGTACTGACAAGTAAGGCCCATAAGCCCTGAGGGTTGAATTTTGATAAAAATTAGTGACAAGATTCAGTTCGAGCTACTAAGCAATGTAGTAATAGTCACTCGATGCGCAAATGCTTCGTTGAGCTGCTACACCGACACCATCTTGAAATCCAGTAGGCAAAATCCAAGAATACCCTTTTGGCACAAAAATGGAAAAGCTTTTGGAGGATCTGACTTCACCAATGTAAACCGGGATAGGGTATCTCTATGTGAGGTACTTCTAGTGCATGACAGCCATCCTAAAAGGCGACATATTGAATCACGGTCAAATATGATAAATTGCAAGGTCATGAAGGGTATCAAAAAGCACTGGAATTCACGCCTGAATTCATTTCCGTAACCAAAGTTTACATATATGTTTTCACTTCAGAGTTAAGAGCTCTCTCACCCACAATAACATAAAAACTGTGCGAGTTAGATTTGTATTCTAAAATGCGGTCGTGCGAGCAATTGAAGAGTTTTAACTAGTGTAGTAGTAATCACTTGATGTAAAGCCACTATACCAATCAGATCTTGAGCCTAGTGAAAGAAATCGTTAATTATGAAATGCCTGTAGCTAAAAATGGAATAGCAGCACTGTAACAAATTATACATATTTCGAAGCGCGATGGAATAGACTGGTGAACGATGAAACACACGTTTAATAGTGCTGATGAGCAGATAATATCAAAGGGATTGTTCGGATATATATTAGAAAAATAATATAAACTAGTGCACATAAGCAAATATTGACCTACCTAGGTACTAACCTTTTGCTCTTCAGTAGTGATCATGTAGATCCATAACGAAGTCATTAGCGTACAGGATCGTGGAGCAGTACAAACACTAACAAATGCACTTTCGTCACAATCTTCAGACAGGCACTATTTTCTACTCGCAACATAGTCTCCATAGTACGTGGTTACTACTGTGTAACACAAATCTAACTTCTATAGTTTTTATATGTTCTGTGAGTGAGAGAGCTCTAAACTCTGCAGTGAAAACAGATATATAAACTTTGGTTACGAAAATGGATTCAGAGTAAATTCCAGTGCTATTTGATGCCCTAACTAACCCCCTTGTGATTTATCATATTTGGTCGTGATTCAATATGGCGTCTTTCAAGATGGTGATCATGCGCTGGAAGTACCATCACATATAGATGCCCTATCCCGGTTTAAATGGCGAAGTCAGATCTTCCAAGAGCTTTTCCATTTTTGTGCCAAAAGGGTATCAGGGTGTCTACTAAAATTCCAAAATGAAATTTTGTGACTTTTTCGTGACCTCTTCTTTACCAAATCATAAAATTTCCTAACATTTTCAATAGCGAATTTTAATGCGAATTAGGCCGAATTTTCATGCATGCGATAGAAGCGTACCTTGCTTGCGATTTCGTAGCGTCTAAAATCGACCGTAGTCATTTTTGGTGGTAAATTTTGATGTGTTATAGAAAAAAAATCCAATCTGTACTTATATTTGTACAAATAAAAAAATCGTGACCCATAAGCTAAATTTCGTGACTTTTTCTTGACTTTCATGATCATTTTCTGATTTCGTGACTTTTTCGTGACATTCGTGACCGAAAGACGCTCTGGGTATTCTTGTATTTTGCTTACCGGATTTCAAGATGGCGTCGGCGTAGCAGTTCAACGAAGCATTTGCGCATTTGCGCAAGTGACTATTACAACGTTGCTTAGTAAATCGAACTGAATCTTGTCACTAATTTTCATCAAAATCCAACTCTCACGGTTTATGGACCTTCCTTGTGAGAGAAGTGGAGAGAAGTTATGCCCCGTGATTAAAGTAGCTTCTGATTTGGACACCGTGACGGCCCTGCATGTTTATATACATCCAGGTTGGTATGAAATTACAGTGTGTGTTTTCACTGGCCATATGGAACCTGCACCTGATATTCTGGTTTTGGAATCAATAAACACATTATATTCTGTATGGTGTCTGTCCTGGAGTGCGACCAGTATGTTTTATACATTACTGTTTGAGAAAATTTCAGCAACAAGACGGATTGCAATCAAATTCACTGACATATGATTGAAATGAAATTTATACCACGGAGTAGTGGGAATTCAGAACAGTGTGAAGCCCCATATGCTGCAATCAGAGCCTCTGCACGTCGTGGCATGAATACAAAGAGGGTTTTAAGACAATCCTGAGGAATCTCTCTCCTTGTGGTTTGTGTGCGTGTTCACAAACCATCAATAGTAATTGCTGGAGGACCGTGATGATCAAGTCACTGACCAATATGTTTGATGAGTGGCATGTCAGGTGAAAATTCAGGTCAGAGAAGTAGTGGTCCTTGACGTCCTTCGTTAAAGGCTTGCACATTCCTCGCCATACGTGACTGGCCATTGTCTTGATGAAATGTGGTATGGGGAATTTCCTGAAAGAGTGGCAGTACCTCGGGTCCTAACTCCCCTGATGTAACAGTTGCTTTTCACATTACAGAGTAGTGGTCAAAGTCGAATACTATAGACAATGGAGCACCAAACCATCAGTCCGCTATGGCGCTCAACAATACATGCTGATAGTTTATACTCACAATGGCAGCGCCTAACACGTAGGCAACATTAACTGCAGAATAGGTTGATTTAAAAACTCGTGCGAAAACACTACATTTTGACACTCAGTACACCAACAACGGGGTACACGTGCACATTTTAGTCTGAGGTATTTGTGCTTGCTGGTCAGTGGCAGCCGACATAATGTCATGCGAGCCACCAGTTTTACCTGCAGTCGAACTGTAGAAGCATACAAGTGCACAAATTTGACAGTGCGTCGAGCTAGCACTCTGGACAAAATTGTATAGTTCGTTACGACCATGCGGACAAGTTTTCAGCCATCTTGTGCTGTGGTCCCGTTGTATGGTCAATACCAGCCGTATAGGACCTTCTTCTATCTACTGCTGCCATAAGCGAGAGCTCAACAGACAACAAGACAGTGTTCTGCTGGTTCTATGTGTCTGCCATCTCTGCAAACTTACTTCCTTACTGCTGGTGCACTATTTTACATCTTCCGAGTTAGGTGTCATTCGGGCCATTTCTTCCTGGATGTGACAATTTTCAATGACGTTATCGACGTATTTGTGACGTTATCAACCCTATCCTTCCATCATATTTGAATACTTTGAAGGATCTCATCTTCCAGATCAGTAGCACGTGTCCTCATACCGCCAGGGAAATCCAGAGTCCTTAACTTTGTATTCATCTTCTACATTAGCTTCCTAAATATCCGTATCTAATCTTTAAAGAACATATTGTAAATGTGGAATATTTCTCCTGATTGTCAGCTAGGCTACACCAAGATCTAAAACCTGAATGGAATATCATACCCCAGACATTCATTATTTGTACGGCCGGCTACGTGCTCAACAGCTCTTTGTGTGGTCACTTAGCATGGTTACATGTGCTATTAATGTAAGTGCTAAATGATTTAACCACCCTGAATAGCACTTTTCGGATGTTTCAGGAGTCAGCACTATCTATCATCATCTTTTTTGTGAGTGTTTTAGGAGCATTTCACCCAGAGTACTAAGCACAATGTAAGCAATGGCGCCTATAGGAACACTTAATAAAGTCAATACCAATATCGCTTGATCGACCACAACTTGCATGTACGAGAGTAATCCCAAAAGTAATGTTTCCAGAGCGCACGGGACGCAAGGAAACTGTTCGTGCGGCTGTTCGGTAAACTGTGGTTTCCTCCCATTTCTAAAGAATCTGTGCTCATCTCGGTGGGGCGCTCAGTCTTGGCTTGCCAGCCATTTCTAATATGAAGTTTATGTAGTTATTCAGTTTTTGAACTCAATAAAATTCATCGGGAGTTAAGGAAAGTGTATGTCGAATTGTGCATAGATGTCAAAAAACGACCGCTAATGGTGTAAGTAGTTTGCAGCTGGTAATACTATAAATTCACGACGGTCAATTTTCGTCGAAACAGTCGTGAAGTTTGAACAAACGGGTAACTAGAATCTATTTTTTTGGTTGAAAGAACACTTGGCCGGAACGCGCTTCAGTAGTGCGGGAAGACGAGTTGGAAGCTGAAGTTCAAAACTTCCTCGAATACCTGGGTACATGGTAGCGAGCTGGTATAGCATATGCATACAAAAGTGCAACAACGCCTTCAAAAAATACATCGACCGAAATTGCGATTAGTAGAAATATGTATGGTTATGTAGAAAAATGTGCAAACTTTAAACTGTTGTAAATAAACGTTATTGAATATAAATGATTCTTTGTATTTCTTAAAAAGAACTTGATCTTACTTTTGTAATTACCATTGCATTTTAGGATTAGATTAGGAATTAGATTTCTGGGCTTTCGGCATCTATGGTTATGTTATCCTGTCACACATATGAGGGATGAGGTCCCTCGACGATCACACTATCCAAGGAAAGGGAAGGAAGAAAGGATTGGGGAAGGAAGGAAGAGGCCTGGGATCTGTATGTTTGCCTGGTACCATCCCGACATTTGCCTGATGTGAATGAGGAAAACCTCACACAGAATGACTGGCTTGGAAACGTTGTACACTTTTTCGACCTAGTGCCCAGCGGGAATCGAACCCAGGACCCATTTTCATTTTAATACAGAGCTTGTCCAAAAAAGTGTAAAGACGCTTTAACGTTAGAAAACTTTATTTTTTTGTTAGTGCTAAACCTAATTATACATCAAAAGTTTAATAAATATTTCAATAAAGTACAATGCAAAGTTCTCAGCAACTGTACAGTTACAGAAGGTACTTAAAGTGATTACCTTATCTAGAACCATGGCTGAAGAATCAGGACTTGTAGATGTATAAAGACTTTCGGTTCTGTCCTTGTGCACATCACACAGCCGTGAAATTGTCAAGCGTGTAAAAGGTTCTTTGAAAGAATACACTTCATCTCCATTTCTGTCTCTCTATTCAAACTGGAGACGATAGAAATTCACCAAGGGCGCCCATGTTGTGGTTTACAAGGAAGGGCAAGTATAAACGACGTTTCAAAAATAGTTTCAGATTTTGCTGTAACTAACGTAAAAATTTTATTGGATTTTCGATATTCTTAAGTACAATTTCCTCTAGGAGGGCTAGCGCCCCACCTTGCCCACCCTGATGGGCGCCCTTGAAATCCACTGCAACTTCCGGTTTTAATATAGTTTCTACACAGAGCAGAATAAGAGATAGCAATTTTGGATTTGGACGTTTAGTGGGCAATCTTGGATTTGAACGATATTAGAGAAAACAGAATAAGTTTCGTCAGTTTTACATCTAGTTCTCAAACTGGAATCGCACTAAAACAAAAAAAAAAAAAAAAAAAAAAAAAGTATTGTTAGAGTTTGCACCCTTCGAAAGCAAAATGTTGCAATGCTTCACGTAGTATTCGGGGAAGAGAGTCCGGGGATGTACCAGCGTATTTTTTCCATAATAATGTGATATCGGTCTATAATACAAGAGAATCATAATTGATAAATGGTAAGTGAGAAACATTAATGCATATAGATCCTATAAAATGTATTACACAATAAAAATATGGTCAATTTGAACAGTGTGTAGTTTATGTATTACCCTAGATGTTATGTATCTAAATATACGCAAACTAAAAAATAAAAATAGTTAACTATCCCAATAGTTTAACATAATTTCTGTTTAGCAACAGTACTGTTCTTAAGTATCTATTGAAGCTTTCCTGGCGACGTATAAATATGGCCCTGAAAAGAACCAGAACGAAGGACAGTGACAACAAGGACAAAAGTGCAGAAGAAACTGTGAATGAAGAACGGAAGAAAACAATCTGCCTCCCATACACCGGGAACACTTCTGGGAAGCTCAGCAGACTATTTGCCAGGTACAACATCAGGACAATACACAAACCTCTAGCAAAAATAAAAAACTTAATACGACCAACCAAAGACGACCTGGGCCTCCTGGAGTTTATCGCATTCCATATGAATGTGGTAAGTCATATATTGGACAAACAGGACGAACCATTGAAGCCAGATGCAAAGAACACAACAGTTACATCAGACTAAACCAACCAGAAAAATCCAGACTGGCTGAACATAGCATCAAACAGCAACATAAGATTTTGTTCACAGATACCGAAATAATAGCAAAATGCTCAAGAGTTTGGGACAGGAGGATAAAAGAAGCCGTTGCAATTACACAAGAAAAAACGAACCTTAACAGAGACACAGGATTCCAACTGAGTAAAACATGGACACCAATCATATCGCGCCATTTCAAGCACCAATCAGAACCCGCCATTTCAACCACCAATCAGAAGAGTCCAATCATACATACATGAGTATATATATTCCATACACTCCATTGCACCATCATATTCGCCTGAAGATGAGGACGATGTCAGCCCTCGAAACGTCGCAAGATATAACAGTATTTACCTGGCTGCTAGCCCGAGAAGACCTGTTCATAGTACTGTTCTTGTTTTCAATGTTTCGGTGGCTGCGACTCCTAGGTCTCCTCCTGCAACTGGCATTTAAATGTATATTTCTGATTACTTGTTACTGCTTTCAGAAGTCAATTTCATCAATTATAAAAGTGAGTTTAAATTGTTTGTTGCTAGGGGTATTGGTATCTGATTGACATTGTTGTAAAGTGTATTCTTATTTTGAAGGCTTCATATAATAATGATTTTTTTTCGGTTCAATATCCCAAGGTTAGGCTAATGGAAACGATTATGCCCTTTAGGCTAATGGAAACGATGATTAAGGCAAGTGAATGGCAATGGAAGAATTGATGGAATGAGAGTATGGGATGAAACGGGAGTATCTTCCAAAAAAAAGATGGACGCGATGTAGTGAAAACTAAGCTCCAATAATATTAATATTTTATCAACCAATGAGTACCATGGAGTGTGAATACCAACTTTACCAATGATTATGGAAGTCGGGACATTTTAAAAGGTCTGACAGAACCACATGGGATGCGGGACTTTTTTTTTTTTCAAAATCGGAATTGCTCCGATAAAATCGGGATGGGTGGCCGGCTAACCCAAGTTGGGTTGAGTTGATTTTTAGTTTTATGTCCCTTTCAGCAGCGAGGCTATATGACACGGGACCTACTGATTAACGTGGAATCCGAACCACATGAGCTCCCGCCGGGATTAGAAACTGGGTCTTCCACGCCAAAGGTGCGTATGCTAACCTCTTAGCCACGAAGGACCTCTCTAACCCAAGTATTGTTGTTTTGTTTGATTCGAATTTAGCGTCCCTTTCAGTATCGAGGTAAATCTATAATACTATTACTGTTACTAATACGGGGACAACAATACTATGCACGTGCATGAAGTGTAGAAAGAAAGTCAGAAAGAAACGTGAAATCAAAGAATAGAAGCAGAAGCATATTGTTGTTAAGAGATTAACCATATCTACATTTACAACTACACTCCGAAATTGAACTTTTTTTATATGAATTTATCACAGCTCTGAATACACTTATTTTGGTAGATATTTGATATAGTTAAAAGTGTCGAAGTATTAATTATTAATCTTTTTTTTTTTTTTTTAAAAAAGGGAAAAAATGTTTGTGTCATTAACATCTGAATGTTCTCTGTTCTGTAACCGAAAATACATTATGAATAATGGACAGCCATTTTGTGAGCGAAAGCTTCACTTAGGAGAACGTTGATCATTTTTGAGGATCAAAAACAGTTCTCTTTCCCCTCTCCATTCCCGTGGAAACATTTTGGCTGCAACGAGATACTGAAATGCCACCTGTGCCGCAGCTCTGTTATTAGTATAGATAAATGACCAGCAGAAGTCTCTGGCGACGACTCATTATCCATCCACCGTGATTAACTCACGTTCAACTACTCCCGTTCACGAGTTTCACAACTTTACCCACTTTGATGGATATTGGCGTAAATTTAATTTCATCGAATTTGTTTTTTAATATTTAACTTTCATTCCAAAATGTGCTAACCATTAATTTACAATAGCATAAATTACTATTTCCTTTATCCTTCTTGGCAAAATGAAAATTATTATACTAATAGCTCTTTCCTTTTTGTTTGCTATTTGGTACTTTATTAAAAGCAGAGAATAATAATAGAATATTTTACATCTAAATATATCCCCTTTCACTACGAATCCATCGACATAATTGCTTTCGAACAGTGTATTCCGGCACTCTAGTCTACCAGGATACAGTTAGTGTTTTACAGAAAATCTTCTTTCTTTCAAAACAGTAACAACCATGGGCGCCCGAAAAATAACTTCTAGGAGGGGCTCATCTGCCTGGTTGCTATATTACGTTTAGAGTTTTCTTTTTAATTTTTATTAAGACAACCTTAAGAAATTTAATACATTTTCGTGAGCCACAGGGGATCCCGGGACCTACCCTGCTCCCCCCTTCGGGCACCCATGGTAACAATAACGATTTTTCGTTATTTGATGGTTAAGCAATTGCTTTTCTGGAGATAATATTTCTTTATAATCAAAAACACAAAGCTACCTGGCATTAGGTATACTAAATTTTTTTTAAAAAAAATTGTGTGTGTGTTGTAGGATTTTAACATTTTTGATCCTAAGCCCGAGAGCTCATTAACTTATTAATTCAAACGAATAAGCTCGGTAATATTGAAGGAATACCACCCAAGGGAAGCACGGACACTCAGGAGCAGAGCTATTACCTCTGGTGCTTGAGTTCCATGGTTCAATCCATTGTTCGATAAACTTGTGGTGGACAACATCCTGTCCATGGTTTTGTCGGGGTTCTCCTGTTTCCTTCCACATGCTCGTTCCGCCAATTTTTCTAACATCATTAACTTACTTTGATCATCTGTCTCCCTTAGCCCAAAGACCATAATTGTAAAACGATAAACTTCAAGATTTCATTTCATTTCATTTATATTTCACTCAAAAGTTGTATTGGTCATCTCAAAATAAAATGTGTAAAGATTTATTTGTCATATTCTTCGCATGCCTACTTTTTCTTCTACTACATGTTATACTTACAATAAACTGACAGGAAGGAATTTGCTATATAAGTCAAATTAAACACTAAAGCGAAAGTGTTAAATTAACAGTTAGTGTGTTGGAACTAGAAAAGATTGAAAAATTTATCTGTTTTCAGATCCGGACTTAAGCTGATTTTGACCGACTACTTAAAATTGTGACCCACGCCTCAGGGAGACCCGCTCTAAAGTGTAATCTAATCTCAGTTTTCAAATACACATAAGAATACTTTGCAATACACGGCTTTTTTGGTAACCTCAGTGACTGGCACCTGGAGAAAAACAGTTTTTTTCATGTTAAAAGTCCTCATAACTTAGTTGAGATAATGAATTCCGCATGACTGTTTGAACACTTTAGAAATTTTATCAATTGAATCTGAAATTAGCAGTTGAGTTTGAGGAGTTGGGACTTACAAGGCATTCGCGAAGTGTCCCCTAAAGATTCATGTAAAATTAATAGAAATGCAAAGATCTCCTCACCCCAAGTGTATTCTACTAATTTTAGCGGCCCATACGGGTGATTTGCATACTTATGGCCCTTCATATATTTGAAATTCAATCATACACTACTATAACGCTTGGACACAAATTGCTTTTGGTTTCTTTAAATGTAACTGGACATCAATGTGGGCATATGCAAAACAAATGCTATGAAATGCTGCTTCTTTGACACATGTTACCCACCCCGGCCACCATATTGGACTCGTCATATTGGATTCAACTTTCGTTTCTTCAAATGGGAATAGGTGCAAGTGACACTGAAATTCATGTACAATTTTCTCGGAAATTCACTGGTGTACTGAATTTTACCGTAGGTTGTTCGTTTGGAAGGTATTGCATGTTAAACCAATCCAGGCACTTCAAGAATAGACATTGGAGAGTAAAATCAGTTACGCTTACGTTTTTATGTTGACAAATCGAAACAATTTTTAACTGAAAAATACAAAAAAAAAGAAAAAAAAAAAGATATTATCAGTATGTACTTTTCAGAGGTGATATGACTACAAATACTGTTAGTTACACACAGGCTTCTGTTTCATGTGTAACTAACGTATCCTGAATATTCCCTATTCTAAACCAAAACTATCAGACAACACAGGAAATCCTATAACAGACAAGGAGTTTTTTGATTAGGCGATATGGACAAAATGACCTCAGGTTCTTTTGCTGTTGTTTTCGATTTTGAAAACTGTATTTTGTTACCTTTTAATTAAATTAGTTTTGTTATTGCTTAATCTTGTACAGTCAACGCTGGAGATTCTCTAAAAATTAATACCAGGACCAAACTAGTGATGGGCACTATCGAAATTTTCGATAACTTTGTACTATCGAGTGTAGTCGATAGTCTCGGCAGACTATAGATTGATTTTTTTTCCTTTTTAAGCAGTAAACATGCCCCCATTTGTACGAAATTGTTTGACTATCTACAATCATTTTATTCCAGACATCATCGATAGTCATATTATACCATTTCAGGGGCTCTTACTATACGGTCAACAAGAAACCAGCAGTGCTATTATGCAATCTTGAGGACATCACAGAATGAGCTTCGCGAATACACTTTTATCTTTAATGCAACATCGAGTAAATTGTAGTCTCTTGAAAAGTCAGCTGCATTGCGTAGTATTGGTAGTTTCATTATAACTTTGCAGGAGCCCTAGTGTCGTACGTGAGGTCCTAAACGAGGCTTAATATCACTACTAGTCTTTTACCCTACCGAATAAAAAAAGAAATCTCGTCTCTGTGATTCTATTATCATTTGTACTGAATCATGTAACATCTTCACACTTTTAACCTCAAAATTATTGCCTCCACTGATGCGTTTCACCACAGGAAAAATATCAAAAACGTAAATTTTACAAGAAAGCATTCTTATCTAGATTTACTTTTTAAATAAAAAAACCGTACAATACCGAAATGATTTATAATAGCTTGTTACTTGCAGATGCCGGAAACTTCTTCCAGTAGTTAAATCTTTACACAGTATAATTAAGTTGAAAACTAAGTTGACAAAACTGTGTCTTCAAATTCTAGCGAGACGTCTCATGAAAGAAACACGAGTATAGAAAGAGAGGTAATAGTATTTTAAGAATGTAAACCTTAATTAGAAAATGGTTTAGCGGTAAATGTAAGAAATTATGTCATTTCCATGCAAAAAGCAACTTTCCACGAGTTTCATTACACTTGAGAGAGAATCGTCTTCCCTCATCATGAAAAGTATTTATTGAGATTAAGTCACGTAAATCAACGTAACATCTTACCTATGTAATGAGTTCATATTGCAGAAAATTAGTTTATTTCTAATACCAACGCGTACAACGGAAATGCTCTTCAACTTTAACTAACTAACTTCGGTTGACATAGTTAATTACTCTTCTTATAACGCTTGTATACGCATACATTTTAATAGTTGGTTTGGCTTGCAAAAGAAAAGTGGAAAGAGGAAGTGAGAGAAGACAGAGAAATTATAGGGACGAAATGTTATCTACCATCACCAACCTGACCTGAGATCGAACAAGGGATCTTTTAGTTCGCAGATGAGCTCCGCACCTCTGAACCACAATATACTGTCAGGTCTATTATACAACTCCTTTGTGAAATTTAGTTTCATAGTCACAATGAACACGATAGAAAGAAACAACAGTTTTCGTTGTATTAGCAAGCAATTATATATATATATATATATATATATATATATATATATATATATATATATATATAGATAGATAGATAGATAGATAGATAGATAGATAGATAGATATAGATATAGATATAGATATAGATATAGATATAGATAGATAGATATAGATATAGATATATAGATATACCTAGGTATATAAATTAAGTCTTGATTTAGTCAAATTATAGGAGAATCATTAAAGGTCATTACGGAGTAGAAAAGTTAGAGAAAATTACACTACTATACATCACAATCCAAGCATAAAGTCACACTACTTACAGCCGGTTTGATTTTTTTATTTTGATTTTAGCGTCCGTTGCAGCAGAGAGGCTATATGAGGCGTGAACCTACATTTTAATATGAAATCCGTACCACATGAGTTCATGCCGAGATTCGAATCCGGCTATCTCACGCCAAAGGCGCGTACGCTAACCGCTTAGCCACGAGGAAACTGTTCTAACAGACGGATTGAGAGTTCAGGTTAAAATAATAAATGTACGAAGATATCCGGTTTAGAAAAAGATGCAAAATCCACGTTGCTAAATCATTTAATACAAAATGTTGTTGAATGTGATTAAAAGTGATTTTAGATGGATTTATTTCTCATGTACCCTTTGAGGAGTAAGGCACGTATAGCTTAAAATGCGATCTTGAAGACGCGAGCTCTCACCAGGAATCTCTCTCACAAATAAAAAGCGTGAGCTAACTACAAATTAGTTGTGCCCACTAGACGCGACGAGAAATCAAATTTTCACGTCTCGTCTCATAAATTTTGTACAAATCTCGTCTCTATTCTCGAACAATTGTTTCTCGTATCGATTCTCAAAAAGCTTCTCTTCTCATTTTGTATTTAAAATTATGTACTACATTTACCGGTATATACTAATTTCTTTCTCAATTTCATCTAGAATTTATCAGAATCCTTCCACTTGTGAGAGGTTCCACATTTAAAACCATATTTGTTGATTTATTGTATTATATTAATGGCTTGTGTATCTTTAAGCGTTGATAAGTGGAACCCTCTCGTAACTATATAGTTAGCGTATGTGCCTTCGGTCTGGAAGATCCAGGTTCCATTCCCGATGAGAACTCGTATGACACGGATCCCCTGTTAAGGTGTAGCTCTACGTCTCGTATGCCCTGGGTGCTGAACGGAACGGTGGTTATTTATTTAATTATTTATTTAATAATTACTAGATACAGCTCTGAGGTGATTTTATACTGGACATATAACAATAACAACAACAATGGAAAGGATTTGGGAAGGTATCGGCCAGGACCTGTTTTAGTAGGTAGGGTTGAGGGAAACCCTGGAAAACCCCAATCAGGATGGTCGGCAGCGGGAATCGAACCCGCGACCTCCCGAATGCAAAGTCAACGCACCACAACTTGAGCTACTTCGAGAACGTTTAAACGTTCTGTTTGTATAATCACTTTATCTATTTATAGTTTTAGTGTTATGGATCATATAACACTAGAACAGTGTTTAAGATCTAAGAGTTGAGTGAACTAGTATCGCTGACAGGACTCGTTAAATATCTTGTCTCGGCTCAAAGTTGAAATATACATCTCGTCTCGTTTTTGAGACAAAAATCGAGGCAAGAAAAGAATTTTCTCGTCGTGTGGGCAACATTACTAACCATATAGCCTTGAAAGAGAAAATGAAATCTTTGAGGCTAAAGAAGACGGTGAAGATGAGAAATAAATGAAATGATGGAATGATGAAAGTGGGAGAACCCCGAGAAAACCCACGCATGCGGTGTTTGTCCACCACAAAGTTCACTTGGGGATCGGATCGAACCCGGAACCCCAAGCACCAGAGGTGAACGCTCTACCACTGAGCCACCGCGAGCCTTGAAAGAGCTCCGTGTTTAAAATAATATATCATTCAATGGGATTTTCATAATACGATAGAACATTAGGTGACATTTGTCGATATCTTTGACCCCATGCACGCTCAAGGTTAGCAAATAGTATTAAGAAAATATAAGCTCGGATAGCTAAGCTTAGAAGTTACAGCTACATGATATTAATGCGATACTGTGTGACCATACAAACTACCATCCCTCTGTGTCAAATAGTGTAAATGTTGCATGTAATAACAATACGTTTTCGTGTCTAGTAGTAAGTTTCTTTCACACCTCATTACATGCTATTGATGAGGTCTATGAAGCCAAGGTATGATGAAAGGTAAATCGATAACCATTCTATGGTCAGAATGAATACACTGATGAAAACTTCAATGGGACTGGTTCAGTAGATTATTTTGATCAAATGATCCCGATAGAACGGCAGAGTGCATGTAGAGCGTTAACACTTCTTTTGCGCTTTTTTTTTTCAGTGTACAGGACACATCTTGTGAGCAACGGCGCAAATCTGTCTTCAACATTGGGGGAGGGGGGTTAAGACCGTTCCATTTTTTCTTTCTTTTTATCGATGTTCAAAATATTTATGAAGTTGAAAGACAATGCTGAGGACGATCAAGTGAGCAGACTTGCCTTCAAGATTGGGAAGCGAGATAATTTGAGGCTTATTCTGGGGGACATCAAATTCATCTCATTTTCCTTTGTGGCATTCGGACACAAATCAACACATTTCTTCAACAAAAACGAAATACATTTCAAATCGAATTATTGGGCGGACAGTCCCTCCAGTTCAAAGATTGGAGGAGACATGTCCCCTTCATCACCCATCCTCCGGGATTTGCACCAGTGCTTGTGAGCGTATAATATTTGGAACTTCCGCATAAATTTTTCATTTATTGAAAATCATTCTCATATTGTTTTTGTTAATTGATTGTTAGTCTGTCGCTCTTATTATTGTTCTGGTTCACTCTGACATTTTTGGTCACCTTGGAATTGAATTTTTTCAATTCATTCATTGTACAATATGTTTTCAATTTGGGCAAGTTTTTAAATCCCATCTATACTAGATCTTTTTCTTTTATTCTTTTTAGACCTCTTCGTTGGGCTAGTAGCTAGGGCGTACGTACTTTGATGTACACGGTATCTGATTCGATTCCCAGTGGAAAAGTATTAAAATACAAAGGCATTACGTGGCTGTTTCTACGCTAAACTTTAGACCAGCGTCTCATATAGACTCATACAAGGTAAATATATGTAAAGGAGTTTTGGTAAAGCAAACTGATTAAAAATTAATACACGTGTAATAATTATAACCGTTGTATATTCTCATTTTTCTTTGCATTAATACAAACTGAATAGTTTAGGTAACCGGGAGCCATCCCAGACATAGAAAAAATCCTACATCTTATTTTGATCCAAACCAAGGCACCATACTTCACTAAGATCCAGCTCATACTATATCCACATTTTCTCTTACACTGAGAAATATTCATCATCTGGACAGCTGTATGGTGTACAAATATACGGAATCCTTATGTTTTCTGTGGAAATCAGCACAGAGCATACGTTATCCATATGCTACATATTTTTCCTCATTATATGTTACATTATACCGTTGCAGCTTGCATGACGTCTAACAGTCTTCTGTATATTACATAGGTCAGTTATATGTTATATACGGTAGCTATATATTATATAGGGCTACTTCTGTCTGTATGTGAGATCATGACCACCTATTTACAGTTCTTTAGTTCGTACGGAAAGTACGTTTATTCGGAACACTTGTAGGGAAAGTATGCATGAAATATACTTCTTCAGTTATACGTTTGATGTACGTTAAGCCCAAAAACTACAGGATTTAGACATAAGATATGTTTTTACGTACGATACAAACTTTTTTTGTTTGTCTGTTCTCAGTGTAGATCTACTCAGAAACCTCTTATTCAAATTATTTCCAACTAGAACTCTACACTTCCCGCACAAACTTTCCATAGGAGTGACATGTCCCGTAATTTTTACATGTTGATACACCCACTGTTATGATATCCAATAAACATTGGAGAGTGCAGCGCTGCATAATTTTGTAAATTTCTTTAGATTCAATTTTTTTCTAGACATCATTCTTGAATATTTAAAGCTCTTGTTTATACTCTCGTTGCTCATTATCAACTATTCTATCTATAAAAATCTAACATAAAATGATATATCTTTCATTATTATTTTTCAAAACAAAATGTCAGCCCAAGCTTCTCAATGATGATCTTTAAAAATTTTATATATTCATTTTCAAGATATTTTAATAAGAAATCTGTTCTGCCAGCAGGTCAATGAATTACAGAAAGACAGTCAATATTCGTTTTTAAATGTAATTGTCTTCGTTTACCATAGTAATAAATTGCTTTATAACAAACGGCTCTTATGTATTTCAATTAGAGAAATCATTCAATTCTTGATGTAATTCAACATTTCTATTAAATGTATTCAAGAAATCTACAACGTACTGTTCTCGAACACATGACAACATTAATGTGCAGATTAATTTCCTACTTTCTTGATGGAGGATTCTTTTATTAATATCCGAAAAAAAAGAACAAATGTTCTGCAAATTATAAGACATTTGTAGTTTCTTCAGGACGTTTAATTATCTCCAGTTACGTAAACAGATTTAAATGGAAAATTGATGGCAATATCAGGAGTTTCCATTTATATCATTACAAATTATCAGAAAGTTTTCTTTTTAATTTAATTAAATTAAACTTCTTTTAATGAAGTCTTACCCAGAGAAGAAAGGCAAATTCGTAATAGGCAATAAAACGTTATTTGACTTTTCATTTTAAAAAAGAATCACAATTTTTGAAAGCAACTATTGAAGCAACTGTTTAATTTGAATTCATTTGTTTTATTTTAAATATTTCTTTCACAAGGCAATAACAGAAATCGACCTTTTGGTTAATGCCAGTGGAACAAAAGAGGAAAATACCTACAGTTAAGTCTAAAATAAAATCTCTCCTTGTAATATCTGACAGACAGTAAAAAGGATTACTTAATAGAAGTTTTAATTTTGTCCGGTAGATGTCAGCCGCTGGAGGACGTTTGTTGCCATCTAAAAGCGATATGTTGAACTTCTAACAGTAAAAAAAAAAAAAAAAAAAAAGATAACTACTGTTATATTCATCGTTGTCCATGAAGATTTTTATCTATCACACCAGCAATATGGACTATCGCCCGGCACCAGATTTTCCGCACAATCAATAACGTTGGAGTACACCAATAGAAATTCTCCATACTTCCACTTGGCTCTCAACTCTCCGGCCGAGGTACCTAGGTATCGAGTCTAGGCTTTGATCGATCCTGAGTTGTGGACGCAACCAGGCAATCATTGCTACGGGCGTAGTGGTGCGGCGAGATAGAGGGTTTCACCCGAGAGAGGCCAGCTATTTTTGGCTATTGCATCATTTCATTTTTCTCATTCAGGCTACCTTCATCGGAGTTACGTACTTTGTTGATTCATCACATTGACTTAGACGACCATGGATATCGACACCGGACAAACAACACCCTCACCTTCCGCTTCAACTGGTGCCATCAGCAAGACTGATAAACGCAAAAACAGCAAGGGTTCGCGGGCAGGTGTCCGATCTCGGTCGCGATCACCAGCCCCAGTGCGAACCACTCGCAGTCAGCAAAAATCGCCACCGCCAAAAAAGCACCACTCTTCGCAACCTGTGCAACCTCACTCTACCGACATGGACGTACCATCTCCAGACGATAGGCAGCAATTTCCTTCTCTAGAAGATATCTCAAAGCCGACGTTCTATTCTTATCTGCTTACTAATTACGATCCGAAGTTCCAAAACGAGAAGCAAATTTTCCTTCAACTAACGAAGTATTTCACTCGAGCACAAGTCACTCAGATCACTAAAACTCGCAACGGGATCATAATTAAATCACCAGATCCTAACTTTGCAACGACTATTCGAAATAAATACTCATTTGAAATTTTTGGGAAAAACGCTAACCTGCAGAAACTAACAGATAAACATATAAAACAGCAACCTCCTCCACGCCGACAACCTGCTTTATCAGTAGTCATACGTGGAGTCGAACCAAGTATAAGCGACGATGAAGTCAGCGAGGAACTAAAAGCTGAAGGTCACTCCATTCTCAAGTGTTTACGCATCAAAAGCGTACATGGCGCAACTTACATGGTCCGCGTTTTGACTAGCTCTCAAGAGACCATTGACGATTTACTTTGCAATGGAGCTTTCATTTATAAAAAACGCCACAGAGTGGAGCCATCACACACTCCAGCTCCCCTTCCATTGCGTTGCTAGAAATGTCAAATTTATAACTCGCATAGCACAGCGGAATGTCGCAATCCTGCGAAATGCGGATACTGCTCGCAACTTCATAACACGAAAACCTGTCCAAACCTCCAAAATCCGCCAGCATGTAGTACTTGTGGAGATGCTCATCCCACTTTTAGCTACAGGTGCAAAGCACGGCCCCGTCCTGAACCAAACAAGCCAGAACTAGTCGTGCCCTTAAAGGTTACGGCACCTACTGACCATCCTATGGATACGCCAACTTCTGTTTTTCAACCAATTCAAATCAACCAGTTTCTTTCTTTTCTCACCACAGCACTTCAAAATATTCTTCCCTTTTAACGGCAACACGTTTTCCAACAAATTCAACTGGCAGCCAAAAGAATCCTCAATGTTAACTTCCAAGCTACTTACTCTGGTCAAAATATATATTTTCACTCTTCTATTCTCAACACTGACCTTACAACTGATACACATTGAGTTTTCAGACATGGATTCTCATATTAGTTTATTGTTTCTTAATATCAGCTCCTTACAGGAACACAGGACTTTGTTTGAACAACTTCTTTTGGAGGAAACCATTCATGCATTCTTACTAAACGAAACTCACCTTACAGCTGCACGCTCTAGCAAAGTTTCAAATTATCATGTTCTTCGCCATGACAACACCATACCAGCCCGCAGAGCAAATGGTGGGGTAGCTATTGGTTTCCCTCGAAGCTTACCATATCGCATCTTTCATCCTCCAATACAAAATCTGTCTGAAAACTTGGTTGTTACGCTCTATTTTTCAAACCTTTATGTAACCATTGCCACAATCTACATTCGCCCTGGTCATGAGCTTCCTTATGGGTTTTTTCAATATATTTCCAATAACTTCAGAATGTTTGTAATCATGGCTGACATCAATTTTCACAGCCGTACCGATCGTCAGAAACGCCACTTCCAGGATTTCATCACCACTCACACTACCGGCACTATTCTGCAACTACCCAAACCAACTCGACATGTTTCCAACACTACACCAGATGTAGTCATAGTTTCGCATAATCTCATAGACCGATGCACTGTGCACGTATTCGATCCGATGGGCAGTGATCACCTTCCCATTAAACTTTCTATCACACGCCGAGTCTCCAACCTATCCAATTCTATTCCATCACGTGAAGTCCCACGTTTTGATAAAGCAGACTGGGAAGCATACCGCATTACTCTTGCACGCAGTCTTGAACACTTAGAAACCCCTACTACAGAAGAAGGTTTATATCATGCGCTTGACGTTATCACATCATCTATTCAGGCATCCGCAAACTCCCATATTCCCAAGTCAACTATTTCTCCTCATCATCTTCAACTCCCACCCCATTACCTTCCACTTATTCGTCGTTCTAGAGAACTCTATAGAGATTATCAACGCACCGGCAATGTCGAATCCTTAAGGCTTCATAGACAATTTCAACGGACAGTCCGAAATTACATACGGGCATATAAACAACGGCGTTGGATAGACACTTGCAATAAACTTTCAGATACTGCTCACCCCACGAAATTTTGGAAAAGATTCAACATCCTAACAGGTAAAAAGACACATACGCCATATCCATTAATTCACCATGACAAAGCTCTTCATACCGATAAAGATAAAGCGGACGCTTTTGCCGATTACCTACAAACCATTTTCACTCCCCTCCCACCTACTAATCAGTCAAAAACTCATCCAGTCGAAAAAGTTAATTTTCAGTCCCCTCACCTTCAACCAAATCCATCCCACTCTCTTCCCGCTAACCATCCATTTACAGCTCCTATCACCACAGTCGAAATTCAAGACACCATAGCACGAAAACGCAATACTGCCCCTGGACTAGATGAGATCACATATCGCCATATCAAAGAAGGACCGTATATTCTCCTACACCTCTTAGCTCTCATTTTTACATTTATACTCAGAACAGGTTACATACCGTCTCACTGGAAAACCTCGAAAGTTTTAATGTTTCAAAAGCCGGACAAACCTGCCAATAGCGTTGCTTCGTACAGACCAATTCAATTAACATCCATCTACAGCAAAATTCTTGAACGTATTCTCGTTTACAGGCTCCACCAACACCTCTCTGTTAAAAACCTTCTCCCGAATCATCAAGCAGGTTTTCGTCCAAATTACTGTATCAACGACCAACTTTTACGAATGCTCACTACCATAACTGATCATTACAATACCATCAAACCATCCTGCTTAGTATTATTTGATCTTGAGAAAGCATTTGATAAAGTTTGGCACCAAGGTCTCATTGCTAAATTGTTGAATTTCAAATTTCCTCTCGCCTACGTCCGTTTTATTTATAATTTTCTCTCTTGCAGATTGGCCTATATCTCAATCAACAGTGCTCTTTCACATCCCATCTTTCTACATTCCGGCGTGCCTCAGGGTTCAGCACTTTCTCCTTTATTATATCTTCTATATGTTGCAGACTTACCGCCACTTCCAGACAACATCCAACTTTTTCAATACGCAGACGATACAGCCTTCCTAGCCTTAGGGAACACAGTACAGCAAATTAATACCGCTATGCAGTCTGCTATCAACTCCTTCGTCAGCTGGTGCAACCAGTGGAGGCTCAAGATAAATCCAGATAAAACACAAACATTATTTCTTCTTCCTCCCAGAAAACGTAGTAAAATTCAGAAAAATCCATCTTATCTCAATTTAACCGTGGACGACACTCGCCTGAAACCCGCTAATTACGTTAAATATCTTGGTCTCACCATCGACAAACACCTTACCTGGCGTCCTCATTTAAAGACGGTTGTCGCTAAAGCTTATAATAGATTGAATCTATTACGACGCTTAACTGGAACGACTTGGGGCCTCAAATCATCTGTCGTCCTAAATATATACAAGGTTTTTTCTCCGGCCAATACTAACGTATGGGTTCTTCGCTTGGATTAACGCCTCTCCCTTTTATTACGAGAAACTAAAAATTCTTGAACGCCATGCCTTACGCATTGCATTCCGCATTAAATTACCCAGCCCTACACATGAACTTTATGAGCGCCTAACTTTTCCCCATATTTTATACCACCTCGAAACCCTCCGACTGAAGTATATTACTAAACGGTTCGAGGAACGACATGCCCTCCTCTTAGATACTATGAAATTTGATATAGCTTATACCCCTTCTCACCCCCTTCATCATACTTCACTTTCCCTTCTATTTTCATTATATCATTACACTCTACCCCCTGATCATCCCGATCTTCATGCCGTTGCTGCTTATAAAACCGACTATTCTTCACCTCTCATCTTTCCATCCTATGTTGCACAGTAGTCCTTTTGTTCTAACAGGGTTCCCACTGTCTCCATCATGGTCCTGAGCCACCCCAGGACCGGAAGATAAGCTCATTCGTCCACTAACATATCCCACGTGTTGTGATGTCCGATGCACTTCATTTCCATCTCATATATTCCCCTCATTTATGATTATAGCATTAAAGCTATAATGTCCTTCATATGATCTCATAACCAAATAAAGGCAATGTCATCGCTAGAACTAGTGCCTACTCCCCATCCTTATGATTATAGCATAATGCTATAATGTCTGCAGTTGTATCATACATTCACATCTATTTATTTTCGTAATATACTTGTTATATATTTTTTTGTTTTGTTTGTTATTAAAGCTAATTAATAAAGAATGCACTCATAGACCAGCACTATATACCTTCTACCCACAATCCTCTTCCTTCTCTTCCCATATAAAGGGCATAATCCTTTGGGGGAGCTAGCCATCAAGCTAGCAAAAAAAAAAAAAAAAAAAAATTCTCTCCTATTACTTCCAGCAGGCTCCCCATAGGCAGTGAAAATGGTGGTTTAGACATTAAGAGACCAAATGCACAAAAGCAATTGGGCTGGCGTCAGGGCTTTTCACACGAATATTAAGAAGGAAATAACACGCATTCCTCCTTTAAACATCACACGATAATAAAACCAGAGGATATGAGTGAACACCTTCTAGCTTCATATACCATACAATTGAGGAATGTATTTCCGATAGATTAGAACCATGGTGGATTCGTGGAAGTAAGAATTCGCCTTCAAGTTTTTGTTCACAGTACATACCTCTAACTTCCCCTCGTAGATGTATCCGGTAACAATCACGCTTCCCTGTACGATACTTTCTCTGCACTGGCGATAAAACTCGCTACATTCCTTCCCAGAGATGTTACGATATGAAATTGCTGAAAAATGGCATAATTATAGGCGAGAGAAATGTAATCAATATATTATGTAACAACTGTCTTCCAATGCATGTCCCCTCGCAGGCTGCGGTGTCTCAATGGTAGAGTGTTCACCTCTGATGTATGGGGCCCTTGGTTCGATCTCAGCTCGCGCCGAGTGAACTTTGTGGTGGACAAACAACGTGTGCGTCGGTTTTTTCCGGGTTCTCCCGTTTCCTTCTACTTTCTTCATTCCATCATTTCATTCATTTCTCATCATCACCGTCACCTTAGCCTATCTGGCATAATCGTGGGACTTACAACTTAAAGATTTCATTTCACGGACTTCTCTCCAAATGTCTGTTGTGAACGAGCGGAGGTTCTGACTGGCAGTGGTCTGCGACAGATTTAATTTCTGGACCATGTCATATTGACGTGACGGGTTTTCCAGTCCTGCCAGTTAACGAATTTCCGTCAGGTGTTATTTTCGCTGGTATCCTCCAACGAGACCATTTTGTTTTAAAATTTTCTGCATGTGACTTATTTGTGTGTTAATGCTATCTTCAGGTGTGCTCACTCCGATAACTGAACATTTTTCCAACACTGTTTCACTATTCGGATGGGAAATTAACAAATAAATAAATAAAATTCGTGGTTAAGAGCAATGATGTACCTGTCACAATAACGGTTCATTGTCTGGTATTTTTACAAGAACCAAATCCATCGTCTACAAGCTGAGATAATACAGGGATAAATACCAGTTTCATGTTTCAGAGCAACTACACAGGTATAGCAGTGTTGCTAATTCGGTCGGATATAAATCGAACAACCTTCTATATACGTGATATCATTCATCCTAATATTAGCTTACAGTCTTGAATCCAGTTTCTTAATTTCCATTTTTCAACCGTAGAAGAAAGGAAATGATTACCCTGTGTACTGTTCTGACATATTGAGGTTCTCAAAACCATATTAATAGATGGGTTAGAACCTCCCTATATTCGTAAGAATCAATACATTTTAGAAAGTGTTTATGCTGTTGAGATTTAAGTTATAACTCGTATTATTACAGTCCAGAAATAATTATCAGCGGCTTAATGCATTAAAATACCGTTTCTCGTGAGATCAACAGAGTCAAGCCCGGTTTGGTCTGGCCACAGGAAAGATGAGTGACATTTCGTACTCAGCAGATGGTGTTGGTGTTATGACGTCCACTCAATGACGCGAGGACAATTGAGGAGGTATTTGGAAGAAAGAGTAATGACCTCAATCTAGAATGGAAAGTTGAGCTGATGTGCTGACCACACATAATCTCAAAAGACATGAGTGGCACAAGACTGCTGGTAGGCTCTGGCCTACTAACGGCTGTTGCGCCACACCGTTA
The DNA here is from genome assembly GCF_964235325.1 of Thermobia domestica. Taxonomy (NCBI): domain Eukaryota; kingdom Metazoa; phylum Arthropoda; class Insecta; order Zygentoma; family Lepismatidae; genus Thermobia; species Thermobia domestica. The sequence goes on along the minus strand of NC_137462.1, from coordinate 92,819,102 downwards.
TTTCCTGTTTGCTCGGGTGAAGTTAACTATCTCAATTGCCCCCCGATGCTGGATCACCATCGAAAATTCTGTTACCTTATTGTACCCTGTACAACACCTATCATAGACGCGTTCATAAATTTACACATCAAAGACACTTTAATTAATTCACCCATCAAGAAATATTCACCAAGTAACTCATCAAAGACACGCTAATCATTTCACCCATCAAGGACACATTGACAAAACAACGCATCAAAGACACGCTTACTATCTTATGAATCTAGGATGCATTCACCAATTCAGCCATTAAAGACACATAAATTCAACAATCAAAGACACGCTCACCAGTTTATCAATCAAAGACACGTTTACCAATTCACCCATTAAAGGCACGTTCACCAATCATTCAGTAAAGACACGTTCAGCAACTTACTTATGTTTGATTACACAGAGGCAGACCAGCAGCCAGCCAGGAAATATATACACCAACAAAAAGTGAAATTAGCTCACTGTATTTTTAGTCCATTGTTTCTCCTGATTTAGAGAGTAGGAAAAAGATAGAAGTTGCACGCCACCAGCCTGTCCTGACAGTCAGCAGCAGATCCAAAATAAGATCTGTTAAAGCAAAGAAGATCATGCGATTCCGTGTATTCGATATACGGAGGGATATTTTGCAGTAAGAAAATCGTCATATCTTTTTATTCATTAACATTTCTTTAGTACTGTGCAGGTTGCATAGAAGCTAGAGAATCTTTTAGATGTTAAACACGGCATGGATAGCCACCGCTGAAGTCACTGTTACCAATGAACTCTTCATGAATTCACTCTATTAATGAACTCTTCCAAGATAACTATTGCAAGAAACAGAACTCAAACATTTTCTTTCGTTCAAGAGATACCGTGTGAAGTAACGGACAGATATTACTGAGCATTTCAATCTTTTGTTTAATTTCTTTTGTTTCACCTAGTGGCGTGATCCTAGTAAATATTTTTGTAGAAACAACACGCTAAGGCAAATCTTTAATATTAGATTTTAACTCCAGAAAGACAACCTAATTGCGTCACATTGACTTTCAAATTAACATGCTCAATTGCGAAAACAAAGCAAACTTTAAAGTAAGGATAGAAATTGCCTATTCGCACGCACCGATGTCAGTATACTTTCAGTAATTTCAACTTTATTATTTCTTGTTTTTATTTATGAAGAGGATTAATAATTGGGATCTGGCATACTATATCTAAGTCTCCTAAGAACAGACATCGTCCTAATAATTTCACACACTTGTTCTAATGAAAGTACATGTAGTAATAGTAGTAATACGTATATTAAATAATACGAAATCAGTTTTAACATTTTTATCTTTTTACTTTTCTAAATGCTGTAACATCTTGCATTGTAACACGTGATAGCAAAGAAACGTATGGTTTAAGCAAAACGTTTTTAAACCAGGTGCAAACGATAATTTATTACCTGGGAAAATTAAGGTAATTATTTTTCATTTTAGACCATTACTAAGACGAAAAGTTATCTTCGCAAAGAAAAAGTAGAAGGGAAAACTTGCAATCCATACTCATTGTCTCTTAAAAGTTATATGTACTCACTGCTACTTTATACTGCGATAGTAATTATGATTTGATATTCACAAGCTTTTTTTTTTTTTTTTTTTTTTAAAGGCTAATAGGATGAAAATACAAGCTAACATATGGTTTACTTTAAAACGATTATGCATATATAAAAAAAGTTTCGTTCAAGTAAATCACACCTAACGATTTAACTTATATATAGCTGTGTGGTTTCGTGTTAGCAACTAATTAGATGAGAGCACTTTTAAAAGTACTTTTTAAGGGGGTTGAAAAAACAAAATGAATTCTTTCGGTTTAACATTCTATGACTATCCCCGTTAGGCTAAGGGAAACGGATGATGAAGGCAAGTGAATGATGATACAATGATTAGTGGAATGATAATGTAAGAGAAAACGAGAGTATTCTAAGAAATCCCATGGACACGATGTCCACCACAAACTTAACTTGACCGGGATCGAACCACTAACCCACGGATCACATTCTACCACTGAGCTACTGTGCCCCCGTTTTAAGGGGTTTGGTTTATCAATACTCCCTTATACAGGGTGTTTCAAAACAACACCAACAACCTTTGGGAGGTGATTTCTGACACCAAGATAAGACAAAAAGTATAGACCAACCTGTTTGCACAAATAAACTTTAAAGGCCCATAGCTCTAAAACTATGGAACCTACCTTAGTCGGGTCAAGATTTCACTAAGGAACTAATATGTGCCCTATCCAAATATCCATGTTTCAGAATCCTGCGGTACTCACGCAACAGTTTTTATACAAAGAGTTTGGCTAAGGGCATATAATTTGAAGTACTCACCAACTACTGTAAAAACTGTTGCAGAAGTACTGCAGGAAACATGGATTTTTCCCATAGTTTTGAAGCTATGGGCTATTAAAGTTCATTTTTTTATGTTTTCGGCAGCGTATAACTCCGAAAGGAAGCATTTATGCACCAAGGTAGGCCTATACTTTTGGTCTTATCTTGGTGTCAGGAATTACCTCCCAAACGTTGTCGGTGTTGCTTTGAAACACCCTGTTATGTTTATCTTGTGTGTGACCGTCCGGGAGACAAGAAAATATCTACAAGAACTACTCTATGGTTCACTGTCAATTTTTGCCAGTGTGTGGAGGATCTAAAGTTAGAAATTAAGTTTGCTGATGGAGGTGATTTATCCGCCAGAAGTGGAAGATATCAACCATTCCTGGTTTTAAGGTTAATTACTATAGAGCAAAGACGATAATAGATAGCGAGAAGTGGTTTCTTGCAACGGATTAAGCATCCCAAGCATATACAGAAATCTACTACTTCCAGTTTCAATATTTATGTACACACATGTCCAAAATGATTGTTGCAGATCTATAACTGTCTTCTCGTAAGAATATAATTTGATAATGATCTTCCAGGGTACTTATAATACTGATACTATGTATATAATCGGGAAATGTATATTTGTGGTAAATCTCATAGGAAAAGGATTACAAATACGAAAACTAGAACGAGAAGAACAAAATGTTGCTAAATGGACAAGAAAGTTTTATTGTTCTTATTTACTGCTCTTTTGACATGAAATATGCCAAAGACATGTCTTTGCCGATTATACGCATACTAACATTATAAGAAATACCGGGCGAATTCGTTATTAAATTATATTCCTACAACAACATATTTATAGACGTGCGACAATAATTTTGGACAAGAGTGTACAGAGGAAAAATGATAAGAAATATCAAGAAACTCTTTTTTCGGAGTTGATTTAGCGCTCTAAGAATAGGTATTATCTTCTTTCTTAACTTTATATTCAAACCGGAAGTGACAAATCAACCACTTCCGATTTTAACATTGATCACTATAGAGCAAACGCAATGATAGATAACGACGAACGATATTCTGCAATCAATTATGCACCCCAAGAAAATACTAAAAACAGAAGTGGTAGAAACCTACTACACCTCTTTCGATTTCAATATTAAATGGAAAAAAATATCACCCTATACTAACCAAACTTATTCATGTGGTGTACACATGACACTGTTACTTGTAAATTTGGGAATAGAGTCTCTCACAAACCGTAATTCTCGATAATGTGTCACAATAGCACTGTCTCGTCTCGAAATGTACATATGTTTCGATTGGAAGAACTTGCTAGGGATGCACTTGAACCTGAGCCAACAAAGTGGGGGTAATGTATATATTTCCTGAAATCTTGAATCAAGGTAAGATCAAAACCGGTTACCAAAATTGGGGAGGTCTCATGCATTCCGCTTGGGAGCACCACTTTACTCATTTTTATTAAAATCTTTAAGCGTGTCTATAACGTCCGTTGCAACCCCCAAAAAAGCTGAAACGGTGAGACAGATTTGAAAACAGAAAAACATGTCTTTCATCATTTCAAAAGTACAACATATCAAAGTAAAATAGGTTGTCCCAGGGTTCCCCGCAGGGTCCCAGACGGGGTGCCAATCAAAATTTTTAAATGGAAAGAGGGTCAACTTGCATATCGTATGAAAATTGGTGTTAAATGAAAGAAGATAAATCAAGTCTCGACTCTCTCTACGATAAGCCTGTGCAAAATAGCGGTCGGTCAAAATATCAACACAATCATCATTGCAAAGTCTATGGCCACTCGTATGAATCTGAAACCGTGGGATAGGTGTAAAAACAAAAACATGGATATGTTATTATTTCAAAGTATAATGATTCAAAGTAAAAAGAATGTTCCATGTGCTCTCTCAGGGTTTCAGACGGGGTCCAACTCAAAATGTTCAAATGGGAAAGGAGTTCAAGTTAAGTTTCGTATGAAAGCTGATGCTAAGTAAAAGGAGATGAAAGAAGTCTCGAATCTTGATGATAAGCCTGTGCAAAATGGCGATGGGTCTAAATGTCAATATAACTTAAGCGTCATTGAAAAATCTTTGCCACTCCTATTAATCTGAAACAGTGAGACAGGCGAAAAAAAAGAAAGAAAGAAAGAAAGGAAAAAACTAGAATGTGTCAACATGCTTATGATAGTTGACAGAATAAATTGACAGTTTTTATTTTGCTGGAAAAAGTTGTTCTCATTTAGATTATGCCTATGTAACAAAACACATTCTTAATTAATAAATTGTATCTAGTGATGTTTGTCCATTCCTAACGGTAAAACTCATACTTCTTGACGAACATGCTTCTTGTAATGTGTCGTTTGCGGAAGAAAGAAAGAAAAAAAAAAAAAGAATGAAAAACGAAAAGTAATATTTTATTTATTTGCAAAATCTATTTTGTAGAAATTATGAAAATACAGCATGAAGTAGAAGAAACACATGCTTTTAAATCGCTAGTACTCGGCGAAGAATAGGGGTATTGTTTTTGAGCGACTGTTGACAGACAATGCAGTTTCAGTGGCTATGGAAGGTTGGAGCGTAGACCATCGTATGTTCGCGGTCGAGCAGTTCTTTAGAAACAATGATTCTGTGGTTACAGATCAACGTCTTTTCAGTCGAAAGTTTAATGTCGAATGTCGAGGTACAGCCTCACTATACTCCGATGGTTTGCAGCATTCAGAAGTCCTGGATCTGTGATGAAAAAGAAAATTTGAGATCATCATGTCAGATGCGATGAAGCGAACGACATGACATATCCAGTGACACAACCTGTCGCCTAGCGGATCGTTTCGGATTAGCAAGAACTGTCCTTTTCACTCTGTCTAGGTTTTCCGGAGTTCGAATTGAACGTAAAAGACCAGGTAGTTTCTTTTTCATCACATATCCAGTACGTCTGAACGCTGCAACTCATCCGAGTATAGTGTTTCGTTATGGGACTATACCTTGACGTTCGCTATTAAACTTTTGACGGAAAAGACGTTGAACCGTGGCTACAGAATCACTGTTTCTAAAGAACTGCTGGACCGCGAACAGACGATGCTCTACGCTCCAACGCTCCATAGCGACTAAAGCTGTATTGTCTCAGCTGACTGCCTACCGTGCACAATATCCCTACTCGTCGCCGAGTACTAGCGGTTGAGTATGCGTTTCCTCTGCTCAACCTTTCATAACAAAACTTAACAATTTAGAAGCTTTTGTTATTTTGCACTCCCTCTTCCAGTTCTCTTCATTCTGATACAGGGATTTCTCTTGTTAGTGTAGCCATGAATTTTGACCATCTACACCCCGTTCTTTTATTTCTGTAATATCTCCCGTTTCCTTTTATTGCATCCATAACAAGATAATTAGGTATCAAATAATCTCCGAAAAGGATTGAAAATAATATTTGTATATTTGAATAGAAAAAATATTTAAATCAATTTTTCATTCAATCCAAACTACCTTATTGAAATTTTTAGTTTTTGTATTATTTATTTTATAAATGATATGAATTTTATTGTTAGAATTCGATCTCAATATTTTTAATTGTGTAAATCTATAGGTGCAACTTCAACTTGTCAAAAATTCCGAAACGTATTAATAAATTCTTAAAATAAGTATATAAAATAGAAGTTTTCTTCTTTGACAAAATTTTAATATAAAAATATAATGTTTGCTCTATGGATGTTTTACCTAAATCAAAATACGATGTTTCAAATTTGTTTTCGTACCGATAGAACACAACTTCTTTTATTTCTACTATTTGCTGTTTTCTCTTTTTCTTTTGGTTTGTTCGGTAGCAAATGTGTTAATTCGATGATTGATGTTTAATACCTCAGTAAACTGAGAAATAGATATATTGCAACAACACAAATACTGCAAGTCTTCAGGAAAAATAAATGTCTGACATATATTCAATATTGTGGTATTTTTTACTTAAGAAAACAAATTTATTTATGTATTTATTCCCAAAACACAAAACCTTTTAGTAAACACATTATAAAAATTACTTCTTGGGTGTTTTCAGCGGAAAATGTTATTTCTATTACTCGACTTTACTAGAATTTCTGACACTTGGGTCAAGGTTTCAATTTTTGCAACATATCTGTCAGTGACGTCACCAGAAATTAATTTTTTGATTTAGATTGTATCTCGAGAAACTAAAAAAAAAAATCAATTTTTACAACATATCTGTCACTGACGTCACCAGAAATTAATTTTTTTGACTTGGATTGTATCTCGAGAAACTAAAAAGAAATCTTTCAATTTTTCCAACATATTTGTCAGTGACGTTACCAGAAATATTTTTTTTTTTGTTTGGATTGTATGTCGAGAAACTAAAAAATCTATCAAAAACAAAGTTTAGATTTTGTAACTCGTATCGCCAGCTATCTGTTTACAACATTCCTTTATTTGTCCATTTTATCTTTACAAGCACATTTTAGGTGGGAACGGGAGGGCAAAGCATATAAGTAACTCCAGGTTTTGACATCAGCATTCTTAATTTACTCGGCTCTGTTTTATGTCATGATTTATAGATGTAGATGAATATGATACATTTTTTCTGCTGTTGAAATTTTATTGGTGTGTTGTGAACATTCCTATTTTCATGTTCGAGTCTTATTTTCTCGTTTTATTTTGTTCTTTAGATCTTTTAAAGCAACCCCACCTTGGAGATTAGTCTTATAAAACGTCATAGTTATACTGTGTGTATGGTTCTTCATGATACCTTTCTGTTGCCATCTTTTCCATCATTATCACAAGCGTGGAAGACAGAAGTGTATTATCTGTTTTCTCTGACGATCGCTTAATACCAACCGGTAGTTGTAGTTTGGCCAGTACGCTATCACCAAACCCTTCCAAAGAAATGTATTGCGATATGGCCATTTGCGTGATGGATTGAAACCAAACTACTACTTGTAGCTACTCGTGAATGTCTCTCATGAGTTGTGTTCAATTTCGACGATATTTGGTGTTACTTAAATTCTATCGCACTTTGGAGCAAAATGTTAAAATTGTAATCGTTAAGTCAACCATCTGACGTGATGAGGAATTATTTTAGTAACACACATTGGTGTTGGTATATACACAGTTGTCAAACACGTACTTTTATAAAAGCATGTTCTTTCTTATTTAATAGACACAACTCTCTTGATGGATAATAAAGTGTGATGTAAATTATTTATGCACAGTTATGAGGAACGAAATACAGTCAGCGAAGAAGACGAACATAGTAAGCACAGGAATAACAGATGACAAAACATCTACTTATGTAAATATTACCAGAAAATTTATCGATCATAAAACTACTTTTGTGAAAGATTACTAGGAGAATGGAAGTCTACCGGCATATACAACGTCAGCTCTCAAGCAGCTAAGGCAGGCAGAAACTTACTCTTGGTTCGAAGAAACGCAAGATGCCGAATTCCATAGTATGACCACAACAGAGTCTAATCCAAACCATTTCCGGGAATTTCCTGAAAAGCATGAAAAGACTTCAGTTGTTGCTCTGCTTACTTCAGATTACAGCTGAAGTAGAGCGTGCACTATCTGAAGCGATAGCCTTACAAACCATCCTTTCGGGAGTGGAATAAGTCTCTCCTCTCCGGCATTTGACTCACTTCATTTTAAAACAATGACTGGCTGCCAATGAAGAACTCAATTGTATCCCAATTAAACAAAGGTACAAAAACTAATCTTGTAAGAAGGTTTCTTCATTGCAAAACGCAAGGCAATCCTTATTGGGGAAATCTACAGAAGGCAATTCGAATTCCTTTGTGTTGAACCCGAAACGTTAAAAGTGATCTTGGGCATAAAGTTTCCAAACCACTACGTTCAATATGTTATACCTTTGAGTAACGTCGTTAAGTTAATGTGCAGCAATAGTATGTGTGAGTGTTAATCGTTCAGTCAATTAACAACGCCATTTCTGGTGGAAGAAAACATAAGACTAAGAACTAACTAACTAACTCTATGGCCTATGAAACCAGGAGGTTCAATGCCGCGTTCACAAAAGCTCTCCATTGACTTCTATCCTTAGCTAACTGCATCCAGTTTCTACTTCGTATTCCAATCTCTGCGAGATCCATCTTAATATTGTCCTCCCATCTCCGCCTGGGTCTTCCTAATGGTCGTTTTCCGATTGGTCTTCCAGTCAAGACTTTGAAAGCGTTTCTACTTTCTTCAATTCTAGCTACATGACCCACCCACCTAAGCCTCCTAGACTTGACGACCCTAACAATGTTGAGTAGACCGTATAAATTATGTAGTTCCTTGTTATGAAGTTTCCGCCATTCCCCATTCCCGTTCCTCTTGGGTCCGAATATCCGTCTCAGGATCTTGTTCTCAAATATTTTCAGTCTATGTTCTTCCCTCAGAGTAAGTGACCATGTTTCGCAGCCATACAGAACAACAGGCATGATTATCGTTTTGTATATTTTAAGCTTCAAATTCCTCGACAGAATTCGCGACGACAAGAGACATAAGACTAAGAGGAACATAAATATATAACATTGTATAATATATTGAAATTAACTTAGTCTGTATGCAACGGTTTAAATAAATTTAAAAACGAAACGAATGAAAGTGAAAATGAGTTCAGCATTTTAAATCAATATTCATTTATATCAATATCAATAAGACCAAATATAGATTAGTCTTGACTTGTTATTGGTTATAAATGTCTGTCTTGATCTTGGTACAGTCCGCAGGAAAAAACCTGTTACAAGAGCATGTAAGTTTATTGTGAAACGACGAAGTCTTTTGCTCCAAAATAAGTATACAGGGGAAGACCCAAGGTTTCTCCTGGCGTGATTCGTGACTCTTAAATACACTATAGACGAACAAATATTCCATCATATATTGTATCAAATATTTCATCAAAGTGAATTTGAACATTTATGATACCAAGTTGTATGCAACTTTTGGGTTGGTTACAACATTTGACACAACTGCTCATATCAAAGAAAACAAACGAAAATCGCTATGCGGTGGCACTAAAATTGAGTATGTGGACACGGAAAGCAATTGACATTATTTTGATGCATACTAGCAGTAATCTGTTTTGTATAACTATAAAATTAAAGAATATTAGGGCTAAGTATCACAGGCGACTTCCCAAAATTGGCGTAGATTGAGAATATTCCGTGACTTTTTTTTTAAAAAAAAGCAAACATTTTTTTTTTTACTTTTCTTGATTTAAAAGATTTCTTAAGACGTTCTGGCATGTTATTACTTTGGCGCATGCTCAGATTATTGCGTACAGATTGACAATATGCCTGTATATGATGTGTATGGAACGGTCATGTGCTATCTTGTTATATGTAGTTATTTCTTCACGAAATTAATTCCTAATGCCTTAAAAATTGTTTCTCAATGTAGGTGTTGCATTCATGAGTGCAGATTCACTTTACGAGGACTTTCTTTAAGGGTCTTCACTTCAGCGAAATTAAACTACCGCTAATTTTAGTTTTTCTATAATATCTTCAAAACTAATAAAAATATTCGAAAAGCAGAAACGTAGTGAACTAGACAATTCAATTGTGCATGTGATACTTTTACTACAATTCCCTATCTGTTTTTGGTATGCCGCTATTTACATAACCCACAAAAACTGTTATCGCAAACTGTTAGTTGCAAATCGAAAGCAGATAGATGAGTTGTGATAACGGTATCACACACAAAATCGTATTGTTTAGTTTACTACATTTCTATTTTTCGGGTATTTTTATTTATTTTGAGGATATTACAGAAAAACTCTAAAATTAGCGGTAGTTTAATTACGCACTAGTGAAGACCTCTAAGGTGTAACTACGCATCGAACGAATATCACTTAAAAAGAGACTGCAGGAAAAGCATCTTACGATAGGTGGCCATTAAAAGCGAGGATGATATTTAACCGATTCAGAGCAGGAGCACAGCATGGGACCCACAAGTTAGCACAGGGTTTTGTACGCAAGAGGTAGAGGCATCAATAGCTGAAGGTGAGAGCCAAAATGAGGGTAGCGAAAAACACTTGATGTTGCATAAAATCAAAATAGGTTAGAGTGCGTAATATTTTCGCATTTCTAAATACAAATTAGAAGTTTCCTACAGTGAAAAATTCCTCGGGAATTTAATATCCTACAGAACCCTCATTAATATGTACTCTCTCATTTTAACTGTAAAACCTAACATTTGGTAACTGTTTAGTAATGGGGGGTCAACACTATCGAAGACTGAAAACAATGTGCCCTGCGAGACTCTAACCCGCCTTTACTCGCTAACGCTCGCTCGGCAATACTGTGTGAATTAAATGTTATTAAGCTAATCTAACCGAATGTTAATAGAAAATCGCAAAAAAGTCAATTAAAAACCTTCTCCCCCCCCCCGAAGCTAAACAATAGCCAAACGTTTTTATGACGGACTATTTATTCTTAATCAGTGCCCCAAACTTAAAAAAGTTACTCGAAAATTAACTGAATTAGAAGAAATTTAAGCATCGGACTAATAAATAGAATGTAGATTCATACGTATTTACTGAACAAGAAAGGAACCATGAAAATAAGATTTATTTGGGAATAGCAATAAAGGAGGGAAATGAAACAGAAGTAACTGTGAATAATCATTCCATTCATTTCTACAGCCTTATTCATTAGTTACACCAGCAGGTGCCACCATAAAACTCACATATACGCAACGTTCATGTGACCTAACAACTGAATCAAGAAATATAAACAAGTGAGCAATGATATTCACCTTTATATTTGATCGTTTATAATGGGTGCGAAAGTTTTACCCATCTTATTTGACCAAATTGTCGTCAAAGAAAAGTTTGATACAATATTTGATGGAAAAGTTTGACGATGTATAATGGGCTTTAGACGTTATGTTGATTCTCTGACCTGTTAGGCGTAGTTTCAAATAAACTTACATGCTCGTGTTGCAGGTTTTTACTGCGGACTGTACCATTTCTAGTATTAATCGTTAGAATATATCATGTGGATTTAAAATACTATAGTTTTCTTGACTTTTTTTTTGTCTGAAACAGTAGCGTAATTTAATGTTTTGTTCCGGAGGGGTTAGACTCTGTGGCATAATAAAAAGAAAGTTTTATATTATTATACTATTGCTTAATATCTACCTACCTATCTGTATGTCAGAGGGTTAATTGCTCTCCCTACAGCCCAAATGACGGCCCTTGTCTGAATGTGTAATTTTCAAAATTCATATACTGGTAAATTAAATTAGTGTAACGATGTTGAACTTCCAACTTCTCCTAGGTCAAGATTCGGGTTCCATTCCCGGCGGGAGCTCATATGTTTCGGATTCCACGTTAATCAATAAGTCCACGTCTCATATAGCCTCGCTGCTGAAAGGGACGTTAAACTTAAATTGAACTCAACTCCTCCTAGGCCACTAAATCGATTTTGATAATTTTGGTACATGAGTGCACCATGGCCTAGCTTATATTTTCAGCTCATTAGTTTTTTTCGAGAAAACCCTAGCACAGTTAGAAGGTGGGAAGGGGTGAGATATAAAAAAGTGGAAAGTGATCGATAGTGGTTTCCAAATTCATAGTTTGCGGACACACTGAGATGAGTAGTGACACTTCCGATGATGTTTCAGCTCAAGTTCAGTCCCCAACTGCATGAGTGTGTGATGGGGCGGAAGGTAAAATGCTCACAATTTACGGTATCCATTGTTTGTTATCGCATCACGTGAAAACAACTAACATGTTTGCAATGAATTTTGGAAGATAGTAAGTACCTACTACCTATCTGAAGCTGAATTCTAATCATGCTATTTTGATTAAAGGGTATATCCTAAGTGGGTAAAGTGGGGACACTTATGCCAAATTAAGGTATCTTGCAGAATTTTATTATTACATTTTCATTGAAATCCATATCCTAAGGGAAAAAGGAGGATTAAATACTTCCCATAAACCAACTCTCCCCGTGCGAGGAACGGAAATTTCAGCTATTCATGCATATGATAGAGTGTATCTACTGATTCGTTCATTACTAGATCTCCAAAAGTATTGGACAGAAAACCTTGATAACTTGTATAAATAATCTTTTAATATCTTAGGCTGACAGTGAGATAAAGTGTTAAGAAGTATGGCTCCTTAAAGAGGAACGTTATTAGGCGTAGAACTTTATAATTCTGTAGAAGTATTATCTTGTACTCGACGCTGCAAATGAAATGAGACTTTGCCAGATGCGAACCCTAAAAGGTGAGAAGGTGGCCTGAAAGTCTTTTTGTCGTTCTCTAGATCTCTGAAACTGTTAGGAGTAGAATATATATAGAAAAGTATTTCAGAAAAGTATTTCATATTCAACATTAATTCCCATTCTGAGAAGTGCCATAGCGCGTTGGAAAGATAAAGTAGCGATCCCCATATGGTATGGTACTTCAATACACATGGCAGGGAAATTATGAAGAGAAATTTCCGAAATTGACTCGAATATTTTTTCCATTTTTCGAATAATTTGTGGGAATTGAATAGCAACATTGACGTGCAGGCAGATAAAAAAAAATAGCACAGCTTAATGTGTTGTTTGAAATGTGTCAGGTCGTTAGTTTTAATATTGAAAGAGAAAAAATATTTAACATTGACGACTGGTAAAAAAAAAAAAATCGTCCGCTAGAAATTCTGGAAACTAATTCATAGTAATGTGAGAGGAATAAATACGGCAGAGAATATTCATAATAAAATCGAAGACAGAAGAAAAGCAATATGAAAGAAAGGTACAGAAAAAGGGGACACACAAGAATTTTATGGAAGTTTATGGAAAAAGAATGAAATGAAAACTGTTTGAAAAAATGGATATTTCATTCGTTCTGTGAAAATGACAGGGCCAATTAACATGTCATTTACCAAGAGACATCCTATGTTAACGGAGAAACATTGTTGGAAATTGGATTTTACATAGAATGCTAGTTTTACATACACTGACCAATAATATTCGCCAGACACTACTTTATAGAACATGGAGACGTGATGCAATCCATCTTGTGTTGGTGGTCGGTCTTCCTAATACACTCATGACAATATCCTGTTGTACTTTAATTGCATCACACCGCGTCCTGATGACACGATCACACTGGAAAATTAATCTCTTTCACGGAAGACATGAAACACGTTTGTGAAGACTTTCCGGTCTGATGTCCTGCCCTGGTGATATCGTCTTCTGTATTCCTCAGCAGCTGCGTTTGGACTACCATTACAGCAGCCATACACGAAAACCATATTCGCATATTCTTCGTGTGTGAATGAGTGCAGCATTTTCCTTACATTGTTTTATACAATTTAGCAATCACAACCTCTCAACACACTGCAGGTCGCTGTTGAAGGAGAATAGGTGCTGCCATCTGTCACCATTTACTGTATGCGTTGTAACCTACTACTGTATGAAAGAGATACTCGTCATCTATCACCACAGTCCGTTCTTTGTATTGCCCAAACCACTCAGTATAATGTACTAACAATTTATTATGCACATTTTAGAGTCATTTATATTGTATATGTTATTATTTATATGTCTAGAAATTATTTTGTATATAACTAACACTTTTCTGACAAGTTTTAAAGCCGGATTTACGCATTTTACACACGATAAAGTTTGGCTTCTCCAGAAAGACAAATTCTAGCTATTCCTCATTATTACATTTTTCAACGAAATAGAAATAAACATAATAATGTGGACAAAATTATTTTCTTTTTTTCAGTCACGTTTTCTTTCTTTCTTTCTTTTTTTTTTTTTTTTTTTTTATTTGTTCGCGTATTTTTAGTAGAACTCAGACTTATCGAGTAAAAACAAATTTTCTGTCAGAGAGCCGTGTAAAATTGGATGAAGAACACGTGTGATGTTCCCTGAACACCAACAAGAGAATGTTGACTTCTAGGTTTATGGACGCATTCTCTTCAGCTTCTCCAGAAAGAAGAATAGGAAGTGTAGGTTCAGCAGAATTCAAAAGGAACAAAAGACGAGATTCTGTTCTCTGGAGAGATTACCATCAGCTCAGAGAGGATCATTCAACGAGATATGTGTTCTCCAGCAGATTCAATATTCTTTTGTTACCTTTGTTGACGAAAACTATAATTTCAACAACAAAATATATAAAAGGTTTTAATCATAGTATCATAAGTAACGTAATGTTTGTAATTTTATGAAAATAATAATAATAGAAAATTTTGTAATAACAGTGCCATATTTGTTGTTTCTTTTTAGCTTTTCGATTTATATGAAGAATTGTTTTTTTTCTGTTTTCTTTGAAATGAACTGGAATTTAAATGGTTTGATTTTGCCGAGTTATTCTTCAAATTTAGTTCAATGTTCTTTACTTCATGCAAAATAAATTTAATATTTCATAATCAAATTTAAATATTCATATTCAATGTAAATTCATCTTGAAGAAGCAAAAATCAATTAAGACTTGATGAAGAGTTCAGTTAAATCACATCATTAAAACTCCAGAGTCATTTGAAAGAAAACAGAAAAATAACCCTCCACATAGATCAATGAGCTGAGAAAGAAAGATGTCGTTTATAGAGGCGGCTTATAAGGGAAGTGCCACTGGTAAAAGTTACAAGTTTATCGCTTGAAACTAAGGGAATGAAGGGTATGTAATGTATTAATTGTTGTATATAAACAATTAGTACATTAACTAACTAACTCTATGGCCTGTGGAACCCGGAGGTTCAATGCCGCGTTCTCAAAAGCTCTCCACTGACTTCTATCCTTAGCTAACTGCATCCAGTTTCTACTTTGTATTCCAATCTCTGCGAGATTCATCTTAATATTGCCCTCCCATCTGCGCCTAGGTCATCCTAATGGTCGTTTTCCGATTGGTCTTCCAGTCAAGACTTTGAAAGCGTTTCTACTTTCTTCCATTCTAGCTACATGACCTGCCCACCTAAGCCTCCTAGCCTTGACGACCCTAACAATGTTGGGTAAACCATATAAATTATGTAGTTTCTCGTTATGAAGTTTCCCCCATTCCCGTTCCTGTTGGGTCCGAATATTCGTACATTAAGAAAGTTATTTACTTTTAGTTTCAAGTGAAAACAAAACTTTAACTTTTATCTTTGCTATTTCATTTACGAGCTACCTCTGATCATGGATTCTCAACTGTGATGTAAATTAAGCTTATGTATATTAAATGTTATTATTGTAAATATACTTTTTGTATCTGAAAAGAAAAACAGTCCAGCTCGTTTCCTAGAAAACCAGAAAACAGAAAATAATAAAGAAGAATGAAAGCATCAAAATAAGATATGAAAATAGGAAAACAAAGAAGTTAAAACCAAAAACCGATGTCTATATAAACTGTCTCCGACATGAAGAAGTAGTATTGTCTTGCTCAGACGAGCAGTCGGTCTCCTCTCATGTGTAGTACCTCAAAAGGATCTAGAAGCATGGAACGAGCAAAATGGCATTCAGTTATCAGGGATCAGTATCCTTAATTCTGTAAGTTATACCTCTGTTTAATATTGTTATGTTAAAACTTAAAACAAGAAGTTCTGAGAATTCTCAGGTCTTCCTTTTACTCACTATTGTCTTTATTAATCACATTTTTCATAAATTTTATTTTTGTTAAAATTTCTATTTCATACTACAATTGTAGAATGACATTAATGTAAATTGTGTATTTCATATTTATTTGTTTTGTATTTGCTTTTCGAAAATCCATAAAAGATGCATTTCAATTCAGATTTCTGTACGCTATCGACAATAATAGTTGGTATTTAAATCTTCATAAGCTCAACTAAATACAGGGTGTTTCAAAACAACCGATAACGTTTGGGAGGTGATTACTGACACCAAGACAAGATGAAAAGTATAGACCAACCCGGGTGTACAAATGCTTCCGTTCGGAGTTATAGGCTGCCGAAAACACGAAAAAATTAACTTTAAAGGCCCATAGCTCCAAAACTATAGGACTTGCCGTAGTCAAGTGAAGACTTTATTTAGGAACTAGTATACGCCCTATCCAAATATCGATGTTTCAGAATCCTGCGATACTTCCGCGATAATTTTTATAGAGGTGGTTGGTGAGTACTTCAGATTGATTATATGCACGTAGCCAAACTTCCTCTATTAAAATTGTTGCGTGAGTACGTTAGGATTCTAAAACATGTGCTTTTTGTATAGCGCACATATTAGTTCCTAAGTGAAATCTTGACCGACTACTGTAGGTCCCATAGTATTGGAGCTATGGGCCTCTAAAGTTCATTTTTTCATGTTCTCTACAGCCTATAACTCCAAAAGGAAGCATTTATGCGCCCAGATTGGTCTATACTTTTCGTGTTATCTTGCTGTCAGAAATCACCTCCTACACGTTGTCGGTGTTGTTTTGAAATATCATGTATACATAAGAAGTTTCAATTCATCTTATTTAATCCTTATTTTTGACCAATATATTAAATTTACCAAAACATTAACATATTTTTACCGAAACCCAATACCGGTAAATCGTTAAAAAATACCTTGTAGTATCATTGTCAATATAGGCTAACAGAGAAGGAGAAGATGAAGAACGAAATGGCAGAAGATCGATAGATAGTTTGTGGAAGAACTGTTAAAACAACAGTACAGAAGCTAAAGTGATAACAGTGAGACAGTGTCTTCAAAATTATATTAAATGTTTGTGTTTACGACGTATGATAACATCAGCGGTGTGAAAATAATAAAAAAAAAGATCCCATCTGTGTATAAATACCGTTACATTAATTAATTCAAAAAGAACTCACCTCATCAGCATACCCTTTCTAATTACAGAAACTAATTACACCAATTTCTAGAGTTGTGAATAGAATCCGAAATTGCATCAAATTACGAACAACAAGTGTTCCCTCTTGCGTACATCCCAATCTATCAGAGAAAAATATTTGCTATTAATGAACTAAATTGCGGGCGAATATTCAACCAACTATCGTGACGACATTTGTATGTGAGAGCGTTTAATTCTGCATGTATTTATACAAAAAAAAAAAAACCTTCTTTCAACAAAGAGTAGGGTTGCCAGGTTGCCAACTGACCGGTATTCGTTTTAAAGGTCAACTTGTATATTTCAAGATTTACAATACCAATTATGCTGGTGCTGGTAATTTTTATTTTTTAGAATTCGGAACTCTAATAATGAGCAGTTATATTTTTATCTTGCATTACCTTTGTTTTCTTCTTTTCTCTTATTATATTCATGTCACTATATGAACCGTCCTCCAATCAAGCAGCACTACCGCCTAAACCAGTAGATAATGTCAGACACCGCGCTTATCTTTAGCTGTAAATGACTTCTTGCCCTTGAAACTATTCAGCTGTTGCCATGTCACACCAATAAGCGAAAGTCGTGCAGCCGTAACTTATTTTGGTAAATTGCAACATAGCATTATCTTTATGTGTTTCCTGATTAGCGAGGGTAAACATGGATTGGGCCAGGTCGGAGTTTATTACACGTTAATCCTAGGAGATCTTCAAAACCAACATTCATTTACCAAACAACTCCACCGAACTGCCAAGAATTTAAACTACAGTGCAAAATAGAAAAAGGACGTGCCTTTTGTCTCAAGGTAGTCTTCTGGAAACTTCCGATTGACACCCAACTCAGGAATATCAACACCGACTTAATAAATCGAGGCTACTCTGTCATTGATGTTCAGCAAATGAGGGTTAGAGGTAAAACTCCACTGGCACTTATTCTGGTAACAATAAAGAAGACACCAAACATTGAAGACCTTCGTTATCTTGAATTATGTCGCATCGTACTAGAGCCGTATCATACCAAGAAATTTGTTCAATGTTACCGATCTCAAAGATTGGGTCACATCCAATCTTTCCGCCATACTCAATCCCGAAGCATGTAGTGATCCGGAAACTATTACACCTAGAATCTCGAAGGACTACAAATGACGCTTCAGTTCAGTGTTCAAAATGTGGGGGAAACCATCCAGCAAACTACCGAGTATGCCTGGCCATAGAAAGCACCAGCATCAGACGTGAGAAGAATCAGATCCCACCTACGGAAGAAGATTTTACCCGCTCTCAAGAAAGAAGCTGCATCTTTGGAGAGTGTACAATCCACATCGGGACCCAGTTATGCAAGCCACATCGCGCGTCCATGGATCTTATCGCAAAAAGACCCACAAGAAACCACCGCCCAGAACGATGATACAGATTCTACCCTGCGCGAGCTGATAAACCTCTTCAAAGACTCCAATTAACTGATATTATAGAAGCAGTTGAGAAGAAATTCCCTGTGATACGTCAGGCCACATACACCTTCACTCAGTTCATCACTCTTCTGGCAATATCAGCTTCCTTCATTTAAGACAACGTTAAGCAGAGTACGTATCTTTTTGTCCTCAATATGTCGGGTGGCCTTTTCAGGATCACCGCATGACGTTTCTTAATTGGCTATTTTAACCAGCCGATTTGTCGTACTGTGAACATCTATATAAAACACTAGCAGCAATCCTTAGACGTACTCTTCGCAGAGGTCTCATTGTCTTATCTTACTGTCTGACTTTCAGTCTTTGCTCTAAGGTCAGCCAGATTTGTAATAGCGAATTGAACTAATTCAACTCCCCCTTTCTTCACTTTAACTGTATTAACCTACCGCATATGCATTCAAGCTGCAACAATTGGGTTTTTGCAGGAAATTTCATAT
The DNA here is from genome assembly GCF_964235325.1 of Thermobia domestica. Taxonomy (NCBI): domain Eukaryota; kingdom Metazoa; phylum Arthropoda; class Insecta; order Zygentoma; family Lepismatidae; genus Thermobia; species Thermobia domestica. Next base: position 92,800,052 of record NC_137462.1, on the reverse strand, counting down.
GTCTACACATCAAATGCTATTTCATCACAAATGAGAGGCATGGGATTGTCAACTCGAAACTCTAAACAGGAACGTCAGTGTTACTTATAACCTTCAGAGATTAGAACACTCTAAATCCAACTGCAATAGCTAGCCTCGCTGCATTAAATCTCCAGAAGAACACTTGACAAAAGAATGTCCAAAAAGCTCGAGAGACCAAACGGCTTACTGCGTCAATTACCATCACGAAAATTACCATGCCTGTATCATATTTTAATTAGAAAACAAAGAAGAGCACAAATGAAGAAATCATCTTCTACTGAAGTACTTGTTACAGTGGACGACCAAACTCGCCCACCATTTCCAAAACCGAAAACAACTTCCCTGCTACATTCACCAATCATTTTACCTCCAAGGTGTCATCGTTTCATCTCATGCTACCCCCAATGAATCAGACCTAGGATCCACTTTAAAAGAACTACTTCAATTTTTTAAATGATCAAGCCTCAGCACCATATTTTAGAATGTCAAGAAAGGAATACGAAAGTTGACCTCAATTACAGATCTATTTTTGCAAGCTGAAATTCTTGATAATAGCTGCGAATAAATCCTTCATGAACAACTAAGACTCCTTTACTGGCATACTAACGATATAGATTTTCAAAGATTGAAATTGCAACATCTCACAAAATTACGAATAGATATTGCTCTCCTGCAAGACATTTATCGAAAATGGTACTTCAATGGAAAAATTCGGAACAATCACATAGTACTCACAGACAGATTGACAGTAAAAGAAAGCACAGCCATTACCCTCAAGAGGCATATTCCTCTTCTTGAAAGTAAACCACCAGCGCTCAACCCTCTCGAAGTCACAATAGTCAAGCTACTCACTACTCAGTAGCCCATACACCTGGTCTATAAACAAACTACAGTTCACATTGACATTGCAGACCTCCAGAATCTATGTCAGTTAGGCTCCAGAGCCTTAGTCGCTGGTGATACCGACGACCAATTGGAACTCCTTCGTTAACATCCGCACTTGAGTCACTACTATAGCAAATCTGACTGACGTAGACTTCTTAGCTACAGCTCCCACTGAACTGATTCACTTCCTGTACGGAAGATACAATCCTGATATTCTGGATATGAATTAAATGTCAATATCACCATCTTGGAAGATCCCGTAACTATGAATGCTCTGTCCTCGGAGAGACGATAGTATACCTACAACATGTGACTCCAGTAAAACGTCTCCCAAAAATCAAAATATCAAACTGGGTACAATTAAATTCTTCATAACCTCGACACACAAGTCAAATTTACAACGCTGGAGGACAATGTAGTACTTCAAGTTAAGGTAGCAATACTTAGTGCTAGTCTCACCATAACCACCCCCACTCAGCAGCCACATACAACTATGTTTCTAGATGTGTCACATAGTTCTTATCATCCTAAAAAGATGCGGAAACAACGGCAACCACTTCATACCCAACAGTCCAGGCACCTCTTTAATCAGATTTCCAAAATCCTTAAGAAGATTGCGTCGTTTACAATAGCAGTCGGGAGTGACGATACCAAATCGGGATTTTAGAAACAAGGAAGAGCCCTCTCTAAGCCGCCTGCTACGTACGTCGATCCACTACATGGTCCAAATGGAACAGTTTCTAATTCAGATTAAAAAGACCACTGTCTTTGTGCAGCAGCTCCAGGATTAATTTCAACGAAACGTAGAATCAGAAGTTCAGAGTATCATCGGATGTGCCCATCGCTTCTTTCCAATGGAATACCCAGAACCACCGCCTTCAGTACGACACCTCACAACACCTAGAGAACTATCAAAAGTCCTTCGCACGTTTGACACCAATAAAGCATCTGGTCTGGATCACATCCGATCAATTGCGCTCAAGAAATAACCCAGGAAACTTGTCATCATATAGTGTGGCATTCTCACCGTCATACTTTAAATTGGTCATTATCTATTCGCCTGGAAAACCGCCACGATCACGTTACCATAACCTCTTACCTCAAAACTTCAGGCCTATCACATATCAGCAAAGTGATAGAATGACTAATCTACCAAAGCCTCCTATCCACTGCTCATGACCAGAACTTACTGTCATCACATCAGTTTGCTTTCCGGCCAAACTTTAGCACTATGGTCCATCTTACGAGAATCATGGAACTCATCATCCAATTTTACAATGTCTGTTCACAAATCCTGAGTGCTTTCATCGACGTACAGAAAGCGGTCGACCGAGTCAAGCAAGAGAGGCTCATATGCAGGTGCATCAGATGGGGTTTTCTACATGTTCTATCAATATCATCAACTTTCTGTTACAAGATCGTAACTTTCAACTCTCAGATAGGCATCTCTCATTTGCATGGATAAATATGACATCTCATTTAAATAAATGAGAACGACCGATGTTTAAAAGCCTTCAACAACCCTACGTAGGAAAATAAATTTCGTAACTATTGTTCTCTTTACTAATCAACTGTGCTTCCAATTTAGTTTTATTTGTTAGGAACAATGGATGAACATTCCAAATTAATATAGTAATACATACCTAGATGTGTTGGTAGTAATAATACACTAATTAAAAATCATAGTAGGTAATATAGATTTATGACTTTGTATACGAGTTGAACACATTATTAGTTCAATCTATTGTGATACATCCTGTCAGCTTATTCCTTACGTAAAACTAAAAGTAATAATTCCAATAAATTAGAAATTTCATGGGCGTTATTTTCCTCATTCCGTATTTTTAAGAAGAAAGACAAACAATTCTTTCCTTAATTAATTTTCTTTTTTTAGAAAAGCGACAAGAATTTTTTTTTGCTTCGGAAAAATTAGTTTTTCTCAACTTCCATCATTCCAAACAATCCTTAGGACAGTAAAAGGAATTTCAACTTATGAATATTAAAAAGGATGCTTTTTCCTCGTAAAATTATGGAGACAAAATATTTATAAAGAAGAAGTTTTATCATCTGGTGTTCCGTACGCAGTAACATGGATTTAATACAATACTTAAACCTGTTGTTGCCTAGATACTTCGTGATTATATTAGCATTAAACTGATGTTTGTGGAACTCAAGTTTCATACTAATTTTGAGGTTTCTCTTTGTGAATTAGTTTGGGTTTATGCTATGTGACACAAGCATGTGAGGTTTTCAGAAGCGAAAAGCCAAACGCAAACTATGCTCATAGGAACTTAATGATTAAATTAATATTGATACAAGAGGCAATGCTCAAAAGTAATGCCTCATTTGTTTTATAACAATGTCAGAGGTAGGACGCTCATATCTAGTGCGAGTGGCCCTGTTTCGATCCCAGCCATGCGAGTTTGTACTATACAGCATTGTGTACGTAGGTTTTTTCAAGGTTCTTCCTTTTCCTCCCATATTCAGATTTTAACAATTATTTAATAACCATTCAGTTTCATGCGTTCATCCGTTTTCTGTAATCTAAAGGGCGTATTGTGAAATATAAAACCAGAAACTTAATTTTTCGAATTGAATATAAATACAAACCTTTCTCCCCAGTGAGATTTCAGGAAGTGGCCCGAAACAAAATATTCCTCCGGAGTTAAGGAATTCTTTCCCCAGGACCAAATTTCCGACAATGTTCAACGAGGGCTAGCAATTTATATATATGTTCGTTACCAGTCTCTCGGTAAGAGAGAGAAGCGAAAGCAATACAGTAATTCTTATTCTATTTTAAACTGTAGGTCCGGTTCCAAATAGACTCGCTGCTGAAAAAGAGCATAAACAAAAATCAACCAATCTAATAGACAACAAGATTTCAGAATATTAACAATCGAAATCTGCAAAATTGAGAGTTATTTATAACCTTAATACTATGCTCAAGTTCTATATTTACTGTAGAACCGTGAGATCTCATGCGGTTCAGATCCCACGGAAAGTTTTAGTTCTTGGTCTCATATAACCTCGGTAACGAAATGAACGCTAAACTCCAATTCAAGCAATCAACCAGTTAATGTATAACTTAAGATAAAAGTGTGTAGTAAGAAGAAAATATGTTGTCTGAAGACAATTGAAGACTATTTTTGCAAGATGCTATGCATCTTTAGCCATAACACATTGATAAGATTTTCATATTCATTAAAATTATATTTATGATCATATTATGGCAGGAACTTCAGGGCATCGATTAACCGTGTCGCCAAATCCAATATGTGAAAAAAACTCTCAGAACTTTTCAGAGAGCAAAACAAGAGATGGGAGGGTCATTTCTTTAAAAGAATTACCACATCACAAATGTGGGAGGAGCTTATTTAAATACACACTTTAAATATGAAAATATAATCACTTATGATGTCGGCCCGTAAGTAAGTAAACATGTACAGTATTTGCATTTTGACTTACAGACCACCTACTTTCGGAGACTCTTCGTGTGTTAAGTGATTTCTTATCATTATAAGCACTCCACACTTCAAGAATGAAGTAGTTTAACTCATAAATACAGTATCTAAGGATTTGACTCTACTGTTAACCCTCCAGTTTCGTTAAATACGTGTGCTTCTCAGGTGGTACCCGTAAGTCGTTTGGGAGATGTGTGTACAGGCACTTGGCCCGAAAAGTCGGTGCATGCTGACCTCTGTCTTTGTGTGTGTATGTGAAATTTTGTGTTAAAACCGACAAATTTACTTCAGAGGTTTGCGAACTCATAAAACCCAGCTTTCGGGGATCCAAAATGGGAAGCCCAGATACCAGAGGTAAGTGCTCTTCCACTGACCCACCGTGCCCCCATTTGTTACATAGAGTAATTACATGCGATAAATCAAGATTTTATGGGTATGATCGAAAGAGAAAGGCACAATCATCGTAGTGGAAGGATCCAAGTTCGCCATGATCGAAAAAAGAGCGTCAAATTCGGTCGAATGTAAAAACGATGTTGGTGTTTATTTATTTTACGTATATTGTGTATTTCGAATTTGCCCTTAGGGATCAGACAGTCAACCAGGAATACTGTAAAAGTGTCTTTCAGCGTTTGTGCTAAAGAGTGTAGAAGATAAGGCCTTCACTCTGGCATGACAAGAATTGGGTCCTCTACCATTCCAATGCATTTTCGATCATGGAACTTTTGGCCAAATTCCAAGTTTTTGTGCTTCTGCAGCCCTCTTATTCCCTTGATATATACACTTCTGACTTTTCCCCATTTCTTGAAATGGAAATGATTTGACTCCATTGAATATATGCAGGATATGGAAAATTGCTCTTCAGATCCTTAAGAAAGAGAATTTCCAGGAATACTTGCAAATGTGGAAACACAGTTGGAGTTGATGAGTTCAATCAGGAAGAAACTACTTTGAACGAGATCAATGGCAGTAATCCGCTTGTGCTGCCATTTTGAATTAATAACCCTAATCTTAAAACTTTCCAATCACACGTAGATGGATTTCGTTTTAAATGATAATAGAAGTGACGGACAACAACACTAAAGTAGCTAATATATACACAATTATTTTTCCAGTTGTATAAAGCAATTGAGTTAGGAAATTATACACAAGGAAGTTGTAGTTAGTTAATCTCGTTAGAAAACAGAACATCACATTTCCGTTACGAGTGATATTACACATACCTTCTTCTCTAGGGAATTTAAGTTCGGAGCTGCGAGACATAGTTTTGCAATCTACTTAATCCTTTAAAAAGGAAAATAAATGAAAGAAAATAGTACATTTGGATTTGTGGCTTTTATTACCACACGCAGTAGTAAAGGACAGCTTTCTCCTAGTATTTTCAGTGCTTTTTATTTGGGAAATTGTTAAAAAGAAAAATAAAAAGTTGAAAAGCAATAGAAGATAAAAAGAAAGAATAAATGGAAATATAGAAGCAAACTGAATAACAACATTACTACTTGAAATTTGTACTACGAGTAATGTCAATATTTGCTGCATAGACTAAAAGCAGATTGTGCTATGAAGCAGAATTTATGTTTAGAGAAAGAAACAAGCTTTCTATTCACCAAGTTTCTAATACGGTTAACACAATATTTAAAACGCCTTGGGCGTGGGAGGCCCGGGTTCGATTCCTGGCTGGAGCTCATGTGGTTCAGATTCCACGTTAAGCAGTAGGTCCACATCTCATATAGCCTCGCTGCTAAACGGAACGTTAAACTCAAAATCAACTCAACTCAACTCAACAATATTTAAAACGCCATTATTTTTATTTTTTATTTATTTATTTATCTTATTTATTTATTTATTTATTTATTTATTTATTTTTTGCAAGGAGCAAAGAGATATTTCACTTTTTTCATAATATGGACGTCATACTGTTCTCAAACTGTTAAATTCTGAACTAATAAGTAACGGAATATTCAAAGATTAAAATACGAGGATGATTCAGAAAGTAATGCCTACAAGGTGATAACTCTATTTGTGTTTGATGGATAGCACCGATACATTAAAGCTAGTGGTCTACCTCCACGCTTTATCGCACTCTGGCAGGACGTGCTTCGGCCGCGCGGCCCTTTTTTAATGGGTCGGTTCCACAAACATAAGCACCCGGTCCGAATTCCTCTATTTGGACTTACGTAATTGTGCACGAAGTGCACCGCCAGAATTTATCCCCTAACCTTAACGGATTGTGTGTAACCCCCATTCTCAGATGGAGCGGGATACGCCTACTGCGCGGCAAAGCCAAGGCCCCACCCACTAGTTACTACTGGTGGAGTCAGACTGCTAGCAAGTCAGTCCTACATGGGCTTGTTCAATCTCGGCCCTACCTACCTCTATCGTGCGACTAGCAACCGCCTTGTCTTGTAGAGGTACCACGCACACGTCGAGGTACTTCCTATCTCATTCCGGATTCAATGGTATATGTTAAGTCACCATTTGAGTTTGGTGTCAGCCTATATTCTGCAGAGTTTCCTCCCTTCGGCAGGATCAGAACCGTTACCCAGATTCCTAGGATTGGCCCCTTCACACTTCCGTTCAGCCCCCGGCAGGCAGGAATCCGACACTATCCTGGTAGGATAGTCCAAGCAATACTGGACTTCCTCTAATTACGGTAGAGGTACACCATGCATTATCAGAGCCAATGACTGATGTATACCATCTGCTCTACGCAGACAGTGTCATTTGGGAGCCGTGCCTCCCCTGACAGGCCCGCCAAACAATACGGGGCAACCTATCTTTTACTTGTCAAGGTACCACGTACACGTTGTAGCAATGCTACTTGTCCGAAAACTCAATGGTACGTGTAAACCACCATTAGAATGGACACCCACACCCTTCCTCGGTAGGGCCGTTCGAACAATACGGAGCTACCTCTTCTTACGGGAGAGGTTAACCGTACATTACCAGATCCAATGGCTGGTGTAGACTGTCTCCCTTTAAAGACAATGGTCATTTGGGAGCGGCGGCTTCCCTGATAGGGTCGTGGCTATTGCACCCAGTGATGCTACAACACTGGACGAAGGAGTACCCCACTTCCTGAGCGTTCCTGAGGTACGAGTGTGAGTTAGGATACTAGGTATTCCATCCCGGACCCAAGAGCACGCTCTCTGAGGGCAGTACCTACATCATCCTCCCGTTAGGGCGCTGGATCCACCCACACATTGGACACACCACTCTTTCATACGTCTTGGAGTACGACGTAGCCTTATCTTCTGGACCCAAGGGCACGACTTAGTTGCCCATTTCGGAGGATAGCCGAAGCCTCACATCCGGAGGTAGGGGCGGCAGTCGAAGACTATCTACCTTACTGAGGACGTCATGAGGTCACACGTACTCTCCCAGATCCAATGGCATGAGTTAGTCGCCCATTTCGGAGGATGGCAAGAGTCAACTCCGCCGGTAGATTGTTGTTGATAAGCACAGAACATAAAAATGAACTGGCGGTTTTAGCAGGACAATCGACATAGTAGCTTGTTCTCAAGCCCCACACGAACCAATCTCCCGCTCCGGTATTGAACTGCTACAATGCATGCAGTCCAGAAGGGGACCAGAGGGGGTCCTCCTCCTTTCTCCGCACTGGCTTGGGACCGGCCATGGTATAAGTGAACAGTTAACCTATACAGGTACTCTATCGACTGTTGCTTCTTTTCCGGATCTTAATTGTGTATCAACGACTCGTCGCCGTCGATGAATATTCCTGAGTGCACAATCTTCCGCAGTCAGAAATTCAATGTCAGTCCGCTGTTTCAAATGGATGTCACCACTGGATACCATGGACTCTTCCATTACTCTGCAACGAAAAGAGATAGATAGGTGAAATCAGTGACATTCTATAGATTAAAAATCAGTGCAGTGATGATAAACAGTTGATAATGTTTGCAGTACTATTGGCCAAGTAGTGGACTTGGAGGCTTTACTTTCTGAATCACCTTCGGAAATTTTTCACAGATTATCGGAAATTTGAGAGAAGATAATAGTAAACATTTGTTAAAAGCATGTTTAAAGTCTATACATACCTAGATGTTGTAATCTTCACATCTTCCTTTTATATTGAATTCTTAGTTTTTCCTTGTAGCAGTCACTAACTTTTTAATTAAATCGAAAGTTTCTTTTGGAAGTTGCATTAATTCGTTTATTCTTAATTCCGATTTCGAATATTTATCTAACATCTCTCTAACGATGTAAATAACAAGCAAGACATTAAAAGGGAACAGGAAATAATTCTCTAGAGTAAGATTCTCTAAATGCTCTTATGCTAATAGAAGAGGACGATCAAATATTTGAGCAGTCTCTTCCACACCTAAACGATCTAAAATACTCTCTCCTCTTTTGCATTTTGCTTAGCTTGTTACGAATCAAAACAATCTTCTCTTTCCTAATGTATTTGTTCTTTCTTTCTTTCTTTCTTTCTTTCTCTATCTATCTATCTATCTATCTATCTATCTATCTATCTATCTATCTATCTATCTATCTATCTATCTATCTATCTCTTTGTGTGTTCGACATTGATTTCCTCAGCAATTGAGGTGGGGTTACTAATTTGGTCCGGTTCCAGAGATATCACATCAGATTGTAGTTTACTCTTCTTGGCTTCTTTCTTTTGATTATTTTACAAGTACAGATTTTGATTCAGTTATATTGAGCTGAATTCAATGTGCAACTGTTTTGTGTATGCTCAACCCATCACCGTGAGATTACCACGAGATAAGCAACAGTATATTTTAGTCACGCAGTAGAGTAGTGTAGTTGAACGTAATCTGATGCCACCGAAACTGAACATATTCTGCAAGGGGTTTAGTGTGGTTCTTTCACACGCTAATTTCACAGTGTTGCGCATCGTAGAAATGTGTCAGGTGCTTAAAATAATGCACATAGTATTTCATATTTTATTTAGTGAATTACCAATAGTAACGCAAGTAGGTACTAGCCCTTTGTACTTTTAAACAACGAACGTGTAAGAAGATATATGATTCCTTGCAAATGAACGTCTTAAAATTCTGTCTTTAAAATTGTGTGATCAGATTATTTAATAACAAATTTGCAAACAACTAAATAGAAATAATAATATTAATCATAGTAATGAATAATGAGACTTGTTTTACAAAAGTTACATTGAAACTGGGAATTAATGAACAACTTAATTTTTAATTCCACACATGTTATTAAATGTGTGTTAGTACTCTTAGAAAAGGAAAGACAGTAAATACTACATATGCTACGACATTTAAAGAAATATTTGCTTTTGCAGCTTCCCGAAACGTGTTCGTTGCCATTAGGTGCACTTTTCACTTTCTTGGATTACACCAAAACACAATACTTAGAATCATTCCATACTCCAGTTATACAAAAGAATCCTAAAACCTAGAATTATGTTGAATTTACTGAATTTCATTACACTCCTAAACACACCACTTCACTCGTATATTTCAGTGCAAAATAATGGGAAAAAGTAGAAGTTGTTTCTGGTCTTTTTAATCAATATTTCTTATTATTAGAAAGAAGAAAAGACATTTTAGGAACTGTCGATTTTTGTGCAATTGAAGAATAACTTGTGAAAGACTTTTTTTTGTACGAAATGTTATCTCAATTAGTTTCAAAGCGGCTGCCTCAAACCCTTGTAAGGAGAAGTAAAAGTATGCTGGAATTGTTGTGCTCCTATAGGTTTATTTTGGGTTATTTTCCATGGCAATTAAAACGCAATTCCTGTAACTTTCTTAATTCCATGGACACGGCAAATATTATAGGGCACCATTTTTTCTATGAACTAATAATACATATAAAAGCTTTACATTTCCAAATGAAACTATACATTAATGGATTACTTCAAAAAAGTGGGTGGGGGCAACTGCCCCCCTTTGCCCCCCTAATCGCCGCCCATATATATATATATGTGTGTGTGTGTGTGTGTTCAAAGTAGCATAATTTTTACTCATTATTGGCTGAGTGTATCTGTGTGTATTTTTGTTGTTAAAAATAAAATTCTTGAGCTTTACGTCCCACGATTGTGCCGGCTAGGCTAAAAGAGACTGTGCTCATTAGAAATGAATGTAATGGTGGAATGAATAAAATAGGAAGAAATGGGAGAACTCCATGAAACCCACAAACACTGTGATTGTTCACCAGAAAGTCCACTAGGCGCGAGCAGGGATCGAGCCATGGACCCCATGCACCAGAGGTGAACGCTCCACCACTCAATCACCGTGTCTTCTTGTTAAAAATAAGTGAAGGGAAAGGCAAAAAAATAGAAACAAAAATCAAATGAATAAAATAAATGTGATTGGCTCTTCCTTTAATATAGCTAAATTAATCTTATCACATATGTAACTTCCGTCATAGGAATTGGACAATCAACAAACTGGTGTAAATTTGATAAGAAAAGGGAAAATTTTGTGTCAGTCGAGGGAAATTTTCTTATGGAAACCTACGAACACTGACGATGGCCTGTAAATGCCGCACATTGCAGGCGGCAATCTACCGCGCCATTCATCGGGATTTACGCTTCACGGTCATTCGCAAGAACAATGTGGATGCCCTGAAGCCGTGTCACGTGGTTGAGTGAAAAAGGAACTGCAGGAATTCTATCGCCGTATGAAACAGAATTCCATTCTCTGGAATTCCTGTCAAGAGTCAGCTCCATGGACTATTGTGTTTTCGGACTCAAGCAATGCTCTGTCTCATAGTCGAGTCCGCACTGTCTCCTGCCTGTGAAAAGGAGCGTAATGGAATACCCATGGTAAACCTGCAATGGGCACTCTGATGCTGGGAAATGGTGTGTTAACCACGCTAAAGTAGTAGTCATTTTGTGTTTGCTGTGCAGAGGGGGCTTGCAAATCAAATAAAACACAAACGGCGATGGAAACACGGCATTTCCTTAGAAAGTGGTACATTCAAATTCGGATCAATATAAGTGAATCAACCTCTGTACTCTAATCATTGAGCACATCTATATATACAGACAGTTACATATTCGCATGTAAAATAATATAATTACATTAGTTCACAATACAATTCGTTTCTGCTTCCAGTTATCGTGAATTGTTTAACTATGAGGGAACAAATTCATTTTCATTAGTCACGGATTAGGCTATATTGGATAATTGGAAAGTGTCAAAGAAAATGTAAACCACATTACATCAAAATCAAATAATTCTGACAAAAGTTACCGAAGAAAGTTATTTTCATATATTATTTATGTCAGCAAATTTCAAATCGGGAAACTTACCTCCTTTTGATTTCCTTATTTGATTTGAATCGCAATCAATGATAATGAGTGGTATGTCCTATCCTATATTGTGCCAGAATCAAATATTTTTTAAGCAGTTGTAATGGATTATTGTTTTTTTTATCACAGTGTATATATGTGCAAACTTAGAACATGGGGTGAATTTTTACTTCTATTTACCCCCCTATTGCTTTATGGATTTCAAACAATAGGATTATTTTCCAAGTTTAAAGGAAAGGCAGTGTCAAGTTTCATTAAAATCGTAGAAATTTTGTAAAAGTGATTACGGGAGTGGAGCAGACGAAAAGATAAATGCCGGCTGAGTCGATTGGTAGCAGCTCACTTACGATCGCTTCAATTATATTATAAATTTTCTTTGTATTAGTTTATGTGCAATGTAAAATGAATCATTATTTATTTATTATCCTGTTCAGTTTCGTATCAGGCAACCGATTGTTAGCTGTGTTCCTTTAGTAGGATGATATTTCATCATTTTTCGCAAGAGTAATTGGGTAACATCTAACACGACGTTTTCAAACTTCAGCCATGTTTGCAAAAGTGAAGGCATGTCATCACAAAATTTAATATAGTTGTCAGCGCATCTTCACATGTCTGGTTTAAACAATAAAATCGATAATATGGTACGACCATGAAATGACGAGCAAAACGAAACTGGTGACTGAGTGTGTGTTTTCTATAGAATTGTGTACATGTGTGAGTAAGAGGAGCGTGTGTGTGCATGTGTGTGTGTGTGTGTGTGCGTATGTGTGTGTGTGTGTGTGCGTATGTGTGTGTGTGTGTGTGTGTGAGAGAGAGAGAGAGAGAGAGAGATGATATATAAAAGATGAGGTTATGAGGAAGAGCTGTTCTGTTTCTGTACCATAGACGAGCAATATATGTGGGTTTTCAATATGTAATTTTAACCACAAACTTATGAGCATACAAACTTTTGTGTTCTTCGTGCAGAGATTGTTTACACTTGTTTCGTTGGATTTATCACAGATCATAAAACTATAGTTCCAAAGATTAATTATTTTGGTTTTCCTTAAGCTGTCTGCGTATTATTGTTGTGGACAGTATTGAAAACTAGTTGGAATTATTACATACACTATATACTCTTAGATTCTTTTAATAAGTCCTGCACTTGAACTTGTCATTAAACGATCAGTGCCTAATTTAAGAGTTGTTTGCTTCTATGAGTCAATCATTTTCGTACACGTATTCTAGAACAACAGACCAATTACTTTGACGTGAATTGGCTGAAGATTATTTACCTCGTCACCTCTAATATTACAAAGAAACCCACTTTTTTTTAATACAAAACATATGATCCGTAACCAACACTAAATTTACAATAAATAGGCACAGGCCTAACCAAGGGCGCCGATTTCTCTGTAAATTTGGGGGGGGGCATTCAGATGTAGAAGGATATATATATATATATATATATATATATATATATATATATATATATATATATATATATATATATATATATATATCAGTAGCGTAGCGTGGTATTCCGAAATGGGGATGCCAAAGTTAGTCACTTGTACTATAATACATAGCTATACCGATGGGAAATATAGGGTTGTAAAATATTTAGGGGGAGGCCCCCTAATTGGTGACCTAGTGGGGCATACAGAAGCAAATGCGTGGATTACGTTAGAAGCCAATAAGCAATTGTCTCAGCTTCTTCTTACCACTACCGTGTGACAAGAAAACTCGACCCCGCTGTTGTATGAACATTGTTTCCAGTATAGTTCCCTTTGTTTCTTTCTCGTGGGCAGCTTCTTTCTCCGCATGCCATACTTCATTCTCGTTCTTTAAAAAGTCACCCATAGAAATTTGTCATCTTGAGTCCGAAACTCAGACGCCCATTCGTGAATATGGGCCTGCGTGTATACGTATATCATTTGAAGATGTAAATAGAAAACATTTAAACCAACTCTGGGGACCTGTTTCTGAGTATGTATTTCGTTGTCAGATATCCAGATACTGAAAGCAGGAGCGCAAATCTGTCTTCAACAGTCGGGGAACGGGTAAGACCGTTCCCATTTTTTAAAGCGATGTTCAAAACATTTATGAAGTTGAAAAACAATGCTGTGGAGGATCAGAGTTGTCTACAACATTTGGAGGAGAGCATATTTGAAGCTTACTCTGGGGGGAGGGGTGATGAAACTCATATTACGGTAGATGAATCTGATTTCTGAGGTGAACCTGTTGTATATTATATACCAGGCGATGTAGATAAAATTGTGATACGTATCAAGTGTCGTGAACACATTCTGAAATCTGAATACATGCATATTTATAATTGATATGTTTCTATTTACGCATCCACAATGATCCACATTAAAATTTTAGGACACTTGTTTTATAATAATATAAATAATGACTTTCCCTAAACTATGAAAGAAAATCAACTATTTATGGCGCAACAATACTCTTATTTGAGCAAAATTATGATGATCACAATAGCATTATATGAATCGTTACAGGAATTAAACAAATAGTTGAAAATAGACAAACAATAATAAATGATAATGAAATATTAAAAAACACGATTCTTTTTTTTTTTTTTTTTAATGAAACAAGTTAAGGGAAGCAATTTCATCCCACTTTCCTTTGTGGCATTCGGATACAAATCATCACAATTTCAAATCGGGTGGAGGCTACATGTCCCCCTCATCTCCTCGGGATATGTGCTAATGACTGAAGGGCCCAAGCAATCTTTGCGAGGGGCGAGAATGCTGGCTCTCTTGGTCTACCAGATCGGTGACCGTGATTCTACGGAATGCTTTATATTTATGCTTGTGAGTGTGAGCTCCCTCAAAGAGTTTCTGGCCACGCCTCTGGACGTACTATGCATTTATGATGAAGATTAATAGTTTGCCTTTAATTACGATTACAATTACGATGCATTTAATTACGATTAAAGCATAACTATTTTTATATTATTTACATAACCGACATGCTTCAAAAAGGCATTGAACTAGCCATTTCTGTTTTGTTGTCTTTCCTTGACGTTAGCGCTCGTACGTTCTGTACAGAAACTATAGCTTAGTTGAAAATAGATGGAGTTGGAAATACTTGAAGATATGCCAGCGTATATCTAAAGTGAATTGTAGAGTTGCAAGGGGTGAAGGGAGTTAAGTAAGCAAGTAGTTGCGCATGCGCACTCCACAGAAAGCAGACGAAAACCCCGTTTCTTGCAGTAGGCCTGGATGCCCAAGGAACATAGCATACGACAAGAGTAAAGATAGAAAATGTGCATCTGAGTGACGCGCATGTGTAGGTTCCGCTTATCAAAGTAAGGCGAGGGAGCACATCCAGAAGATTGCAGTGGAGATAATTGTGATAATTACAAGCAAACAATTTATATACAATGGAATACGTATTTTTTCTTATTAATAGGGGATGCCGGGCGTACCGGCGTTCCTTTACGCTACGCCGCTGATATATATATATATATATATATATATGAAGATTTTAAGACAAATTGTACTCAAATTATGCCAAATATTGTATATTCATAAATACAATAGGGGGCCCACATGAGCTTTGGAGGACCCTTGCCCCCTGCCCCTTCAGGATCGGCGCCCTTGGGCCTAACAACAGACAACCTAATTATCATAGAACGGAAAGAACGGCCTCAAACGACACAAGTTACTTTTATTTGTGTCAGTACTGTAGTGCTGCAACAAGTGTGCGAAGAAACGTAAGAACCGAAAGCTCAACAAGCATGTTTCCATTACCAAATAAGAACGCAGTGTTTCAAAGTACTATCATGCTGTTTTGTCTATTCTCTCGATCCCCATGCCAAATTAGTTCTCTTATCTAGATGGAATCTAAAGTAAGAAGTAGTAGCGTATATACAGTTTCAGTCACAAAGTGTTCCAAAGTTCACGCCCTGCTGGAATTGATGTGGATGCTTTTCCTACCAATGAAAGAAAAGACTGAATGCCATGCTTTGTTATTCTGATGCAGAAAAACAATAACTAGTGTAATTGTTCCCTCAATGAGAAGATCTGTGTCATTTAGAAAAGTTAGAGGACCACCGTGCTAGGGGCAAATCACATATTTGTTGTGCCCGTTTCAGAAAAAGCTTTCTTGGTTTCCCAACGCTTTAACGAAAGATGTTCACTCAAGTCAACTTTCTAGGAGACGTCCTACAAAAAGAAATACGAAGATAGATCGACTACTGTGGGTTCTCGACCTCCAATTAAGCTATTCACTAGTACAGTGGTCGCCAAACTTATGAAGATTCTCAGTTACCGTATCCGTTTTTAAATCCTACTGTAAGCTACGAACCAAAAGAACTACAAACTTTTTTTTAAAAAAAAACCTATAAACTTACATTTTAAGTAAATATGAAATCATAGAACAAATGTGTAATATACACACGAAAAACGTAACGTGCACAACCTCACGTGTATACAATCAACTATGAGATGAGACTGGACAATGGCAGATGCGCGACAGAAACAAGCAGTCGTTGTCGTCAGCGACCCCTGGGTTTCGTTAGCGTCAGCTCAGTGAAGGAATCAAGGTTAGCCAACCGGAGCGTTAACGCGATCTACCGAAAATGTACCCGGGAGCTACGAGTAGCTCGTGATCGACGGTTTGGCGATCCCTGCAATTAGTACTTAGGCCGAAGAGGTCGAATAGCAGTTATGTAATAAAGAATAATACTTTATAACTACAAATCAGGGAATGGAAGAGGAAGATGTAACCCAAAAAGTAGTATAAGAAATAATTACACAAGCTACAGAAAAAGAATTAAAAATATCATTACTTGACCATCTCAGTGCTGACTCTCTGAATACTACCGGATAACATATTCTGCATCAAGAATGCTATTGAAATTGTTACCGGAGAGATGATCTACATCAAATTACATATATTAGAACAAGCAAAGGATGCATCTTAAATCCACCAGCATAAACTAATAGAGGATGGATAAAAAATAATGCTTCCTGTGGTATACAAAAAATGTTAATGAACATATAACTGCAAAATGTATTACAGATCATAGCCTGAACTGTCCCCTATAGAAAACTACCATTCAACATAGTCCTCTATGATTTTGAATTCATTTGCGTCAGCGTGGAACATAGGCAACAAAATCATTTTGGGAAAAATTCTTGACCCATGATTTTAAAGCTGTTTTAACTTAATCCATGTCATTGCATCTGTGAATTTGTGATATCGCAAGTCAACAAATATCCCTTGGACAGATACATACTATTGCACATTCTCCTTTTGTATTCGTAACTGAAGTTGTCGACCGACTGTTTCTCGGTTTATCTCCAATTTCTGCTTCCACGTTTCTAAACTTCTTCACCCAATGACGTACATTCCTGATGTCTGTTGCAGCGTCCCCATAAACCATTTTCAAGCGATTATGGATTTCCTTATATAAATAAAATTCTTTTGCCAGAAATTCAATAACGACTCTTTCTTTCAGCTTCAGATCCATGGTTCTAGTCAGTCAATCTGAAAAAGAAAAGATTATATTAGTAGAGCAAGATTATCTCTATAATATCGTGTATGGATAATTTAGTAGCTGTAATAGAAACAAAAATTATTGCGAGGGAGGTAATTCTTTTTATCCATACTTGTAATATAACATTTCCAAACAACAGATTTTCAAACATAATATTAACCTTACACAATTATAAGATTACACGGCTCATATCATACACAGCATCAAAGCCATAAACAATGTGAGGTATGGACTACTTTGTGATTTAAATCATTGTATAATAAAGTTACTAAAAGTTGTTCGCTGCACAGAAATAAAGGTATATGTAGTACATATTATGTACACCTCTAATAACATCGATCTCATTATTTCTTTCAAACTCTCCGACAATCCCGAACTTTCCAAATATTCAAACAACTTGATAAATTGCAATCATACAGAGATATTCCAGTATTTGCTGCTTTCAAACAATCCGAAACTCACGAACAGTTCGAGTGTGTCAAGCTCGTTGAATGTTTCTATCCTTTCGAATGTCTCAAATACTTCGAGTGCCTCGAACATTTCGAGAGTCTTAAACGTTTCGAGAGTCTCAAATACTTCGAGTGTCTCGAATATTTCGAGAGGTTCGATAATTCGATAAAATTAAAGTTCTTTATCAATGAAATGGTTTTGAAATTTTATCGAATTGTTATCGATTACTCGATTATTGGAACAGACCTAGTGGGATCCTTGTCGGCCACGTTTCCTCTACCAGCCGAAAACTTTTCATACCATTCTGCGACATGCCGACCAGACATAATTGTCTCTCCGTAAACCTCTACCAGCTGCTGGTGAATTTCAGCCGCGGTTACTTGTTTCACCCATAGAAATTGAATAAGTGACCGGACTTCTTCGCGAGACCGGTTTTCCAAACGAGTCGCCATTTTTTATCTACAACTAGCGCCGTAGGTGGCGGATGGCCGAAACTCTGAACAGTTGCCAACTCCATGTATTAAAATTACCGCACATTCCTCATTCCTCTATAGCATACAAATTCCAGAAATATCGGCATTTTAACTTTATTTTCTGATCCTCCCTCGTAATTCATTTTGTATGCGTCACTAAAGAATTATGTTTACAGTTGTTATTTATCGTTTTCATTATCTGTGCTGGTGATCCGCTCTCCCACTCTCGGTAATTTGCTTGACATAAATTTGTTCAGCTGAGCCACGTTTCACTCGCTCAATTTCTTTTGTGTTCTTATTGCTTTTGCAACCATTATAAAGGATTCCTTGAGCATCCACAGTGTCAAGAAACAAAGAAAGAGCTACATCGTGTTCATTTCCTTCCCTTTTCCATCTGACAATTTGAAGCACGTGCTCTGAATAAAAATAAAAGGTTCTTTGTTGTTGTTTCATTTGGAGTACACAAGAAAAGAAGACATCCGTAAGCATGTTTTCTTGTTTTTGTTGCGTAGAATGAAGAGGCAATGTTAAGTAACAGAGGGCAATATATTTGTAAGAATTACGAAACGAAACAAAAGACATTTCAGCGTTTTGCGACTATGATTTGTTTTCACATTACAATTATACATTACTAGTATACAAAGAAGTAAGAATAAAAATATCCACACACTAATTTCAGGAATGAAGACAGGTTAAGCAAAATAAGCTTTTCATTATCTGTAAAAAAAATGTCAAAACAAGAGAAGGGATTACATACACAATGAGATTTTAGTATAAAGTCATGTTCAAATAAACATCAAATCAACATCATTTTTTTTATGGCACTGAAGATTTATGTTCTTCTGAGCAGGAATATTTTAACAAAAATAGGTAGACCTGTATTAGCAGCGACATTTCTGATTTTCATTGGAAGGAGGGTAAAATATTCCACCGGAATAAGAGCTTCATGTTTTATATTAGTATACCTGTAGTATTAGTATTAGTATACCTGTACAACTGATTAAAAATTTTGTATTTCTGAAACTCAGGAGGGAGTAATTATCCCTGTCTCCCCAAAGGATACCCTTCCTCTATATATATACACAACGAATACTAATTTTTGCTTTTCCATAAACACTTTACATAAGAGTATATGGTTGCGTAGACCCAAGAACAAAATGAAAGAGTATATATATATATATATATATATATATATATATATATATATATATATATATATATATATATATATATATCAGAATCTTATGCTAGGTTAGTATGACACAGGATAGAGTTTGATGTCGACCTTATAATAGCGTGATAGGGAACAAATATTGCTACAGATTTATGAATTATGCTTTGCTAGACGAAGAATTGTAGTTTAAAGAAGCTATGTTTCTATCAGCAGTACGTGATTGCGCTCCAAAGATACAACCTTTTAATATTGCACGTTCTTCACATGAAATGAACAAAATGCAACCTGCAACACAGTAGAGTAGTTTGGGTCACCTAACTTGGCAAACTTCTGAGATACTATTTGAACCACCAGAAATGTGTGACCCTCCCAATCCGCCCTTGAGTGGAAAATCGAAAAATAAAAAAAAGATTAGATCTGGTGATGATCTGTGTACACGACTTGATGGCTCCAGGTAGAGCAGGCCCTAGGCAACTTGCTGCCCCGTAAATGCATTATTTGACGCTCTCCTCTTTCCCCACAAAGAACAAATCATAAAAGCCATGATGTTAAATATGCTACCACACAAACATACACACTCGCTCTTTTTTATATATACCATATCAGTAAGGGTAATGATAAGGAAATATGCCCCTAAATTCTTCTTTGAGCGGAACAAAAATTTGATATTCGAGCTTTCATTTGACATTAATGAGGATATAATAAATATATGCCCGTTTTAAGTTCGCTATAATTAATACATACTAACTAACATACTTGAGCTCCTTAAAATACTGAGCAATGCAACTAATACTAAACGAAGCTATTTCCAGGGCGTTGCGATCCTTTATATCAAATTAATACGGTGTTTAACTCAGTTAAGGAGATTTTGCTTAGTGCGTGCAAATATACACGTGTACATATTTTTGTGGTGAAGAATCTAAAAAAATAACCATATATTCCGCTAATGATTTTTAAAATTCTTTCATAAACGTTAATCTTTATGCTTCAAGTACAGTTCACTCTAAAAGAAAAAGAAAATAGTTTTGGATCTGCAGAGTCAATGCAGACGAAATAAGTGCATTTCAACTATACAAACTATGTTATATTGACAGGTAGTATCTACTGGAAAGTTTTTTTATATATATACATACATTACGTCCATCTTGTTATTAATGATCACAAATTTAATAGTGCTAATATGTACAGAAATTAACACGTAGTCCATGATCTAAAGGATATGTGCGAATTACCCAATTTGCCCCAATAATGGGGCGAAACAAGTAGACCTATAAGGTGAAGCGGGTACACTAAATAACAGATTCTACTACTGCTACACACATACCTAATGTATTCTAGATGCAGTTTGAATTCTGAGAACACATTTCTCATGTATCAATTAAAGAATTCATTTTGTAAATACAGTAGAGCGTCGATTATCCGAACGTCGGTCAACCAAACGACCGCTTAACCGAACTGTGTACTCGCTCGCACCTGTTACTCTCCCACCCTACCGTCCATCATCCCCCTCACTCCCAAACCAAGTTTCCAACAGTAGTTGCCGCACTGAGCCACCGCTGGCGGAACATTACTTCTAATGGGGCCTTCATAAGGCGCTGCTGACCGGCCAAGCCGCCAGCAAAATGCGTATGTAATATGTACATTTTTTGTTTAATAAACTGTACCACATACTATATATTCCTATTAAAGTTGCCTTTGTACGTTACTTTGTAATACTTAAAGAGATGCCTGTTTTTATGAATAACTTTACTGTACAGTACTTCTTTTTGGCAAATAAACATGTACAGTTCGATTATCCGAACAAACCAGTTTTCCGAACACCCATGTCCCCCAATTACTTCGGATAATCGACGCTCTACTGTATGTACTGTAAAACAATCTATATCTTTGGTCAGATAATCTAAACAAAAGTAAAATCCCACAAATTTTCACTGTACACGTTTCCGTAAATAGCAGAGTGACTATAATAGATTCAAGTCAAATAAAAGCTCACTTATTTGAATGTAGATAAATGGCCTTTGTATTCCTTTTCCTTTATGGTTTTAATTAGAGTAGGATCTTCTTGCAATGATTCCAGTAAAGCATCAATTTACTACATATGCAAGCTCACTTCCAATACTTTCCACAATGCCTTCAGCTTCTTCTAAATCCATATGCGTTTCGCACCATTGCACTTAATACTATTACCATCATCCAATTCGCTACGTTTTATTTACGATGTCATTGAGGAATTAACAAGAAATTTATACGAGGAACGTTCAAAATGTAACCGGAATTTCTTTTTTTAAATTACATAGAGAAGACAACATGTGAATCAATTACTGTTCTTTTTCAAGGTACTCCCCATATACACGCACTCACTTGTCCCATCGGTGTGTGTGTGTGCCCGTATCCTTACGGCATAGAATTCTTTAGGATAATCTTTTAGCCATTTTACCATTTGACTTCGTCGTCGGTGTGGCTCCCAAGTGCTCCTTCAGGGGACCAATAATGGAAGTCGCAAGGCGACATGATGTGGCTATACGGGGGATGGTCTAGGATTTCCCAACTAAGTTTGATGATAGATGTGTCCGCTGTCATGGCCGTAGGAGGACATGCGTTGCCATGTAGGATGACGACACCATTCTTCACCGTCTGATGCCGTTTTCTTTCAAAGCCTCTTTGACTTTAACCCAGAGGAGATTGCTGTAATACGAACCATTGATTGTGGTCCCACGTGCCAGCAAAATAAGAACATCAGCGTTGTCCCAGAATAAGTCAGCATCACTTTGCCAGAGGAAGCTTGTGCCTTGAATTTTTTCAGCGGCGGTGATTCTGAATGCCTCCACTCTGTAGTGTAATGATGCACCTAGCTCTCATCGCAGGTGATTGTATTTGCAAGGAACCTCTCGCCTTCTCTTTGAAAATCACTGTAGATGCTGAGATTAGACGTTTTCCCTATACTGCTTCTAGTTGAAAGTTAGCATTTATCGGACTCATGTGGGTGTGATTTTTCGGAGGTGCAGGTGTTTGTGGATAATCATTTCCACACTCCCCACTTTGATGTTCCTTTTCGCACTCAAATCTCTCACACTGACACATCCATTACTTACATTGAACTGCTACACCCGACGAATATTGGTTTCGTTGATTACAGCAGCTAAGCGTGGAGTACAAGCCATGTTGAGAACGGATTCCTTTCCTGCCTTGAATTTTGAACATCATTCATACACTTGCGATTGAGAGAGAGAGAGAATTTCTTCCCCATATTACGCACTTAATCTTCTGAAGATTTCAACAGGTTTCACTTCACGCCTTCCTTCAGGAGAAACTTGATGATGCAGCGCTCCTTTACTGAGGTCGACAGCTCCACACTGCTAGGCTTGTTGCTATTCTTCATCGCCGCTCTATCTCCTCAACTGCCGGTTGTCGCAGAAAAGTTTTAGGACTATCCTATCACAGAATGGTACACGAACCCCAAGCTGTGCACAGCAACACTCGAAAAGAAGAAAAAGAAATTCCGCATATGAATGTCCCTCGTACTAAAAATTGCTCAATAGATATATATATCTACATCTCCTTATCATTTGTTCGTAGAAGCTTTCATTTCATCTCGTATTTTCTTAAAGGTGTCAAAATGAATTTAAAATAAATCAATCTTTTACATTTATCGAAATTGTATTTATGTATAGCATATGATGATGCATTCTGATTTGGAGGAGAGGCAGAAACTCAGCTCTACTGACACATTGAATGTACTTCCAATTAATCCAAACATGTATGATAATTATCCGTATCAAGTTCCTAAATCAGTTTCCAGAAGGATTGATGTTATCACTTTGTTTTGAATATTGGAGAATTTCTTAAACACACACACACACACACACACACACACACACACACACACATATATATATATATATATATATATATATATATATATATATATATATATATACAGGTTGGTAGGTAACTCCACCGACAAACTTTGTGAGTTCTAATAAACATGGGCCGAAAAATGCCTCCTTTCAGAATTATGATCCATTGAAAATTCGAAAAATGATTTTTCAAAACTCCCTAACTTAGAAACTATAGGACCTATCCCAAGCGGTTTAAGGAATTACACAGGAACTAGTATGTTCTCTATCTAAATATCCACGTTTTACCATCTTTCGTTATCGGTGAAAGGAACTGTGAAAAGGAAGTTGAAGTATAGGGATACTCCTTTAAATACTAATGGTGCGTTCGTTTCGCTGGTACCGGTGAATTCTGAAACATGGATATTAAGATAGAGCGTATACCAGTTCCTGTGTAATTCCTTAAACCCCTTGGGATAGGCTCTATAGTTTCTCAGCCAGGATGTTTTGAAACGTGATATTTCGAATTTTCGGTAGTTCATAACTCTGAAAGGAGACGTTTTTCGACCTATGTTTATTAGAACTGTTTTCTTTCATTTCGTATAAGGAACCGCCTCCAAAAGATAAAAATTGTTTACTACTGTAACTCATACGGTCTGACGGAATGAATTTTGAAAAAAATGGTACTGTACATTTAGTTCAGGATGTTGTTCAGCAACTTTTCCTTAAATGTTCTCATAATGTATTAATTTTGTTTGCACATTCTTTAGTAGAATCAAATCATATCAACTCCAAAGTAAATACACAAAATCCTTCCACCTTCTGAAGTACTATCTTTACAATGTCAAAGTTCTCCAGTATTCTTCCAAATAGATATTGGATAGGGTTGGTCCACTTCTGTTCGTAACAGTTTGCTGTGTTACTTCTTCTTCTTTAGCTCTAACTACCAGCTTTTATGAAGTTAGAGCAATTATGTAAATAACATGCATTCAACTTGTAATGCATGCGATGAACTTATTTCAAATGTGTGTATGTAAGATTGAAGAAAGCGACTTTCTACTCAATGAGCGTCCTTCCATTTAGTGGCTTGCAAGTAGAAGGTCTGATTTCCCAAGAAGCAATTTCCTCCTTTGTTGTCAAGCAATTGTTTGCAAAATCTAATCCACTTAGCAAAGGTTGTTTGTGTGTTTATTTCTTACTTTGTCCAGACGACAAGCCATTCTGAGATCAGTGTCACGTGTCATTAACGTCTGTTCATTGTCTTGTAACAACCAACCTACTGTTTCTAGACTCGTTTCATCCCATAGAACAGACTATATTTGGGATTTGAGGGGTGACAATGTCCTCTGGAATTTCCTTGAAATTGTTCTTTTCTTTTTCTTTCTTTCTTTTTTTTTAAAGAATACTCAAGTTGTTTCGAACAATCCCTTGATTTCTTTTTCGTAGCAATTTATTGTGTACCATTACGTTCATTCCTCCTCTTAGATCAGATACCTTAATTTCGTTACTCAAACTACTGGAAGGTGACAAATTTATAACTTTTGATTACAGTATAGGAAGAAGATCGAAACAGAACCTGTTCTTGAAACTTGGAAATTATAATGCATGCTATTACATATGGTCTATTATACAGGGTGTTTCAAAACAACGCCGACAACGTTTGGGAGTTTATCCCCGACTCCAAGATAAGACAAAAAGTGTAGACCAACCTGGGTGCAGATATTCATTTTTTCTTGTTTTCGGCAGCCTATAATTCCGAAAGGAAGCATATATGCATCCTGGTTGGTTTATACTTTTTGTCTTATCTTGGTGTCAGGACTCACCTCCCAATCGTTGTCAATATTGTTTTTGAAACACCTTGTATAAAATACGCTTTGGCATCCTCATTAAACAAACAATTGTTCACTATCGCATATACAGGGTTATTCAAAAAGAAAGAACAGATTTCAAACATTTATTTCTTCCAAACTACAAAAGATAGAAACATGATTCGAACGTTACTTGATTAAGAAAAGTTTACAATTTAAACAGTCCGGATAGAAGTTCCAATCACGGCTGCATTGGCGCTGTTGTTTGTTGTTTGTCTGTAATGAAATTCTGGAGTCACCACAGAAGTCCTTTTGTGTGCTACAATTGGCAAAACTTGAGTCCATTGTTGCAGCGCAGCAAGCATTTCGCCGTCAATTTAATAAACAACCGCTGCATCATAAGCTAATTTACGAATGGCATCGAAAATTCGTAGACAATGGTTGCATCTGCAAAGGGAAAAGCGTGGGACGTCCACGCACATCGAACGAGAATGTCGAGCGTATTCGTACACTTTACGACAGAAGCCCAAATAAATCCACATCACGAGCAAGCAAAGAACTTAACATTCCTCAATCAACGGTATTGCGAGTTTTAAAACATCGTCTGCACATGAAGCCGTACAAACTGCAGTTATTGCAAGCATTGCATTCTGACGACCACAACAAAAGGTACGAATTTTGCATTAGCATGTTAGATGATATGGAAGAAGACAATTTTGCTCAACGATTAATTTTTTCCGATGAATCCACTTTCCATCTTTCTGGTAAAGTTAATCGCCATAACCTTAGAATTTGGGCAAGTGAAAATCCTACGGCAGTTGTGTTGAAGCTGTGAATTCGATAACAAGAGACCAGCTGATTCGTGTGGCAGGAAATGAGCCACCGTTTTGACATTTGTCGGGTAACACACAGTGCTCATATTGAATGCACACCATAATTACTAACAATAAATTGTAAATTTTTCTTAATCAAGTAACATTCGAATCATATTTCTATCTTTTGTAGTTTGGAAGAAATAAATGTTTGAAATCTGTTCTTCCTTTTTGGATAATCCTGTATATTCTTAGTCTATGTGCATACTATATGAAACTGAAAGTCAGGGGCGGAATTTCTTGGGGATAAGGTAATTCTGCAAATAGAATTTTTTTTCCATATATGGATGTGTGTGTTCTTATAAATTAACTGGGAATATAATTTTCAAGTTTCGGTATTCTCTACATTTAACATTTAAGAACAGATTTCTAACATCAAAATAAGAAAAAAAATCATATGGACCTGTGCTCAAAAGTGGATAGTTTCGGGGTTATAAGGTGCCGAAAATGTGAAACAAGTGAACTTTGAAAGTTCATGGCTCCCCTACTATGCGACCTACCACAGTCGGGTCAAGACATCACTGAGGAATTGGTATGTAAACTATCCAAATCTCCATGTTTAAGAATGCTCCAGTACTTGCACACCAATTTTTAGAGAAGTAGTTGGAGAGTGATCAAATACTCCAAACAGCCTCTCTAAAAATGATTGTGCAAGTATCGGAGATTCTGAAAGATAGATATTTGAATAGTTTACATTATAGTTCCTCAATGATGTCTTGACAAGACTACGATCGGTCCTATTATAGTGGAACTAGGACCTTTAAAATCATGTTTCCACGTTTTCGGCACCCTATAACTACGAAACTACCACAAGTCCATACGAACTGTTTTTCTTATTTTGATGTGAGGAATGAATTCCCAAAATATTGTGAACAAACTTTTGTAACTCCCTGTATATTTAAAGTATGGTTTTCTTCTGTAGTACAAGGTATAAGTTTCATTTTTAGTTAATATTCTTTAGAGTTAGTCATTGCGGAGAGATCAGAAGAAATTAGTTTTAGAAATTTTGTACGAAATGTAATAATTTTAATAGATTCTTTACGTTTCTTCCAGAATATGTTATGAATTTTTAGAGTTTAAGTTGGAATTCATAATTGATGTTTTACGTAAGAGATAAAATGAAATATTCACAAAAGCAATGTATGCATAAATTTTACCAAAAGCAGCACTTATACTAAATTTGCCTCCTTATACACGCTCACTTGCATGAAGAGTTGTAACATTTGAATTCATGCAGAATGGCATGAAGTAGAAAGAGCACTCATATATTTAACGCGTAGTGCAAGATGTTAGAAGTTTCTTTCCTGAAGGACTCTAGATGTCACTGCAATCTGTTTCCAGTTCAATTATTGTCTGGAAGGTTTTGCGTCCTTCGCCTTTCTTCTATCCCGTGGAGTGAGTGAAAGAGGAGGAGAAAAGAGCAAAGGGGGATACTTAGGGAAACAAGAAGAAGATGGAAAGGAAAGAAGTATCAGATGAAGCCTTGGATGAATTGGGCCAACGTGCTCGGTGGTGGTCGTCAGCTGTAGCCTTTCAGGATGAAAATTCCGATGGTCAGTTGAACGACGAGAGAAGAGAAACCGGTCGTAGAGAAACTTTGCAAATGTAAAAGTTGTTTTTAGCAGATGGCGCACGGTGAAGATGAAATATTGTATTGATTAAGTATAAATGACAACAATATCTTACATGCTATTTAAAATATGGCTTTCTTTATACACACATACATACCAAAAGAAAATACAATAAAGACAGTATGATGAGAATACTTGATTACAGTCAAGGATACGCGTGATCCTGCTCCCACATTTTGGAAGTTTCTAAAAATAGTGAAGCACCAATAACAAGTATGGTTTGATTTGAATATTGTTTTATCACATCCTTTCGTGATGCGGAAGGATTAACAAACATATTCAGGGTATAAAGTTTGTATAATCATCACCATGGGCGCCCGAAGAAAATTTTCAACGGAAGCTCATCTCTCTGGTTACTAGATTATTTTTATTTGTATTATTTTTTTATTTGTATTTTTTATTTGTGTTAGAAAATCTTAAGGAATTTAACAAATTTTTGTGAGCCAGGAGAGAGCCCGGGCCCAAACCTGCCCCTTCGGGCACCCATGATCAACATCCCTTCTTAGACCTTTCCTTACATGGAAAGATTAACAAACACAGTCAGGGCGTAAATTTTGTACAGTACTCACAAAACGAGATGATAAAGAATTCTCCGAGAATCCAGACTAGACGTAAAAAATATATGAGAAGAGAAAATGTTCTTTCCGGTCTCGTCTTGTCTCGTGGGCAATAGTACTTCCCTCTTACCACTTTATTTACAAACCTATGGTTCTTGTCTGCGCCTTGTTCTTTCCATATGATTTGCTGAGAATGAGATACTAAGCTGATACATCGCAGCGCTTCTAGGTAGAAATTAATTACTCTACATGATAATCAAGCATAACATGCAAAAGTGATCTAGGGTCGAACATTTTAAACTAACAGAATAAACGACTACACCTCCTAACTAACGATTCGATGTATTTTCGTTCAATTAAATTAACTATCTGAATCAAAACTTGTGAAGGAATCGATGATCCAAGGATTGGATGATTAGTTAAAATTTGGAAACACTCCTATAGCTGCCGTCTATAGTAAGAAGAACTAGGAAATCATGTAATAAACCTTGACACACTTTCTGTAATACATACTCGTACTAAAGCTCCCTCGTGGCTATGTAGTTTTGCATACGATTCTTTAATGCGGGAGATCCTTGTTCAATTCTCTGTGGAAGCTCATATGGTTCGGGTACCATATTAGATTGTAGGTCCACGTTTCATATACCCTCGCTGCTGAAAGGGATGCTAAATTTAATCCAATCCAATCTAATCCAAAATACATCATCCTAATATTGTGTCTTAGAAGGTTCCGTGAAGAGGTATCACACTATAAATATTCTTAGTATAACTACATATAAGTTGGTTGACTACTTAAAGAGTGCTTCTCGCTTATAAATGACAAATGGGAACATCGAAATTAAATAAAATCCTTTGTTTTACGTACCAATGTTATTTTCTGTAAACAATAATTCTATATTAAATGGGAAAGTAGGAACGAATGGAAGAAACTGAGCGATCGTATTGTTCATTAGAAACTGATATTGCTTGGAATTGAAGTAAGGATATTTTGCACCAGAAATAAGACTAAACCACTGTGCTTCTTATGTAATATATTTGAGAATTTTAAGATCGTCTTTTTCTTCTAAGCCTTTTTTTTTGGGGGGGGTTACCTGGAGTCGGGTTTTCGGATCACTGTACCCCACATTTTCTATCTTGTGTCATATGAATCTTGTGTCTTGTGTCCCACTTGTTCTTTGCCGGCCTCGGGCTAATTTTCCATTTAGTTCTATAGCACTCTCTCAGTGGGCTACGTATTCCAAATGTCTTCTTTTTACATGACCAAATTATCTCAGTCTATATTCTTGCGGTTTTTCTGCTAATGGTCTCACTATTACTGCCTCTCGAATCACTTCATTCTTCTTTTGTCCTTCCGCATCACTCCATACATCCTCCGCAGTATCTTCATCTCTGCAATATTCAACTTCTGTTTCTCTCTCTTCTTCGTCATCTGACATTACACTCTTTATAATACGATAGGTCTCACTATTGTTTTCTAAACTTTTCCTTTAAGATGTATTGGTACCCTACGGTAACATAAAACTCCTGCTGCTTGTCTCTATTTTGTCCAACCGCTGCCAATTCTACTGTTTATGTGGTGGACAAACACCGTGCTCGTGGGTTTTCTCGGAGTTCTCCCGTTTCCTCCCACTTTCTTCATTCCACCATTTCACTCCTCTCTCATCATCACCGTCTCCTTTAGCCTAACCGGCATAACAGTGGGACGTAAAACTCAAAGATTTCATTTCATTTTCTACTGTTTATGTCTCCTATTCCTGCATTTTCTTGCAGTATTAATCACAAGTACTTGAATTTCCTTGTCATACCGCCTCTTTTTCGGCCATTTGTATTCTTGTAGTCTCGACTACATTGTTCCTGAAAGGGCAATGGAAATATTGTCTTGATTTTACTAATTCCACCTCCTTTGCTTTCCAATGCTCGTTTCCAGGCATTAAATTTCTCTTGCAGTGCTGCCTTGGTCTCACTCACCAGCAAGATGTCATCCGCAGATAACATATTGCAAGGTGCTAACTCTTGGGTATCCTTTGTAAGTTACTCCATCGCAATTTACTAAAAAGGTTTTTGTTTTGATATTTGAGAAGTTTAAAATACTATACCTAAACATTCCCAAAATGTTGCCGGTAACCGGAGGAACAACTTCTACCTTTAGCAATATTTTTGCAACTAAAAAAATCGTGAGAGTCGTTATGATAAAAGTATTTTTCCTATATACGTATGAGACGCTATGTTTCAGTTTACATCAAGATCTAGATATTGCTTATGCATATTCTATTATATGTTTCTTTAGAATGCTAAAGGTTTAAAATGAGAACATGTTGCTAGGAATAAATATTCCTTATATTTCATTCCCTTATATTATATGGGTGTGGAGAGGAATGTAGAAAATTAGCTGGGTCCAGTGGAAAACGAATGAGATGTCTGCTGAAAAGTTAAATATCAAAACATAAGTTAGTACATCAGTTGCAATTTTATTAGTTCTCTTTATCAGATTTCCACTGAGTTTGAACAATGCTATTAAGATATGTGTATTTTCTGCCTCAAAATAGATCCAACCTTCTTCTTCATTTCTATTGGTATGAGTTCAAAGATAGTGATGTGTTAGAAGGGAGTAGGAAAATTACTCACGACTTCAAAATGAAACAAACTGAACGCAAACCGTGTTTCTAATACTAACGAGTTCAGATGTTAATAGCTACAGACTTTACTAACTTTTCCTAGTGAAGAACCCTTTGTGTTAAAGGAAACAAGGTATGGACAGTGTTAAACCTAGGACAGTGTTAAATCTACTTAGTTTTGGTAGAAAAACGACAACGTGGTTTTGAAACATGAATCACCCATGTCGTTCGGTAACAGAATGTAACTAAAATGTTACATACAGGATGTTACGAAATTACGTAGACAAACTTCGCATACATGTTCCTAATATCAAAACAAGAATAAAATGTTTTTACACTTTACTCAGAAGTGCTTAGTTTCGGAGATACAGGTACTTTTAGATAATTTAGTGACAATGACGCCTGATTTGCTACACTGCCTTATCAATAACCAAACTCAATCAACGTTTCCCTTGCATTGAAAAAAACAAAAGTTTATTTTACGCTTAAAACTTATAAAGAAGAATGTACGTTTAGCATGATCTTCATCACAGTTTTAGCAGCGTTTATTAACCTTTAGACGCCCTCCAAGGATTTTACCAAAATCGTAGACTCTTATGTTGGTGGCTCTGGTGACATCCCTAATTATCACAGAATCATGATTCATACCAGAGGCGTTCTCTACCATCATGACAATGCTCCTGGCTACACATTAGGAGTTGCCATCACTACTATTCACGAATGCGGCTTTGAACTCGTTCCTCATCCACCCTGTTCTCCAGACCTGTTCCCCCCCAGAGTTCCACTTGTTCCCTAATCTTAAAAAAAAAAGGCTCTAGCAGGACGACGTTTTGCAAGCAATAATGACGTCATGGCGGCCGTGGAGTTCCTGTGGTCACAACAGAGGGACTTTTTTCTACTGGAATAAGAGCACTGCAGCACGGTTGGAGCAAGTGTGTTGCTATCCAAGGGGATTATGTTGGAACAATAAAGGGATTACCAAATCTGTACTTCTTATAGTTTCCTCAAGGCTCAAAACTTTTCAGTTATCCCTCGTATAAGGTAAGTTCTGAGTGAAAATGGGTATTATAATAATGACTATTCTAATTGGACAAGATATGATCTGATGGCGTGCTTTTGCTTCTGTAACGTTGAACTTACGGCCCCGTTAAGCCTTAAAGTAAGTCAGGCGAGTAGTGAAAGAATATCTCTAAAAATGTCACAGTGTAAATGTTAGTTGAATCCACTGAAGAATCCTTGTCGCCACAGGCACTCTATTCTAGAAAAGTTCTACAGCGATATATTTGTCTACTTAGATGAGAATTTTCCTTTGGAAAAAAGCTGTATAAATATACAGTATTTACAGTTTGCAAACATGAGTAGAATTATCATCAATAAAACGTCTCTTGCTCCCTAGAGACTTCTAAAAACAATGCTCCGTAAATTGTTACTATATCCATCTTTCACATATCATGAAAAACATGTTTCATCCTGCGTAATTGCTCCATTCAGTAATCCATCAATTGAGATTCAATTTACGTTCTATCCGGAAGCAAGTTTTGATTGATTAAGTGTCGTCTCCGCAAAGGTTTCCTTCGATTATTGTAAAGGTCACCTCAACTCTCACACTGTCCTTGAATCATTAGAGAAAAGAAGTTTTACATGCGTTGAAAACGTTTCCTATTTTTTTTTTTAACATATTTTCTACTTGTGAACAGTGTACAGGGTGGTTCAAAAGGATGGTACCTTCCCAATGTTATACGTGAATATTTCCTGAACTGTATATCTCAGACTTAATGATCCAGACAACATTTTAAAAATCCAAGTTGTAAATTTTCAAATAGCACCGCTAGAGCGCTCACCTACTTTCCAGCCGTGTAGCAGTGTCCAATGGGAGCAAAGTGACTACTATGTGCTTTATTGCAAATAAAGATTTCTTGTGAACAGTTTTCCCTTGCTGAAAGCGTGATTTCCTGAACGTATTTCATGATGCTGCAAACTTTGACTTCTTTCTCAAATGAGTGGCACTGTATTTCGAAGTTTTCTGAATGAGTATCTAGTGTAGTGATGAATAGGACAGACTTATTGAGAACGAAAATCAGGAAATCAGGAGCTTCTTCAGTTAAGATTACTGTCTTTGAAATTTTCACTCGTTTGAGGAAGAATTCTGTTTTGGAGCATCCTGAGATTCATAATCTTGTTTCCTAGCAAAAAAGACCTGTCCACGAACATTTGTTGCGATAGAGCACGCCAGACGCTGCTGTACACCTGTGCTCTTTTGAGCACTCTGGCAAGAAATGTTTGAAGCTTTAGAACATTCTCTTTTAAATGTTGTATAGATCATTCTCATGTGACATATATTTAAGAAACTATTGATGGAGAGCATTGAGTCTATCATTTTAAATTACGCTAAATATTACGTTCAAATAGAACCCTCACAAAATGATGTTCAGTCTTAATTTATTAGGATTACGCTAAGTGGGACTCATAAAATTGCAATGTTAGTATATTCGTCCGTCCGTTACACTACATGATAACTGTGGCACCGCGTAGCGTAGTCGCTAATGCTCTCGTCTTCGGTGCGAGCGGTTCGATTACTGGTGGGGGAACTCGGTCGAAAAAGTGTAACACGCTTTTTCAGTCCAAGCCAACCATCCTGAATGAGGTTTTCCTGGATTTTCCTTATTCACACCAGGCAAATGCCGGGGTAGTGCCTAACATATAGTACCAGGCCGCTTCCTTCCTTCCCTAATATTTATTCCTTCCCTTTCGCCAGATAGTGTACTCGCCAAGGGACATCATCCCTCAAATCTGACGTGCTAACATGGTCAGAGATGTCGAAAGTCCAGAAATCTAAATCTTAAATCCTAATCCACATGATAACTCTTGAACGAAAAAGAATTTTATATTTCCTTGTAATTGATAACTAGATCAATTATTTCGGCCGAGTTCGTTAATTGAGTTAATCGGTCAACATCTTCACGAGCTCTTTCGTATAAAATAGATATTTCCCTAGCTTCTATGCAACCTATAAAGCAACAAAGAATCGTTAGTGGCCTATGGCAACAGGATTTGTAGTTTTTCTTACTGCAAATAAAGTTCATTAGCCTATATTATTACGCCAGTTGGCCTTATTAAATTGTAATATCAAAGCTTACGTTCTTTACGTGATGCTATTTACTGCGTTTACAATATTTTATTATAATGAGTAAATATATTGTGCACAGTAACATTATGTTACTTACATACATTATGCATCGGCTATATTAAGATGAATTTCATATTGGTTTATCAGAGGGAAATTAACTTTCAATTACAAATTACTGAGAAACGACCGTATGTTAAATTCCCTGTTATCTGCTAACCATGACTAACAATAATGCAATTGACTAAATTATCTATCTACAATATATGTAGGTATCCATTTATGTGTGTGTGTTTCAACATAATTCTAGAACGTCTGTTGCAATTTCAACCAAACTTGGTACATATATTTTTATAATCATATAATAAAAAAAGAACACTTGGGATAAGGCTCCATAGAATGCATAGGAACAGAGGAATGGGTGTCTTATAAAATGGTCGAAAATGACTGGTATTAATATCGAATCCATAGAGTTCAGGGTGACTGAGGTACATCGTGATTCTTCCGCTGCAGTTTAAATTCAAATTTAGTCTCATCAACAGTCCTGAGGGAAATCGTAACATGTAAAATTATCGAAAACGATCGATATTAGTGTCGAATCAATCGTTGTCGGAGTTGCTAAAAATGCCCCTTTCAGCAACGAGCCTATATGAGACGGGATCTACTGATTAACGAGGAATCCGAACCTCATAAGCTCCCACAGTCCCGAATCTTACTCCAAGTTCAGCTCCAGTGGGAGTAAGATTTCCTATCGCCCCTAGGGAGTATAAAAATAATTTTTTAAAATAATTGATATTAGTGCCGAATCTACAGTTTTCAGGTTCACTGAGATCAATAGTAAAACTTACGATGTGGTTTAAGTCCACGACCAGCTTCAATGAGCATCCTTAGGGAGGAAAGAGCAGATATGCAAAAATAACAAAAAATAAAGTATCATCGTTGAACACATACTTTTTCAGGTCGCTGAGATGAATACCTTGTACTGACATTTCCAACACCGTAAAGTCCAAATTCATTCCCTATGGAATGAAGGATGACAAGGGTTGAAAAATAAAAAGTATAAGATGATCGAGATTAGTGTCGAAACAACCGGGGTCCATCGTCGATTAATGTGTTTTTGGTGTCATTAAGATGTTAGGTGTCTTTCTCAATGACATTTGGGCCCGTATTTAGATAAGAACGAGGATCAGCTGGTTCGGGAATTTGCAGGGGTAACACCGAATAGCCTATATAGACGAGGGGTGGGAATAGAAAAGGATTCCACCATAACTCTAAAACGCCTGGAGCAATTTCAACCAAACCTGGTGCACCTATGATTTATAATCTGGAAAAATGTTGAGGAGTGGGATCCCCGTGAAAATGGCTAAATTTGCAATATTGACTACTAACTCAAGTGCAGTCATTACGAACTGACAGGTGTATGACGTAGAAACACTCTTCTTCGTTCTGAGCAAAGGAGGAGAGGGGTGATGTAGAAGAATGAAATAAATAAGTGTAGGCAGAGTACGAGCTATCACAAATCCACGAATAAAGTATCTACAATGCCATCAATGTTCCTGTATGCGTGTCACCAAGTTTCCTGTTTGCTCCTTGCTCTCGCTATGTGATTTCCTGATAATACGAGCAGAAAATTGTGATTCAAGTATAATCCAAATGCCAACAGTTAAAAGCAAGTGCTCTAACATGTCAACTTAAGCCTAAATTTCTTACCGTTGCTTTAGAGAATCTGGGACCTGATCTCAAGTGAGAGTATATGTAATTAAGCTCACCCATATTTAAGTCATAAATGCTTCTGATGTAGCCTAGAAG
Organism: Thermobia domestica; assembly: GCF_964235325.1. Taxonomy (NCBI): domain Eukaryota; kingdom Metazoa; phylum Arthropoda; class Insecta; order Zygentoma; family Lepismatidae; genus Thermobia; species Thermobia domestica. The sequence goes on along the minus strand of NC_137462.1, from coordinate 92,764,566 downwards.
CAGAAACGGGACCTTTAAACACTAATTCATTTAGTACTGGTAGTGCACCAAAGAAAGAAAGTCCGGTGCTCCTCGCGGTGCTGTACGAAGGAAGTGTTACATGACTATATCACTAACAATTACCGGTTCACTTAGGTTTTTATGTATTATTATTATTATTATTATTATTATTATTATTATTATTATTATTATTATTATTATTATTATTATTATTATTATTATTATTATTATTATTATTATTATTTAGGATTTAGATATCTGGGCTTTCGGCATCTATAGCCGTGTTAGCCCGTCACGTATGAGGGATGACATCCCTCGGTGAACATAATATCCGGGGAAAGGGAAAGAAGAAAGGATTGAGGAAGGAAGGAAACAATTATAGGAAGGAAGGACCTATAAGTTAGGTACCACCAAGGCATTTGCCTAATGCTAATGACGAAAACCCAGCAAAACTTCATTCAGGATGGCTGACCTGAAAAAGCCTTTTACACTTTTCCGACCGAGTGTCCCCACCGTATTATTATTTAGCTGAGAGTTGTGTGTATCTGTTACCTGAATGCTTTCCGTATCCTTGATAAACATTGAACAAATGATAATAATTGGTAAACAATGGTAAACGATGCAGCAAGAAAGGAGGAAGTATTACCTAACCAAACACGAGCTACAGTGGTGCTACAGTATGTTATGTACAACCTTTTGAATCACAACTTCAGAACTTACATCAACAGCTCAACATGAGAATGTGCGGTGATACTTCTGTAGGCAATTTGGAAAGAATTGGTCGTTAAAACAAAGGTGACAGCATTAGGTACTGTATGCAATACTCTCAATCTGTAGGTGCATCAAATTTCGTTCTCACCCCATACGTTCTACTGCTGCTTCAGGTCCGGATAATCCATCTGGAGACCCGGGGCTAGAAAAAATATGTGTCTCCTGCTGACTTCACCTAACACTTTTCTGTGAAAGTACAGTAGGAAAGTTAAGGGAACATGTTTCATATTTTTGGTCAAATTTTATTTCATGATGATGATTGTATCCTTATGATACTTTTTAAATAGCCAGTTGAGATTTTGATCAGAGTAAAGGCCTCTGTTCACCCGGAGGCCCGTCCCCTAAGCAGGGCCGGATTTCCCAATAGGCCCGGTAGGCACGGGCCTATGGGCGCAAGCTCCCAGGGGGCGCACGGCCGAGAGAAAAAAGTAAAAAAAATATCTAGAAATATAAATAAATAGCCATAACTTAACATATTTTTTGAATTGATTTTAAAAAATCAGACTAATAAAGCATTCTGATTTTGAAGTTCATTGGAACAAATAATTGTTGGTAAAGTTCAACAATCTTTTGTTCATACATCAACGGTATTTTGTTAAGCTCAGAACCAAGTAAATTCCTCAAAAAACTTGCAATGATAAAATTGCATCGTGGAGTGGTGTTTAAGCAATTAACATATAGGCCTGATATAATTTTTTAATAAAGGTTTTTCTTTTAGGAAAATTAACTTTAACCAGACTAGGGGGCGGAAAAAATTATTGGGCCTAGGGGCGCCAAAATGCTAAATCCGGCCCTGCCCCTAAGCCTCTCTCTTAATTCGGCCCCGTGCTGCATTAATTAATGTGATTTTCTTATTTTAAGAGCAGTGCTCATGTCTGGTGCAAGGGTCTCTGCTTCGGTCCGCGATCATAAAAATTTGTGGTAAACAATATCATGTCTACAGAGTTTCTCGGAGTTGTTCCGTTTTGTTCCACATTCTCATTCCACCAATGTTTCCATTATCATCCTTATCATTCTCTTTCATTAATCGTTTATCTCTTTACTCTAAAGGCCATTATTAGGGAGTTTATTATTATTATTATTATTATTATTATTATTATTATTATTATTATTATTATTATTATTATTATTAGTAGTAGTAGTAGTAGTAGTAGTAGTAGTAGTAGTAGTAGTAGTAGTAGTAGTAGTAGTAGTATTTGCTTGTTTAAAGCTTAATGTTCTCCTCTATCGCGGACGTTATATAATAAGTGAAATTAGAACTTCAAATAAAAACGCAAACCGCGTGTACTCACATCAAAGATCGAAACTGTTCCTCTTTTATAAAACACTAGAAATCTTGCCAATTAACCATAAGGAACCTCAGTACATGATGAGAAAACAATGCTTCAAATACAGACCCAAAACACATTTTCCCCTCTGTATTTACTAATTAAAGAGAGAGAATTACATTATAACAGAGCATTCGTGAGAAAGTGCGTTATGTCGAGATTTAGGAAGATCTCTGCTCTTAAAGAGGGCGAGTGTTGGTTTTGGCATTGTGATTTGCTTTAGCAGAATTTCGAGGTGATGTTTTACTCTACGATCTCACTGGATGAGCTGCAACAGAGTTCCAACAACAACATACGCAGCAATAAAGGAAGAAATATGGAAGGAAAACAGGGGATTTTGATACTGTTGAATCAAAACAAGAGAGTTTCTTCGATGGTTATTCACAGGATCACAAAGAGTAATTGTGAATTGTTTTCTCTATATATAATTTCGTTGCTCCATTTCTGGCTATGTTTTGTTATTGCCTTTTCCTGAGGAACATTTCAGGATTCTTGTCTTCCAAGATATCAGCAAATAACAGAGTATTTTTAATCACTTTTGTTAAACGTTTCTCTTGGATATTTGTAAACATTTTCTTTTCTTTCCTTTTTATAACACTATCTACTCACAGGAAATAATATTTCGATATTAATTATGTACTGAAAGATAATGATACGTCTCTAATTTCGTTTCAAATTCCTGGTATTATACTGATGATATAAGAATAATAATTTATACTTATAAATATTCTTAATTTGCAAGGCGTGGAGTATGATAAAGTAAAAGCAGAAATATTTCTCTTGTCAGCACATGCTGGGTGTTGTGATGTGATCGAGTAAATTTGCTACTTGTTTACAAGCAAGTTGAAATAATGTACAGGGTTGTTCATTGAATTCCAGGACTGATGCTGTAAAGAATCATAGATGCAGCTTACCACCCTATTCCAGTTTATCCTCTTCAAAGATGATGATTTGAGTAGCTTTCCTTGCTTTGGAAACAATGCACTTTTCTGTGTGCTTAATCGAAAACTATGACTAACATGTAAATTGGTTTGTCTGTTTATTCCAAAGTTATTCTCATAACATATAAGGCGAGGTATCTTCTTTTGATACAGAATACATATAAGCCTCTACGCTCACTTTTGCCAGAAAGCAAACACTATCAGAAAGGGGAAACATCTCGAGATCGTGGCCAAGTTTCTATACGTAATGCTGCTTTATCTCAACTGAATTTTCATCTGTCTACAGTTTCAACAAGGATTGTTAAAAGTAACTTATCGTTAGACAGTTTTCAAGGATTCGTTGAAAGATCTCGTTATTTAACCAACGTTTGTTATCACAGACTATCTTTGTCGGATTTTATAGAACTTTAAGCTTAGTTGCTGTTTCTTTTTTACAAATAAATGTTGATGAAACCATCTGATAAAACTTCTATAAATAGTATATCTTACATATTCCAATCTTTACGGAAATGTTTGTAATTAACAGTGGCGGTTCTTAAGGGAAGTTACATCCCTAACAATTAAATTTTATCGACATGCTAACGGCTCTTAAGGGAATTAACATAAAAAACGTAAATTTTGTTGTTACATGCTAACAGCTCTTAAGGACAGTCATATCGGTAAGAAATAATTTTTATCGCTCCATGTTAAGAGAAGAAAGCTTACCTACCATACTAATTCTTGTATATGCTTTCCGAAGGTGTATAAAGTTATCTTCTCTCAATTTGTATCGATGAAACTTTAAAAAGAAATTACCAATGTGTGTTCCCTAAAGAGTCACCGCTGGTAATTAAATAAACAATGCTTTTGACGTATCACCAGTGTTTTATCATATGCGAATTAACATTTCAAATGCCTTTACAGAGTTGTACCAATTTAGAGAACTGACAGGCCTTTGAAATATTAGGTCGAACACAATAGAACACAAATGGAATGTTTATTTATTGAAGTAGATCATAGAATTAATTTATAGATATTTGTGTTAAACATGACTTCAGACAAATCTTCTATGGAGGTGATATGAGAACCACAGTGGAAAGGAAAGAATTATCTGTCTGGGTGAAAATGAATTATTGCATGCTATTCATGGTCACAGTTCTATTAAGTAAAAGTTTTGACATCATGTAAATTATGCTGAAAAGCCAAGCTTGCGGATGGATGTGCTCAGCAATAACTCGCGTGAGAGTTTAAAAGAGTTCTCTGCTTGTTTATGCAAGTTCTAAAGAGACAGCGTGAATCCTCTTCAATCCACTCGTGAAGGAAACCTTCTATAATGTGACTACCGACAAAATAAACCACACGCAAGAACAAAAGAGGTTACTCAATGTTGATCAAACTATCTGCGTCAATTCTGTTTGTTAAGTTATTCCTTCGCCGGGAGAAGTTTTCTCAGGAAGTACAAACCGCAAAGTAGTTCTGGACTCAATTGTTATTGTACGAAATGTTATTCTTACGTGTCAGGAAAATTCTGAATCTTATTAACCAATGTATAAAATACGTATTTGCAGTATGTATGAGTTAACTTTTTTGTGGGACTTCCGAAAAAGCGTAAAATATAATAATAATAATAATAATAATAATAATAATAATAATAATAATAATAATAATAATAATAATAATAATAAAGTCTAGAAATGCCGAAAAAGAATCCATATTTCAAAGAATGTATGCCTTTTATGGTTTGTAAACAACATTGTTCAAGAGTAGAACGATGGGTCTCATCTCTGAAAAATGAAATTAAATCTTTGAGTTTTACGTCCCACGATTATGCTGGTTAGGCTAAAGGAGACGGTGATTATGAGCAATGAATGAAATTGTGGAATAAAGAAAGTGGGATAAAACGGGAGAACCCCGAGAAAACCAACGCACACGGTGTCCGTCCACCACAAAGTCCACTTGGCGAGAGCAGGGTTTGAACCCGGGACCTCATGCACCAGAGGTGAACGCTCTACCACTGAGCCAGCGCGGCCCCAGATCTCATCTCTGGTGTGTCTTTGGTTCGACTTAAGGCCCTGTGAATTTGTGGAGAGAAATATCGTATCCGTGGGTCTTCTCAAGGTTCTCCCCTTTTTCCATTCCATCAATTACTTTCATTCATCATTCGTTAGCCCACAGGGTATAATGAAAGGACTATAACTCAATTATTTTAATTGTCAATTTTAACAATTATTAAGTGATTTGGCTTGCGCGTTGACCAGCCACTCGCTCAGCAACTTCGTAGTAATTAGTTCCATGGAGAGAACTACTGGAAAATATCATATGCTGAAATCTGATAGAACTTAGGAACACTACTCTGATATAAAAATGGGCACATTTAGAGGCCCCATCACAACGAAATTAAAATACCGCTAATTTTACAGTAATCATATAATATCTTCAAATAGATAAAAGATAATCGAAATGTGGAATAAGAATGTCCTAGACAATATTTTTTTTACATGGGATACCGTTATCACGACTCACTTATCTGCTTTCAATTTCGAGCTATTTAGAAATCGGCGGTTTATTTTCGTGTTTCTAAATAGCTGCAATAGGACTAGGTGACTCGCGATAACGATACCTCGTGCAAAATAATATTGTCTAGGACGCTCTTGTTCCACATTTCGATTATTTTTTTTTTATCTATTTGTATATGTCACATAATTACTGTAAAATTAGCGGTATTTTAATTTCGCAGTTATTAGGGCTCTTAATATATATTCTATAACAAACCTACGTACAATAAACGTCAGAATAATCTATCAAGTAATGTCTCAATATACAGCAGATTAAAGCAAAAAATCAGTGCCAATAAATTGAACTTTAGCTTTCCTTTCTTATATTCTTTACTACACTTTTTTGAGTTCTTTTTGGGGGAGGGAGAAAATAATAAAGACCGTATTCTATACAAGTTAAACTGCATAGGAACTAAATGAGACTTTCCTTTATGTATAATTAAAAAGTAGTACGTTTACTGGTCGGTTGACAAAACCACTATGGGGAAAACGTAGACAGTTAGCTTTCAATCTAGTACGCAATACGCGTGCTATATACGAGCAAACCAACAGTTCGTCTGGCATTCCCCTTCCCCTTAAAGAGAGAGACAGGATAAGTGTCACCACATCCCATTAACGCCGTCACAACAAACGGCTGTTCCTTCGCTAGGCGTCCTTGAAAACATTTCATTTGGCATTCGTCCTCTATTCCGTCGCGCCGCCCAGATGGCCTCGCGTGCGAAATGATTGGATAAATATTGTTTACCCTTTCTGAAACCAAATATTCCGTCTCCGCCTCTTCCCCCCTCTTCAATTTTGAATGCAATTAAAATAAGTTTTCCCACACCTTATGTGTGCTACTCTTACGTCAATTTTGTTACATCATTTTTAGATGTGATATAAAATTAAAGTACTGTACACGTCAACCATTAGTGTTCAATTTTATCTCCATAACTATGCCGAGCATGAAATTGGTATTCGCTCTTCTCGTATCCATGGATGCTCAATCAGGAACTCATACGGTTGCCATACGTATTTCAAAACACTTCAATATCGACTTGTCTTACACAATTTCTATACGTTTACCCTTGTAGGATCTTTGCTAAACCCATCCCGCATGTTTGAATTTTAATGAAGTAACGTAAAGATCATAGGAAATGTAGAAAGTAAATCAGATTTTATATATATATATATATATATATATATATATATATATATATATATATATATATATATATATATATATATATATATATATCATACATATTCATATGATATATATGATACGAACAAAGAATTGTTTTCAAGATTTTGGTGACCAGAAGTTGTGACGTCATAAATTGCGAACCCGAATTTCTGGCCTGTAAGAAATAATTTTAAAATATTTATTAATTTATTTAATAGTATTTGTAGATACTACAGGCTTACTTTCTACATTTTTTTTATATTCTTCATTGTCTCTATGTTATTTCCAGAAACAGTATTAAAAAATTGGGGTAAACTAAGCAAAGAATTATAATTTCAGCACTCTTCTGTTTTAACGTATCCTTTGACTTTTACCATTCTCTCCCGGCACTACTGCACTGCCTGCAAGGGTCTGAGAGCGCTGCTGAACTTTATGCATTGCGTCATCCAGCAGAAATTGCAATTATTTGTACGCAATGGATTTAGGAGGAAGAAGCGTTTAGAAACAAGAAAGGTATATTTTGATGGATCTTTATAATGAAGAGCTCACTAAAGAATCATCAAGTGTATTTTACTTTGCGGACCAGAATTATGCATTAACCTGTAAACGCAAAAACAACTACAGGATGGCTCATAATTACATATATGAAGTTTGACTGACTGAAGTATTTGTAATTTTGGACAAAATGTTTTGTTATGGCAACACTGTGTAACCTGAGGATAAGGATAACAGGACTAGCTCAGGAGAGTAATGCTCCCGGAAGTAGGAACGAAAAACACAGTTCTGATTGGTTAGAGTTATCCATTTCTTGCCACATTGCATTAAAATAGGAGAAATCAAACGATTTTTGTTATCGGTCTTCGTGGCCGAGTGGGTTAGTGTTATATGCTAATAACGAAAATCTCTTTTGGTGTGAGTTCAAACCCGGATCGAGGAAAGTTTTATTTACATTTTTATAACACTTTTTAAATTAAAATTATATGAAAATAATACTCGAAAAGGTGATTTACTTACTTTTGTGCAGATAAGTAGTAGTAGTAGTAGTAGGAACGGGTTAGAAGCCCCGCAGGGCTTATTTTGTTCTCCTTGTACTCCATGATATAGGGCTCGTTTTGTTCCCCTTGTACTCCATGATATAAAGTTTGTGACCAACTTAAAACAACTGGCTAGGATAGCGCGGAAAACAGCTGGCTAGAGTAGCGCGCGAAAAAAACGTAGCTACTTCCGGGAGCATTACTCTCCCGAGCGGGTCGTAGGATAACGGTCACTGGACTTCGAACCGTTAGTGTATGCCAGACAGGATGGTGGAGCTGAACGAAACATTCCCGAACCGCTGGATCGGTCGAGTGAGTCTGTAGAGTGGCCAGCTTGTCTTCCGATTTTACCACCAGACTTTTTCTTATGGGATGTTTTGAAGGAAAAAGTGCATCAACATCACATATGCAATTTGCCTAAACTACGGGAAGCTATCACAGGAGAGTTCCACAAGCTGCCAGTACGATTCTGTTAATCAGCTTGTGACAACGTTGCTCTTCAACTCAAGGCATGTATCGATTTGGATGGTGCATAAGAGATTAAATTTCTTATTAGGAAAGGTAAGAGTAGTTCAATTTTATGATTAGGTTATATTGCTAGTTTCTTTACCGCAGTCTTTGAAACATCTCATACATAATTACGGTCCACTCTGTAGTAAAATTATACCTTTCTAGAGGATTTCGAAATTGTACTTGTATAGACGAATTTGAAATTGTACTTGTATAGACGATTTCGAAATGTGTACGTGTAGAGAAGAAGGGGAAAAGTAACTGGAGAGAACAGGAGTAGGAAGGAAAATAGAAACCAACACTATTTTAAAAAAATAAAAGAGGGAAATTCGGTTATACAGTACTTGAAAATAAATTGTATTCCTAGGGATAGAATAGAAGGTACAGTGAAAGGTAAAAAAAAAGAGAGGAAAGAAAAGTCTACAGTTGACATACAATATAAAAACTTACCAACTATTTGAAGATGAAGATATTAGATGAGGATCATAGTTCACGAAAATGTTCGCTGACCATATTATCACTTTTATTCCTGAGATTGGAACAGACTTAACGTGCTCTGAGGTTTTCGTTTCTTGAATTATCATTTTCTATGTTTCTATTTTTGCTCTTATTGAGTTTTTCTAGTATTTATTCTCTAGTATTTTGTGGTAATTAGTTTCTTCGTGACTTGTTTTAATTTTTATAGTTTGTCCTCTTAATTTAGTACAGAGCTACTACCAAAAGTAAAAATATGTTCTTATATTTGAACTTCACTTTTGAATTTTTATTGTGCACTTGTTTCAGTTTTGACCTTATAGAGACGGAAACAAATAGCCTGATTGCCGACTTTCCCATTGAACTGTAAACAATCAACCAATTCACTTTCAAGTTATACAATATGATAATATGTACAATGTTTTCCTCCTAACCGAGTCGTCGGTCTTTCTAAAATCAATAAATAAATTGATGTACCGTGGTATTGCATTACCATTTCTTTTCAAGTATTTGTCGAATGGTAATCGATCGACTTCGCCTAAATCCGCACTGATAATTTCCAACAATTTTATTTGCGTATGGGATCAATCTTGCTAAATCAATGTTTGATGGATATTATAGGATATTGACAGAAGAGAAATGCCTCGATAGTTATTACAATCAGTAATTGTGGAACACTCCATCTCTAATTTCACACGCAGATTACCTAACAGCTTCCTCTTGCCTCTCTGAAAACACCAAAAGCAAACTGTGACGTCACAGGCAATTCAATTCAAAAGAACTAAAGCAGTGGTTCTGAACTTTTTTCGACTAACGACATACTTTATTGAAAGTCAGAATATCGCGACACACTTCTTTGATATTTATATTATTAATATTATTATTATTATTATTATTATTATTATTATTATTGTAATAGTGAAACCTATTAGTTTTTTTAATGACTCTATATAGCACTGAGCATTATTGCTAACGCTGGAGGTTTTGATCGGTTAAATCTGCCTCAATATTAACTAATTATTATTAAATTGTTCGTGATATTTAAATTCTAAAACTTCGCGAAACGCCTTAGAGGGCTGCGTGACATACCAGTGTGTCGCAACACATCGGTTCAGAACCACTGGACTATAGCAAACTAATGAAACACTTATTAAAAGTGATATAGTAATAATTAAGTTGTTAATAGCAACTTAGAGGCGCTGGTTCCAATCAAGTGGCTGGTCACGCTGACTGAAGTTTACAGTATAACATGGACAACTTCCTCGTAACTTATCTTACTTTGTTGTTATTATTAGTGTTAGTTGTTAATTACTCCAGTGTAAATTGGTTTCGAATGCTGAATTTGAAACTTTGATGAACAAAATACTAAAATAAATAATGACAATAAATTTCTGTTGTTTCTCAGACAACACATATACATAAATCAAGCACAATTATATGCTAGTATAAATATTATCTTTAATTAGCGTAGCTTTTACATAATAAAATAACAATAACGAAATTGCACACAGCAGACACGTTTAATCAAAATAATCCACTTTTCCGGACAACAAAATCATTCCACAGTATCAACATATTCATAATTCTTTTTTGTTTAGTTAAGTAGAATCATGGATACTACGTACGTAGCGCCGAAGCCTGACCTTGAGCACTTCGTATCACGTTGTAGCCAAAAACAACTCTAAATGACCTGACGACATGACGAAATTCTTAATTTGCGTTTTTTTTCTTCCTAGTAACATTACCAATTAATACGTCAAGCTTAAAGGAACACATTTTTTTCTTTTAAAGTTTGTATATTAAAAGCGTAACTACCCAGTGCTGGCTTTTTCCGAGGCAAATATGAGAGTACATTCGTAAATTAGAAAAAAAACTTAGTTGTTTGCATGAAAGGCATTCTCAGCGATTTAACAAAGAATAAAAATTAATTTCAAGTAGCCCGCCCCCCTAGCAAGCATAACCATGGAATGAAAACTGAAATATTCATGGAATGAAAACTAAAACATGTGATATGAGTTATATAGGAGAAACAGGAAAGAGGTTACGAGAAAGGATTAAATAGCACAGGGACGACGTTAGATTGAAGAGAGATAGTAACGCTATATATAAACATGTAAGGGAGACAGGACATGAAATAGGACAGGACATGGGAAGGCGTAAAAGGGCTCGAAAAGGAAAAAAGAAGCATTATAAGAAAATGGAAAAAGGCAGAATGGATAAGAAAAGAAGGAAGCGAGAAACTTATGAATTGGAATAGCGGACTAAATATACAAGATGTATGGAGGAAGATTTTGGATAAAACAGAGAGAAAAAAGAGGTAAAAACAGGTGTATTGAACAGCGGATAGACAATTAAAAGTTTATGTTTTTCAAAAGTGAAAGTTATTCATTAAGACTACACAGGTGTGTCAATTAAAAGTTTAGCTCTTAAGTGAAAGTTGATGATTAAAAGTTGCACATGTATTAATTAAAAATTGTTAAAAAGAAAACGATGAATATGATTGGTTCATGGAATGATCTCCTCTCATTTTAAGAAGTATATAAGCTGTAATATTAGAAATTGTATTTCATAATGTGTCTGATGAAGGCAAAGTTAATTTGCCGAAACTGTAACGCTATTATTAATTAGTTAATATATGCTTTGGTCAGAATTTCTCTTTTAATTTATGAAATATTCCATTTCATTTCATAATTTCAAGTAGCCAAGATGGCGGAGTGAGTGTGTTAGTGTGTTCTGTACACATGAAATTTTATATTTGTTCACCTTGGAATACGAGGGCTGTCTAAAAAGTAGCCGACCTTTGGCCAGAAAAATAGTTGCGAATACCTGACAGATTTGGGACCCTAATCCCCTTCAAAGTAGGCCCCTTGTGCTTCCACACACTTAGCCCACCGATCCTTCCACTGCTGGAAACACCGCTGGAAGTCTTCTTTTGGAATGTTGTTCAGCTCCGTCATCGTGTTCCGCATTATGTCTTCTCTACTCTCAAAACGGGATCCCTTCAGAGGCGTCTTCAATTTTGGAAACAACCAGAAGTCACAAGGAGCCAGGTCTGGAGAGTACGGAGGTTGGCGAACGGTTGTAATTCCATATTTGGCTCAGAACGTGTGGATCAATTGGGATGAATGTGGTGGGGCGTTGTCATGATGGATGTGCCAGTTCTTTGCTGTCCACATGTCTGGTCTTTTGCGCCGGACTGCATCACTGAGTCGCCTGAGAACATCTTGATAGTACTCCTTTGTCACTGTTTGTCCTTCCGGTGCGTACTCGTGATGCACAATTCCACGGGCATCGAAGAAAACAGTCAGCAACACCTTGATTTTGCTTGGCACCTGCCGCGCTTTCTTCGGCCTTGGAGAATCGGGATGCTTCCATTGAGACGATTGTTGTTTTGTTTCTGGGTCGTACCCGTACACCCATGACTCATCTCCAGTTATCACGGAATTCAGATACCCAGGATCAGTGTTGGTGGTGTCCAGAAGGTCCTGTGCAACGTCAAAACGGGTGTCTTTTTGTTCCTGAGACAACAACTTGGGTACAAATTTAGCAGCCACTCGTTTCATGTTCAAATGGTCACGCAAAATTGCATGTGCAGAATCTTTACTCATTCCAACATCTTCTGCAACCTCCCGCACTGTCAAACGTCGATCTGCCAACACCAAATTTCGCACCCGCTCAACAACAGCTGCATTCCGAGCAGTTTGGGGCCTGCCACTACGCTGCTCACTCTCGACTGATGTGCGGCCATCTTTGAATCGGTTGAACCATTGTTTAATTTGTGTTACACCCATCGCATCTTCTCCAAACACCTGCTGAATCTTACGAATTGTTTGGCTTTGAGAATCAACCAGCCTTTGACAGAATTTGATGCAGTATCTTTGCTCAATTCGTTCAGCCATCTTGCGAGAAACACTAAATCCGACGAACACTACCAACAGCACCTCACTTCGCGACCACCAGCTCACGCCTGGCACACGCGAACGCGGTGAAAAAATTCAAGCATGCGCATTAAGGTTCCTCCTTCCACCGGGCACGGTGGCGCCGCCTGAGAATCACTATTTTGCGTGGAAAAAATTAAGGTCGGATACTTTTTAGACAGGCCTCTATATTAGAGAGAGGGAGCAGGGAAGGCCCTATCTATTTTATTATATACGTACATTATTAAAATTCTGTGGCACAATTTAGCTAATCCTACACTAAAAAGGACTTAGATCAAGCCTCAGAAAACAAAACTATCAATTTTCGTCTTTAAGATTATCATATATTCATTATGCACTTGGTAATTGCACTAGCAAGCATAATATTACTAATGCTAGCAATAATATACAATAAATTTGAAATCTTCAGTTTTGAACTCGAAATCAGCGTCACTGTACTCACCATTTTTAATCCGTTATTAACACTAGTCTGAACAACAACATTTACAACAACCTCGTAAAGTTATTGAATTTAAGGAATAATTGCAAGGTTCCCATTAGCCAATTCTTAAATCGTTATTGATTTATTTTAGTGAGAATGACACTTAAAAACGATTGGGCATTAAGGCTTAAATTATCGTATATCACGATAAATTATTGTATGGTTGGCAATCCTGGGTCTAGACATAATGCAGAGTTGCCAGATATTGTGGAGCGTTCACTGGTAACAAATACGAAAGAAGTAATAATGGAATTCTGTTTGGATATTTACTGTAGAAACATTGGTTTAATTTTTCATTATCAATGTTTTGAAATACACACACACACACACACACACACACATATATATATATATATATATATATATATATATATATATATATATATATATATATATATATATATATATATATATATCAAAAGTAAAAGATTGCTGTAGCATTCGGTTGCCAACTGTCCGTCAAGGTGAGGAGGTATGTTTAACATCGTTTGGGGCAGACGAACAACAGTAGGGCTACATATAATATGCTACATATAAGTTTATTTCTTTTCACATTCACTAAGTAAGTATCCGGTAGCTAAGTAATCTATTTCAACAAAATAAAAGCTATCAAATTGTTCTTTCTAACGAACGCCATACTTCATAGCGCTATAAGAATTCGTTTTTTTTTCTCTGACTTTCTCCCCTCGAAATACTTATGATAATTTACCCTGAAGTATCTTACTTGTTTGAGCTTGATGTGACGTGATCGTCTGATGTATGTTTCATTTTCGATTAATACTTTGTAATTAAATAAAAAATAAAATTTATGAGTTAATAATAGGTTTGAATTATATATCATCATCTACACCAAGTATTGTCCTTTTGATACTGTTATAATGAGAAACTTCATCAAGGTATACTTCAGTATCGCTTTCATGTTAATAAGAGACTTAGTAATCATATAAACATATTTTTAGTTTTTGGAAAAATAGTTTTACATTATTTTTTCTCGAGAAGTACGCATGAGGATTTGCTCTCAATCATATATTTTTTTGGTGTAATACAGTGTAATAACACATGGGCTGAAAAGTCCTAACAAAGAAAACACCGTTTTTTTGGTTCAAAATTAGCTTTATTCATCAACGTAATCTCCATGAAGAGCAACGCAATCAGTCCAGCGCCGCTCTAACATTTCAATACCACTTTTGTAGAACGATTTATCTTTTGCCTCAAAATAGGCCTCAGTTGCAGCGATAACCTCTTCATTCGTGCGAAATTTCTTACCGGCGAGCATTTTTTTCAGGTCTGCGAACAGCCAGTAGTCGCTGGGAGCCAAATCTGGCGAATACGGTGGATGTGGGAGCAATTCGAAGTTCAATTCATGTAGTTTTGCCATTGTTTTGATTGACTTGTGACACGGTGCGTTGTCTTGATGATACAAAAGTTTTTCTTTGCCATATGCGGTCGTTTCTTTGCAATTTCGGCCTTCAAACGCTTCAATAACGCTATATAATAGTCACTGTTAATGGTATGTCCTTTCTCAAGATAGTCGATGAAGATTACACCACGCACATCCAAAAATACCGAGGCCATAACCTTGCCAGCCGATTGTTGTGCTTTCGGGCGCTTTGGACGCGGTTCACCAGTTGCTGTCCACTCAGATGCCGATCGTTTTGATTCCGGAGTGAAGTGATGGATCCATGTTTCATCGATTGTCACATATCGACGCAAAAATTCCGGTTTGTTACGTTTAAACATGGCCAAACACTGCTCAGAAGCATCAACACGTTCTTGTTTTTGGTCAACAGTGAGCAAACGCGGCACCCACTTTGAACAGAGCTTTCTCATAGTCAAATGCTCATGCAATATAAAGCCAACACGTTCTTTTGATATCTTTACGATGTCAGCTAACTCACGCACCTTCACTTTTCGATCATTCAAAACAAGTTTGTGGATTTTTTTTATGTTTTCTGATGTTACTGCCTCATTTGGACGTCCACTGCGTTCTGCATCATCGGTGTCTCTACGACCACGTTTGAAGTCAGCAAACCAACGTTTTATTGTTGTTTCTGATGGAGCGGAGTCCCCATAACACTTTTCAAGCCATTGCTTCGCTTGAACGGTATTTTTTCCCATCAAGAAGCAGTGTAAAATTAAAACACGAAATTGTTTTTGATCCATTGTTTTGAAACTAACACAAGTAGGGTCACTCTTAGCACAATAACTCACAGACGAATGAATAGAATATCATGAAATTCTCACAGCTGTCTTGTGAAGGTTAGTATTCACTGAAAACAAGGTGACTGCAATACAACTAGCGCCATCTATGTGTTAGGCCCGGGACTTTTCAGCCCATGTGTTATATTGATTGTTATATGTCTAATCTTTGTATATAGCTTCTTCACACACTAATAAAAATTGTAGGTTATTTTGCAGGATATAGGAATTTATTGACATTATACCTGTTTGTTTTTTCTAGTGTGTACACTCAAGAACCTTGTAAGTTCAACACCACTGAAAGAAAGGTGCATTACCATATCATGTTCTTTACCAATTCACTTCTGTCACCATTGTTACACTGAAAAAATCCATAATCCACAAAACTGTATATTGTACAAATATACGGAATCCATAAGCTTACTACGAAAATCTCTAGGGAGCATTATCCAATGCTATATACATATTGTCTTTTTCTCGCTTAGATGTTACATCATTCCGCTGCAGAATATCTGACATCTAACAGTCTTCCGTATATTACATACGTATACTTATATTTCTTACGTCGGCTATATACTAGGTGCTCGTGGAACGAGAATGGCGAGGTCACTATGCTAGATTCTAACCCCACTAAAATCATAGCAGCATGTATGAATATAGTTTAAAGAAATCATATTTTCAAAAATGAAACACGTAAAAGTTATAGATAGTCAAGCAACTAATTCACAGGTTGTATCACAGAGCAAGACCTAGAATACCTGAGAAAAACTTTCAATAAGCACAACCATCAATCACTGACCGTTTGGCCACTACAGAGCCACATTTTTGAAAACAGTAGAGAGTAACATTATTCTTCGGTGGAATTGCTTGAAACTATGATATTTTGAAGATATTATGATCCTGAGAAAAGTCTCAATTTTTATCACCATCCACCACTGACCGTTTGGCCACTACTAGACCACTTTTAAAAAGTGCTAAATTTAACACACTCAGACCTATACCATAGGGAATTTTGAGTGGGAGCTGTTTTTTTTTATTATTATTATTTTCCAGAGTTGGCAGTCCTATGCCCAAACGGTCATAGTTCGATGGTTGTGTCCATTAAGACCTTTTCTCATGATAAGATCTTCAACATATCACAGTTTTACTCAATCTTACCGAAATCCGGAACATTGTTATATTCGGCTGTTTTCAAGAAATAGCCCTGTACTGACCCAAGGATTAATGATTTGTGGTTGTGTCCATTGAGGCTTTTCCTCAGTATAGCAATATCAACAATATCACAGTTTCAGTCATTTTCATCGAAATACAAAACATCACTATCTTCGGTTGCTTTCAAAAAAGTGGCCTCGTAGTGGCCAAACGGTCAGTGAGTGGTAGTTTTGCCCATTAAGACTTTTCCTCAAGGTCACAATATTTACAACGTATCACGGTTTCAAGCAACTCCACCGAAATCCAGAATATCGTTAGCAACTGTTTCCAAAAAAAGCGACACTGTAGTGGCCAAATGGTCATTGATTGGTGGTTGTGCCTATTGAGACTTTTTCTCAGGATCACAACATCTACAACATATCACAGTTTCAGTAATTTTAATCGAGTTCCAGAATATCACTATCTTCCATGGGCGCTCGCAAGATATTTTCCAAAGGGGGCAAGACACACACACACACACATACACACACACACAATTGCTAGAATGAAACCCAACAAAACAAAACTTCATTGCTATCAGCACCACGTCAGCAAAAGAAACAACAAAGAGCGAAATTATCTTTTCAACTCAACTGACGGATACCATCATTCAAAATACTTAGCATTGCATGCAGCATCAGGCTGAATGTAATTATTACTGAAAAAATGTGAAACATCACATGGGGGAGAGAAGTAGATTAAAATCTTGGGGATGGGTTTGACTAAATTTTGTTACTTTAATCATTTAGTGAATGTTGATTTTAAAAGTATATTATTCTTACCAGAAGAGCCTATAAATGTTAACCTCTTTCGAAAATTCAGAGAGGGGCAATTGCCCCCTGTTGCCCCTCTCTGTGGGCGCCCATGCTATCTTCGGTTCCTTTCAAAAACACTGGCCTCGTAGTGGCCAAACGTCACTGATTTGTGGTTGTGCCCGTTGAGACTTTTTCTTAGGAACACCACATCTACGACATATCACGTTTTGAAGCAATTCCTTTGAAATTCAATTTCTTGAGGGCGCGGTGGCTCAGTGGTAGAGCGTTCAATTCCGGTGCTTGGGGTCCCTGGTTCAATCCCAGCTCACGTCGTGTGGACTTTATGGTGGACAAACACCGTGCTCGTGGGTTTTCCTGGAGTACTCCCGTTTCCACCCACTTCCTTCATTCCACCATTTCATTCATCTCTCATCATCACCGTCTCCTTTAGCCTAATCGGCATAACCGTGCAACGTAAAACTTAAAGATTTCATTTCCAATTTCCGTAAGGATTGGGTGGAGTAATTTGTCATTTCGAAGGGGGCCATTGTCCCCTGCAATCCTTTTCTCGCGAAAGCGACAAAACTCGTATTTCCTACTTTGAAGTCATCTTCGCATGAGCAGAGTTTCGTTTCTTTAAAGTGGCCCTTTTAATCACGAGGATCCTTTTTTGAAAAGAGGCCCTTTCCACCATTAAACTATTTTCCGAAAGAAACAAAAAAATACGTGTCGATTTATTTTTGGTCTAGTATATATGTGTCAAGTTTGAAGAAAATCGGATGACGAGAAACCCTTGTGAAGCTATCTCCTTTACACTTTCACTTTCTGGACTTGACGGGTTTTTTGCCCCAAAGTCTTCAATTTGACCTTGTAACCTTGAGAGTGACCCTAGGTGGCTGGTTCGGTTATTGAATCTCGGTATCGACCTAAGGTACCTATATACTAAATTTGATCCCCCTAGCTGTTATAGGTAAAAAGTTATCTTGTTTACAGAGAAACGTATTTCACCCCATTTACGAATTTGTATAGCTCGTACCTCGCATTATTATATACATCAATCTCTATGTAAGATTCTTATCGCCTATATACATTTATACGGAAAGTATTTATAGATGGAATACTTATAAGAAAAATATTATAAAATATACTTTTTAGTTATATGTTTGCTGCAGGATATTACATACGTTAAGTCCAAAAACTACAGGATTTACGCATGTAAAATACGTTTTTACGTACGCCGTACGTAAGTCCGTTTCTTTGTGTAGTTGACAGTTTCCGCTCGGGTACTATTTAATAGCAAAACTATTAATTTTACATCATTGTTCAGAATGTCATTGCTCATATCTATTCCAAATGAAGTTATTACTCCATTTAACACTGCTCATCATAGGATTGTCCACGAGACGAGAGAAACAGAATTCTCGTGACGAAGTACGAGAAAAGACCGAACTTACCTAATAGAACACTTTCTGACATGAGACAGCACTTTCCAGATATCTTTTCCGGCAGACGAGACATGTTGAACAACTCTTCTCTCTTCATCATCAGCTCTAGTTTATTTATTGAAATCTTCCTACTATCCTCTCTTTTGTACCCGACGTATCACATCTCTACTAAAATATTTTTTTTTCCAAATAATATTGTTTTTTAACTAATTTATGATCTTCTTTATTATTATCATATCTATCTATATATCATATATAACTAATGTATCTTCTTGGACAACTTTGTATTTTATGCTGTTCTTCTGTTCTAGACCATTTTAATTTTTCCAAGTTCGATTTAACTAAAAGTATCACATTTTACAGGTTACAAGGTCTGATAAGGTTCTTTTCCGTTAGCAGACAAGGCAGTTAATAAATAATGAAAATCAATATTTTTAATGTTATATGAACAATTACATAGTGTGAAAATAAAGTCACAAAAGAATTATAGGAATTAAACAAATAGTTGAAAACAGACTGACAATAATTATGACAATGAAATTTCACTTCCAAAAATAAAAATTATTATTAAACATAAGTTCAAAACTTATTTATATTCAAATCTTCTGCTTCCATCTTATTAAATATTAGTTAATGAAATCTATAGCCTATAAATAAAAATGAAAAGATTCTACTTTCTTCAGGTTGTCTTCAAGTTCTCCTTATGCCAGTTTAAAGTGTTCTATTTAAGGTAAAAGATTTCTTCAAGCTTATGGGAAGAAGGGAAGGAACTCAAAATACTGATAGCATTGCCTTTTTGTATGGCTATGCTTACGCGTTGCAGTAAAAATTGATAGCTTCTAGGGTCTCCTGTTTTTGCTGTCAGACTTGCTCCTAGTTCTTTCAAAAAAGCCATTGCTTCTTTGCTGAAGACACCTGTTGTTTCGGTTGCAAAGGCTATAAAATGATGGTCTTCTTTAAGTTTAGAGTATTTTGAGTGTTTGCGTGAACACGCCGCTTCCGCTGCACTCCCTGCTTTTATACTTGTGGATTGTAGATAAGATGGAGCAAAAGTATCCACACATGTGACATCCCAGACTAATCTTAAACCCTTTTCCCACGGAATTAATGTTATTCCGTCTGGCCGTTTACCATCGTTCCTGAACATTCCTGGAGGTTCTAATATACTCGGAAAGTCGATGCTTGCAAGAGTTCTTTTGATTATGTTGTTTAATTCGCTATGACGTGCCAATCTTCCTCCACTTTTGTTGCAGCTCAAGGCATGAAGACCTTTCTTGTCCATCTTGTTGTTGCAGGTGCAAATAAATTCATGACAAATATTCAGGCCTAAGCGCAATCCTATGCAAATTTTGAAAAAGTTGTCATTCAAGAATGTCCCTATGTTTATAGATGGTGTTGATTGTAGCCATGCTCCTGATTCCTTCTCTCTTAAAGCTTTGATGCGTGCACTTTCAATGTTGTTTTCAGCGACTATTTCGTGTTCGATTACTTCGTTTAGAATAATTTGATCCCATTGTTTCTGTGACTCTTTTAAAACCGGGGTTTTTCCATCGTAAATGCCTTTCCAAATTTCCAAAGCCTCTGCCAAATGGCTTATTCCCACTTCGTCAACTGGATAATTTAAAATTTTGGAAACGAGTGGCAACGCTCCGTGGCAAGAGGAAATGAAGGCAGGAAGGCATAGGTCTGAAGCCTTTCTTATGCCTAAACCACCAACTCTGATGGGAAGGCTTGCTTGAGTCCATTGCGTTTCGTTGATATTGAAGTTTATTGTTGATTGTAACGCTTTCTTCAGTATGTGATCCATTTGTAGAAGTCTGGAGGGATTGACCCATGTTGGAACTGTTCGGAGAAAGTAGGTTTGTTTAGGAATGCCGAAGCAATTTTTGAGCAAAAAGAAAGCAATGTGGGCTGGTAAACTTTCTAATCGGAATGATATTCTTTTGAGGTCATTCAGGTGTTTCTCGAAATGGTATTCGATTCCTTCTTCATGTAGTGGTGAACCCAGCAATGAGATCTCATTATTTTTCACTATTCGTATTCCGGGTAATATGTTTGAAAATTCAGATACAATTTTAGGGTCGCTTTTTTCCGAATTGAAGAAAAGTTCACATTTTTGTGGGTTTATTTGTAGACCTATTTTCTCTGAATTTGTAATCAACTTCTTTATATCTTCCAACACGGTTTGTGGTGATCCTCCAAGAGTTCCGTCATCAAGGTAGAAGACATTTAGCTCTGAAGAAAGAGAAAGGGCAATTGGATGTATTGCTAGACTAAATAACATCGGGCCTGCTGGATCGCCTTGCTGAACTCCTACACATGAGGATATTTTCCTTTCTTTGTAAAATAGCGTGGATGGATTTGCATAGCTTTGCCAAAAATATGAATAATATTGAGGAATGATTTGTTTAACTTCCTTTAAAATGATGTCTCGTTCAACTGAGTTAAAGGCATTTTTGTAATCGATTTTTAGAATGACCTTGTTCGAATTTTTATTTGCATGTATAAATGTTCGAGTGGCGTGAATGATAGCTTCACTGCCTTTTGGTGTTGCAAATCCCAGTTGATGAGGCTGTAGATACTGAGAACATTGATTGTAGACTGAGGACACTACTAACTTTGATGCCAAACGTCTGAAAACACTGCCGATGGCAATAGGTCTGATTCCCCCGTCCTTCTTCTTTAGGGCGCAGAGGTTAGCTCCAAACAGGTATGGACACACCTCTTGATTTACTCTTCCATTAAGGATGAGATTCATCAATTTCGTGATCTGACTCAAAAGAAAAGATCCTGCTTCACCGGCAGATCTCGAGATTAAGTCTTTAAGATGTTGAGGGGAAATTCCATCTATCCCAGACGCTGAGCCGGACGCAAAATTATTTATGGCTTTCTGAACCATTTCTTCATTTACGTATACAGATGAATCTTGATTAGATGGGGGGTCCGGCATTTCAAGGGCTCTAGATGGAGCCGGGTGCTTGTTCACCAGGCAGTGAAATGTTTCTTCATTGGAAGGTGCCAACGTATCATCAGAAGTTAATAATCTTAAGGCGCCTCTTGTATCAAAGTCTGATATTTTAGACATTATCCTTTTAGCCAAATCAAACTTTGGTTTCGGCCTTTTGGCTGTAACAGGAGGTGTTTCGGGCGCATGTGAATCATTAAGGTTATTTTTGATTATTTTAGTGATTGAAGTTGCAGCACGCGTTTTTGGAATTTTAAGGTGGTAGAAAGCGAAAATGAAGAGTTTCTTCCAAGTGCTGAGATCGTTTTGGTCTACACAATCAACGATGGTTGAGCCAAGTTTGTTTGCTACAGCGCTTCTGGCTCCTCTAGGTATTCTCTTTATTATCCATGTATTAGATTTTAATAGTGTTAATTCTTCAGAGAAATCGTTCGAATTATTTAGATCCTCTGTAGAATGCTTCCTCGATTTGTGTATATTTAAACCCTTTCTTGTAGGAAATGTTTTGTTACAGTGAGAACAATCAAAATATTCGTAATCATTGGGATCCAGGCCTTTCTGAGATTGTAGAAGGATTTTCGTTGAAATATTTTTCTCCATTTGTTTGTTGGAGACATTTGAATTATTCTTCATTATTTCTTCATTGTTGGATTATTTAAACTGACTTGAAAGATATTGTTATTGTTGAAGAATTCGATATTTTTTTAACTGATATGCAATTTAACGAATAATAACTGACATTCATTTTGCACTATGAAACAAAAGACAAAAACAGCACAAAATGAAAAAAAAATCCACTCTGTTCCCTCGATCACCCACACAGGGCAAAGCACTGCACAAAGAAGACTGCTTAATAATGTATCTTCTTTATTATTATTATCATTATCTCCTGTACTGATTGTCTCCAGGTCTTTTTAACATGTCCTTATTTTCTTTAATATTAAATATAGAAATGAATGTATGTTTGTTAGTTTACTTGTAGGTTGGTATGTTTGTTCTTCATACAAATTCACACCGCTGGCTTGCAATAGGGAACAAACAAGACAATATACTGTTCAGTGTTGGGCAAATTTCAATTGAATTAACAATTAACAATTAATCTGTAAATTTAATTGTTAATTGCAATTAACAATTGAAGTAAGTAATGGTTAATTGTTAATTGCAATTGGCCATTAATAATGGAGAATCAATTGCAATTGATCAATTGATTGAAAGTAATTGCAATGGAAAGTAATTGCAATTGAATTCGGTCATTCAATTGCAATTGAAATTAATTGGCAATTAATTCAATTGCAATTGATTTCCACAGCAATTACTTTCAATTGATTGATCAATTGCAATTGATTTTCACTGATTAATTTTCAACACTGTAGTTCAGAGAGGGCGTGGGGCAATGAAAACTTTAGCCACGACCAAATGACTCACCACCAGTGGCGTAGGGAAGGGAAGGCCGAAGGGGCCGGGCCCCCCCAAAGAGGTCCGACAATGTACTTTGGTGCTTTGATGTTTGTAATTTTTTTTATATATTTTTATGTTTATATATTTATTTGTTTGTAATTTTTCTATATGTACCTATAACAGCACTTGCCCCCCCCAAACACACATCCTGGCTACACTACTGCTCACCACCTATCGTGACCCATAACCCACCGAGACCCACTCTGACCCACCAGAATTACTCACCCACTGTGACCCACAGACCCACCAAAATCCATTGTCGTCAACTCTGACCCATGATTCACGCCCTCTTCTCTACTAACTTAAGAGTTTAAACTTGTAATAAAACAAGCCTATGAAATTATCACTCATCGGAGTTTGAATTTCTACGATCAATCGCTCAAGCACCGCTCTATTACTATAACGGCGGATCTGACCTTTCTAATACAAATAAAATAAAGAGTTTGTTTGTGTCTGTCTGTATATCTGTGTGCGGCTTGAAGACCAGACGAGTGGACAGAAAGTTTTCAAAATTTGGTCATGGGTAGCTTGGTCTAGGCCCCAGATCAAGACGAGTTTTCTTTTTAAATTTCGAACTAGGGGGTCTCAGGGGGACGTTTACCGGGACCGGCCTGGAGACCAGACAAGTTGACCGAGAGTAACCAAATTTTGGTCACGGGTACCTTGGTCCAGGTCCCAGACCAAGGCGAAGAGTTTTTGACAAAATTTGAACCAGGGGGGCGTTTACCCGGGACATGTAAAAGTAGTAGCAAATGACCGATATTAATGTCGATTTCATATTTTTCGCGGTCGCTGAGATCAATGGTGAAACTCCGATTGCATTAACTTTCAATTTCACCTTATTCGACTGTGGGTCTGGGATCAACGAGGGGAGGGGGAGGACACCGAAACGTAAAAGTAATCCAAAATGACCGATATGAGAGTCAAATCCATAGTTTTCGTGGTTGCTGAGATCAATGGTGACACTACCATTAGCGATGACTTCCAAATTCATCCACCGTTGTATGCGGGCCTTGGGTCACCAAATTGGGGAATTCCGAGACATGTAAAAATAATCGAAAATGACCGATATTAGTGTCAAATCCATAGTTTTCGGGGTCGCTGAGCTCAATGGTGAAACTCAAGACCACGTTTACTTTCACATTTAGCTCCCATCAGCTAAGAAACCGCGGTATTATAAAGGGGATCACGAGACATGTAAAAATAATCCAAATTGACCGATATTAGTGTCAAATCCGTACTATTCGCGGTCGCTGAGATCAATGATGATACTTTCATTAGCGATGATTCTCAAATTTAGCCACCATTGTATGCGGACCGGGAGTCACCAGGGGTGGGGAATTGCGAGACATGTAAAAATAATTGAAAATGACCGATATTAGTGTCAAATGCATACTTTTCGCTGTCACTGAGATGAATGGTAATACTTCCACAGGCATTGACTTCCAAATACAGCCCCCATCGGCTGCGGGCCAGAGGCGTTGTTTTTCCAAAATTGGAACCAGAGGATCATAGGGGCTTTTACCGGGATATGTAAAAAGTAGTATAAAATGGCAGATGTTAGTTTCACATTCATAGTTTTCGCGGTATCGGCTGAGGGCCAGAGATTTTCTTCACAATTCGAACCAAGGGGGTCTGAGGGGGAGTTCACCGGGACATGTAGTAGTAGTAGAAAATGACCAATATTTGTGTCGAATCCATATTTATCGGGGTTGCTCAGATGTATAGTCACCCCCCCCCTGATAGTATTTACGTTCAAATTCAGCCCCCATCGGCCTTCCCAAAGAAAACACATATACGTTGTTGGATATTTATTCACACAAAATATATCCAATTTTAGAAATGTTTCTTAATTGTTCTCCCGTTGTTCAGTTTGTTTACGTTCATATTTTATCTGATCCGTGCGAAGAACGGGCATAACATCTAGTACGAAACGGTAAAGTGTTTGTTATGGACCAAATTACAATGAATTCAATTATATAGATAATTATTATAATTATCATTGATAATTATTTCCTTGTAGAATTATAGATACTTTTCAGTGGAAAAATGAATAAAATTTGAAAGTCCCAAATCAACGTAAAGTAGACCAAGGTAAAGGAAAAATGTATAAAGTTTTCCATATAACTAAGCATATCGCACAAACTTAAAATTTCCATGTAATTAAGCTAAATTTCCATTTTTGTGTCGTTTTGTGCGCCTGTTTCCACGTTTTGTGCGTCACCGGAATGGGTCAATGTTATCCTACAAATATGGCGGAACAAGTTAATGCTGTTCCGTCAGGAACGATTTCGAGGTCGTGTCCTTCACATCGTCTTGTGCGTGTTCTCTACCGTTTTGTAAGCCCATTTCCACGTTTTGTGAATCAATGGTATTGGGTTAAAATGGGAATTCAATGTAGGAAGAAAATTACCCACTCTCTCACCAGTATTGAATTTCGAGGTAGTTTTTTTCACATTGTTTAGTGCATGCTTTTTACCTTTGCTGCGTATATTTTCACGTTTTGTGCGCCAACGAAAGTGGGTCAAAGAGGACCTACAAATATGGCAGAAAAAGACATTCATCCCACTTTCAAGGTCCATTTTGACCCACTTCCACTGATGCACAAAACGACAACAAATCATGCATAAAAATGTGAAGGAAACAACTTCGACAGTCGATGGTGACGGAACAACTTATTCCGCTATACTTGTAGGCCATTTTGACCCATTGTCGCTGTCGCACTAAAGTGGAAATAGGAGCACAAAACGGTACAAACCAGGCACTATACGATGCGAAAGAAACGACCTCGAAACTCAATAGTGGCGGAACAATGGCTCTTTTTCCTCACACCTTGATGGACCATTTTGACGCATTTTTGGTGATGCTCAAAACGTGGAAGTAAGCGAACAGAACGGTACAAAATACACACTAAACGATGTGAAGGAAACGTCCTCCAAATTCGTTGGTGGCGGAACAGCATTAACTTGTTTCGTTATATTCGTAGGTCCATTTTGACCCACTTCCGGTGACACACAAAACGTACAAAACAGGCACTAAACGATGCGAGAGAAACGACCCCGAAATTCGATAGTGGCGGAACAGTGAGCCATTTAACTCCCACTTTAAAGGCCCATTTAACTCACCTCGGGTGACGCACAAGACAAGGAAGTAGGCATAGAAAACTTTTTTAAAATGGTACTAAACGATGCGAAAGAAACGACCTAGAAATTCTATAGTGGCGGAACAGTGGGTCATTTTCGTCACACTTTGGAGACCCATTTTGACACACTTCTGGTGAAGCCCAAAACGTGGAAATAGGGGTACGAAACGGCACGAAACATTCACTAGTTGATGCGAAAGGAAGGACCTCAAAATTCGGTAGTGGCGGAGCAGTGGATCATTTTCGTCCCACCTTCGAGGCCCATTTTGACCGTCTTCCAGTGACGCACAAAACGTCGAAATAGGCGCACAAAAGGGTACGCAATGTGAAATTAACGATCTCGAAATTTGATAGTGGCGGACAACGGCGCCGATCCTGGGGAGCTGAGGGGACCCGGGCCCCCCAAAGGTCATGTGGACCCCCGTATTTTATTTATACAATATCTGGCATAATTGGAATTCAATTTGTCTTAAAATCTTCATATATGTCCCTTGCATCTGAATGCCCCTTCCCAAAGTTACAGAAAAATCGGCGCCCTTGGTGGCGGAACACTTGATCATTTTCGTCCCATCTTGGAAGCCCATTTTGACCCACTTTCGGTGACGCACAGAACGAGAAAATACTCGCTCAAAACGCCAAGAAACTGGCACTAAACGATGCGAAAGAAGCGAGCTCGAAATTCGTTGGTGACGGAACAGTGATTCATTTTCGTCCCACCTTGGTGACTCATTTAAACCCACTTCCCATGACACACAAAACGTGGAAGTAGAGGCACAAAATGGCACAAAACGATGTGAAGGAAACAACCTCAAATATTATTGGTGGCGGAATAGCAATAACGTGTTCCGCCATATTTGTAGGCCCATTTTGATCCACTTCCTGTGGCGCACAAAATGTCGGAATAGGCGCACAAAGCAATACAAAACGCACAAAAGATGCGAAACAAAGTACCTCGAAATTCGTTGGTGGCGGAACAAGTTAATGACACTGTGAGCACCAATATAAGTATATATTGTAGTTCTTACCATCAAGGATGAGAACTGCACAGTCCAATTTTTTAGCCAAAGAAGAAGCCCAACCGTGATAATGATGTCAACCGGCTCGACTCGGTTCAACTGAGCGAAAGCTTGAGCTGGCTTGGTTGGGATGACCCATCGACTGGGCTCAAATGAGCCGATGGCTTGAGCCGGCTTGGTAGGGATGAGTCATCGACTCGGCTTGATTGGAGCAAATGACTCGAACCAGCTCCGTTGAAACGAGTCCATAGGCTAGGTTCGAGTCAACTGAGCCGATGGCTCGAACCGGCTCGGTTGGGGTAATGAATCAGCTCGGTTCGGTTCGGCTCGATAAGTGAATGAGCTGTGAGCGAACCGCTTGAGTCGTTGACAACCCTAAACCAGGGTCGAGCAGTTTTGAACATGTTTGGCTGGAGTCCTATAACTTTTAACAATTTTCGGCTCGAGCCCGAATACTTGCTCCTCCTGAACTCAAACCTAGAACCTCGTGATCGATGTCCTTGCCTCCTGAAGATTTCTTGACGACCGAGATCGACAGTCAACTAATTTTTAGTATTCAGATACAAACCGCCTATATTTTATGTTTATACACGGTATTATAATAATAATTAGTTATAGTAGTAGTAGTAGTATCATTGATAATTATATTGTCTATGTAGGATACTTTAAGAGAGTAGTACTTGGAACTATACAAAGGATTTAGCTCGAATTGGCTCATTTTGGCTCAACTCGACTGGAAACTCGATCCGAATTCGAGTCGAGTTGGGGGAATTTTTTCGAGCCGAGTTCTTGAGTCGAGCTCAAAGATTTCTTCTTCGAGTCGAGTCGAGTTTTAAAGAAAACTCTCTTGAACTCGCTCGTACCCATCCCTATTGCATGCATGACGGGCATATAGAGTTCTTTCGAGGGGGATTGAACCATAAACATAATATATTTAAAAAATACTTAGTCTCACGGGTTTCTTCGCAGGGGGGCGAAGGGAGCATTTCTTATGAGCACCTTATTTGAAATATGTAAAACAGTAACAAGTGGACAACACAATATACATACATCTTGCTATCTTCAGTTTTAATTGCTGATTTCAATTGCAATTAACAATTACAAGTTTCAATTGTCAATTGCAATTAACAATTAAATGTTTCAATTGCACCCCTTGCAATTGACCATTAACAATTAAAAGTTTCAATTGCCTGGTGACCAATTAACAATTAACAATTGACGAAAATTTAATTGCAAATTTTATGATTGAATTCAATTGCAATTGAAATTAATTGTCAATTACAAATTGAAATCAATTGCAATTAATTGTCAGAGCAATTATTTTCAATTGATTGATCAATTGCAATTGATTTCAATTGATTTTGCCCAACACTGATACTGTTTAGGAAAGCGGTTCAAACTCTTATTGTCGGAAGCAATTAACTTAGACAATCCAAACTGCATTAATGTATTCCAGGTTGCATACATTTCAGTCACTGCGATCAACTACAATCGGACATTTCTGGTAGTAAAAAATAATTTTTATTATGTAAAATTAATTTTGAGTGAATTAGTGACTTTTCAACGCCAAGTCAAACGGCTTAATAAATAAACTTGAAATTTGGACAGGCTACAAGATTTGTGACATAAGGTATTACTGAAAGAAGACTTTTGAAATCTGATGAGGAAGGAGGGAATATTAAAAAATGTTGGTCATGTAGTTTGAAATAAAGAATTATGCATATTTTCAATGGTTCCACTTGAAATTCTGCTTAACATTCCCATCTTCTACACAGTCTTGGTGTCAAACATATTGCAATTAAATTTTCAATTGATTACGGAATTGCGAAAACAAAGGCTCTGCTCGACGTAATAATATATTGGAGACGGAAGCGTATGCGTATCATGGACTATTCCAATTCTTTCCTTCTTTCTTTCCAAATCAAGGTCTATTGTGATGCCCTGGAGATCTTCATTTCATGGTTATTGCGTAACACAGCACGGTTGGGACGGCAGGCTCAAAAGTCTTCTGAATCAAATCCTCATAGAGTTCTCTCGTATTGTTTCTTAGATGACACTTGGTGGATGATGGCTGTCGCCATGGAAACGAGACATTTGCACTTATGAAGTTTACTTGCGTATATCACGTTTGGGCATGAATGATGGACAAAGTTAAAAGGATTCATTTTTATGAAAAATGAAAGGCGTCTGTTACCAGGTAGTTAAATTTATACTGGATATATCTCAACAAAATTGCATCAGAGAACAAATTTAATAAAGAAAAAGAAAAATTAAAGGGAAAAAATATAATCTTGATCAATAAAGTTAATTTTCACACTAAAAGTCTTTTAATAAATTTTCAAAAGATAACTAAGGTAATTTTCAAATGAAAAGAGTAGATACTTCTCCAAAATTTCGGATTAGAATTTAGATTTCTGGGCTTTTGGTATCTGTGATGATGAGAAATGAATGAAATGGTGGAATGAAGAAAATGAGAACCCCGAGAAAACCCCGCACACATGAAAAAATAAAAACGATTGGTCAATTCTCTTATGGTTTTCATGTAAACCAACTTCTTTCCATATTTCTATTCACGAAGTACGGATAATATGAAGTTAATAAATATTTAAAAAACATAAATATTTAGAGGTATTTCATTGTGGTCAAATATTATGCATAGGAGCACCACGAAACGAGAAAACTGTTTTGCTTTAGTGCTTGATGTTCGAAACTTTGTATCGGATTAAACATTCCTAGTGTCTCTTTTAATTTAAAAAAAATAAAGTTAATTTTAAAGCTCATTTAAACTGGTTTACAAAAATTGAAAAGTTTAGTGAATATCTGAACGTGTTTAGTAGACGTTTAAATATATTTAAAAGTGTTTAACAAAAATTTTAAATGTGTTCAATAAGCTTCTATACATGTGTAGTAAAGTTATATAATTAAATATGTTTATAAGTAAATGTTATAAATATTTAGCCGCTTCTAGACAAGAGGTATGGTTAATTAAATATTTTACTAAATGTTTTGCTAATTGGAAATGTAGCAAACGTTTTCATAAAAGGAACATAAACCAACGTTCTTACGATTCCAAGTGACAACTAGTTGCGTTGCTTACAAAGATTCAGGGACAGTTGGTACAGTTGAACACTGAACCATCTTAAATTCAAGCAAGAGATACTCTCTACTACTGCATTCCTCAATCCTTTTCGTTATACAAATTTGATTTTTGTCATGTTACTTATTTTCGTATATAAACTCCAGTCAGAACACTTTATACATATGAAACTTCTTTAAAGTTCATTAAGACAGCATTATTAATGTATAATTTGGAACTGCTTGTTTAACAAACCTTGTACAGCCTTGGTATTGAAAAGAGATCTTAACTCTAACTAATCTATCAATCATCTCACACCTCCTATTACACAGTTAAACACAATAAAACTCTACTTATAACTTAAGTAGTAATACATAGAATTTTAATGTCATTCAGTGTATATATATTTAGGTTATTGACAGTGTTTTTACCTGTCCTAGTAATGTTAGCTTTTGATGATATTCAAATAAAGCTTCAAGGATGAAGAAGGTGATACAGAAACCATTGATACATCCTTCTTTATGGTTGTCTTGATCATGTGAAAGGTTTTCATATAAAGCAAGAAAATGAATATCATGTTGGAAAAGTTAAGGAAGGGCGGTGAAGAATATGGCCTGTGGAAGTAAAAATAAATGATAGGAAGACAGAACGAAATGGTGATTGGAACGAAATGTTCGGTGTCAAATGTAGAAATAGGAGGGGAGAAAAATAGAACAGGTGACTAGTTATTTATGCCTGTGTACTACTATTAGTGATTATATTTAGTGCGAACGTGAAATAAAAGCAAGAGTAAGAATTACAAAAGAAGCATTTGGGAGAAGAAAAGTCTATTTTGTGGGGTCTTGAAGTAAGAGTTGAGAGAAGACTCATAAAATACTTTATGTGGAGTGTTGTATTGTATGGAATAAAAACATGTACATTACGGAAAAGCGACGGAGGAAGCGATGAAGAAGCTTTCGAAATGTGGGTGTGGAGAAGAATGGAAAGAATGAGCTGGATGGAGCGGAAAACGAATGAGAGGGTGTTATAAATATTGGAAGAGAAAAACAATTTTAGAAGTAATTGAAAAGAGAAAGGGAACTGGTTGAACATTGGCTGAGAAGAAACTGTATCATGAAAAATGTACTAGAGGGTATGGTGGTAGGAAAGAGAGGGAGAGAGCAAAGGAGACTACAGTTAATGGAAGGTATCAAAACAAAA